>NC_090944.1:106759237-107371737 GCF_040807025.1 Struthio camelus
TTGGTTGCAGTGTAGGTTAGGCTGGATCATGTCAGAGGTTCAGGTTACACAGAAATGATATGGTGTGGACTCTTCCTTTTCAATATTTCTCCACAATAAGAATGGTAGCTTTCTGTAAAGTGATTTCTACCACCTGCTTCTCCAGCAAAGGGAAAGAGAGGTGGATGCTGTGAGACTAGCCTGTCCCATAGGATTTTAACTGCATGGCTGAAGAATAAAAAATGCATTTTTTTTCATTTGTTCATTCTATCTGAATAGGGGATAGGAAGGCTGAAGCCACAATTGTCACAACTAATGTGGAATGTGGACATGGTGTAAGTAGCATCCTGGTAGAGCCCTACACTCTTTTTGGTCTTATCTCTTTTTCTGAAGAGAACCACCTGAGTTCTGTCAAGTTCACTACAACCCATAGACTTTGTAGTACAATTAAAATGCATAAATTAATATTTGTGGCGCAATGTGCTGCAAAATTACTGCTAACCTTTTCTCTCAGGAAATATACGAGACTGGAGTGAAATGAAAATTATATTCATCATTTGATTAAAACATTTCACAGCCCATGTAATCCAAATAACTTTATGAATTACTGTCATTGAGACCGAAGTTGGGAAGAGAGATACCCAGAAGCTAAAAAAAAAAAAAAAGTGAGAAGGAAAGAGAGAGGAAGAGAGAATGAATGGGAAATATAAGGTTTATAGCAAAAAAGGAATTCAAGTCATCTGTGCACCTAAAATGTTAGACACTTGTATTTTGGAAAAGGAAAAGTCTTTTCTGCTGCACCGACAGAAAATGGCCATTTGGAAGACTTTCCAAGTTGCAAGTTTCTCCTCTTTGCTGTCTTACATTGCATTTAGTATTGGCAAAAAATGCTAAACTGAAAGCCTTGAAAGTTTAAATCTACTCTACTCTAGAGCAGCTAGAGCAGCTACTGGATAGACAATGGTAGCTCATGAGATTTCTGCAAATTTAATCTCTCTTCTCCATAAGATTATGGTACCTTTTCTGAAGATCTACTCATTCTTTACCCATTCCGCTTTTGGAAGCTTTGCTGAAGCTTGCTACATAAAGAGGCTAAGAGGGGTGGTGAGCTTTTCCTGAAGACTCACAGAACCAACTGGTATCAGCATGCTCTGTTGTTACTTCTTTCAGCAGGCGCACACACCCAGCAGATTTGAAGCTGAAATTTACCTTTGCAGTCAAGGTTTTGGGGACTTCCCATAGTTATGCTTGTGTGAATTGTGTATATATATATGTATATCTAAACTCTAACGGTTGATAGAGCTCTGAGTCATTTCTATGAAGCTCATCATAATCTCTGAACCCTTCTCAGCGTTAGTATCCCAGCTCTAAAGAGAATGAGCTGGCTGTACACGTGTTCAGGAGAGCACCGTTGGGGCCACCTCCGGCTAGCAGTGATTTAGATTCATATTCCCCCTCTGCCTCCTGGGTGATCTTGGTCTGGCTCTTTTAGACTTGTATATGTGATTTTACTGAGATATCGAATCCTTCAAAGCAGGGATTTGCTATCTTACAAATGCATGTGTCCTACCTACCAGTAAGATGCCTAGACAGGAATGTAAGAAAGGTAGAGAATAGGAAAAATGCATAATGCCCCAGAAAAAACATTCAGTGAGATCGGGAACAGAGCTCTGAGCCCTAAGAGCTCAATCTTGTCCTGCAAGCATGATATTACTATTTCCTGCTCTTCTCCTCAGTGCTAAAATTTGTACTGAAAGAAAAAATTGTAACAAAACCAGACATTTGTGAAAAAATATAGAAGCTTGAAGTCATAATCCCCAAGTCATTTACATTGGACTTGATTCATAGGCATTGATGTATTTTCTTTCAATGCAGAGCATTTATTTTGTAGAGAAGGTACATTTCTCTCCCTTTCATGCTCTCAAACTGTATATATAATATCATTTACATTGCAGATATTTATTTTCTTCTTCCCAAGATCTTTCACTTCTCATGAAACGCTATTTTACCTCCACCCCTAAGAGCCAGTTTCATCTGTTGGCACATTTATAATTTAAGCACCACAGTCATCAGCTGCAGAGAACACTAGCTGATTGGTAGTGATTTTTGACTATGAGCATATTGTACCTAACAAGCCTTATTCTTGATGTGAAATCTAAACCATGTCTTGAATTTCACTGGTATCCCATGACTCATGTCTTTTCATTCAGTGTTACAAAGACTCTTGGCTACTGATTTAACAGCTAGAAAGAATTAGGTTACTTGTTTGTATTTAGTGAGAATGTCTTAAGTCTTCAGGCTTAAGTGAATTAATACTATCGTTGATAATGGGAACAGACTCACTTCAAGAAAGATCGTATCCTAATCGTTCCATGTTCTGTTATTATTCCATATAATGATGCTACTACCACTTGTTGGGGAAAAGTCACTACATTTTCTCATGCCTCACTTTCCCATTTGCAACATACCGATTTTTTCCTCACGTTGTGCTAGGAGATTCATGTACTGTTCATGAAATAGAGCCATAAAGGAATGTTTTATTATTTACAATGTATTTTATTTTTAATAAACATCCTCAGTCAGGAGAGACTCTCCAGATGCCGTGAAAATAATTAAAGAGTGCAATACAATAAAGATAAAGAAATCTTTATTTTTTTTTAATAGGGCTTTAGTTGGATTACAAAATGTCACTGAAATAATAATAACATGAAATAAAAGATTTGTTTCTTTCTTTGATTTTCCAAAGCCAATGATCTGTAACTGCCTGTTAGCTGTTACACAGTCATGTCTCTTGGTATGCATTTAATGCTTTAAACATGCCCTTGATCATATGAAAGCTTGATTATGCCAACATCTTTCAGGTTCTGCATGACAATCAAGGCTGTGCTGGAAGGACTGGATCTAATGCCAGCTGAAGTCAAAGTAAACCCAGCACTAAATACCACAGGCAATATTACGGATCTTCTAAGTCAGTCCCCGTGGGAAGCTGCACAGCTCCAAGCCAGATAGCAGTGAGCAACATGGAATTCTCTCAGTTTCTCTTTGGCATTTCACATTACATTTTAAAGAATTATTTCTTCAAATTTTATGATTGCAAAGTATTATTTTGAAAATTTAAAGCAGGTGTAATGAGCCTCATGACAGAAACAACCTGAAAGTTGAAACTTTTCCTTAGCTAAATCCCACTTTACAATCTGTTACTGGTGTCCTTGTCATGGCGAGCTTCTCTTCCCCTCACAGTTCCTCTATGGTATGGTCTGCATGACAGAATCCTGGGAGTTAGCACAGGCACGCAGACACCAAGGTGACTGATAACTTGAGAGATTCCTTAAAAATCCTGTGGGTAGGGAAGTGGATAAATAAGTAAATAGGTATTAAACCCTGACAAAGATCTATTATGTCATCCTTCATTCCCTACTAATGCAGAATAGATTTTTTTGAGATTCTTCCTAATATTTCTGTCATTCTTATTTTAAATTGTGAAGAAGTAGGACCTGCAAGACAATGGTCATCAAGCACTGTGTGATACCGTCAGCAGCTACCATGCTTCTCCCTCCTACTTCCGACACCCTTTAGACACAATCTAAATGACCGTATTTCATGCATTTTTTTCCCTCTTATATTTTTCTAGCACTGGATTCAGTTGTATTCTTACTGAATGTAATTAAAAATGGCCTGAACGGACACACGGAAAATTCTTTTGGTGGGGGGGGGGGGAGGCGCAGAGAAAGGCAGGAGGTTGTTCGAAATCCAAATGCAGAGCAGAGCATCTTACCTAGAGTTTAATTTTTAACTCTCAAGGGCCTGAGATTCTCCTCTCACCTGATGTTGGACATCTGCAACATAAGCGTCTGAGATAACATCTGAGCTAATCACTCTAGGTTCCTTTTAGGGAGAGTAAGAGAAACAGATACTTCCATAGTATCAGTCCTCCGACCTGGGTTGGCCATCTTCTTTAGCACAAATTCAACCGTATCCTCACATCACCTGTTTCTACCCATTGATATAAAGCTAGGGTAAATAGTGAAATGGTCACATAGTAGACATATGCAGCCAGATGATGTAATTTCATACTCATGGACTCCAACTTCTGGTAGAACTTTAGGCTCAAAGTTTTACTAATCTGGATGGAAAACAAGGGCCATGGTACCTAAATCCATAATGACCAACACTAAGATTTCTGATCCCTTGAATTAAATGTGTTTGAAATCTAATTTTGAAGTCCAGATCCTAATGCAGTATCCTATATCCATTACTGCAGTATAAATGCCTTTGGTTAGTTACTGCTGTTCTAGGTGATTTTAGGGAAATCATCTATTCCATTTTCTCCCTTTAGAATGAGGAAGATACTTTCCTTTCTCATTGTCCTGTTGTAAGGGTGAAGACCATCCACGAGTGTGAGGCATCAAGCAGTTCAGGGTGAAAGAGATGTAATTAGCTTGGTTCCACATCTTGTGCTTAGCCATGCTCTTAGACACAATTTCTAATCTCATCTGCAACAAATTGATTTGAGCTGGTAACATTCTGAAGTATTTTATATTGTAAATGGAAATCCTCCTATATCTCCTAAGCTCTAAAAAGTAGTTGCATCAAAAAATTCTATTTGAAGTGGGGCTTTTTTTCCCTCATATAATGTCAATTTGATATTGCTTCTGATTATTTCTGATCAAAAGGCTCATCTTTATCTGAGGTCTCTGCTCCAGTTCCTTATTTTCTCCCCTTCTTTCTCTATCTCTGCATACATTTTAAAGTCTAATTTAGGCTCCCAACACCCTGCTAAATGTTATCTGTTCCTTTAGATTCTTATTTAACTGTTCTTGTCTTAATTTCATCTCTTGCAATTGTAACTCATTATTCAGGTTATTTCTCACAAGATTGATTTGAGTATTAGGAGATCATTTACTTTTCCATTATAACAGCCACTTCAGGTTATAAATTCTGACTATAAGGAGAAAAATGTGCTTATCAGTTTTGTCAGCCTTTGTGTGAAGCAGGACTGGGCTTGTGCTGCAGAGACTTTCATGGCTGGCACAATTTCTATCTCTGTATTTTCCGTGGATAATCCTGCTGTTGCATCTCCAGCACACTAGAGTGTTCAGGAAACGACTTGATTTTTATTGTAGTTTTCTGATGTGAATTAGTTATATGCCTGAAATGAGAGGATTTCTCCATCACATGCCAGTGTTAAGAGCTGCTACCTGGAGGAGCAGATGGTTCAGGTGATTGCTAGCTATGGTGTGTGTTGCTACTGTTGGGAACAATTATGGCTTTGTTTTCTGTGCTGCATCTTTAAATTTCCAGGATTTTGCTGGAGGCTGCTGCCATTTTCAGATAGAGTCTGTTCATTTCAGATAGAGTATGTTACAGAGGATCCTCTGCTCTCCACCACGGGGGCTTTTGCGCTTCCTTTTTGTTTGGCTTTGCCTTGATCCATATTAAATTACTAACGGAGGAAAGAAGCATGAATTCATCCTTGTGCATATAACAGGAATGTCTGTGGAAACTCCCAGCTAGGTTTCTGGTTAGAAACTGGATAGATTCATAGTTATTAGAAAACAATAAAGCTCCTTCCCAGTGCAGAAGTGCACACTCTGAAAAATGTGATGTAAATTGCATTCCTACCCATGATAAGTCTTATTGGTTATTTTAGGCAAGTCTTCAAACAACCTGTTGAATTTTGCTGGTGTGATGCTCAGGCTTCCAGCTCAGGCATTCTTCTAAGCACTAGGGAGCTGTTAGGAGGCCATTAAGAGAGATGAAAGAAAGTGATGCTGTTTCAGAACTGGTGCTTCCTTCCGGATTTAATCCCTCTCCATCAGGCTTTATACGGCTTGATATGCTGCCATCCTCAGAGGCACTCTCTGCTAATGGAGCATAGGTTTCCTGTCACAGATGAGTCCAACCTTCCTACCTTCAGTCAGGTGAAATTGCCTTTGCCACAGAGTTTGTCAGTTCTGTTCTTAATAACGTGTCCTTTATCTCTTGCTTTTCGTAGGATAGACATCTATTCATGGCAAGAGTCTGATACAGTTTTTTTGTAAGATATCCAGGATGTGCAGCCTGGAAAATAAATAATTATCACTCTTCATTTAATTATAAATATCTTGGTGTTGAGGCAGCTCTCACTATCAGGTCTGAAGCCTGAGGAAGGGCTCATAGACACTGCCACAAAGTTGTTCAGTGACATGACAGAAGGCAAAGATACAGCTGTTCAACAAATTACATCTGCCAAGGGCACAGAATCCCATTGCACAGTCATGCAAATGTCACATTTCAACCTCGTGGTCAACTATTATATATTTCTATGGAGAAGAATTAGGAAGAGTTTGGATCCCTCTACTCTCTCCTTTATATAAAACCTTAAATGACGTAATTACGTTTCTGGGCCATTGTCCCCGCCACACTGGATTTACAGTGCAAATATCTCCTTGTCTTGAGGTTCCAGCCCACCTTTAAATTCTGTCAGAAAAACTTCTTTGTTTTGAAGACAGCACTTAAAGAGAGCTTCACCTTTAGTTACAGCTCCAGCACAAGGTACGAACACTAGGTAAGTCCCACGCATGCTTTGTAAAGGGACTAGGCAGAAGGCCAGCTTAAAACCTAGACACCGCTTTAAATTGTGATGTTGAAGCTTTTAGCAATTTCTGCACTTTGCTGTGAATTATATGACATGTGTGGGGGAGTTATAGTATGCCTTTATCCTAGCCCTTTACACAGAGTGAATTTTAACCTCCTCTGGTTGTCTCACCACTGTGGCTCACTCTTCCACTGCCTTTTCACAGCATCTCTTCTCCCTTAGAAAGCCCAGTCAAGTTGAATTTTGTAGTTGTTACTGTACAGCACAGATATGTGCGGAGAATAATGAATAAATAAAATGTCTACATGTTTTCAGCAGAAGGGCTGCCCCTTCAAGGCAGACAGTCAGGAAACGTTTAGCAGCCAGGTCTTTTGTTCATCTAGTGGTGTGGGGGAAAAGTACTTGGGAGAGGGAAAGATCTTTTTAAAGAACAAGTAGAGATGCTGGGAGCAGGGGGTTAGGGTTTGATATTAGCATTGGATTTCATGGGAGGGTCAAAATATGGATCCCCGGATAACTGAGGGGAGCCAGCTTTGACTCTATATTTATTAACGTTTTTGCTGTTATTGGACTAGCCTCCCCTGGCAGAACTCAGGTTAACTTCATTAATTGTGACTAAGGAGCAAGCACAGGCTTTTGTCTAGCCAGTGGGAGGCGTCATGCTCTTGTAGCGGTGTTGCAGAGGCTCGGTGATGTTTACCTGTCTGTGGGTGAAACTGGGTATACAGACACTCAGGCTGCTTGGACTGCACAAGAGACTGGGTCCACAAAGCTAGAAACACTGCTAGAAAATCTTCTAAAAAGTCAGGGCCTCCCACATTGTAAAAGTCTGCAATAGCTTTTCAAAATAATCTCCTATATCTGTCCTGGCCCTGGGGGCCCCCCCTGCTGTCCCCACCACCCCACAAGCTTCCCCCTTCCAGCCCCATTTCAGCCCAGCTCGGGGCCGTGAGTTCCTGCTCTGTGACACTGCAACCCTGCCATGGCCCTGCCCCTGTCTGGCCACGGGACCCCCATATTGTGCCCAGGGAGCCACTGGCCATGTGGTACCTGGACACGGTCTGCTGTGGCCTTAACTGAAGAGCTGCTCACTTCTTCCATGGTCCTCACTTGCATCCTGCAATAGTTAGATTTT
This sequence comes from Struthio camelus, assembly GCF_040807025.1. Lineage (NCBI taxonomy): Eukaryota > Metazoa > Chordata > Aves > Struthioniformes > Struthionidae > Struthio > Struthio camelus. The sequence goes on from NC_090944.1 coordinate 106,766,929, forward strand.
AGTGCTGGTTGTACATGGCTGATTGCTTGACAACAGCTGACACTCATAAAATGCAGCACTGAAGATCTTGTTAATGACTTGTCATCATTTTTTTCCCTTACTTTACGGGACTGGGGAAAACAAACAGTTACTTGGTCCTAAACAGAAGGCAGCCTTCCCTAGCTTCAAGGTGCCAAACTGAAACTGATTAATTGCAGTGCATTAAATTGCAAAAAGCAGAGCGTGTTTACGCAGTGGATGCATTTGAAAATGCACCAGGTAAGAAATACGACATATCTGGAGGGGAATGGCAAAGTGGCAAAGAAGAATTTGCCAACACATATCTCTTGTCAATTCTTTACAATATCTAAGCCCGGGCTGATCAAGTCTAGTCAGCGCAGTTCTCCAAATGCCAATGACAGCACATTGGCTTGAAGGGCTCCCAGTACTGCAAGTACTGCAAGGCTTGAATAGCAGTGGTGAGGAAATATTACAAGATGTCCCTGAAGTAGAAATGGGCCTAAAAATGAGGGTTCCTGAAGTCAATTTTTTATTTAAAGGCTCCAGTTAGCCTACTTGCTACTAATTTGGTGTTCTTTCTCAGAGGAGTGGGGAGCAAGTTCTCATGTCCACTAAACCTCAATGATGTTTCACTGGAAATGTCAAGCTTTGGAGTATAAACTGAATGTGATTCTCAGCTTAAAAGCCCTTTACTCTTCCCATGTCGTGCAAAAGAAAAGAAAGGAAATACACATAGAGATCTGTGGATAAAAAGGCACTGATAGGCTAAGCTGGAGTGGGCGTGCGTCAGGTTTAGCACATGACATTTAATGGCTTTAGATCAATTTTTGTTACAGCCTGGAATGCCTCTCATTCTAATCTGAACATTAAGAGACTATGAAGTGGCTGGGATGGCATCTCTAGGGAACAGAAATCTACTTTTCCGGTGAGTAAGAGAAAGGAGAAGGTACAGATGACTTGCTTGACTTGCCAACAGAGAACTACAGCATTGCACAAAACACTGCCTTTTGAGTCAAATGAGTTCAATTTTCCCTTAATTTGAGGGGAAGAGGAGCATTTGGCAGGTTCTTCTCTTTAAGTAAACTATTCACTAGAGGCAGAAGGGACATGTCTTATGCAATCCCCTCTATTCATCATGGAAGGACTATCTTTAAACAGGTAACTATCTTTGATCTTTGGAGAATATTGCCAAACTAATGATCTAGGAGAGAAAACCTCTGATTTGAATTCAGAAAAGCAGTTTATGTCCTAATTTACCAAAGATCTATTGGGAGATAAGTGTCTGAAGAGCATTAGCTACCTGAATAGATCTGTTCAGCTAAGTCCCTTTTCCTCTTATCAGTACACTGATTCTGTATAGTTATCTCATTTATCAAAGAAAAGTAAACCTTATTGAAATTATATAAAACTAGTATATTATTGGAATACTAGATTGCAACAGCTCCTGAGGAGTTACACTGTTCCCTTGGGTGTAAAGAAGCATTCAGGCAGGTATTTAAAACCATATTGTGTGCTCAGTTCAGAGCTGTTCCACGCTATGAGCTACATTTATATGTACATCATATGGTATTTAACTATTAAATCTGAACTGTTGCAGCTAGGTTATTGAGGTGAGTTCCCAAGATTGTTTCCACCCTGTGGCAAATGAGAGATATGCAGGTTTTCAAGTGTAACTCCATACCAAATTCACAGATGTCTTCTGTTACGACAGTCTCTCTTACTCAGCAATTATCCTTTACACTCCCGTCATACTGAGCCAAAAGCTAATGAATAAATACACCTTTTCTGGTGCAACTAATGCACTGATGGGCCAGGAAAATAAGGAATCTGTTAAACTAAGGATGGGTCAAGTAAACTGACCCGTGCTAAGCCTTGTCACAAAGCCTGCTGAGCCAGTTCATTGCCTTGTGACCTGAGATGGGCATTGAGGACCAGTTCCTAATCACCGTCACTGTGAGTGGGATTTAGCTACCTAAAGAAAGGTGTCTATTACTGTTTTAGATACCCAGCTGTGTCTGAAACATCTGCACAACCTAATGGCATGCCAACTATGGGAGGTAAAATAGGCTTACCTTACCTTCCAATGGCCACTCCAAAAAGGCATGGGAATCCCATAGGTTCTCACATCCCATCTGCCAGGCCCAAAAAAATACTTTATCTACAGCTGGGTATCGAAAACAGAACTAGGTATGGTACACAATACTTGACCTTGCCTGGTAGCTAATTGTCTAAACAGACAAAGGTACTTCCTAGAAACCTTGTATCAGGTGCTGAGAGTCTGGAGAAGACTGGAATTAAAATCCTTTCTCAGAATTTCTAATTTGTTGGTTCTAGAGGGGTACTTGATCACTGAGACGCTGCAGTGACACTAAGAAAACTATTCCCTGCTTGTACCACATGGGTGGGATCATTGCCCTATTTGCAGGAAAGTCAAATGTGTGCTTCAGCATTAGCTCTACAACATGCAACTTTTAGTCACGTAAGTGTTTAAATGGTTCCACATTTGCTGAGTTAGTCTTGAGTTATGTAATGAACATACATATACATTATGTACATATAGTGTATATATTGTTATCATATATATAGTGTATATCTATATATACTTTGTTTATATATAGGGTGTGTATAAAGAGAAAGAGGGAGAGCTGTTTAGTAATGATTATGCATATACTAATGATAAGGTGATAGGTTATTACACTCTCTGATTTATATTTGCTGAAACCTTCCTGAGAATTTTTTCTCTTGAGATGCTTTCTTAGCATGTGTGATGATAGAACAATTTTAATTACCTCGGACTCCACAAACAACACTCACAAGTTGAAAAATAAGGGTTTGGAGACTGCAGCACCGAGACGATGCTTCAACTTTTTTTCCTACTCCTACAAAAGCACCCAGTCATCACCAGTAATGAATCAGTGTAACTGACCATAATCTATTGTGAAGGTACAATGCAAATAAGACCTGCTTCCCACTTCACACAAGAAAGAGAGCTTACTTTTTAATAATACATTACAAAAAAGAGACCTGGAGATTTCCAATTAATAGTCACTGCATCCCTCTGTGCTCAATGTTTAAAAGAAGTTTGTTGGAATTATAAACTATGCACACAGTAATAATGTTGCTGATACTGACCTTGCAAAGCACAGCTCTATGCTTTATGAATCAATCATCACAGCCTGGAGCAAGAGGGAAAATAATCCTGCAGAATTATTATCCTGCAGAATTATTATCCTGCAGAAACTGTCCAGAGAGCAGGTGAATGAGAAGTGCCAGCTGTATGCAAGGACAGTGCTACCAAATTAAGCAGAATTTGTCTCTACTGCTATGGTTTAGGAACAGAGAAGCCTGATTCTCCTGCAAGAACGTTATTATTGATGACAACACTTAGGTGTATGAAGTCTTAGCAAATGCAGGGCAAAGCTGTACCTCTGTGTGGGCACTCTGCGTGTTGCAGAGGGCAGTACCGGAGTCTGGGTTGTGCCTGTGCAGAGGCCTCTGTATCAGCCCCTTTGCCAAATCTCTGCCCTACGATAGGTGCTTTCTCAGTCACTCTCGTCACTCCCAGGGACACCAGATGAACAGATTCTTCTCTCCAGGTATTATGACCAGATATGTAGACTCAGCTACTCCTGTAAGTCAAAAGCATGAAGATCAGCAAAGCCCGGCCATAGAAACAGTCGCTTTGACAGTTAAAAGGTTAGGAATGAGCCCCAAATAACTCATCAGGCAGCCATAAGAGGTGATGATCTTTAATATGGAGGAGGGCAAGGCTGTGGTGGAAGAGAAGGACCCCTCCAGCTGATCTGGTCCAGCAAGAAGGGCATGAGTGAGCTTGTCCTCAGTTTCACCCCTGAGTAGCAAGAGGTTCCCGTGAGCCCTTGCTCAGCCCGTGGTGCAGTGCTTCATTTAACCCTTCTGCTGGAATTACCTACTTTGTCATTTCAAATGGCTAGTGTAGGGAATGCACCTACATTTTTACGCTCGCAAATTTTCCAATTCTACTGGCTGTTTAGACAGGCTCACAGGAGCAGCCTTACATGAATTAGCAAGCAAATTATTCTGCACACCAGAATATCAGAAAGAAAATGGAAAAGAGAAAGATATACATTAATGCTGTGTTTGCCATAAGCAAAGAAGTGTCTTTTTCTTTTCATATCCTGAATGGCTTTTACAGGGTAAAGAGGAAACAAGCAAACAAATCTCTACGGAGCAGCACACCATGTGCCTTTCCTCTGTAATATGCTGCATCTAAAATGAATATCAAATGGCACTGCCTGCAACAGAGAGCAAAATCCTAGAAATGTGAAGGTGCAAATGCAGCAGCTGTGTGGTAACATGTATGATATCACAGTACCTTGGATTTCTTTATATCACAGTAGTTGTGGAACTACCAGTACTTAAAAAACACACACAGACCTGCCCCTTTATGTTTAGGAAGTTTAGAGGCAACCGAAACTAGAAAAGATGCATGGGAGCAGTGTTTAAAATTGAAGAATTCCTTCATCATAATTCAGGCCAGCTCCTCTTGGATCAGATTTATCTCACTAATAACGTGCATAAAATTCGATGATCTGAACACCAGCCTACTAGTTGCTTTTGAGCACACTCTTGTTTAGATCAGTGACTAATATTTTTAACATATTGAGAGTACGTGTGGTCACATCAGTATATTTTTGTATATTCAAACTGGATAGCTCTCTCCCAGCTACAGTCTACCTCCTTCATTTTAACTAATCCTGATCACAGCTCCTGGGATGAGATCCCTGAATCCTGGGCTGAGAACTCGAGTAATCTTCCCTCTAGAAATCATCTTTAATGGACATCTCAATTCCTCTTAAAACCAGGCCAGGAGATACTGGGTACAAAGAATAATTTCATGTGAATTGACATCAATTCCATGAGGTTTGGAAGCAATGCAACGCTTCAATTTGCTTCACTTAAATATTAATATCTGGTTTATTTTAATATCCGTTTACCAAGTTTTACATTCTGAGAAAGCATTGAAGTGTCAATTACAGGTCCTCATAAACCACAGCGTAAAGACACTCAACATCCAAGAGTTATGTGTAAACTGGAGCATTCAATCACCTACTCTGTTACTCTGACAGGTATTCTACTTCTTTTTGATTTGTTACTAAAGAACCTCAGGGTGCTGAGGAAGCTGGCATTGCAAGGTTGCTCTCTATCATCTTTGAAAGGTTGTGGCAGTTGAAGGAGGTCTCTCTGATCACTGGAAAAAGGCAAATGTGACAGCCATCTTCCAAAAAGACAAGAAGGAAGAACTGGTGAACTGTGGGCTAGCCAGCCTAATCTCAGTCCTCAGGAAGATTATGGAGCATGTCCTGATGGAAACCATTTCCATCTCCACATGAAAGAGAAGCAGGTGAATGGGAACAGCCCGTCTGGATTTACTGGGAGGAAATTGTGCCTCACCAACACAGTTGCCTTGTATGATGAAATGACTGTCTCTGTACATGAAAAGAGAGCAATGGATATTATTTATCTGGACCTGGAGTTTAGCAAGGCTTTTAGCATGGTTTCTCATTGCATCCTCATAACTAAACTGGGAAGGTATGGACTAAATGGTTCAACTACAGCGTGGATGAAAAACGGGCTGGACTGTCAGGCTCCAAGAACGGTGACCAACAGTTCAAGCCGTACGTGACCATCCTCAGAGCCTATCACTGGGGTCAATAACATTTAACATCTTCATCAACGACAAAGGGGCAGAACGCACCTTAGCAAGTTTGTAGGTAACAGCAAACAGGGGGGACTGTTGGATGGCAGGGCTGCCATTCAAAAAGGAATGATGGGCCTGCATGAGCTTTATTAAGCTAGCAAAGACAAATGCAAAGCTCTGTGCATGGGACAGATTAGCCCCAGCTGTTCTGTGGCTAGTCCATGGATACCTGGAGTAGAAGAGAGAAAGGCCTTGTTCCCAAAGGTGCCTGGCTACACACCAGGCTTTCCTGCTGCTGTTGGTAGTTCCCCTGGTGCATTATGAAGGGATTCTGACATGATAGGTCATCCACCATCTCCGATACAACAGAAAAAAGCTTCTTAAAATATATATATAGCTTTGAGATTTGCACATCTTCGTAACATCCAAACGAAGGTAACATGCAAGCCAAGGTACCAAAGCACCAAGTCCCTAAGTCATAGTACTCTGAGAATCCAGATATTTAACTGTGCAAATGACAGTTGAGCATAGTCTTTAAGGCCAAAAGGAAACATTAAAATTTGTTTAAATGTATCTATTCTGATCTACTAAAAAGCAAAAACTCCACAAACATACATATTCATGTGTTTGCGTGTGCATACACACACACACGTGCGCGCACACACACACACACACACACACACACACACACACCTGTCGTAAGTTCAAATTCAGTGGTTCCTACATCCAGCCTTTCTTAGAGAAATAGAACTGGTCAACTAGATGGAAACCTAGCCTCATAACCTGATTCCTTACACTAATGCCTTTTGGACTAAGCTGCCAGAAATGTTGTCTTCGTTATTTCAGTAACTGCATATGGAAGACTCATGATATAAATATTTCCTCCAAGCCAGAAGATCGATAGGAGCATGGTAGACTTTTCTGCACACTTATCCTGCTCCACATCACAGAACCCTTACACACAACTAAAGGATATTCTCCACAAGTATTTTCCAAAAAAACGGAGCCAAAGGTTTCCCTTGCTTGTATCATAGCAAACTTGCAGTGTGGTGATACTGCCAGAGTATTCCAAAGTACCTGGGGGATTGAAAACAGGTCTTTAGATGAACAGTATAGCTTCATTTGTAAATATTGGAGTAAATCTTTTAAAGTTCTAAAATCTAAAAAAAAAAAATACTAGAGACGGTAATAATAGCAGTAAATCTTCATACATTTTACTACATATTACAAACTTCCCCTTGAACATTTGTATTGTTTGTTTGGGTTCTATCATATCACCTTTAATTCACATATAATCTTACAGATTGTGCGTTTCACCTAGATGCTAGCTAAGGCTTTACATATAACAACAGAATAAGTCTTTTGAGTCATATATATGGGTTAATATTATTTGGTTTATCTAGTCAATATTACATCTTTTCATCAAATCACAATATTGATATTATACTGTGATAATTTAATGCCCTGGTCTTTGGCTATTGAACAAAGATTGGTGGTTCAACATTCAAATGTCATAGTGACAACTGCAATATAATTTCATATATGGACTTCAAAAAATAACGTACCGTTTGGGAAAACACTCTCACTGGCTACCTCAGAAGACCGAATGTGAAGCTTTGGGATCAGATGAAGATCTTGGAGATCTTTTGAGCACAGCCTGTCTTGTGGAAGTGCTTGAACTTTTGACATAGTTCCCATACAGGACTGTCTAGAAATGGAAATCGAAAAGAATAGTTCTGAGTATGCCAAAACCATGAGGAAATAATGAGCTTGACACCAAAAATACTCCCTTCTCTCAGTGGTGGTGCAGTCTGTGAGACCCAGAAATCCGGTCAGATATTTAGAGACAGATTCACTTCTGCTGTAGCTTCTGAAGGAAAACAGTTCAGGTAGTTCTGTTGACCTCAGCTCTGTACTGGGTGAGAAGGAGGAATTTTATTCCTACGAACAAAAGGTTTGCATTGAGCAGCATATTCCTAAAGGCAAGAAGACATCTCCTCAGACTTTCCATGCGAAATAGGAGAGTCCTAACAGACCTCCCTCCCCCATGATGCATGTAAGAGTAGGCATTTATTTACTTAAATTTTTAAGTTTTTTACCTTGAAAATTTTTGAAAAAGGAGAAGAAGAGAGTGAGAGCCCTTCAAAGAAAGTGAAAGGAACTTGACTGGAAGGTAGGGAATAGAAATAAGAGGACATAAAGAGAAGAAAGAGAATAATAGCAAAAAGCAAGGATGTATGCATGTGAAGGAATAAGTTCATATCTGAAGATCTAATACAGATTCTTAAGGGGAAATATGACATGAAAATGTTTAAATGGGGAAGAACAAAATGTATGCAGGATGTATTTCAAAGAGATGTTTCAATATTTTCACATTAAAAAAGCTGCTCTTCAGAAAATGCTGCTCCATTGCAACTGATTTCAGCTCAGTGATTTGATTTTTCAGTGTGGAAATGAAAATGACAAATATTTTTTCTAGTTTTCATTTTACTTTAAACAAATAGAGCTTGTTGCAAAAATATACTTAAAATCTAATTTTGAGGGAAAGAGAAGACAATGCTTTTGTCAGTTCTTTTGTCAATATAATTTAATTGAAAATATAAACATTTGTTGTTTGGAAACTTTGGAAGCCAGATTGCAGCATCTTCCAGAATTGTGAAACACAAGGTATTTGGTAAGGGTTTTTTTTTTTTTTTTTTAGTATTCCAACTTGAAGGAAAAATTACTTTTGGACTATCAAAATCTCCAGCCAAAATATACAGATTTTCACAGTGCCTAAGGTGCCATAACTGCTCGGGTGCTGTTCTGTGGCCTGTCTTTGCTCGCAGCTCTGTAACTTTTCACTTAAGCTGTTGTGTAGCAGGGTTTTCCAGAGCAGCTGGGGCAGTATTTTTCCCTTGTTGTTTTATGCTGTTGTTCTCACATGGTTATCCTCATGGCCTTGCACCTGCAAGCCAGCTACTGATCCTACAGTGGGTTCTCATGGGAAGCAATTGCCACTGGAATGGGGAGTCACCTCTTCTGCCCCTTTCCTACAGCTCCTCTCTACACCAAAACTTAGAGCATAGCAAAGTAGACAGTGGTCCTCTGGATACCCAGTCAGGATTGCCAGTGAGATACATGCACAAAAGCACAGCAACCAAACAGTGTGCAGTGCCTGCACCCGATTAAGTGTGCTGCAACCAGCCCAGACAGCATTGTGAACAGGAATGGGAGTCTGAGCAGTTCCTGGTGGAAAGTACATTAGTGTTGGGAAACCAGGACAGTCATGGCTCATCACCATCATAACCTGCTGCACTGGAGAGATTGCAGAGGGAGATGCTCAGCTGGTGATTTCTGCTTTTGCCATCTGGTCACAGGGAAGAGTTTTCCTTTCCTTTTTTCTCTCACTCCCTTTCCCTTTGCTGTTTTTAATGCTTCAGGTAACTTTGAAGCCTTCAGGTACAGAACCTGCTAATAAAACATTAGGTGTTAAGCCTGTCTCAACATCTCCCATGCAATCCTTTCTCGAACAACTGTGCTATTGAGAAAAGGCTGACTGTTTTGTAAACATGATTTATTGCAAGGCACCCTTACTCTGAGTAAGACAAACACATCGCTCTCAAACTCTTCCTGACTTCACGAAAAAAGACTTTTCTTCCTGCAGGATATAATAGGCACCCAAGAACTTGTGTCCTTATGTGGATTCTGGTTCACACATTCCTGTTGTTTTCTCCTTACACAGAGTGAATTTCTGTTTGAGAGGAGGACTAGGTGAGCCTGGACAGTCACAGCATCAGGTCAATAGGTAGCTTGCCAGGAAAGATCAAAGCTGAAATAGAAAGTCAAAAAAGTAAGTTGTTTCTCCCCTCATGTAATCAGTGCTTGCTTGTCTCCATACATTCCTATAGTACCTTGAGGTTTAAACATCTTTTGAACGAAGTCATCCAGGTCCTCTAACAGGGTTAATGGATTCCTTGGCTAATATGGAGTACAATATATATAGGCAGTTACAAGCAATGGAAAGATTAGAGTGGTAGTTGACATGAGTCAGGTTTTGGGTCATACCCTGAAGGATCTCACTACCTTGTTACAGATGATCATCCTGAGAGCTCAGGTGACGAATTTAAGATTTCATGGGAGACTGCATCATCCTGATTCTGTGAAAGACACCTCTATTGTCTGCTGATGGGGCAGCAAGTGTTCCACAGCCTCTTGATGTACATCCCTCTCTGTTTCTCTGCCTCTTTCTCTCTATTTCTGTGAAATGGCTACCAAGTGGTCCCAAATAACTAGTATACACTAGGCACTTAAGTTTTAAATGGCTAAAACCAGGTAAGATGAATCCCAGCCTAAGTGCTCTGTTCCGTCTTTATCTTGTGCTATTCCTAAACACAGGTCCTGCTCTAGCCCCCATACAAAGAGCATGTAGTAGCAGTGTGTCCAGGCAAAGCACTGGATTCTGCTCTCCCCAGATTCAGTGAGAGTTTTTCTTTGCTTTCCATAACTGCAGAATCAAGTCAAGTGTTGTCAAGAATCAAGTCAAGCGTTGTTTGGCACAAATGCGAGTATTAAATGGGCACGACAGATCCTACCAACCCAGAGGCAGAGCATATTAAAGGACCACGGATCTCCACGTGCTTCTCTTGGCTGCCCATTTCCCTCCTCACTCCGGCTGAGTGGGAGATCACATAGAGTTATTCTGCAGGTTTGTTTATTTACGCTTTTTAACCTAATGAAGAATTAATCACTCTCACAAGATAATAACCACCAGGGGGTGGAAATGGAGCTGCATTTTTCTCCTGATGGGGTACACCTCATTAGGTCCACAACAGCTTTTGGCAGGACTCCTCACCAGGGGTAACTGGTGGTGACAATGGTATCATTTTGCCACTCACCAGTCAGCATTGGCAGAAGCAGCCAGATCACAGAAACAAGCAGGAGGAGGTCAATTAAAAAAGTAAAAAGATTGCAGAGATATCAAAAAATTAGGATTTAATTAGGGGCTGTCGAGGACAATCACCTGTCTTAAGTAACAGGTGACTGAGCACATATCATTATGAAATGCCAGTTGATCAAATTAGCAGCAGCCCACAGAAGTCTTCCACATTGACTGAATATAGAGCTCAACGGAAGAGACAAATGAACATTCCCTCTATTTTCCTTCTATATATCACCCAGAAAGACTTTCATGTATGGCCTTTTTCTTGACTGTATATAAATTTCAGTGAGCTGTTCACCGGTGACTTGAGCCAGCTCTCTAAGACCCTATTGGATAGAGTTTTAGTGTGAGACTAAGAAGGGGACTATATTTAGCTTGTAATGACAGAGCCACTGTAAAACTGTTGTTAAAGTTGTCAAAGATGATATAGCAAGGCTAGACAATACTGCTCTGATCCAGTCTGATGTCTGCCGTTTTCTGTAAAAAGTCTCTTTTAACCTTACTTGCCCCAGTTACATGTGATCTTGATGCCATGCAGGCAATTAAAATAATGTCATAATTGGGAAATTGTTCACTTCTTTCCATAAAATAGGAAAGAAGCAGCTTTCCTTCTCAAATAATTGAACTGTGGGTGGAAGTAACATGGAAAAAGGCCTTTTTCTGTATATTATAGGAGGAGGCACATAGAGGGCTTGACTTCAATTGGAACTGTATTTTTTAAGTCTCTCTGGAAATGACACCAGCACATTTGTGCTAGATATGCTTCGCTTGATCTTTCCTGTATGTATTCCAGTGTGCTTCACTCACCAGAGAAAGGCAGGCACATTTAAAGCGAAGCCAGCAGCTGTTTAGAAAAGGAGCGAGCAAAGATTACCTCCACTGAATGGCATTTCATGGTAGTTCCTGCAGCTGCAGAAAGCATAAATAAGTATATCTATTGCAAATTCTTCCCTCACAAACCTGAGTGCAGGACAATCATGGTAAGTAATGACAGCTGGGTTCAGGACAGCCTGTCAGAGAGCACAGTGTGCACAAATAAAATAAAATGAGGATTTACAGCTTTTCTGTTGCATCCACGCTGAGGCAAGCAATGAAGAAAGTCAAGAAGGAAACAGATATTCATGTTCTTCAGAGACATTATGGGAACGGTGCTTAAACCCATATTGCCTCAGATTTGCCTGTTCCCCTTATGTACCCTTCCTCTCTGTAAGGCGATTATGAATCCAGTGTTACTGGTACTGAACATGCTCTGCCTGCCTGTGCCTTTCTTTGCCTACAGAGGGTCTCACATAGAGCCATTGCTGCCTGCTAGGGTTTTGTGCACTTTACTGGCGCTATCAAAGCCAAGACCTACTGCCAAAGTGGCCTCTCCCGTTCAGGCAGAATCTTGGGCCATTTCTTTTACATTATCCTGGAAGATCTTCTCATTCACTGCCTTTGCCTTATATGCAAGAAAGGCAGCCCTTTTCTCTAAGTCATATTTCACTTGGGATGAACCTGTGTCACACAAGCAGCCAGAAGGGATTTGCCCATGCCATGTCTTTAATCTAGGCTAATTCAGAGCAGATGGCTCTGAGAGCCATGCAGAGGAGCACCTGCCACATCAGCCAGTCACTCCTCATGCAGGGCCCTCTTGCTATTGGCAGGGTGGTCCCCAGCCACCGGTGATACAGGAGGGGTGGAAGGCTGCCCTGAGCTGTCCTTTTGCATGAGTCTAGGGTATCTTTCCACAGGCCTGACTCATCTCATTATTTGTAATCTTCTGGAAGAGGATAGTAAACCTTAAACCTTCTTCTATCCTTTAAAACCCCGTGACCTCATCATGGAGGAAAGGTGCTATCCGTTTAACGGCTTAGTGTGCAGGGATGCTGGAGCCCCCACTGAGGTAAGGACCTGCAGGTGCAGCCTGCAATGCTATGCCGAGCAGTGAAGTTTGATTGACAGTGAGAAGTGACGGACCTACTTGCCGTTTTGGTCATTCGAAATTGTATTCAACAGCCCCTTGGAAAATACACTTTGATGGGCTGCCCACTGGGCCCTGATAGGGACTGAGTGACCTAGCAAGCCTCTTTAAATCTCTAATTTCAGTGTCCCATAGCTGGCTGTCAAATCTGTCCGATGCTATAGAAGTCAACAGGCTGCACGGACTTTGTTCTGAAAAGAGAAAGGATGTGATTTCTTTCTGACCCAGGCTGGTAAACAGAACAGGCAGTCTCAAGCTTTCAAAAATCAAGTCCCACCTCCCCCAAACGAATCACAAAATCTTACAGCATTAAAACGATGAATTTGCCATTTGAATTACCTTCTGATTTTCAAACTTTTGTCATGAGGCTTTCTGCCGCAGCCAGGAGGGCAAAATAGTTTTTTTGTTTTTTTTTTTAATGAAAGCTGACAATCTGTCAGAATAATAACAGTATAGCAGTTGGGCCTTTAAGAAAGACACCAAATATAGCAAGTGTCCTGATAAAAATCACTGACACTGGGCCCATTTGTTGCCCTGAAATGTGCGGAGTGACAGCCCTTAGAATTTATATTCCAGCAAGAGTAACTGCAGATACTGTCATTATTTACCTAAATGAAACGTATAATCCCTTTACTGAAACATTTTCAGCTGGAAATCAGCCCTAATAATTTAGTGGATTCAGCCCAGGTACTTATTCTATTTCTATCAATCTGGTAACAGAACAGCTTGTAAAATTAGAATATACTAAGAATGTCAAGGTGACTTCCCATTGGAAGCAACTAAAGTAACCTCTCCTTCCCCTGAAAAAAACTGGTTGTTCTTTTTTTATACATGATTTTACACTTGGTTTTGCATGCCCTTTGTCCAAGGTGGAAGATTATGGGATGATCACGTTCAAAAAAATCTGATTTGAACCTGAAATCAGGCTGGACTGTGATTTTGGAAATGAGTTGTTCAGAGTAAGGTCAGCTAGTCTACAAAATTTAAGTGTTTATGATCTCTGCCTCAGAGGAAAAGAAATCCCTTATTCCAGCAGAACAGGAATGCTAACGGTAGCCAAGGAGTAGCGAGGCAAGACAGTTTTTTAAGTATCCTATTTCTACATTGAGAACTTGTGAAAAATGAGAGCAGGAGACAGACACACATGAACACGGAGACATCTGAAGTGTCAAATAGTTACTTCATGGGTCACCTCCTAGATTTAGAGATTTGAAACACAACTAGAACCGACAATTTGGATGCTTTTGTAAAACTCACTGGTTATTTATCTTCATGATTAAGTGACCTAGATACCTTTGTAAAATGCCCTCTGTGTTGCAACAAGAATGTGATCACAGTGGGAAGTTGAGAAAATATGAATGAGATTTGATTAAGGATTCCTTCCTGTTAGGATAGCAAGCGTCTTGATTTCTGAACCGGGTGCTGCTTTTCAGGCGGGCCAAAATATTCTATATTTGATACTGAGGGACTGTAGTTAGGATACCAGAAGTCATCAACCAAAAGCATGGGAAACTGTTCTCTAGGTAATCAGTTCAACGTTTTCATATTGGAGACAAAGATAATTTTATATTTCTGCATGAATGGCTAGTGCTGCATTAAATGCAAACTATATATGAATACCCTCTATCATTAGTGTGCCACAGTGCTGGCTGTGGGCCTCAGACTGTATTTGTTGTTCCTCTGCAACTAACCACTCGTGTGATGTTATGGACTGAAGAAGGGAAATGATGAGTGTCTTCTGTCCCCTCTGCCAGGTTCCCCCTCTATGGGATTCCTAAATGTTGCTGTGTTCCACTTCTGTTCCAGAGATGGCAAAGGGAGTTTGTGCCTAAGGGGTTAACAAGAAAACACATTCAGCTTCCTCAAAACTCAGCAAATCCACATTTCTCTACTCTAGGAGCCAACCCTCAGAGCTCCCCCATGAAGTAATTTGCTAAAGGTTTGTGTTGGACAAACCTATTTTGTTTTCTTTGATTCAGAGATCAAAGTCAGAAGTACAATACCTTTGTACTTAATACGTGAATCCCTCCTGCTTCAGAGGCATCCACTTAAAGGAATATATTGACTCTATGTATATATGTATGTACGTATCTATTTAAGAGATTACATTTCTCACATAGCAGACAGAATGAAGAGCAGAGGACTCTGCTGAAAGATATATTTGAAAGAGGGATAAACTCAGTAATTCAAGACTCAAATTCCATTTCATCAAGCAGGGATGAACTTAGAGACCTAACACCAACACAATGTGCTTATTGCTCTTATGTTTAATTTTCCTGCCCTTACAGTCTGGAAAATCATATAAAATCCTTGTAAAACAAGCGTGATACACTGCCAGCGTCTTATTGGTAACTCTGTATAAACACAGAAGCCGAAAGCAGCATAACTTGTTAGATGCTTCATAGTGGAGCAGGAGGGATAGCAGCAGAGCTGTGAGAGGGCAGTTGTCCTGAAAGGCACCCCTTTTTGTCGGGGCAATAGCCACGGCAAGTAAAGGGACTCAGTAAGTCACTTCTTTTTGGCTTGAACGTAACAGCAGAAGTCCCCATTCCCTCCCTGTGGCATCCTGGCTGTGCCATGGATGGAGGTTGCTGAGGGCTGGGAGTAACGGTGGGGAGCCTGCCAGATACATTGCTGACTGCCAGCATGTTGTAACACGGACATGCGAGAGGCAGAGGTGACGGGACCAACGCGTGGCACCACGGTTGCAGCCAGAAGTCAGGAAGCATTCCTTTCCTGCCCCTGCTGGCTGCATTGCTTTCCTGCCTCAGGCTGACCTGACATCCTCGACTTGCAGCAAAACTAGGATCCTGCTCCCCGAAGCTTTTTAGGATCCAGTTACCATTGAAAACAAGTAGAAAAAGGTTGTTAGGGTCAGGGTCTCAAGTTCTTTTCACTTTTAAAATGAGACATGCATTTAGTGTGAATGAAGCTTACAGGTGAAAAAGATGCAATGGTGAATGCAGTCCCTGATATTTAGCGATATGTCTTCTCTCTGAAGAGATACAGCAATTAGTGAAGAACTGCATTCATCTTTTACCTCTGTCACTATCTCCTTCTGTGGCCTTGGTCATTTTATTTTGCATGGCACATAAAAAATGAGAATGCCATAGAAATACTTTAACAGGTACTCGAGACTGACATTATTATTTTATATACGTATGTGCGTGTGTTTGTTTATGTACTTATGTGTACATATGAATGTATGCAGACTTTTATTTATCAAGGTTGGTTTTATTCCTGACATTTTTTAATTACCATCATCAAATCATCATCATCAAAGGAGTGTTTTGACATCTCCCTTGGAACTAATAAAATGGTAGCACTGCCAGTATGTGGATCAATACAGAACTGTCTAGTTGCAGAGAGAGAGAATATATACTCTTTTATACATATCTACTACATGTAAAAAGCAAAACAAAACAAAATAGAAAATTTGTACGTGTGTGGGCAAAATGAAGAGACAAGAGAAGGGGAGAGAGAACAATGGAGAGGCAACGTTATACTTCATTTCTGTCAGTTCTTGCTATAAGTTTGAGGAAATGTCTGTGGAAATCAACTGGAGCATTCCTGTTGCTACCAGTGATCTCAGGAGTACATGTAAATCAGTTCTTCAGAAGATGTCAGGACTACAGATGGACAGTGAGAAATGGAGACGTTACTATTTTCCTTTTGCTTCGTTGCCTGGGATTTATACATTCTATAGCAGAATAATTGTTCTATATGCTGAATTCATATCCTATATGAAGACTACTGAAGAAATATACTTTTATAGAAGTTAAAAATGTTGTGATGTGTAGCTGACTGCAAAAAAAAAAAAAAAACAAAAAAAACAAATGCCTTCTTCCCTTGCCTCCAATTCCCCATACACTGGAAAATTTCAGCCCGCTCTCCCTCCAGGGTTTCCTGCCAAGCGCAGTGCTGCCAAGCCGTCGAGGCTTGCCACAACACTGTCACAGTAGCGTGGACCCCCAAGAAGCCAGGAGACTATGAGAAGTGCAGGTTTGCTCACAGAAATGTGGGCAGTCTTACACATCTGGTGCCTCGATGTGGTCCTAACAAAATTAGTGCAGTTTGGATTCACTACTGCTATTTGAGTAGTGTTTTTCTAGGTGTTGTAGGCCATCTCTAAGAGTTTTTAAATTTGGAACTGGAACCTAAGCGCCATGCAGCTTAAGAGAGAGGAAAATTTAGTGAATGGGAGAAGAAGTCAAGATACTTTTAGTGAACGATTTTTCTCTACCCTCTGGAGCAATTGAGTTTTTCCAGGTCAGCGATCTTCTTCATCAGCACCCTAGGCCAGACTCTCCAGTTGGGATAAACTAGCAGGAGAGTCCTCAAGATTATACTCATACATACAAACAGAGAAGCTGCCCTGAATCCTCTAGCATTTCTTTACTATGTTTTAAAAGAACTCTGCCTTTGAGGGAGATGACAATACAGCCAGAAGAAATGAGAATGAAGTAAAAACTTGAATACAGACAAATCTGGATGTTTTTATAAAGTCTTGCAGCCTTCTCTCCACAAACCATTAAGTCCTAATTGCCATACTAATGTTATTTTATACTGTAAGTGCACCTCCCGATTCCCGATATTATGGCACCCAGTGGAATTAAAGCAGGCACTTAGCTTTACCACGTTCTCTGCTGTAACCTTTCCAGTCCACGATTATTATTCCGTCAACGCACACCTGTTCATTACTACTTAAAGGTGTCCCTTTCACCAGGAGGACATACTGCTGTGTAAATCAGAGCCATAACTAACCTGGTTCAGTGCTGGAGCAAGCGCCTTTCTTCTGACTAGTTATGAATTAAGGCCTTCTTTTTTTTCCTGGTGGAAGGAGCCTCTCTCCTTCATTCCTAATAAGGGCAATGCTGAGGTGGATTTAGAAGGTTATTTTCTGTTAAAAGGGTTTGACCTGTGATAATCTCCTATAATCTGGAGACTAGGAACAAACTGAGCATTAGACCTGGACTGCAAATCCACTCTCAAGTGTGTTTTTTTTTTTTTTTAATTTCAAAGCTCAATTAAACATACTCCCTTCCTTTCCCTTTCCATAGGGGACATCAGGGAAATGCCTTTCCAATTAAGATTCAAATTTGATCAATTATTATTAGTTAATCCTAGCTCTGCTAATTACATTCCTCTTTCAGGAATTTCACAAGTCTTTTAGAAATTATACAATGTTAGGCTACATACTGCACGTTATAACACTTTGTTAGCCTCAGAGCTGATATTCTTGCCCTGACCGTGTATGGAGTAGAACCTGTGCAGCTCAGGAAAGTCATTATTCCTATTTTAACTCACCATTAAAGCTTTTAGAATTATGTTTTCCAAATAATCAACCAGTGAATTTAATTTATTTTCTTCTCATTTTATTTTCATTCATAAATTGCTTCTGACCTATCCCATTTTTAGCAAGTCTTAGTCTCATTTGCACATAATTTTGGAGAAAGGTGTTTTATTCTAGGAGCTGTATTTACATTGTTCATTTCAGTTACTGCATTCCCCATATAGCTCTTTGTGATAGATGAAATGTTGTCATTTCTCTTCCCTCGCTGGATGAGAATAACTTTTTCCAAGGACAAGAAATGAAGAAGACATGATGAATAGCAAATCAAGAATGGTGAATACTTGTACTCATGCAGGAGTAACTGCATGCTAGTGGAGGTAGTGGTAGGAGGACCATTCCCCAGGCATTCATATGAATGAAAAATAACTGACATGAATATTTACAAACTGAAAATAACGTGGGATAGACAAGCCATACTGGAACCAAATGCATTTTGAATCTGGCTAAGTTTTCACTGACACAGGTGGCAAAGAGAGCCTCATCTCCTCTTCAGCTGCTGATAAAAAAAATATCAGTGAACAACACAACCAAAGGAGACTTTTACCAGTACAGGAAAAAACTGGTCCAGCTGTTTCAGGAAAGGCTGTTTCGGGAAATACTGCTATGTTTGCTGAGGATAGTAGAAGACAAAAATGTCCTGAAAAAAGCAATGTAGCAGCCTGTAGAACTGCTGTAATTTACATAGGTCTCTAGCACAGGCTAAATAATGCTGGAGGTTGTGAAGCCAGTTGAGACCTGAAGAATGCAAATCCACCTCTGTTCACCGTGTTTAGGCGTGAAGTTCTGTGCAGGAAGCACACATAAATATTGCTGTCAAGAGTTATTTCTTATTTAGCTTTAATGATCCCACTCCAGTCTGTGCTTGGGGTATAAATCCAAAATAAATCCATAATAAATCCTTTCCTGAATGACTGAAGATTTACCCCCTGGTATATTTCAGAGGAGATTTGGTCTAATGTAGAGGATTTCATTCTGAGCAGCAGTAAGGCCCATCTACAGGCCCCTAGTAGTATGCATGATGGGAGCACCCAACCTTGCATTGATTATATTTATAGATAAGAATTTATACAGAGAGAGAAAAATTAAATGTAACCTAATTAGTTTATAAGATAGATACAGCAGATTCTCAAAAATAGGCAGGAAAGGATGAGGCCTCTGAAGGGTACATCTTCTTCTCACTAAAATGAGATCCAGGTCACCTGTCCAAGAGACTAATTTCGAAGCTCTTCACCGGGTGTAATCCATATTAATGCCAGATACAATTTAAATGTAGTGGCATTAGCAGTGAATCTAACTTACCTGACATAGTAATACCTTTTAGCTGTTTGGAAACTGGGTCACTGGTTTGATGTTCTTGTAAAAACAAGGTTTATACTTTGTCTCCTGCTGGAAGAATGACAAAACAAGTCGGTTTAGTCAGCATATTTTTGGTCGGTTAGCTAGTTTTGTGGTTGTTCTGAAGAAGTTGTCCTGAAATGGGCATCTCTGGACTATTTATCAAGAGTAAAGAGTGAGTAAATCCCCCGATACTGATGTAGGTACATACCACCTCTTGGGAGAACACTTGAAGATAACAAATGCCTTTCAGGAAATTGGGATCCTCAGTTTCTACGTGATAAAGGAGCTCAATTCATCTGATCATTTTGTTATGCTGAATAATTCAAACATCTGTAATTGTAATCATCAGTCACTGTAGTCAACAACAAAGTTGCATAAGGGTAACTAATCAAGAAAGGAATATGGCCAGAAAGTATATCAGCCAAAGTCTGCCTGCCTGTTCTCTGGTGGTTTGCTGTTACCTCATAGCACCAGCTGTGCTGAAGTGTACTACAGCTAAAAATAACCTCTTGCCTAAAGTCAAATGATCAATCAGTGAAGAATCAGGGAAGGGAGGAGAGAAGAAATGCAGAGGGGAGGGAAGAGGTGGGTTCCAGAAGGCCAGGCTGGAGTCGTGCGAGCCTTCCCTCATGAAGAAACTGGACCTGTTACAGGCTGATCTAGATGGCAGAAGTGGGGACACCTTATGGATAGAGCTCCCAGAGCCACCTATGACTTGTCCTCATCAAAAAGGGACAAGTTCCTCAATGTCTTTAGAGCTCACACTCAGTGTTTTTCCTGGCACAAGTCCAAACCATGTGGGTCTGACCCCCCGACTCTGCTCAGTCGAGGCTGGAGGTGGCGCAGCGATTCAGGCACCCAGCAACATTCACAAACTGCAGCCCAGAAGTTGCAACAAAGCCCATACTTCTCTCGTCTGTATTCATGACTTCTAAGCAATGCTAACCATTAGCCAACACTCAGTGTATTAAGGACGATTTAAATCATTTGAGTCTGTGTAGTTATTTCAGATGTGTTTGTGTACCAGCCGAACTGTGCAGCTAATGGAGGCTCTCTGGCAGCTGCATTTGTACTAATCACCCCAGGACTGACTGCATTTTCATGCTCGTGCTGAGCTTTGCACTGGCCTTGCAACAGACTTCAAAGATCCACAATCCCATTGGGGTTTCTTCATTAGAAAGCCATCATCTTACGGTCTGTATTAAACAGGAGGTGAAATAAGATATCTTATTATATTGACCTTAAATCTATGAACATCAGTTATTCGAGATCAAATTAATCCTGTGTTTCCTCTTCTCATCTCCAATTATTACTACACAACCCTGCTATTGCACTGTACAATGCGGTCTCCTGGGAGAAGGGATCCTTCTTCTATACAAATTTTATATTATAAGCATGTCCATGGGTATTTGAGTGTTAAGAGAGAATATCTGGTCCTTTGTTCTGCCCAAAGTCATGTGAGAAAGGCACTATTAGAAGTGATGAGGGTGAAGGGGGTTGTTTGTTTTATGGCACAGATTCTCATACCTGATGACTTTGCTACTGGTTTTGCTGTTCTTGTTGCTGCACACTTTGCTCTGTGTTTAGCGACAGTGAGACACACAGGAGGTGCACTGTGGCCTCTTGCAGATGAGGAATGTTCTTGTCGTGTGTGTGCGTACTCATCCGTAGGCTACATTTCCAGGCTCCTTAGACAACTCAGTCTCAAACGACAACGCTTATCTTTTTTGCAAAGTCAGGCTTGACAAGGTCAGAGGCAGATAACACAGAAAGAGTCACTCAGAACCCCCTTTTTTCCCAGTTTTAATTCTAAGTTGTGCTTTGCTTGCTAGGGTATGAATTTTGGAAGAAACTGTCTACTTCCTCATGGAGAACAGGATAAGGACTCATAGTCCATCAGGCTTTCGGGCTCTCTGAATTTTTCCTGAAGGTACTTCTTGTGCAACAACTGATGTTGAATCTGTCACAGGGTATTGGGCTAGAGCAATTGATCCTGACTAGCCTGACCTAGCATGTTCCTACATTGCCAAGCCACCCGTCCATGCCTGTGACCTGCCAGTGATCCAGTGCTGGAGCTCCTGCTTCACCAAATCCAGCCTTTGTGCATAAACACAAATTCCAGCAGTGACCCACCATGCAACCCTCTGCTGCAATAACTCTTGGATCACATCAGCCCAGTGAGTACCATTTTTCTGGCTATGGTACACATTGGCTATGGCCAAACTATTTAAAAGTTTCACACCTCTGAGTCATGTTCGAAGGAAGGAAGATTAACATATCTTCTGTCTGGATTTCTGTTTCAGCTTTATTACAGTAGGGTAAAAAGTAGATGTTTCACAGCGTGCAGCCCTGCCTGTGCATCATCAGATCCTACGTTTCACATCAATGTACCAATGATGCTGGCAAAGAGGCCCAGCTTCCCTGAAACAATAGCATCTATTCTTTCTGTGCAGACACCCATCTTATGATTTGACTCATAAAATGTATAGACAATAATTAAATGCTCAGTTTTAAAATATTTCTGCATTGTTCATTGCAGAGAGGAGGACGGGAATATTAATACTTTTAAAATAAATTAGTCCTGCTGAAAGGAACCCTATGTTAAAAGCATCATGAAAGACATCCATTCAGTTTATCATTGCCCAAACAATATCATAAGCAAACACGCCAGCATGGCTTAATAAAGCTGCCCAGCACGTTCCCTTGGAGCTCTGGTTTTCAGTGGCTGAATCTTATTCGAAAAATTTCAGCCAAAATGTTTCAGCTATTTGCAAAAGAAAAGGAATGTAAAATTTATTTGCTTATATGAAAAAAAGAAATCTTGAGACAGTTTTAGTGATCTCCATGCTTTGAAGCTCAGCCTGGGTAATTTGTGAGAGGAGGGACAGTGTGTCAGATGTGCCTTGTGCTACTTTTAGGGAATGTCACTGAGCCCTGGCCAGATCCAAAGCCCATGAAAAATATGCAAACTGCATATGCTCTGTGAAGACCTCATTAGATTTATCAGTAAAAATCTGGAGATTGTGCATGCCGTATCTCCTTGCAGCTCCTGTATGTGACCAGACTGCACATGTACCACCCCCACAACAGTGCAGCTGGACTGATTCCAGATACGAGCTATGGATATTCCTTGTAAATGGCAGCTCTAGGCTAAGGGCACTGGAGCTTGAAGCTCTTCTCTCCTGTGCTCTTGATAGCTTCCTAGTCAGCTTCCAGGCACTGTGGAAAGGGCAAAAACTGGATGTGGGCTTAGGGAAAGGAACAGGCTGAAGCAAAGAGTATGAAAAGTTACCAAGAAAGAGAGGTTTCTGCTCTCTCTCTTTCTCCCATTAGTGTTTCATAAAAATTTTTGAATGTTTTATTGCCATACCAGAAAAGCTCTACGTAACTAACCATAAGGTTAAAGAATATAACATATATGTGTGCATGTGCTCACATAAACATATGTGCATGAACACAGATGCAAACACAAGCTGATATATCTATATCTCTATATATTTTTATCTGTGGCATTTGCCATCTGTTAGCGGTGTAATACTGTGAATAAGTATCTGGCGTTATTTCATAGAGTAGGGCCTTTTGACAGCTGATGCTAGGGAATGCTGTACCATTGAGGATTAAGGAGTAATTAATTAGAACCAGACAAACGTATCACAGAAAATAAAATCCCTATAGTGAAAGCTAGAGTTTTAAGGTACTCTTTAATTTAATTTTCATCAGGCCTAAGACCTAAAAAGAAACTAAATATAACAAATGTGGAGGGAGCCCCTCATTATGTTTAGGACAATTTACAAATGAAATATGTAAAATGTTAATAATGCCACTTGTTATTTCTATATCCAGAATATTATTACATATCCGGAATTGCCCAAGTAATGAATTATAAACAGTGAACACAATGAAGAGAGAGTCATTGAGAACAGGTTCCAGGAAAATAGGCTGTAAGGAGTAGATGGGAGGGGGGTACTGCATATGTTATGTATTACCCGTGGGTTATTGAGTACATAGCATTGGAAACAGATGTGACACTTAAGCTATTCAAAGACTAAGATGGTTTTCGTGTTATTAGATGGAATTATTCTTTGGCTTCCCAGTTTGAAAGTGCTGAAATCATTACTGCATTTATTGCACTCGTCCACACACCTCCAGGGGCTCTTTTTGGTCAGCTATCTTTCAACCCTTCTGCTGGGTGAAATGTGAGAATGAAACAAGTGGAATCTTTTGAAACATTAATTTCTTCTCTTTCCAGGATAAATCAGTTCCATGGACTGAGATGTAAATGAACTTAGCCAAGGGAATGCTATAACCTTTCAGTCTTGCATTGTGCAGTGCAGCGGTACCTTTCATTGCTTTGTTGCTGTGCATTGCTTTATGAATGAATTAATCTGAATGGTAACCAGGTACTGGGTGGAGTTTGGAGAGATGTAAAATGCTATGGTCCTCCAAAGACAAGTGGGAAGCAAATCAGCTGATGTTTTCTAGGACTGGCTAACTCAGAAAAGACATTTGAAAGCAGAAGCATATTCTAATTCAGTAAGGAAGATACAAATTGTGAGCAAATAGCATGGTTTGTAATACTGTGGCTTTGCCAGTCACACACGCGTGCGCGCACACACACACACACACACACACACACACTTTCATATTCATACACAACCAGTAGGTTCCCAGCAGTCACCAAGTGAGCGCTGCATTATGACAAATTTTAGACAATTCCATTTCATCATCTTGTTTTGTAGTCTCCAGGACGATATTCTGGGGGATTTGGATTGTTTCTTTTAGTAGAATTAACTATGATGTGCAGCATTCCATAGTGGAGTCATGTCCTGTTCTTTCAAGTAAATGGCAGAGGGTATTTTTAGAAACAAAGTTTGTGCTGCTATTACATAAGATGTCAAAAAAAAATTAATTTACAGAGGTTACACACCCATGTATAGTTGTCTTTAATTATTTCCACAGGCTTCACTTTAAATTTTACAGCATCTTTAATTGTCCTAGCTCTTTTTTCAGAAGACGCTTGTTGATCTGTATTATCCTCCCTACTATCTACAGTACATGACACTCACATCTAACGTACAGTTGGTGCAGCTGCATGCAACACTACCACATTAATTTATGTGACAGCACTGCTACTTGAGGCCTGCATAAATTTCTTAGCGCAGGGTTGTGGGATTGAGGGACTAGTGCATTGGAGCTAGCTCAGCTCCTCAGCAATGTATGAAAATATTTATTACATGCAGGTAAATGGATATCTATGTATCATTTCACCAGCCACTGCTATGCAGTTGCCCTCAGAAGTGGAACAAGAAAGAAACCATTCCGTGTAGCAGCACTATACGAAAATAGTCAAATACAGAGATGCTGAATGAGGTGCACACATGAAAACTACAGCAGAATATAGGCAGAGTAGAGCTTAGTCACGACTGGGCATTTGGAAAAGGACCACGGGATTGTACTCATGTGTTAGCAATTAGGGTTTTGATACCAGGTTTGACCCAAAAGGCAGCGCTGCCTACAGCAGTGCAGAGGTCTGTTTGGCTTATAGGGCAGTGGTAGATAGGAGCTGAAAGGATGGCTAGGAGATAGCAGGTGCTCCAGATACTGTTGTCTCAGGCCCCCTGGCTAGCTCCAGTCATCTCCCAGGCCTATGCCCATAGGGGCATTTGCCATGGTCTGCATTTTTTTTTAAAGGTTGGGAGTCTGTAAGGTAGGGTCCTTCCAAACCCACCCCTTGAGCACCATGGGGCATCTGCCCCTGTGAAAAAGAGGGATGGGGCAGAGCCCAAACTGCTGGAGGAAAGCTGAAGGTCTCTGCTAGCCTGGGAGCCCTGTGCTGAGCTGGCATGCTGGAGCATTAGCTCAGGGCTGCCTGGAGGGACTTTGGTCACTTTCTGATGCATCTTGCTGCTCCTGGCCTCCCGAAGGAGTCCTTCAGTCCTCATCCTCCCAAGTGCTGTGAGCATGGAAGGTATTTGCTGGGTGTAGGTTTCATTTTGTTCGCTACTTGCAGATTTGCTGATGTGGATTGAGCCTCATTCATTAAAGCTAGATGAATTGAAATAATGATTAACAGTTATAAATGCAGCTGTTTGTTAGATTGTGGACTTTCTTACCTGGGTCCTTTGACAACTACCATCACTTTAAAACATCTGTTGACTTATGTGTAATCTTATATGAGTAATCTTGTATGAGAAAGTGAAAGAAATGTTTTTCTTTTTTTAGAAAGAAGATGGTACTGGATTTTGTTTCTGAAAATTCATGGCTGCATATGCTACTAATGTTGATGATGAGCTCAACAGCTAAATTAAAAACAACCCAGATGTCATGTTCAAAGGGAAGCAGAAGCATAATAAAAAATATTCCAACCATACCGCAGCATAATAAGGAAAAAAAACTCATTACAAGAACTTCTTTAAGAGTCTTCAGTATAATGCAAATGTACGTGTCATTGATAGTTAATAAGAAGCTGCCATCTGGACAGTTGGGTGATGTATATTCTGGCACTAAATGTGTCATTCCTCCTGAAAAGCATGAGAAAACCAGAGACTTTCAAAGATAGACGTTGTAAAGTTTGCCTGGAACTCTTCCGAATATATAAACATTGGCTGTAAACGAAAAACCTACAATGTCAGTAAAAAAAGTTTTCTTTTATTTCAGCAGATTTCAGATCTGGGCTTGGATCACTGTTAAAACACATTAGTGATACAGCTATGTATAAATATAGCTATTAAAAAAAAGAGATGATATGTTGCAAGATCTTTTCTCATGCATTCCAAAGAGTTGTATTATTTGATTCCTACTGTATCCCTAAAATCCTGAAGATAATGATAGTTTGAGGAAAAGAGAAAGTAAGCATATAACTTTTCATGATCATTTTTTAAACAATTACTGCTCCTTATTTAGGTTTCAAAGCAGACCAAAGAACAGCAAATAAAGGAAAAGCAGGTGGTTTTCTTTTTCCCCAAGAATGTCTTTACTGTACATTTTGTAGCAAAAAAAAGAAAATAAAGGAAAAATATTCTGATCACAGGGATGTAACTTTCTAAAACTCCAAGTAGGAAACATGACAAATACAAGATCAAGTACACAGCCATGTCACAACATATCTCTGCGCCTTTAAAAAAAAATATACATAGAGTTTTTCACATGTTATTTTCTCTGTGCCTTGCACCCTTTCTCCACATCTTTTACAAAATCATAGGAATAATGTGCAATTTCAGAATGGTTCCCAGCAGCTGACTGTTGGGAGCGAGCAAATAAATAAACAAAGTAAGGATAGTTGCAGTAGCCACCAGAATGTTGGAAATCACAGTAAAGTCACAGAGGACAATGAAATCAGTTGAGCGGGCCTTGTGCATTCCCAAAACTGCAGCAATGCTCTCCCAAAAGGAATCAGAGAATCAGTCTGCAAACCCTAAAGAGCTCCTGTTCTTAGTTAGCAAGTACCTTAGTGAGGGTGAGGGACAGAGGCTTAGGAGTATACAGGGAACTGAAGAGCAGCAGGCTGTAATGCAGGGGACAAAAGGGAGACCCTATGTTCTGAGACATCCAAATTAAACTAATTTCCCATGGCTGATTGGGAACATACTCAGTCCCCCGAGTATGCACAAAACTAGCGTTTCTTGTGATTCTGCTGATACAGTCAACTCCTGTTGTGGCTACCGTACAAAAGAGCTCGGGTCAGGATAGAGTGAAAGTGTGTTTTATTTGTTTCTTTGTCTGTTGAACAGAAAGCAACAGCCCCACCTTTGCCAGAAGCAATTGCTACTCGTAATGCTGAGAGTTCATGGGAGCCACTTTTGTTTTCTCTTTCTTTTTTTTAGATATGAAATCTTGATTACTGTTTTTCATATCTTTGATAGCTAAACTCCTACAGCTATCGATAGCTGCTGCAATCTGCCTTGTGCATTGACAAGCAGAGACTATGAAAAAGATGGAAAAAAGAGGTTTTTTTTTTTTTAAATTTATTAGCCCCTAGATTTCATTTTTCCTGGGATACCAAGGGGTTGTGTTGGAGGTGGGTTATACAGCACATCAGAAATTTGACCTTTGTACATATCTTCCTTTTCATCAAGGGGACTGATGAGAGACTGAAAACAAAACAAAACAAAACAAAAAGCTCATGGAAATATGCTTTCTGTTGTGGGGAAAAAAACAACCCCAAATGAGTAGTGGCAAACAAAACAAGACGTCATCAAATCTCAGCCAAAACCCCACTCAACAACAGGTATTATTTTCTCAGCTGTCACTGTTAACACCACGATATCAGACTGAACGTTTCCCCTGATCTATCCCTCTGGATGCCCTGTCTGCCCTTTTGAGAATGCCACTTGCATTAACAGCCAGAGATATCCTAGCACCAGTCTTATATCCACAGAGGTGTATTTTTGAGGTTAAAAGAAAAGGAAGAGGATGGAAAAAACTCCAGACTCTTCAAAATTAATTTTGTACTGTTAAACCCCTTTTTATCTTCCTTGTTTAATCCCGTTTGCTCCTTCACCAAGAGGCTGAGAAATTTTTGGAACGCAATGCTAAATACAACTAGTAAATTCCTTGTAACATTCACGTATGGTTTAGTTGGGGCCAGACATGAAAGGTGCCATACGTGCCTATTCACATTTCACGACTTTCTTCCTCTTTATTCCCATTACTTATTTATTTACCTATCTTTTTGGCCATTATGACTGAGAACGTTCCCACCCCTCTCTTTCCAAATGCATGGCCCTGCAGCAAACCATGCTTTATCACACATGAGGTGAGAAGAGAGAGGGAGACACTAATATTTACACTGTGCTTTCCATTACCCATTCTGAGCTCCCGTAAGTCCCTTTTGCCCCTGTTGTCAGGTCATTGTCATCGTACTGCAAAAGCATGCCGTTCACCGAGAGGCTCCTCTTTGTCCAAATGTTTGTTATCTTTTTTGGGTAGGTGCAACACTGAGATGTGGCAAAGTCCCCCATGTCAAAAGAATGGCTACGTTTAGTTTTGCCCTCCAGAGGCAACGTGAGGAGGCTGCGAAATTTGGACTCCGCCTGGCCCAGCAGCGGCTCTTTGTCCGAGTGGCGGGCCACCGTGGAAGTTCTGGAGTCTGTCGTGTCCTCCTTTTTCTGACATTTCAGTTCCAGGGAGGCGAAAGCTCCCATTAGCCGGTCAATATTGTGTTTTGACCTGGAGGGGGGCCTCCATTTACTGGACAATGTGCCCTGTTCACTTTGGAGGCTATAGTCATCACAGTCGCGGCTATTTACGGAGCTGGAAGAAGAAGAGATACTGCTCCGCACGGACTCACAGTTAAACTCCATAAGTTCATTTCTCACCACCACTTTGGGGTTTACTTGGGGCAGGACTCCATTCTGAACTGGTTGCGCTCCATTTGTCTGTGAGTAGACGTTGCTGACGCTGGACATCTTCCCCTGGGCATTGTTGCAGACCTTGTAGCGGACCATGAGTATAACGATGAACACCAATAAAGTTGCCACAATGATGCCTCCAATGATCAGAATCATGGTCCCACCCAGAAACTGGCTGTGCATGGACTGGCACTGAGGGTAGTCCTCTTTGGTGAAGAACTGGGCACATCCCACAATGTTGGTGGCAGTAAGGGTCGTAGCCGTGTCATCCCACATTGCCAGGACACAGAGGTCATAGCCTGTCCCAGAAACAAGGTTGTTTACCACAAAGGCTTTGTTTGTAGCAGGAATCATCCTTTAAAAAAAAAAAGGGAGAGAGAGAATAAACTAGGTTACTCTTGACACTGACGGAATAGAGAGGAGGGCAGACATAAGAACAACGTGGCATTTACTGCGCTGGGTGCTGGCAGAGACGAGTCTGAGCTATGAAGTTCAAACATGCATTCAAACTTCCCAGTCCCTGTGGGTCCAGCATCCCAGCATTTAGTAATGCCCAAGTTTTCACGGCCATCTCTCTAATATGCAATAAAAGGAGAGAAAAAAAAAAAGAGAAAGAAAAAAAGACACCAAAATAATCTTTTTTTTCCCTCCTCACCTGCATCTATCCTAATCTTAAATATACCTAAACCTGAACAAATAACTCAGAACAAAAATACCTGCCTGCAATGAGCAGTTCTTTCTGAGCACGCAAACCATCTTTACCTTTGCTGAGTCTGAATTTGGCAGCCATGACATTGCTTCATGGGTGCTTGAACATTTACTTTGTAACATCAGCAGATTGCTTACCTTGTCAAGTCAGGGGGCTACATTCAGTCTGCACAGTCCCTGAAAATGCATGGCAGGCAGCCACCTCTCTCTGTTTCCCTGCTCCCTCACCTCCTTTCCCCATCCTCCTACTCCCCACTCTGGAAAATGATTCTTAGAAATGCAGATATCTACGTTGCCAGAAATTTCTGCTTGGAACCACCTTCCTCCATTTCAGTCAAAAAGAAATACTGGCATTGGCACTATGAGCTGTGGAAGTGAGAGAAGAGGCAGGAAGATGTAGGTTTGGAAACAAGATCTTTTTTTTTAATCTCCTCGAAACAAAACCTAGTTACAATAAACTAATAGACAGGCCCAAGCTGTGCTCCAAGTTTCATCATTTAAGAATACTGTTTTTTGTTGCCACAGAGCTTAAGCGGTTATTTGTACCCATGCGAGGTTAGAGCAGCACGAGCATTCAAAATTAGCAAATGGTAACGAACATGGTCTACCCCCACTTCACACTAGTGAAAACTGCAGCAGACTAGTCAGGACATTGGAGAATCTCAGATTCAGTGCCTGGTGGGAGGCTAAGACTGTAACTAGAGAGGTATCCTGTGCATTTTTCTCTTTACCTCTGCATAATAATGGGTTTGAGTGAGGGAAAAAAGCTGAAATAAAAAAAAAAAAAGAGCCCATTGTGACTTAGAGCTGCAGATCTTTAGCACCAGCAGCAAAGCAGCCCCTGAAGCAGTTACACCATAGAGGAAACTGGTGTGAGTGCAAAGGGGAAGGTAAGGCTTGGCTAGAGGAAAATGTCTGAGTGGGAGTGCCTGGCTTTCTTAGCCTCAAGTAGCCATCATAGCTAGCAAAAATTACAGCACTCCAGAGGCCCTTCTGTGCAGCGGAATGAAATGTGCCTGCACAGAGAAGCAGCAACATCAGGGCACCGCAAAGACGAGCTTCCGATCATCATCGCGTTTGTATGTTCACACACACTTATACACCCCTTCAGTCTGGCCGCAGGTGAAGGACCTGCAGGACCCCATCGCTTCCTGCAGGTCACTCATCCCATGCTTTATACCACTCCGAGGAGTGAGGAAGTTTTTCTTCTTTCTTGCTTTCCTTGCATAGGCTTCACATGGTCCCCGTCCTGCCAAGGGGACTTCATATGCACACATCAAGGATAATATATGGAATAACAGAATCCTATCAATTCCCACATGTACCTCAGTCATTAACAGTGTTACCGATTGCTTCATATCTCATGCTGTACTACCTGATGCTATATTCCACATTCCACCACCACTCTGAGCCACATGCTTAAAAAAGATCTGCAGTGCTTAAGTCCTTTAGAAACTCTTTCACTATGAAATCCCATTAAAAATAGGTACCACTGTTAGCAGAGAGAACAGTCGACCCTGCAAAATGGAGCCTGGGGCTTTGGTTGTAACTCTCAAAAGACAGAGCTATAGCACTAGCAGAATAGTTCCTCTTGCTTTGCACCAGTGAAACACAGAGGGACCCTTATATTCTCTCCAAGCAAGCAGCAAATAACTGGGTTTACTTAGTATATAGCTTTACATATATCTTATGCATATAAAAATACAATAGTTCAACCTAATGCACCATGTCAATTTATATAGAGTAAACACTGATAACTTCAATCATTTACAACTTGTTTTCTTCACATATAGATTACACACAGGCTTTCAAGGACACGTAACTGCTTGGAATATTTCAAGGACTGGCAATTAGTGAGAGTGGTACTGTAAGGCCAGTCCGTTTTTAAATTATGGCAGTGATGCAATGATCACTCCTAAAGTCTGGCCAAGGTAATTGTTTTGATACTTGCCATAAAAGCTCCTCTTAGCCTTCAAAAGAAGCTGAATAATTTCTAAACTCAGTCAGTCCTGGCAGCTACAGCTGTGGTAGTACTGGGGCTAATAATAGGTTTATAATACAACACAGTTGCAATACCAATACGGAAAAAGCAATCAACTCTCTATATACATCTACAATAAAGAATTTTGGATGATTCTATAAATAAACTTCAAATGTTCTTATAAAATATTCAAATTAATGTTACTGTAAAAGAACAGCTGAGCATAGGCATAAGCACCAAGTGCATTCATACTAGGAGTTAAGTAACTAATCTCAGAAACAGCTTTCTAGCTTCTAGGGAAGACAATCTTGTTTTGATGAAGTTGCAAATTGTAAGAGTATTTTGTGACTCTCTCCCAGCTTGAACACACCCTTCGCAAACGTACTGCCAGTCAGCTATGATGGATGATAACTCTTAACATTCCCCACACCTAAAATCAATGCAGATACATTTTCACTCTGGGATATTGATGGCTCTTTGATTATCCCCAACGCAGGTACCCGCAAGACGCCACTTCAGTCTTTGATTTGCTCCGTCACAGGGGGAGTCTTTTCATAGCTGCTCTGTACTTTTAACGCTATCAATCGGTGAAGATCATGCCTTGCCGTTTAGACTCAATAAGTAGGAGTTAGGGCAAAACCAAAAGGGATCTTTAAAACTGGCTGGTCAGCTCCCCCAAGAGTTTGTTCAGTCGACTCGTGGGCTAAACGTAGAAAGTTCAGTTCAAGTAGCAGGAACCTATTGTCTAGTTCATTGGAGAAGATCAAAAGCAGAATTTGAAAGCTGAGAGCTTTTGAACTCAGAAGATCATTGTGCTCACTTAGCCCTCAGATACCAAACCTATTGGACTGTACCAGTATCTTGAAGCAAGGAGCTTGATATGGTCCTCTTCAAGGCAGTGTGACCTTGCAGAACTGCTTCTTATCACAGAACTGGAGTAGAGACCTCAATTACACATTAAGCTTATTTAGGAAAAAAAGAGTAATGGCTGACTAACTGCATGAGAAAATCAATGAGAAAAACACTTGCTTAATTTTAATCTGAGATTATTACGATAACTTTTAATGTGCGCAGTTTAAGGAACACAAGAATTGTAAGCACTGGAAAGGATTACCCAAGGAAAAGAGAACAAGTACTCAAGCATAAGTGTAGTGACATTTCACAGCGGAGGATATAAAAACAACCTTACCTCTATAAATAGATAGGCAATCTTAACAAGCGGGTATTTAATACCTAATTAGAACAACAATACATTTGAAAAACCTTATGAGTCTTAATTCTTTCCATTCTGAAACTTCACTGTGGTCCAGACACATATGACACAGTAATTTCTGTCTTTTGCCTCTGTGCTATTTTCCTCGGGGCAGGAAGAACAAGCAGCTTTCCTCCACGCTGATGCTGGGATTTAGCTACCTGATTCTTAAGGTAGTTGCTGAAAAGTATCAGTGAAGATCAAATATCTTAAGGCAAACCATTCATATAAGAACATAGTTTGACTTCTTTTAAAATTTTGCCTCTAAGGAATGAAATGAACATGAGTGTCCTACAATTGACCTTGTCAATTTAGCAAAAAAAAGGCCCTCCTCTCATTTCTTGGCAGAATGACATCACTTACTAAAGGAGGAGGGAAGCTACAGCCTGGGACTGGGGCCTAGCAGAAGTGCCTGAAATGGAACAGCAATAAATGATCCTGTAGGAATTTATGTGTGATGAAGAGCTGTGAGGGTGAGGTGACAGTTTTCGGGCTTTTACAAACAATACTTTCCCTTCAATACATGGAGATTTATGTTTCATTTTCTGAAAGCACCAAAGTGAGACTGTAAGATCCATTTTTGAAAAAGGAAGCAAAGCTTTAGCATCCTTCTTGAATTCAACTCTATTTTCTACCCCCATCACTAAAAAGTCCTTGTTGTGTCCTTGAAGATACAAAATACGTAAAGCAATTTTGTAATAACTCACTTAAGCTTGTGTCGATATAAAGAAAATTAGAAAATAAACGATTTAGAAATGCAGGAGAAAAAGTTTTGTTGCAGACTTCACTTATAATCCTAGATGCAAGGGCTCACTGAGGCTTGCAGGGTGTGTACTAGATTGAGAATTTAGGAGACGTGACTTTTATTCCCTTCTTTATCAGTTACGCTGATATCAGACTCTACTTTATCAGTAATTCTCAGTTCCTGAGAAATCATTTTGCTGTACTGTAAGTCTCCTCATTTATAAAATGGGGATAATGCCAGCAATTTCCTTTCAAAAGAGGCCTGTAGTATATGGAAGGAAATTAGTAGATACTATGATTAGACTGTAATATACAAATGGGTTCTGTTCTTCTTTGTAGCACTGGGAATTAGCGAGAGTGAACTGCTAGTTAATATTATGGTTATGCAAAACTGACAAATTAGAGAAAAGATAGATTAGGCTAATTGGCTGGGAAATTCTGTTCCTTTTCTCCATCATATGAGCGGTATGATATCATCTAGTCTTAGCCTGAAACTGGCTGCTTTAATGAGGGGACTTACTGGGAACTTTCAAGGCAGTTCCTTTGGGAAGGCACTTGCATCTTCCCAGATTCAGTTTTATGCTTACCCACTAGACTATGTGGCTTCTCTCACAGTCCTTTCTGTATTATCCAGGGCCATACATTATATTGCAATGATTTTCTTTTCAACTGAAAAGCATTTCAAACTGAAAGTCATGCTAATTTATTAAGTGCTTGTATCTGTAAAAAAGCCTGATTGCTAAATCATGAATTTGCTGTGCCTAAGCTGCTTTACCCAAATCCTTCATGTAGATTCTACACGTACAGCCATACACAGGCCCGGGAAAGAGACTCACATGTCTCTGCGAGTCGATTCTCTTTGCCTTCAGAGTGACTTAAGGAAACTGTCCATCAAGAACAGCCTTTGGAATATTCTAACTTGTGAACCAGGTTAGAAAGATCATGCCAGGAACCTTACCAAGACTTCAGCAGTATAGACAGTGGGCTTCTGGTGTGTGGGAATGTTTCTGCACAGTCTTTAATTTACTAGTACAGCTGTAGCCTGTTCACTCAATGTGAAGTAACTGTCCGCATTATTAGTGCTGAACATTGTCACCGTGCACTACAAGTCTGTAATGGAGAGGGGGAAAAGGAAGGGGAAGAGGGATGGCAGTGACAGATAACTAGGGTTCTGTAAAATCATGTCCTGATTATTTAGCACACTAACTTCTCTGTATAGAAATCCCTTACTGTGTTAATATCAATCTCACTGTACCTTCCTAGTCTTAAACTACCTCAAACACACAGTTGTATTCACATAAGAAGTGCAAAATACCACCATCAGCGCTCTCAGAATTAAAAATTTATCCAGAAATGTTTAATACTGGAATCTGATGAATTTTGATTTTCCAGGAAAAATCTCAAGCCAAAATTGTTAATTTAGTTCATCAGTAACTTTATCGCCTATTTTTTCATCTTTTTTTTTCTTTTTTTCCAACTCAACAGGTAATTCTTAAAGAATGATAAAATGCCAGCTAGTCCTCCTTGAAAGCACTGTAGGGTCTGCTAGAGACTTTCTCCACCTTTCAGGTAAAGTGCCTGCTTTCAGTCCCAGTGGGATTAAAGTAGGATGGTAGAGAATGGGAGAGGGAGGAAGTATCTAAGGTAATATACCGCACAGAAACTGGCTAAAGTGTCGGTAAAAAGAGTGGGAAATCAGAGGATGGACTCCATCACTGGCAGAAAGATCACATAAAAGATCCTTAAGTTTTGGTAGATGGAACTTAGCGGCACACAGATCTATCTCCTGAAAAATAGTGATAATAATGAGGTGTTATTTCAAGGACAGCTAAGGAAAGAAGGAAGATTGGTCCGACATGAGGTGGATGCAACAAGAAAAGATGATGACGAAAGCTGAGGACTGGCAACGTCAGAGCAGCAGAAAAATAGGAAAAAGACAAGCAGGTTCAAAGTAGCCTTTGGCAGGGCACTATTAGGCAAGGACACAGGCACATGGTAACCATCAAAATGATGGAAGTAGATCAGTAGGCTGCAGTGACCAAGATCACAGAAGCAGACCAATACACAGCTGAGTGCAATGAAATGCAGGAGATCTTTGAGTGGAAAATGAGACAATCAGAAAGAGAGTGAAATGAATTAGGACAGTAGGAAAAGTTTAGATGGTGGGTAGATATTGAGAAGGCTGGGTAAAAAAGATCAGAAGACGACTAGAAGGATCCAAATTGCACTGAAAATGTCACATATGATGTACTGCCCAGGAGCAAAAGCAAGGAATTGATGTATTTGGACTGTGCAGCTAGCACTCTTCAGTGATGCTAACTTTTGTGATTTCCTTGAAAGTTTTATAATGTGTAGTGTTGTTGTTATTTTTGTTGGTTTTTTTCCCCCTGAAAGCCCCTGGCGTCACAGAATGAAAAGAGAGGCTCAAGTGTTATTAAAAATCAAGTAAACCAACACTGAAGATTAATTTATGATCCTTAAAACTGCAACAACAACAAAAAAACCCTTGAAAATATAACTTCAATCATCCTAAAGACTCAGGAATTAGGAAACAAATACAAAGTGCCAACTACTTTACCACGTGAAATTTCACAATTGTTTCATATCTGATTCAAGATTTTTGAATCTGAGAATCTGAAAATGCCAGAGAGCTACTGTGACCTGCACCTGGAAAAGAGGACAGCTGTATCTGACTTCTTCTGGTGCCCTAGGAACCAGAAGATGATTTTTAGTAGTAGCAACATGGCACAATTTCTTTGTCAGTCATAGCAACATAAGGAAATGTCAGATAATAGTGGGAGGTAGTCAGGCTTGTTCAGTAAACGCTAACCCAACCCAGCATTAATATTTTCCTGAATTTTTTAATTCATCAGGCTTTATTTCCTTATGGCATACAATCATGATTTTACCTTTTGATGGAACATTCATTATTAAACCTAAATTCCTTCCTGCTTTCCTGAATCTTATCTCCTCATCGTTCATGCATCCAGCTGCCCTTCAGAGAATCTGTCTTGTCGAATGAAACACACAAAACGTGTTGTCTCATTATTATTTCCTAATTTGCTTATGCTCTTTTGTGCTCATTTAGAAAAGTATGGGGGTGGGAAAGAGAATAGAGAGCCAAAAACAATTGATAAATCTGCTGTGAAATGGTGGGCCAGGGAGTTACTGATAATGAATATATCCACAGAGCAGGAAAAAAAAAAGAAACATTGAACTACTACCTCAGAGGATATAAATTTCTGCTGAGGTATATTAGGATGATGCCCACAGGGGATGCACACAGGGGATGCACTAAAGCCATGCAACAGGCTACTGAATGAAGTATACGCTTCTAGGGCACATTATTGCACAAGGCTGAGAAAGACGCACTGTGGCAGAAGGTTTTCTGCTCCTCTCCATTATACATTACTCTAAGAGGTAATTCTCCTCTGCCTATTATTTCCATCTAGATTCTTGCCTACAATAGGGATCCACCAGCTGGCAGAGCTGATGAGGCACTTCTGGGTGAATGAAGCCCATCAAACTCACCCTGTGATGCCCTGCATCAGGGATGGTGCTCAGTTCAGCTCTCCAGGTGCAAGCTACTGCACTGGGGCAACCTCATTTTGGTTAATATTGGTGTGACACCACAAAATGAGACTTTCAAGTTCCCTGCTCTACGCTATCATTTCTTTTGCATGGACATGACAGCAGCAGGCATTTGGTGCCCTAAACATTAACTTTTATCTCTAAAGGGAATACAGACATACCCCATGAACATTCAGCAGCACAAATGATAAATTACATTCAGTCAGGCAAAGCTATTCAACTGCACATGGAACACCTTTCACCTTACTATATCTGGGATACTAACTGCCTCAGAAAAAAAATCTTCACACTGATTCAAATCCAGCTAAAACATATTTAAGCTCATTAGCAGTGTAAATGAAAACCCACACAGTATTGCTGTTAGTAAATGTGAAGCTGAAGTATTTACGGAAACAATGCATAGCCACACGAACAAATTCACTCTGTATCATTTTAATGTAGACTTAGAGAGCTATCGTAATTCTCAGCAATATTTTGAAAAGCCAGAGTGTAAATCTGAGATTAATCAAAAAATACCTACAGTCAGTAAGCTATTCTACTTATAGTCACAGCAACACAATTTCTAAGGATGGGAACAGATAAAAGTTATGCATGAAAGGTGTGTTCAAGCCTTTGAGCAGTGTGTGTGACCTGGGACACACTGCTCCCAGGGTTTTACAGACAAATAGCCCATCTGCTTGGCTGAAGTGTCGTGCTTATTTTCTCTCTCTCTGACCCAAGTAATTTTAAACTTATGCAGAGCTGAGCAGTTACATCAGAAAAGGTCATCCACCATACTACTAGCATGTAGCAGAGGTTCCTACAAAAGAAACAACATTAGAAATAATGAGCAAATTTAAGAGCTCAGGAAATTCACTTGCAAAAGGAATTCTGCTATTTTTCCAGCAGAACACGACTGCGACAGTCAGTGACACGCTGTCCCTTCTTGCGGGTTACAAGTAGAGATGTCCAGTTTCTTCAGTGCAGTGAAATCTATGCAAAAACTAATGGCAGGATCAAGAAGAACTGGCTGGGATCCCATAGCAGTTGACAGCTGCCGACCCTCCTTTCCTGTAAGAGTTCGTGTGAGCTGAGGTGAGTAGGAAAAGGATTTTAGCTGACTACTAGCAATTTCTTCCAGGCTTACTATGCGGGCAGTTTGTGCTAGCTTGCAACTCACGTAGCCTGCGGGAACTCCATGCCCTACTACATAGGCTAATTTTATATCTGGAAGATTGTGCTGCAGTGTCACAAACCACAGGCACTGCTCGAAGTGGTGTTCTGGCATGTTTTGTAATTGACTGGTGAAAGTAAACTCTCGCATACTGTTCCAGGCTACTCTGTTACAAAGTCTTTTTGTACTGCTCGGAGAAGCTTGGTGCCAACTAACAGAACAGCTAACAAGATTATTTTAACTACTCCAAATAGCAG
Organism: Struthio camelus; assembly: GCF_040807025.1. Classification (NCBI taxonomy): domain Eukaryota; kingdom Metazoa; phylum Chordata; class Aves; order Struthioniformes; family Struthionidae; genus Struthio; species Struthio camelus. The sequence goes on from NC_090944.1 coordinate 106,805,220, forward strand.
AAAAACTCTTACAGAATGAGTTAGAGGTCTCACTACCCATGGAACCTCTGCGCATAAACTGATACACTGGCTTATATACAAATATCTTAACATCAGTTTAAGACACAATATATGTGCTATTATATAGTTCAATCATATGTCCTGTAAGCATTCCCCCAAAATTCCCTTGGGACCTGCTAACACTTTAGTAACTTAACTTGTGGATAAACTTAAGAGACCAGGAATGGTCACGCCCCAGAATCCTGAAAACCTCTCTCTCTAGGAAGCTGAAAAAATGAGTTTTAGTGTTGGTTGAGAGGCTTAGAGAACCGCGTTTGCCAGTTCTCCAAAAATGAGCCGGAGAATTGTCTGCTCACCAAATACACTGTCAGAGTATATGCATATTCAGAGAAGAACATAGCCACAATTTAGACACATGAAAGGGGATGTATTTGAAAAGACTTTTACCATCACAGGAAGGTTGAAAAGCAAGCAGAGATCGGAGGAAAACTGAAAGACTGGGATCCAGCTCTTTAGCCTCTCAGCAAACATTAGAAACATCTTTTTCCTATGTAGAAGGGATAGAGTAGAATTGCTTGCTTCTTGTAAATTAGGAAAACTTACTGAAAAATAATAAAGGATAGTTTAAATAATAAACCTTTTATATCAACCATCAAGCTTTCACTTTTTGAGTCAGAACAGGGAGGAAATCTCTTGCAACAAAAAGCTGCAAATATGCATAGCAATACACAAGGTAAAAAGAACTAAGATGGTTCAGGATGACTTTTACAATAACATTAGGACAAGAATATCTTTTCACTTGAAGAATGAGAACACAGGGTGTACAAATCACTAAGAATCAAAAGCATTGTCTGCTGGGCAGAGTGTGAGGGGCAGGATATGGTGGAAAAACATATGTAATACAGACATTTCTTAACGGAGAGGTTTGACATTGTGCAACTTCCAGGGTTTTACCAATACGCAAAAGACAAGGAAGGCTAGAAGGACTAGGTAGGCTAGAAAGACATGAAGACACATAGAATTTAGGAATTCTCTGAAAGAGACCAGAACATAGTTACATACTTTTAGTTCATGATGCCAAAATTAGGTAAAAGCATTTCTCTGCAACCAGAGACATCCTACTTCTTTTTCAAAGATGAGCGTGGACTGAAAGGATGCTATGAAGAGTGACAAACACATTACTGAAAAGGAAGCTAAAATCCATCCAAGTCAGAAAACAGGCTTTCGTTTATAATGACCCCAGAAGGAGGAAAAGAAGTCAATGGTAGATTCCAATAGTAGTATAATATTCTTTCCAGAGTGACCTCGACTGCCTGGAGAAATGGGCAGAGAGGAACATCATGAAGTTCAACACAGGGAACTGCAAAGTCCTGCACCTGGGGAGGAATAAACCCATGCACCACTACAGGCTGGGGGCCAACTGGCTGGGGAGCAGCTTAGCAGAAAAGGACCTGGTGGTCCTGGTGGACAAAAGAGGATAGGGTCAGACTCTTCTCAGTGGTGCCCAGTGACTGGATGAGAGGCAATGCGCACAAACTGAAATACAGGGAATTCCCACTCAACACAAGAAAACATTTCTTTACTGTGAGGGTGGTTGAACACTGGAAAAAGTTGCCCAGAGGGGCTGTGGAGTCTCCATCCTTGGAGACGAATTCAAAACCCAACTGGACATTGTTCTGGGCAACCTGACCCTACTTGAGAAGGGGAGGTTGGACCAGATGATCTCCAGAGGTCCCTGCCAACCCCAACTGTTCTGTAATTCTGTGATTCTGTCCTAGAATTATGTTTCCCTGCTTAAGGGTCTTAGACAAATGTCACAGATTTCTAGTACATGAACAAAGTGTACTAGAAGGTAATCCCCTAGTGTTCTTTACATGCTACAAATGAGATATAGAAAACTGAAAAAAGCTGTCAAGAGTCATCTCATAGGCTAACAGCAATGCCCAAAAGTGAAGGTAAGCACTCCAGAATTCCAGGCAGCAGGTCCCAATTGTGAACCTATTGCAGAGAAAAAAGCATAGGCAGTATTAATTGAATTTTCTTCTTCCAGCTACTAACATATGCTTGTGAAAACATGTATTTGGCCCTCCTTGTGTTCCCTCTCACTCACAGAAAGTAGAAACTGTCAGAGTGGAATAAAATCCTGCTTTTCAGCAGTGACATATTAAAGGGAAGGTTACTAATAGAAAACTACTAATAGAAAACTGCCCAAACTTGATTTCTCTCCTTTACTTCAGAGAACCACAATGGACCTCTCTAGGTTTTACGGTATGAGGTTAAGAAGAGACTAGATCACCTTTTAACATCTCCAATTAATGAAAGTTTTACCTAGGTCATGAGATTTATCCACTGAGAGCTTAAGTTACATAGTTTTGCTGAATATGGTTTTAGGGTCAAATGGACTCAGACAATGCACAATTCACCAGCAAGTTAATGACCTTTTGCACGAAAACCAACCACAACCTAGGCTAGGCATGCGGTCAGCCTGTGAATATCCCTACATCCAGATATGATACATCTATTACTTGTTTACCATGACTGATTATTAGTCATCACGCCTTAAGGTATTTGCAATCACAAATATTTCGTTGTCCACAAGTAGAATGAAAGTCAAAGCAGCTTCTGCACGTTACAGGCATCCTTTTGAAGTCATTATAGATAATGGAGAACATTTTGTGAATAATTACATTGAAGAAATATTTAAACACTGCAGAATCAAACATGTAAGAACTCTCTGCACTACTGAAAGAAACGAATGATTTTTTTTATTCTTATTTTTGCTTGAAAAACTTTCAAAGCAGTAAGTAATGAAGGAAAAGACTGGCAGACTGATCTCCTCTGCAGAGTTTCAAGTATAAAGGCTGCAAAGCTATCTCTTCCTCACTCTGCAAAATCTTCTCTGAGCTTCCCTGCTGTAACTCCAGAGAGCAAAAGAAAGAAGGACATGCAGAAATGACACTGAAAGTTAAAAAAGGAGAGCCTGGAATAAAATACAAATCAAATGCATAACTATACTAAACCCACAGCTTTTACCCACTTGGAGAATACGTACTTGTTTGTCATCTCTCCTGTCAGAGAAGGAAAAATAAATACTCTAAGAAAACATCATTCCATAGAAATCCAAGATCCCTGGCTTCTCGCTACTCACAGTCTGCCCCCACCAGCCTTTGATCATGACTGAGCCCTTGTTTCCACCATCCTTGGAGGTAGCTCAGAAACGGGTGCATGCCCGTTTTATTCCTCATGCTTTCACAACCCAATTACATAGGTGAGAAAAATCTTATGACCAAGCGCTGCTAAGTCTTTGTATCTCTTTTAGGGTTCAAGATTCTTTGTGGAAGAGAGATTTAGGGCGCAGTCCGTTGCTGGACATGTGCATGTCGTCTTTGCAGGTGTATATTTGCACTCTTTCCCTACACTCTTTTTCCCTAGACTTGACTTTGAAAATATGGGACCTATTGTGACACTGCCAACAATGGTTGTTTCGTGGCAGGAAAGAGTCGCACTCAGGGATTAAATGGAGATTAAGCACTGCAGTAACACTGCACTCAAGCACTGCAGTAAACTTCTACTAGCCACTGCCTTTTACACAACCTAGAGAAGCTGCTGTCTGATGTACCTCATGGGTGGGTTATAATTAACTTATCTCAGCCAACAGAAACTGCAGAATGAGCCAAATGATTCCCCGCAATACATGTGTTTCTCTCTTCCACTTTAGCCTATCAGCCACAAGCCAAAGTTAGAGTCTAGTTCTAAATTCATGTAACTATGCACCTAATGAAGGTATAATTCTGACTCACAGTGATTAAATTGCAGTGAAATATTAAAGGATGCTTAATTGGTTTTAGCACCTCGGTAGTAGAAAAAAAATTATTCTGTCATGACTAAACTTCAAAATCATGTTTCAGAAAATTAGTTGCTTTTTAATGACCATGCTGGCAACTTTTTGCAGTGCCACAGAAAAGGCAAATGGACCAGAAAGGTTCTTATAGCCACAAACGTAGTTTCCAGCCCCATAGTGTAAATATACAGTGACCTACCATAGGACAGTAACTTACCAAAATCTTGTTTTATCCTATGTACTCTGTGCATGTCTGCAGAAGCTGGACATTTTATTCTCCAAAGAACCCCACAGCACTCATACACATATTTCTGAGTCCACCAGTATGTGGATTTTTTTTTAACTTGATCTGGAGTGAATCACTCCATCCTCCCTCCAGCATGAAGAGAAGTGTGTTTGCTGCTCTGAGCATATGGTACAGCCTAAGAAAAGGGTAATCTTGTAGGAGTATATCCATATGGATCCCTTATCACACAGTCGACACCGGAGAATTCTAAGAGATAGAATCTTTTTTCTTTCTCAAAGCGTTCACGTTCAAAATTTTATGTCTACTATATTCCAACATGCTCATGGTTCCTCGAGAGAGGAAAGCCCACTCCAATTACAGCCAGCCTTTTACATATTGCTCAGGAAACTTGGATCCATTCTACTGCCAGGGACTAGTTATACAAGTTGCTAAAGCAAACATACAAAAATTATCCTCCTTTCTGTATTCATCATCCCAGATTTGTCCAGGGTCATCTCCCATAAGAATGAGATTTTCAGTACAGAAGTACCTAGTGAAATGGTGCTGAAAATGTTAATCTCTGAAGAGAGCAACTTGTAATCACCCAAAATGGAGATTTTCAAAGTTATGAATTTCTATGCTGTTTTTAGCTTGAGAGATAACATGTAGGCATGGTGTTTGCTCCCAGAACAAGCTTAAATTATGAGGTTTGTTTCCCTCAAGAACCTATAAATACAGTCTGGGAGACCTAGGCGATGAAAAAAAAGGATCATTTCACAGGAATTCAGAGCAGTTTTATGCAAATAATTTGAGGACCTCAAAATGCTGTAACCAATATCCAAAATTAGCCAGTTAGAAAAGTTTCTAATGGAAACCCTTTATAAAAATCCAAAGGCAGCTACCCTAAGTTGAGGAAACACCTGTTCTTGGGTACCAGACAAGCAAGTGGATTTGGCTGATAGGGTGTTTCTGTGCATTGGATAACACAGACATAAGGCTTGCTAGAGCAATGGCCGGTGCAGTTTCCCACATAAAAGTTTACTATGATATGACCAAAGCAGGTCTAGCTAGCAAACCTGAGTGATACATGAAACCCCTACCTGAGCAGAAATTGCAAGGCTGATGATGGCTGATTTCAGGTGTGCATTCTTTTCAGGACGGGAGGAAGAAAAAAATTGCTATAGATACAGCATGACTCAGATAAAGGTGGATTGGAAATATTTAGGACGGTATGGCCATAAAACATGATACAGATAAAAGACAAATATATCAATTGTTTTCACCATGGTATAAATGAGAGCAGAGGCACAGAGATGAACACAGTAGTCTTAGGGAGCCTTTTGGCATTGAAACTGTTCACCTAGCCACAAGCACACTATGCCATAACTCTTAATCCAATATTTATAAGCAGAGGAGTTTAAGGACTATGCCTGGGCTCATTAAGCCTGACCAAACTTGTGCCACTGGACTGAGCCTGTGGTTATTTTTTTTTTAAATCTGATACTGCAGTCTTTCTACTGCAGTCCCTGCTGGCACTGCAGTGCTTGAGATCTTGACACTGATATATCAATAACAGTAGCAGAAGCAGCAAAGGCAAAGACACTGATGAATGACTCCAGTGACCACTGACCATCCCAGACAACAACACACCTAAAAAGACAGGTCTAGACCAGCCGCCTTCCACAGTGACGAATGGCACAGAGGGAAGGCTGCAAGGCAGAGATGTGCCTGCAGTGCTCAAAAGATCCTTGGATGCAACCATCCAAGGGATTGGCTGGCAAAGAGCATCCCTAAGCAAGAAAGTGCACATTTTCATATTTTTCCCTCTCAGTGGCAGCCCAGAGCTGCAACTCTGATTCACAATTCACTCTTCTCAGTTTACATACAAGTAGAACTATCCCATGCAAGCTGGATCTTGCTAAGACAAAATTCATTGAAAAGATTCCAGAGAAGCAGGCTAGGTGAGCCTTAATGGTTCATAACTTAATAGCTTATCCAGTGAATAAAAAACAATAGAGAGACTTTGATCCTGCCAAGTGCTTTCTGCTCCCCATGGAAACTGCTCAGCGTTTGGTAGGATAAAATCGGCAGTCTTTGCAATGTGCCTGCTGTTTTCACTAATTCATTACTTTCAGGGCTGTAAGGGGAGGGCTGATACTTAAAGACACACACTGACTGAAAGCTTGACAGCCTTCTACAGTGCCAATTACAAAGAGTCGGCTTAGTTGTCAAGGAAGGCAAGGCCATGTAATACCTATTTTTGATAAGGCCTGAGAAGATCCATTCAGCTTATGACTGCTGTGACATAACTGTCAGTTAAAGTAATAGTTATTCATGCTCACAAAAGGTAAAGCAATTGCAATTTTAATGCATAGAGTTGTAGTCGTGGTGTACGCTGAGAAGTTCAGTTTAACTGAACCTACTGACTTGACTGGAATATTTGATTGACAGTTTGACTGCTTTTACTTTTTTACCTCTGTAGGTGGCTGGTTCAGAAATGTTAAGAGCAGTATGGATGGTTGTGAACATCTAGTCTGACCTTTAGTGCAGCATCGTCCAGCATAGGCTTGGAAGTTTTATCCAGGGATTCTTATACTGAGCCACAGAACGGTGGTTTAAAAAGACATGCAATCTTAAGGATTCCTCAGGGAATCGGTAGCACCATCTTCCATCAGTAGCACCATCTTGGTTAATATTCCAGTGTTAAAAATCTTGCAACTCATTTCCAGTTCAAATGTGCAGTTTTTAGCTCCAGGCTGAGAAACATAAAGACTGATTTATGCACTTGTGCATAAAGCCAGACAAATAAACTAAGAACAGACTTTGAGACAGGGTAGGAACAAGGCCAAGAAAGTGGATTTTTTCTTTCTGAAGAGTCAGAGGGCAGTATGGACTTGCATACTTGGGGGAGAAGGGCAGGGGTAGCTGAGATTTGGAAGACAGCGACATGGGTGATGGATGGCTTGTTAACAGCTAAGATGGCTGGCTAAATAGCCTGTGGCACCTCCTAAAACAGTTGAGGCATAGGCTTGAGAAAGCCTCAATGGACACAAGCAATCTGTACTAGGCCAAAGTGAACGTGAAGAAGAATATCCAGAGATGACTTAAGGGACAAAGAGGTAAGACAAATGGTTGCAACCGAAGGGGATGCAAAGACGCCTGGGTAAAGTGGACGATTAAGCCACTAAATGTGTAAGAGGAAAGAGAAGGGTGTCCCAGATATTTAAAGACAGTTCTGGTGTGCCCAGACGTATGTCATTTATTTTGTAGCCAGACACTTAAAATGTACCTATGGCTGTGATATATTTCTATATGTTACTACCATATTAAGAGAGACACTGAAATAATAGAATAGAAGCTTCAGCTGAAGCCCACAGGACCATATAAACATAGGACAACATAAAACCTGTGTTTTTGCATTTAACATGTTAAAGTTTCTATAGTAATACTCATTCTAAAGTGTCTCTATCATCACTTTGATGGTCATGAATTCTGTGGGGGGAAGCCAATATCAATGAGCCCAACAGTTTTGTGCAGTAGATTTTTAATGCTTTCATGATAAGGTATTTTGAAAGCTTTTGCTGCTTAGATGAAATAAAGATGACCTTTATGCTTTACTTTTCTCCATTCAAGGTTAACAGTGGTTCTGTGATCTATTGACAATGGCATATGCTGCCTACTGAGGAAAGGACATCCCATGGCTGTCAGTGATTAACAGTTGTATTTCACTCTCCCCAGAGCCATAATTCACTCAGAGCTTCAGCATTTGAGAATGATGGAACTTCCCTGGAAGAGATAAATTCATAAATCCTCCCCAGCCACCAAAAAATTGCCAACTCTCTAGGAGTTTCTTCACAAGTCAGGCTATAGTTTTCAGATTAATATATGCAAGTAACAGGAGAGGGGGAAAAAAACAGGTCACCAAGAGGAAAAATCAGAGCGGTAATTTAAGGCTGGTTATGGTCACTTTCCACACTCTGCTCGGTATTGTTCGCTTTGCAGAAAAAAATGTCAGACAGGTAGACATCACTTACTATCTGCAGTACCTGCATCTGGCACAGTAAATTCATTTGTAATTGTGCTGGGAAGTACATTCTGAAGCACAGGACTTCTCCCCAAAGCATCCGTATAAAAATATCACCAACCTGCCTTCAAAAGCGCTGCCTGTGGGAACAGTGTATCAGTCACATCGTTCAGTTATATCTGTTGACTTTAGCCACCAAAAGTTTTTATTCCTCATAGCTCTGTAGAACAAACTCCTGTATCAGAGAGAGAGTGGGATTGTGTTTAGGCTAATGTACCATCTACAAATGGCCCCTACGCTCCACTTGCAGAGCGTTTATTGCAGGTGACATGATAGCCGTAAATGTGCTAGCAGGGTTGGGGGGAAAGGCAGCAGAGGGGTCTGTACGCTCTCTGTCTTCTGTATGGGCAGCAAACAGACAGGGGCCTCCAAAGGGAGAGGCAGAAACCTGAATGATGCTCCTATTTAGATTCCATCCTTGGAGGCATTTGTCCCCTACTCCTCCCCATGGCTGAAGTCGAGAGGGACTGGTTTACTCACTTGGCCACTAACAGGTCCATCTTCCCATTTTACTTTACATTTTGAGTGAAAAATATTTATAATTTTGCAGGAATTTTGGCTATGGCCTAATTTAGCAAAGCTTAAATACTGCTTTGAGTACTTTCTCCAAAATTTGGTGCGTATCCAAATCCGACTGAACGTCGGTGAAATCTCCATAGCTTCTGAGGATGCAAAATAGGACTGGAAACCACTGAAAAAGACTGTTCTGCTTCTATTCCTGGCCCGCTATATAGCAAGTGATAGCACCTCACGTTATTCCAGTGCTGGAGCAGAGCAAATATCAAATTCTTAGAGAACTGTTAGTTAACCCATCCTTGAAAGCAGTACTGCATTTCTTCTCTCTGGGTCCTCATGGTAGGTTGCTTCCACTTTTTGATTATCTCAACTGTATTTGCCATTATGTAGATGACAGACACACCAGGACCATCCCATGCAGACTAACAAACCGTGTCACAGGTACATATTCATCTGCCAGTGTTCAGTAAAAGAATGATTAGGATAAAGGGCATCTGGAAATACTGAGGCTAGAAGATAGAGCAAGGATAAGCTTTCCAGTCAGATCATAAAACATGATCCCAAACGACTTATCTAACATACACGTCTCAGACAAAAAAGATCTGCACAGAAATGTCCGAAGTCATGCGTGACATAATTAAACTAATTAGCAGAAAAGCGCACAAAACTTCCAACCTGATTATTCTGAATAGCAAGAAAGCTCAGGACATCTCAGTCTGGTCATAAAAACACATTAGATCACAAGTGGAAAAAGGGGACCCAATCCTGACAGTCTGTTGGCTGAATAGAGGCTCTATGCAAAGACTCTACTCAGCCTCTTGATTTGTAGCTAAAATACGTGGGGGAAATCAGTGAAAAGAATAGAGGTGACGTTAATCAATATTACATTCAGCTTTTATTTGGGAAGGGGAAAGGAGGGGAGAAAGATAAAGAATTTCTATTTCTACGTTCTCAGATTGATCCCTCTGTCTTCATGCATATTTTGTTTGTGTTCATATATATGAAACTTTTCGTATTGCATTTTCCATCTTCTTTCCTCTGCCTTTAGCTAAATGTTGTGCAGCTCTTTGCTTTTTTGAGCAGTCATTAAGACAACGTATAAGAGGCAACGTCCTAGGTAAATAGCATGTACGTCACCTGGTTAGTTATGTGGGCACTGCACAAAGGACAACGCACTGTGCACTCAAAATCAAGCCAAGCATCTGGAAAAGAAGGGGCTTTGCTTTTCATCTATATGCAAACCTTAGTAGAAAGGCTGCAACTGCGATGGGACAGGTGTAGAATGTATTGCTAGTGTCAGAGAGTGATTGAAAAATGTGACAGCTTCCAGGGCATGAATCGTAGCAGGAGATCTTAGGCTCCTTGAGCTGTGGTGCAGCACTTGGCACAATGCAGAGCTGTTCGGTTTCTGTCCAGCAGAGGGATTCATTACTCACTCCAAGTCATCCTGTCTCTGAGCTAGCTTGTGTAAAGTGCACAAACATTTTGCATTAGCTTGGTCCAGGCTTTCAAGGCTCTTACAAGAACTAACATTAGATATACCTCACAAAACCACAGTATTCTGCAGGCAAAGCTGGTTGAATACCTCGAATGATACATATTCTTAGTGTTAAAATAGGAGTTTCTCCTAAATCAAAGCTTTTCTTAGCTTCTGTAAGGAAAAATGAAAATGAAAGTTAGACCTGTGGGCACCCAAATCACTTTTCCTCTTCCTGGCACCTGTGGTGGGTGCCCTGGGTCTGAACCGCACTCAGCTCCTCCACCACAACCTCCACTGCTTTCCCTTTCCCTCACGGACAGCCTCCATTTCTCACTGTATTCCCTAAGCCTTCCTCGTACCATTCTACCATTGCCTCGCCACTGTGGATGCTGAAAGGAGGGACAATACGGAGGGATGGGAAGAGTCCTGTGGTCAGTGGAGAGAGCAAAGTGAACATCATAAATTTAGGAAGCTCTGCCTCTGCTTCCAGAAGGAGAACAACCCCCCAGGGGCATGATGTATGGTGGGGACAGAGCTATCACTCCTGAGGCTCTAACATCCACAAAGAGATTGATAGCAACATTTGTATGTTTCCAAATGAATTATTTTTCAAGTTTTATTTCCATAAGCAAACAAAACAACTGTTATGGAGACTTTTTAGCCTGATTCTTGACAGAAACAGATGTTGCAATATTGGAATTTCCCATGGGACAGATATTCCAGGATTTGTTCCATTTTAACAGGAATAGAAAATAAAACTGAGTTGATATATGGTTTTCTTCTTTATAGCTGTTGCAGAGGCAGGTGGCTGGAGGGTGTTCTAGACAGATGTTGCACACTACCGCTGTGATTGTGAGACCAAATAGTATGAATCTTTTAATTAGTTTCTAAATCTGTTCCTGTATTCAATGTGAGGGAAATCAGTTACTTTGTGGATCTGTCCCATCACATGACAGATAGTTTTGCTTTGGGTAAGCTGAGGCACCAGCTTCAAAGAGGACATCTTCCATAACAGAACATCTTCCATTTCGTAACCAATAAATATGACTTGCTCTGAAAAGCTTCCTAGAGGCCCTTGGAATATACCTCTCCATGTCACCAATAAGCTTAATTAGGGTTACACAGAAGAGATGAAATGGTAGGAGCAAGGAAAAAATTTCTAATTTGAAGGGTCTTCCTGATCAGATCCTCAAGAACTTTCTATGAGTAGAAGAATGGGACTCGGCTTCTATGGCTAGGCTCCCTCTGCTTCCCTAAGAACATGGAGTGCTTCTGAACTGAAATCACATAAGGAGGGGTAGAGGACAAGTTTCAACCTCGTACAGGAATATATAGCTTCAGTAACTCATGCACATGATGCTCAGCAAACACATTAATCCAGTCTTAAAAGAGATATGAGGGGAGGGGGCCAGTACACTTTGAGGAGATTGATTCAATGATGACTACCAAAGCTGGACATTTTTTAGGAGAGGACAGATAGACCAGAGTTTGTCAGTCTTCTTAACTCAACAAGCCACAGCCTGCATATATCTGAGAGTCACAAGATTCATACCAGACATTTCTGAGGGCTGATGAGGAGGGGAGGCAGGGGATGGTCAAGGTTCCCCCCAAATAACTCCTTTGCCTTATTGAAAGCCAGGTGTGCTGGGCACATATCTGGCTCCCAGGGTGATGGGGCAGTGCTCACTTCTTCCTACGTTCCACTATAGGATCACTCAGAACCCTGTATCTCACCACAACTCGACTGCTTGTCTCAGGACCTAATCCTGCTATGCCAGTGACTCTCAAACTATTTGTGAGCCCATGGAGCTATGAGGTCACAGCTTGGCCACTGTGAGCTAAAGCGCTATCCTGGCCATGCTCATACTAAATGCAAGTTCCCAGACATTTTAACAACATCCTGGCCTTCTCACTGTGACCTAGTGGCATCTGAGGGGGGACCAGAAAGAATGAAGGAAACTACACAAGCCCAAATGGGCACACTGAAAGTACTGAGACAGGAAAACAGCCTTACTAAGACTTTGCCCATTATTACGTTCAACAGCTGAACAACGTCAAGTGACCTTGAATAGATAGCTATAGAATAGTAATGAACAGGGGATTATGCTTAGCCATCATCGCTACAAGGTGATATGGATTTTGCAAGGAAGGTATAGCACTTTGTGTGAGGTAGGCATCACTAGAAAAAATTTATATTACAATTCCACATGTTAGAGCCACATAAACTTAGTGTTAGATGTGTTAATCAAACAGCAGTCCTTGCCTGATTCCCTGTGCTGTTCCTTGTATTCTTCAACTTTTTCAAGACAGCCCAGGTATATAATGAGGACATAGCTTTGATTCCATTCACTTGTAACCTCTAGCTCAGGCACCGCTCAGTGATGAGCTAAATCTTTCTCCACAATAGGGTAGCAACAGGAGCAAGAGTTATATACCAACGAAATAAGGCTGCTCAGGAGAAGGGACACCTTTTTGTTTGGAGATGCAATGGTAAAATCCAACAAGCTTTGCACTTTCTAGATAAAATGTATCCTTTAAAGATGTCAATATGAAAGTTCAGATAACTCTTTTGAAAGAAATTTGTATTAATATTTGTATTAATATTTGTATTAATATTTTTTTTTATTCTGAAGCGAAAACATCAACTAGCTTTCGCATGAAGTTTTGTGTCATTGTACTACTTCCAGCAGTATTTCACCTCTGCCCTCCAGAGTGCTATTCCTTTCACTCTACCTGGATAACCAACATATTCATAAACCCCAATGAAACCGTTTATAAACACCTGTGCTGCCACATAATGGAATATGCAGAACATTCTAGGAGAAAACCCAAACGGAAGCTGCTTAAGAACAACTAAATAAAAGGATTTACTCTGAAAAACACTCCAGCTCTAGCATAATTAGCTAATTAAACCACAGTCAATATAATTATCTACTATGAGAGAGCCTGGATGGGGAAAACAAAGTGAAAAGGTGAAACAAACAACTATATTATGTTTCAGCAGAAACAAAAATAATAGCTAAACCCTCAGACACTTCCATTAGTAAGAGTTTGTATGGCACAAGTTCTAGCCACCTCTGAATCCCACTCCAGCCTAGTGTGGTACAAAGATGTGGTACTGAGCCCCTGGAATGGGACTGTTAGATTCCCTCAGGCTTTTGGTAGCGCTCCTCACAGACATGAATCCCGCTCCCAGTGTTTATACTACCCTTCATTCTCCTTGCAAACACTCCTTCACCTCCAAAAGAGCTGAGCGTCCCCTGAGAAATAAGATAGAACGTAATCTACTAGACATATATATAGTCCTCAGTGTGCCTCATCTCCCTAAGCAAATGACACAGTTGCTAAGTTTCTGTCTAAAGGTACTTCCATACCGTTCAAGCAGAGACATCACAGCATTGCTAGTGTCACTGAGGATGCAAGGGGGTTGTTGCCCTGCTCTGCCTCTGCCTTCCCCTTGGTGAGCAGCCTCGGTGACAACAGCCACCCAAGGTGGCTTTAGGTGCTGGGCAAGAGGTGCCCAGGGTTCGTTGACAGTGGCTATTCCTCCTTCCACCCACTAACAGAGCAGGGGTACTGTCAACATGGCACCCAAGACAACAACCAGAAGAGGCTGCAAGGAACAAGGGATGGAGGAGAAAAGCAGGGGCACCCTTGGCTCCCTTCTCTGCTGCAGTGCCACTGAACACCTGGCTCTCTTCCAGGTGTGAAAGGGGAGAAATGTGGGGAGGCAAACTGGTTTCAACCCAGCTACCTTCATTTTTCCTCCCCTGTCCCATGCACTCCCAAGCCATTGCCCTCTATGCACGGTGGAGGGAAGACCAGGCACTGAGCTCATGACCCATCCTGGCCTCAGAGTACCCAAGATGCAATTCTGCCTATACACGCTCAGATTAGCAAGATTCAAGCTCACTTGGATGCTGCCATCCCAACTCTGCTTGCAGTGCAATGTCTTGGGAGGTTCACAGCATTGTGATTGTCGCAATATATCTTTCTTAGTCTGGAACCAGCTTCAGGAGAAGAGAAGTAGGCTTCCCCCTCCCTCTCCGCACCAGCAGAAGGACTGATTCATCAAGCCTGACTCTTTGGGGCAATCTGCCAGGCGACAGAGCTGCTGGTGGAGTGCCTCTGTGCTGTCATCTGCCCATATGTCTGTCGGGCAGCTACTGCCCGTGCAGTCCCCACACTAAGAAGAATTCAGAGCATGTTTTGGAATATCTACATTTGAACTGATTCCACAATCCAAGCTGATTAAACAAATAAATAAATAATAATAAGAAGAAAGGTTTTGGGTTGACAAACAGCTCTTTTATTTGTTTTCTTGTCAAAATGAAATAAATTGTGAGGTAATAAATACATTACAAAATTTAAATCTGGGGAAATTCCAAATAACACACAGGAGAAAGAGGGAGGGAGGACAGATGGGCAAATTCAGCACAAGTTCACACCTAGTGCTGGCTGACTCAAACGGCTCATCTCTGCAGATAAACTAATCTGTAAACCAGTAGCAGCTGAGCAGAGGAGAGATTATGGTATGGCCTTACTGAGTTGCATATAGGAACGTTCAGGCTACCTTAACTCACAGCTGTAACCCCTAATGGATAAAAGCCCTTTCCCATCTGAGGATCCCAGGCGAGGTATTTCTTTCTCTTGCCTGGTGTCCCATGTAGCCTACTTTGTTGTCAAAGCACACAGCTGATTTTGTTTCCACTCTGCAAAGCACTCAGCCAAAGGCTGAAGCCAAATCCCATTTCCTTTCTGGGCAACGTCACTTTGTGGGATTCTTGTCAAGAGCTCTGGGATCTAGTATAATTGCACCGTGACTCTAATGATATCCGTAGGGCTCTTACAATAGTGTAGAATTTGCCTGCTGTCTGGACTTCTTTTTCTCCATCTGCAAAAATTGGAACATTTCATTTTAAGCATGGACATTTCTCAATTGCATTATATTTTCAAGGTTTCTTTAGATCCCAATATCAGTCTGTTATCCTCAAATAGGATTGGAGGCCCTTTGTCCTTTGCTGTATTACAAATTATTCTTCCCTGTACTACCCTCTTATTAAACTGTAAAACATGATACATTTAGAGGAAAGGGTAACATGACAATGGAATAACCTGTATCATATTTTCAAAGATATCATTACCTCACATTTTCTTTCTTCACCCAATGGTGAAACTTTGAGCTACATTTTGACTGTGCCCTTTTAAGAAAAAAAAGAACAAATGACTTCCTTGTAGTACAAGCTTTCGTTGAAGACCTACAACTACTCAGAACTTACACGGAATATGAACCTGATTTCTGGACTGCCTCAAGTTTTAAGCTTCTCAGCTTGTATGAAATCCTCCTCCTTCACTCTTCCCTGATCAGAGCATTAGCACAAAGGCTACTCACCAGCACCATCTTAATTAAACAACAAAATAGGTTTAAACGAGAAATAAATGTTGCATTCACCTTGTACTGATCCCTGAAAAAAAGTTTCCTCACTCTGAGTGCATATATTTTGTTCAAAAAGTCTGCCTATCTGACAAATGCAAAAATAACCAGGCTTATAAAAACTAAATCTAATAAAGACTTATTATACCATTTAATTGGTCTAGTGTGTTCTCTTCCTTTACTTTTACAGTGCTGTGTCTATTCCAGTTGTAAACTTTTCAAATGATGAATTTTAAGTCATTTCTCCAAGGAAATAAACTGTCTCATTGCTATCATATGTTACGGTTAACTAGCACAATCACTGTACAGAAAGGCATTGTCTTTTTATAAATAAGCTGAACATGCAAGCTGAAAGTCTGGTACGCAAGAGGTAGGGTATACTGGGAAATTCAGAACAAGGAATTATACAGGTAAGTCTGCAGCTAAGACAGTAAATTAAGGCACCTGGCTTTGGCTGTGTTTGTAACTTTGGGCTACTCTTTCCCCTCTGCCATCCTCCTTGTCCATTCTTTCTCCTGGGCGTCTGTGGGCTCAAGAGCAAAGACATTTTCTTCCGTTTAACCTCTAGGCTGGTCAGAGGCAAGCTGCTTCCATTTGGGCTGCTGCATTAGGCACACGCTCAACATTACAAACTAATAAGCTCTGAAGATATCTGGTCAGGTAGATATAGGCTAAGGATGCTCAATAACATGCCCCTCAGCTCTTCAGGGTACAAGCTCACTGAAGAAAGGCATGTCTCTTATTTAGGTTTGTCTAGTGTCTACTGCCATAAGCATCTGATAGGGTCCTGTAATTAATTATACCCAAGATAGGGAGGATAGCCCTTTGGTTAAGAGGCAGCCTTCTGTTGGCTGGCAGACACCATTTAGTGTTTTGATTTATGTGGGGAGTGTTATGACTACTCACAACATTTTATCTCTATTTCACTTTTTCATGAAATCTGTATATTGTTTCTTATGTTCCTTCCTTCTAAGTAAAACTCACATGGACTGCATGTGGCATCTGCTCTTCATTATCAATGATGAAACAGCAGAATGCTGCTCCTCTTTTTCTGCTTTTTGTTTGCTTGGAAGCCCATCCTCACTTGGAGGGTCAGTGTTCCCCTCTTGGAAAAAAGATGGCACCACAAGGCAGTGACTGTAACTGCTTAGCTCTGCACAGTCCCATTTCCAAGCTTTTCCTTGGGGGCAGAGGATAGGGGCCAAAATCTTGTCTGCCGCATTACTCTCACCAGGGGACTAAACTAAAAGCATTTGGTGACAGATAGTCAACAAGTCTCTCGGAAACAAGTATTTTTGAACATCGTTCAAGAATATAGTACTCGGGCTACTTTCTCATTGTCACAGTGGCAGTGAAGATGCTTCTGATCCCGTTTGTTTTCACTCTTTCCTGTGCTTCCTGTCCTTGTAAATTTTCTCTTTTGTGCAGAGCGGCTCTACACGCTTCAGACTCTCCTGGAGCTTTATTTGGTTATCCTTTTGTGAGCTTCATGGAAAGCTGAGAAATCCCTGTCATCATCAGACTCCATTGTTTTCACTGCATCTTTTCCTATTCTGAGGTAGAAGATGTGAGGAACAGAGGCAGTGCCTGTGACAGTCTAATGAATGCTAGATATCTTTGTCTCTCTCATGGGTTTGATAGATAAAGTATTCCTACCCAAAAAGTTATGCGTACGGTCTTCCACGGTCCTGCGAACAATGCCATCAGTCAGAAGTCAACTGATCAGTGCCTGAGACACAGTAAAAGGAATCTGCTGCAGGAAGAGCAGGTGAAGCCTTCTCTGAAGGAGTACCTCCCCTAAACTGGTCATTTTTAGTTGTCCTCCTCCAAGTCCTTAGGATCTTGGAAATCAAAGAGAAAGACAGCTTTGAAAGGGGTAAAAAGTCTTCCTGTGGTTTAAGAGGGGAGCCATGCAGGTAGTGGGTCAGACAGTTCAGGATGCAGGAGCTGCCAAGGCACCCTGTCTTGCCTAGCCCACTGCCTGGATCCTGCATGTGAGTGAGTGGGAACAGAGTTAAACAAAATAATCTTGACCTGGAAAGGCAAATTTTAGGAATACAATATGCTTTTAAGCTTTTACTTTCTTGTCTTTAACTCTCTTGCAAAATACTTGTGGATAAAAATAAACCATCCTCTTCTTTGAGCAGGAAGGGCTCTGCTACTGCTTTTACTAGTGGGTCACCAGTCTTGAAGGAGATTTCTTAATCTGACCAGCAGCAGATTACCTGGGTTTCTGGTGACCCAGTTAAAGTGTAGGGTGAAATGAGGGGAGGGAGGAAGTTCACAGATGTAGATTTAGAAAGGCTAGGGAGCCGTCACCACACTCTGTCATTACTGGTGGTTTTTCCATGACTCATAAAATTGACCTAGGTGTCTGTAGCTGTGATCCAAGTCCAGGAAGGAATTAGAGTGGTGAATCTCTGGCATCACCTGAAGAAGTGAAACTCAGACATCAAGTGGAGCATCCTGCGTGCCTAAATACAACTTACGTATATAGAGCATGGAGAAAATCAAGCCTCATGGTTTGCACTGTTGACCCCTTTGAGAAGAGGCCACACTTCTGCTAAACATGGAACATGCTGCCTCTTACAATGAAACCTCTAACCAAGACTGGCACTATTGAAGATGTCTTCTCGACTTCAAGTGGATTTATAACACACAGTTCACAACAGTAATAGCACAGAGAATGCTGTATTTTCCCCAAATAATGACATAAGAGGGGAAATGATCACCTTTGAAATGTAATGAAGGGCCTTATCAGAAATGCTCTAAAAGCTAATACAGCGCTACTCCCAGCTGTGATTCTGTAGGCAGTGTTGTTTCTTCCACTGGTTTACCAAATTACCTAGGGCAAGCTTATTTACCCTCCTTCTTCCTCCATCTGCCTCTCTAGAGAATTACGATAAGCTCTAAAACACAAGGTTTTCAGGCTGAATCAAAGCTCGTCAGAGCCAAAGGTGGTTACTCTTTTATTTTCTGTGGGCTTTAAGTCAAGCCTTCAGCAAGCATTTAGTTAGTTAACACTTGTAACTATTAGAATCACAGAGTGGTTGAGGTTGGAAGGGACCTCTGGAGATCATCTAGTCCAACCTCCCTGCTCAAGCAGGGTCACCTAGAGCATGTTGCCCAGGATCGCACGCAGACCGATTTTGAATATCTCCAGGGAAGGAGACTCCACTACCTCTCTGGGCAACCTGTTCCAGTGGTCTGTCACCCTCACAGTGAAGAAGTTTTTCCTCAGGTTCAGACTGAACTTCCTGTGCTTCAGTTTGTGCCCGTTGCCTCTTGCCCTGTCACTGGGCACCACGGAGAAGAGACTGGCCTCATCCTCTTGACACCCCCCCCCTTCAGATACTTATGCACGTTGATGAGATCAGATTAGAGCTAACTATTATTACTTTACATGACTCTGAATGACATGAGAAATTGTTACTATTAAGCGGTCAGCATTTGGCAACAATTTTTACACAGAGCAGCACATGAACTGCTATAAACTTGTCCTGGATTTAAAATAGGAAGGATAGTGGCAACTGTGCAGCTGTGTACTGGCTTGTTAATATTCATGAATGGTATGAACCTGAATATGTTAAAACTTTTCATTTAGACATCAAAATGTTGACTCACCCGGAGATTAATCAAAACATTGTTTTAATAGTTCATTTTGGCATCAAATGTGTAACTCTCTGTTGCAATGATGGGCGGGGACAGCTCCTGGCACTTGGGTTCAGAGCAGCTAACAGAGGGGATGCGACAGATGTTATGGACAACCATTAGCTCATCCTGAATTCCCCTCAAGTAAAAATGCTGAGCCTTTGATGAACTAAATAAATAATTAGCAGCATAGATAAAATGGGAGTACTGCTCTCTTATACTGGAAACCAGTTCTGATTCCTTTTCCACCTGTGCAGCACCCCAGACTGTGGTGGGCTTATTTCTGAGAAATATGACAGGTGCTGAGATGAGAATCAGCCTCTTTGCCTTTATATTTAGCTCCTGAGGCAGTGCTCAGGGGTAGAGCTGTAACATACAGATTCTCCATATACCTCACTAAACGTTAGTAGACAGTTGTTAAACTTTAAAGGAAATGGGAACGCTGCGAAGCCAGAGGAAGGTGCTGTCCTGCCAGTCCTTGCGGCTTGGAGTCTTTCCTTCCTCTTCTCAACTCATTTCTGAAGGGTACCACTGCAGCAGCAGCACGTTCAGTCTGGGGGTAACTGTTTTGCGGGAAGCAGTAACATAAGCTGCCGTTCATGTATGCTCACATGCTTCTTATACTCATATAAAGAGAAAAGTCTTCTGTGAAGTTAAATGGCCATTTAGTATTTTGACTTTCTGTGGTGGTTACCAAGCAAGAAAATAGTGGTCTACGTAGTGTTTCCATGGTTGGCATCTGCTCATGATGGACTGGACTGCCTCTGACCAAAGGTTTTCGTATCAGCTCTTGTATGAGCGTAGCATAATGCTGACAGTTTGTCACAGCAGTCTAGGACCACTTTAGTGACAATCAAAACTAGAAGTCTTTTCTTTAAATCTTGCTTAATTTTGTACATCCACTACACTATCTGGCAATCCATGTAATTTTTGCCATTTCCACTGTATTTTCTTTTCTATTCCTCAAAGACTTCCTGTAGAAGCAGAGAGATTAAAAAAAAAAGCAAAACAAAGCAAATAAAAATCCTACCCCTGTACTTCTTCTGGCAAGGAAGAGGAAAAGAAAAGGCTTATATGAAAATTATTTCAGCAGAGGCAACCAAACCCCCTCAGTCCCAGAAAACATGCTTTTGTGAAGCAGCTTCTTCATTATGTCTGAGGCCCTTCAACAAACTTGCAAATGCTGAGGATCCCCTAGAAGGAAAAGCACTCCACTGCTACAAACTACTCTCAGGTGACCTCAAGCTCACCTGACCAAATGTCCGTCTCAGACTTTCTCCTGTCCTGCTTATAGGAATTGTGCTTTTCTTTAGGAATGTGACTTCACATTTTTATTTTTATACAGTTACTATCTCGACCTGTCAAACAGAAATGATTAATTCATGATGATTAAAGTCTTTATATGAAAGTCTTCTACCAATGGTTGTTTTATCCAGTGTTTAAAAATAAAAACGCTTTCACCAAATCAAGGCTTGTATCCTGGATACAGTGTAATTGGAATGGCTGAGATTCACCTGCTGAGGCTGAGGACTGGTTTTCACACCAGCCATGAGCCACAGAGGACAGTTTAATGCCTAACAGAGTTTGACACAGGTTTGGAACTGAAGAAAAACATAAGAGTGGAAGGCATTCACCAACGTATCTTCATCTATATGGATCCACTCTCCAAATCATGAGTGAGGATACATGATCAGGCCTTTCAGAAGAAATTAATCCTCTATCTTTTCTAAAATTACCAAAGCTATCTACCTCTAACTAGAGCAAGTAAGAGAAAATAATGTAATCACGTTTATTTATCCCGCCACGCTGTGGAAGCTGACGTTCAGTTAGTTACACCCTACCTTGTTAAAAGTAGCCGTAAGTGCGAATGTTATTCCTTTTTTCAAAAAATACTTTTGCACTATCATCTGACTGCCAAAATGCAGCTAATACTTAACTGAGAGGTGACCGGATAGCAGTGGTTGGTGGAGTGATCTCTGTTCAGCCAGTCTGTAAAGCACTGGCAGTGAAAGGAGCTGTGTAAATCATTATTATATTGTTTAAGTAATCAAATCCATGGCATTATTGTTTAAATAGGCTGGAGATGTGGAGCCATTTATTCATATTTTAATGTTTAAACTACCTGCTCCATAAAATATATATGGAAAAAAAAAGCTTTCAGAGATATATAAAATATATTTTTTCCAGTGCTGAATTTATAAGTTAGGGAGAACATAGTGCTACAGTAACTCTTAATTTGTAGAGTTGTTTTTTATCACCCTTAGTATGAAATACTGCAAAATAAAACAGGCCTAAATCTTTCATAAATCTAATGGCTGTATCACACTTCAGATGCACGTTTTTAAGTGGCTGCATTATTGCTTTAATTCAAAATACAGCCAGCAGGCTCAGTGTGAGCAGGAAAGTTCTACAGACCACTCTCAGGTTTATTCATCTTTTGAAATTGTGGTGAATTTCTATATTATATGAACGCCTGATGGCCAAAACTGAGATGTGGTCCCACACCATGCAGGGTGCGCTACACATAGGAAAGTCTCTGTCCCCAGATGCCTTACTTGAATTCAAGTGTTACAGTTATGTAATGCTCTATCTTAATCATTCATGACTATCCCTGTTCCTGCAGACCACACAGTGACTTCAAAGGCACAGTCTCCCTATTCATCTATGTGGGCTCCTGTTTCTGCAGTATTTTCTCATGTTTTTATCCCTGTGAGGTAAGGCAGTGCTGTCACCCCCAAGTTACACATGGGAAACTTAGGCCCAAAGAGACTAAAATTCTTTCCTTTTGCGTCTCCTCCTGCGCCTCCTCCCATGCCCCTGGCCCCGCGGCTCCTCCCTTCCCTAAACGTGCCTACTCAGCAGCTAGCCAGCTGGTGGTGGCTCTGGGGCACAGAGGCTTGCTCTTGCCCACTGCGGAGCCGGCAGGAACCGGTGGGAACCAGAGTGTCATGGAGGAAGAAAGTTCAAAGGAAACAGCAACACAAATCAGAAAAGGGAAAAAATACAAAATAAGAAAAAAAATCCAAGTAAAGTAGTCAAAAAAAAGAAAGAAAGAAAGAAAACAAGCTTGAAGAAGTCTACCTAAGGAGAGGAGTTCTAGTTCTCGTTCCAGGTGAAACAGAGTAATTCTCTTGACAGCAGGATTACCAAAAGCAGCCCAAGGACACATCCGAGAGAGAAAGAGCTCATTGGGACCATGCATGGAACAGTAAAGCAATGGTGTCACCTGCCAGCCTGTCTGACAGCAAGAGCTGCAGCACAAGATCCCTGCTGCAGCACACTTTCTGTAGAAGCGCAGGTCCAGACACAAAAGACAAACTCTGTGCTGTCACCAAAGAGGCAGCATTCCTTCCGCCAGTAACGTGGTAAACATAAGATACGGCACGTTGTCTCTGAGCACCCGCACGTTATTTCTTCCATGCCAAAATTAACGACAGTAGTTGTCATTGCAAGCTGACATAGACTGAGATGTCTCTTGGAGGCATTTGCACAAGCTATCACTCCCTTCCCTCCAGCTTCTCCCTCTAGGAAGCCATGTAGAGCAAAATTCTGATCCAGACCTGTGATCATCAGATCACTATCAGAAACATGCATCCTGCATCCACTAAAACTGATAAAATCCTGCTGTTAGCTTCAGCAATGGCCCTGAGACAACAAAGGCAAGGGAAGATCAGATGACGGAAACAGTGCTCCTTCCATTAACCCTAGTAATGATGGCATTGGTATGTCAATATATACCAATATATTGGTATATATGTCAGTTTGTTACACCATTTCAGCTCAGGGAAATCAGACAAGCTGATAGGAAACATCTATCACTGTTTCCCAGACCTCTGAATTTTTGTGGGGCCATTGCACCCCATTGCGATCTCCTTCACACCACCTACAGCTCATGTGAGAGGAATCCCACAGCTGGGATGTAAGCAGGAATGGGACTGGTGTCACACGTAATGATCAGGAGACATACCATTAACAAAAGGTTGTGTGTCGGGGAAGGACTGCTGTTCTCGCTGTTTCACTATGAGCACAATGTTCATGAAAAAGTTGAGCAGAGAAGGCAGCAAACTTTTGTTTTCTCTGCATGCAACATTTCTTATGAGCAAAGCAGGATTCCTTCTAACTGAGCACAGCCAGTGTGCCTCAGTCCAGGCATACCAGCGTATCTTAACGTATACCAAGTGCCCGTCGTTTCAGTAGCTAAGCAGTATCCCAGCCCGTTTAGCACATACACTGCATTTTATAGTGCAAAGCAGTGCAGGAATTCTGTTCCCTTAGGTTTATCTACATGCTCATTGCAGTGACATGGATCTGACCAATTAAAGCAAAACAGCTTTAGTTAATTAACTCTAAGGGACTGAGTGGTTCCCTGGCTGAAAGTCCTAAGAGCTGGCTTTGATGCATGTGAGCGCCACTGATTAACTCTCAGACATCGGACAATTCACTTCATCATCCTATGCTTCACTTTTCCCTGGTGCAAAATGTGGGGAAACAAAATTTGTTTTCTTTTGTGAAGTGCTTTTGAGAGCTGTGAATGAAAAGAGCTACATATCGTCAACGAAGCCTCACAAAGTGCCTATGGGAAAATTATGTAAATAGCAGTGTCCTCGTTGTACTTCTGGAAAAATGAGACACTAAGTAAAGTAAAGTTGCCAAAGCCCCACTGAGAGGAGGTAGAGGGGACAGGATAAGAATTTAGGGTTGCCTGAGACCTCAGCTGGCACTTGTTCCCCCAGAGGAGGCTGGCAAAGCAGCATCTTCCTCTTTCTCATTTCTGCTCACAGTACCTAGTTTTCACTCCACCCAGCTGCTAGATTGTATGCCCTCTCTTTTGTGTTGTTTGTCGTATTTACCCTGGCCATCCTACCCTCAATATCCAATTACTTGTAACACCCGACAGCCTCCACAAGTTTCTATTTCCAGTTGCAGGAATATTCCTGTTCACTGGGCCATATTCACTATATGGCGTCATATGACTATGCGCACCCTTCAAAGTACTTTTCTTCAGACTTCTACTGGGCTCAGGATCTTAAATTCTGTTGAGTTTTTGCCAAGAGCTTTGCCTCAGGAAAAATTGGCAGTAGCATGTTTCCATTCACCCTGTTCCTCATATTCTACTATTACTTAGTTTTATCTTATTCTTTCATTCTACTTGACTCCACATAATTGTGAGTCCCAAGGCTAACGCACCACTATCACAGTACATTAGCCAGAGCAAGGCAAATAATTTTAACCTGCTAATTGATCTGATTATTTCAACATATTTTTATAATTGAGCAATGGAAATGAATAAATAGAACTGAATTTTCTCAGATTTATTCAGTATTTAAACAAATATCCTTAAAAAAAATCTCTGTACGTGCTTCTCAATAGTCTTTTGGCAAAGATTGACAAAGTTTGGAGTAGCTAAATAAATCACTTTATTATTTCTGCTCTTCAACTAACTGAATTACAAGTATTTCTGGCACAAAATTTTGGCCATGTCAGCTTAACATTCAGTTCTAAAAACAGCTTTAAATTAGATTTCACTGTATGAGAAAGTGAGTGAAAAATGTTAAATGAGCATTCACCATGCCTTGTTTTTGACTTAGTCAGGGTTGAGAAAGCTACGATAAGGTGAAGAAAAAAATGGAAACGTCTGTTCTGGGGGCTGGAGGGTGAGTACTGTGACTTTCAAACACCTCAGCTCTCATTGCAGGCAATAGGGGAAGGGTACAGTAGTTCGCAGGCCGGCAGATAGTAACCACAAGGCTGTCATGGAAAGCCATGTATTTGATTGTGCTTTAGCCAGGATTTCATGCTTAAAGTAGAGTTAAAATGCAAACCCCAGTATTCCTCCACCAGATTTGTTTTTTCTTCACTGGCCTCAAGATGTTTGCAGCACTATGGGGGTTTATGTGTTTGGTTCTATTCTGACCTGAGATTCTGGCTTCTGTTGGTAGTTCATGTGTATCCAAAGATAGACTTTAGCTCAATATGTCTAATATTGCTGTCTCTGCAATAAGAAAGCAGGAAGGAGTAGCTTCTAGGGATTCATCATTAGCATGAACCTAGTACATCAGTCATTTTTCCAAGACAGAAGAAAAAAGCAATAACACTATATTTTCCTGTTCCGTTAAGTAGTTTCCTACTCATATTTAATCCTTAAAATTTATTACTTCTTTCTTTTTCATGAGTTAGTCTCGCTGCAGAATGATTCTTATTTTACATCAACAAAAGTCAAAAAAGTTGTAGAACTGGAGGAACATAATGAATATTCAGAGCTTGCTTTTGAAATTATTTGTCTCTTCTTGCATTTAATATGGTATAAAGCATTAAATGCTCCAACGTTGTCAGCAATCAGAGTTGTGTAAAACTGATGATAGTGAAGTAAGAAACAAGCTCTTTCATATAAATGAAATAGATGAAAGATCTCGTGCTAAAAACCCTGAATCTTGAACCACAGAATAATTACAGCCTGTGTTATGGGTAGACAGCACAGACTTCCTCCTACGTTGCTTCCTCTCTCAATAGCATCTTTCAATCCCACCTACAGGAGGAGGAAATGGGAACTTCTAACTTCTAGACTGTCAAGTTTTGCTTACTTTGTTAAGCTTAGTAAGGAAGGTATCATCAACTGCGGTAGTAATTTTTTTCTAAATGAGAAATCTTAACAAAGATAGTTGATGATAGAGAATGCATACTACATAGAATTGTAATGTATGACTCGAAACAGACAGAAAAGCGATGGACAGACCAACATCAACTGACAGACTGACAGATGTAACACAAATTTATCAAACAACTGTAATTTTTTAGTAAAGTCCCCTTAGTTCAAATTCAAATCAATAACTAAAAGGGAAGGACTTAATATGCTACTTTGTTCTCTCTGCCGTCATCAGAGGACAAACCAGCCATTGCATTTACCTGTAGATCAGGACTTCATCATCCGAGCAATTATATTGCAGCTGATACATTTTTACCCGAGGGGCCGACTTGCTCACTGTCCACTTGACCAAAGCTGAGGTAGTTGTCACATCTGACACCAAGACAGCCCTTTCTGGTGGACCTTTTGTTTCCCCTCGATTAGACTTGCTGGAGCTGGTGATGTCCGAGAGCCTGGATTTTGGTGGGGCTGCTCGGCTTGTGCCATTGCTGAGGTGAGGGAGTTGAACAATTGAGAGCTCAATCGTTGCAGTTGACTCTCCAGCAGCGTTGGCTGCTATGCATGTGAAAGTCCCGTAATCCTTGGACGTGGTGATGAGGATATCTAAGGTGCCATTGTCATAGACAGCTGTCCTTGAGGAATTCCCAATGAGACGGTCATCAGGGGCCACCCAGTGAATGACGGGGATGGGATCCCCAATGGCTTTGCATTTCAGTGTGGCAGTTTGCCCTTCTAAAACCAGCAACTTGTGAGTATGTTGAGTAATAAGAGGTGGCTCACAAACAAATTCTTCTTCCCGTATGTACCAGAAGTATCTTCCCTTTAGACCCGGAGGAGAAGCACAAGTTTCCATATCATCGTCTCTGTCAAGTCGCCTTAACCACAATAGCTCGCAGTTGCAGTGCAGTGGATTGCCCCCAAAGCTGAGAGACAAAGGTGGCAAAAACGGGGTAGCGGCTAATGGAATTACTTGAGACCTGGCAAATATAGGATCGGGGGGAAGCTTCTGAAGTCTGTTGGATGTTAGATCCAACCTAGCCAATTTCTGAAGATCTGCAAACGTCCCCTCTGTAATATAATCTATCAGGTTATGATCCAAACTGAGCTGGTGCAAGTTTATCATCTTCCTTATAGATTCCCAGGGAATGCTTCGGAGGTTGTTGTAGGAAAGGTCTAAGTCTTCCAATGTCAGCAAGAAATCTTCAAAGGCTTCATCAGAGATGCTGCTTAGCTGGTTGTTGTTTAAAATCAAATGCTGAAGGTTGATTAAACCTCTCAAAATATCCTCTCCAATGTCAGGCAGCCTGTTGCTGTCCAAGTGTAAAGACCGAAGGCTCTCTAAGTCAGTGAAAGAGTAGGGCTGTATGTAACTTATGGTGTTTCTGGACAAAGTGAGGTCAACAAGTCCAGACATATTGGCAAAATCCTGTCGGCTGATATTGATAATAAAATTTCCCCCAAGGCGGAGTTCGACAGTCCTTCGGTCAATGTCTAGTGGTACAAATAGGAGACCCTTAGAGGGACACAAAGTCCCCAGTGACTCAGATAGGTTCTGACAGACACAATATTTGGGACAAGCGTTGACTGTGATAGCCATTCCAAACACCAGGATGCTGCAGAGCAATTTTTCCATGGTAAATCATGCAACAGTACCTGCAGGAAATGAAAAGAGTTACAAGCGATATTAGCAGTTATGATATAGCTACCGTTCCTCCTGATCTAGGTAACATCTACGTCCAGAAAAACTTCCCAGTGCATCCTCTCAGGACTCTTACCTAAAGCATCCATCATTCTGGGATGGGAAGATTAAATGTTATAGCAACTTTTCCCCACATAATACACTTCTTTCTTTAAAAAGATGTGATTTTGGTTCCAAATTTTAATGAGATAGGAATTCTTTGCACTTATGCCTGGTAATAAGTTCTTGTAACTACCTATTCTCTAGTTACCATTTTATAATTTTACATCGGGTATCTGGAAGATGACAAATCCTGCCATCAGAGTGCATGGCTTACTTAAAACCCTGCATTTGGAATAGTGCCTGCTTCTTTGAGGGTAAAAGCTGCCTTACAGTAATTACATATTGCTGCATAATAATGTGGAATTAATCTTAGGGTTCAAAGAGCTGATTTTATGGACAAAAATAACTGCATATCTACCCTTCAGTAATGTGCTTGGTAATGACCGTATAATTATCTGACCAGTCCTAGGGCAAGTCAGTTCACTTGCCCACCCATAATGAAATTCATGAGAGGAAGCATAGGAAGCAGAAATCACTTGCACAATCATCACCTGGATTTATGCTGTGCTCAGCTACCCTATTGGAAAGATGACATTGTCTAGCTCCAAACAGAAGACATGTGGGGGGAAACCCGTGCTGCTTTTGGCTTCTGGCAAGCCTTCCAACACCCTCTAGTTCTTATGCTGCAGTCCTTCCTGTTGCAGTGACAGCTGAGCTCTCCTCCGCATCCATGGGCTTCCATCACATCCTGCTCACTTCTCTTTGCCCTATTACCCCATGTTTTTCTCAACTCTCACATGCTTTTTCAGCTTGAGCTGCAAGGAGTGTGTCCTTGGAGAATAAACAAAATATATTTACAGGCTGATTCAGAGAGACAGCTGTGTCTGGAAGAACTTGCAACCCTGCCTCAGGGGCGGGACCATCCTCTCACATCGTTTTGCTGGCCTTCCTCCTAGACACACAGGACATAGGTAAACCTGCTTTCTTCCCGTCTCTCCCTCGCCTAGGCCCTTCTTTTGGTGAGGACTGAGAAATGGCAGATCGTTCATTTCTACCCCTCGTTCTCTCTCTGAGGCAAGGGACAGGTAGACAAAGAGCTACAGTTTTGGGACAAAGAGCTACAGTTTTACCTAGACTCTTCTGCCAAGATAGTGTGGTTTACTCTATTCCTCTCACTTGTGGCAGAACCTACAGACACAATTCAGGCTATAATTTCTGGCACAACCATTTTCACTCTGTTTAACTTGCATCACTCCTGCCACATAACATTGCATCACTGTTCTTAACACTTGGTATACATCCTATCCCTTCTTAATCACGCAGGTGATCATACGCTCAGTGGTTTTTGGCAATACTGCTTCAGGAGCGTCATTGCACAAGAAGAAATGAGACGCCTTCGTGCTTCATCTGTTTCCCTTACAGTGGCACTCTTCCAAGACACCAGAGCTGAGTTGCCTGAGGATAGGACCCAGAGGATGGCTCTTGGTGTGCACATACAATAGTTCTTCATACCCCCACAGCTTGCTACCATTTCTGCTGAGTAACAACTCTCCATCCACTGCTGAGTAACCACTATCCATCTGCTACACTATCCGTTGTAAAGGAGCTTGTAATGCAGTTCTCATGCTAAGATGTGAGGTTGCAATAAAGCCATACGTATGTTGTGGATGGTAGAGAGTCATTGTTGTTTAAATTTATTCTGGAGGAAGTTAGTGCTGTACATGTGACAGGATATAAACAGTATCTTATAAATAGCTCCAGTAATTAGCATTATGAGGCCGCTCAAACTTCAACAAACATATGACATAAGAAACACATTTCATGAAAAAGTTACCATGCAATTATTTACACTTCAGCACACAGCTGAAATGACAGTTGCTCAGATGTTTTATAATAATTAAAAGAAAATATAAAGGTTAGTTATTAATCCCCCAGCAATACACATCAAGGACGAAACGAAATCTATCACCTTAGTAAGATCTTTTTAACTCTTTAAATAGAGCTTGCTCCAGTTTTCTGTTAAAGGAATGAAAATGAGGGCATCTGTGTCTGGGGCTCTGGCCCAAAGGTCGCTGGTTCCTCTTGTGTGTAAGGTGGTTTTGTATCCTCCCTATAAAGCGTGTAACACAACTGAGAAAGAAGGAACTATAGAAATGCAAGATGTTGACTGCTGAACTATATATAGTATGTTTTTTATGGCAAGGTTTTCTGAATGTTGACATGCTAGTAAATATATAGCATTATTACTATTCTATAGGAGAAGAAAGGATTGAAGCATCTGTGCTGAATTCTGCAAACAAGATGAAAGTGAGATAGTTTTTAAAAAGATGCCTTGAGAAGAGTAATCTTACCTTAGATAGTAAATAGAAGGCTACTGGATAAAACATTTGGAGACTAACAACTGTTATTGATGCAAATCTGTGGCATACTTAGCAAAGTGCTGTATGTATCCCTTACATTATTATCAATTGGTGGTTTACTAACAGGCAATTGGATTTTTGAATCTTAATTATATTTGCATTCTGAAGCTTTAATTTAGTGTATTACCCTACCAGCTGAAATGATAAACAAAAAGCAGCTAAAAAGGGGGAGAAATAGAGACAGTTAATTAGTAATAAGCCCTTTCACAGCTTCTCCCTCATCTACATTCCCACCCTCTGAATATCTATTCAAAAATGTGAATGCACACTTACGAGAGCAGTGTCTTCTTTAAGTGTCCCAATTCTCTAACCACATTTTTTCCGGATGCTGTTAAATATCACAGTGCTTTGGGGAGACAGTTGACTCTAAGCATCAGTGAAAAGCATTTGTAAAAAAAATGGGGGGAGGAACAGAAGTTAATTACAGAAAATAGGCACTGCAACACAGAGAAGAGGCTGTGAAGCAGGAGACTAAATGGCAAAGTAAACCCTGATGGGGAAACCATCTGTGGGCAGCTTGAAAGCTCATCATCTGCCTGTGTGCGCTTGCCTGTGTGTGTGAAGAAGGCACAGAGAGAGCGCTACATGCTTTCTACCAGCAGGAGGACAGATCAGTAACATCTTTGATAGGATGGAAATATGGCAGCTGTCATTCCGATTGTTGAACACGTGTGAAAGTATTAATGTAAATATTGTTTATCTGCTGTGGAAATCTCCAGCCGTTGTGATCTGTTGCCAGCATCGGTATTTCAAGCTTCTGAGCCTGGAACCATAACTTGCTCTGTAACGTAGTCCTTAGGTGATCGGTTCACTACACAGCAACATTGCAACGCTGAAACAAACCCCAGAGGCTACAAATAAGACACTGGAGAGAACAGAGGTGGGGAGGGGACTTTGAGGAGAGAACATTTGGGACTTTCACAGGGGAGCTGTTGTTCTTCTTTTACCCAAGAGGAAAACAAAATACCTAGGCCACAGAAGACTTAAATATACAGGAGACACTACTATCTTCTAGAGTCCCTTCCACAGAGTCCTGACAATTGCTAGTTTCAGAGGCACTGGCTGCACAGTAAGAATTGTTATGATTTCAGATCTGGTAACTTTCATAGCAGACAGAAAAAGTGCAAAGCTTAGGGTCTGTTTTTGCTGACCGTTTTGCTCACCTTGTTCCCAAATCTCTTGTGACCTGCAGTGCTAAACATTTTACAGGCTGTTAATGGTAGCCTTGTGATAAGCTCGCTCTTCTCATTTACATTTAAAAGATATCTATCAGCCAGCTAAAGTAGATTTCTCACAGCAAGTCAGTATATCTGGCAGAGTTCCTGTCTCAGCCCAAGATGAAAAATAGCCCCTTTGGTCCTCTTATAACATGGATTGGTATGAATTAATATGAGCAAGAGTCATAAACCCTAGTGTTTTGTATTTAAATTTTGCTCATGAGATACAACTTCTGAGATTTGGCATCTCATTTCAGGAATGTCTCTGAGGCATTTTTTAATTCTATATTCATTGAGCTTTGCATATAAATTCCAATAACCTTTGCCTACTATGGCACCAAGTACAAGGTAACTGTCAGACAAATAAAGTACAGCTGCAGTATATAGACCAAAAAAAAAAAAAGATAGATGGATAGCAGGTCCTGTTGTACTATCTCCTAGTGCTCTGGGACCCACCTTCTAGGGACTCTGCGAATGAGTTTGGACACTTTTCTTCAGCTTTACTGCTGCTGAGGAAGAGTGGGAGATTTTTTTCTAGGAGCTACCCTTTTACCTTTTCTTAATCTTTTCTAATGTTATCTGTGTTCTCCCTGAAACGCTGTGACTACAAAATCTACCCCATAACTGCAAGGCTTGAAGGAAGAAGAATGAAAGAATGGAAGAAGTTGCATGGATATTCTCTGACGTCGTTCAATCTGCGGGATGTAAGAGGGGATAAGGTAATGTCAGGACAAAGATTTCTTCTTAATCCTTGCATTGCCAGAAACTGTGTGGAAACTTACCTAGGTCATATACTCCCTGATCCATACAGGTAGTTTATGCCTAACTTGCAATGTTTACTGTGTCAGTAAGGAATGCAAATGTCTCTCTGCATCTGGATCTCAGTCCTCAGTGCCACAAATGCTGGAACACGAGTTCTGCGTTAAGCCATTCCTCATTTTGTAGGCATCTGTGAGACTGCTTAGGCCTTTAAAGTCAAGTATGTACCTAAGTGCTCACAGTTTTAAGGCTTTAATGGTTCAAATCCCCATCTCCAAATTGAGGATACTTAACACTTCTTTTGTTTAGCTTTTCTCTTTTGTGTTTGCCTAGATTTATGCATTCCTTGGGAATTAGGCTGCTTACCACCATGCATACATGCATAAAGGTCACCTTAGATTTCAGGTAGACCTTTTTAGGAGCTGATGTTATTGAAAATAATGAATAGCATTAAGATGTGAAGCGCTTTCTTTCTGAAGCACTTTCTCTCTCCAGCCATCTTACGTTTTATAAATCATGGAGAGGGGACATTTACACACTTTTCCAAGTATTTCTGGGTGTCTTTGCCAAATTCCACCCATATTAATTTGACTAATATTGTTTCCGCAGTAACAGAAGAAAAAAGAAAGTCCAACTGAAACTCAATAAAAGAAAAGAAGTAACGTAAACAAAATGTGCTGTGTTGTGTATGGGTTGAGTTATAATACGTTTATTGCCCTTTGTACAGCTTGCTCTTCAATACTACAGCCATAACAAGGTTGCAACAATACATATTTTACTATCCCAATACCATCATAGGGCTCATTTATGCATTTTATTTCATCTGAGTGCCGTTCTCTTATTTTCACCTTTCCCAGCAGTTGGAAGTCCTACCTGCCCTGTGTTCCCCAGGCCTGGAACCAATCCTTTTTTGGAAGTATTTATGCAGAGGTATGCTAAAGAGATATATGCCTCCAAATTAAATTAACTCATACAATTGTCTGAAATGTAAGAAGGTTTTTGTTATGACTGCAGTGTTCAAAACACTAGTTTTAGTTCGATTCAGAATAGAGGTAAGGATAAAGCATAAAAAGCAATTTTCAAGAGGGCTTACTCTGTGATTCAAAAGATCCCTGAGGAAATAACCCAATATTTTATTAGGTGGGTCTGCCTTACATGGGAAGATGGTTTTCTCTTTCAGTCTTGCATTGCCAGAACTTGCATGTATTTGTGTGCATTTTTGGGAAGCTCAGCTTCAACCCAGGAGGGGCATGGCTCTTTCTTTTTCGTAACTCTTGCCTGATTTTTCCCTGCCTGTAGTCGTGTGTCCTCTTTTTTTTTCTTTAAAGCACTAACTTCACCCAATTCCTTTACCATCCCCAAGACTAAAGCAGTACGTTTATCAAAAGCCCAAATTATCAATGTAGGTAATCAAGGACAGGGATAGGTCAGATGTAATTCAGTTACAAACTGAGCATCCCTGCAGCACCAGCCTATGAGCTTGGTAGAACATGTGTTTACATACCGTAAACCTCTATTCACTGCAGGATTTTCATAGAAGAAGCTGTGACCTCACAGCAGCTTTTCTGCTGGAATACAGGACTGTGACATTAATGGTATCTGGCAGGGAACCCTTACAGTTTTAATGC
This sequence comes from Struthio camelus, assembly GCF_040807025.1. NCBI lineage: Eukaryota > Metazoa > Chordata > Aves > Struthioniformes > Struthionidae > Struthio > Struthio camelus. Next base: position 106,838,860 of record NC_090944.1, read on the forward strand.
AGGCAAGTGGTTTCTTCCTTTCATGTCTGCCAGCCTACTGAGGTATCACATTTTTTCCATCTATACCTTTCCATATACCCTAGAAGAACAAATCCATTTACACAATTCTAACACAGTTAGCCCCTGCAATTAGTCACCTCTTCACACTTCAGATTACTTAGGTCAAAAAGAGAACCTTGGGTGCTCCTGTGAAGGATTAAAATATGTAATATTTGAAAGACAGTAGTAACCCCAACTCTTATCAAACCTATTTCAGGGTCAGTCAAAAACACCAGCATGGAGTTTCAATTAGATATAGTTAAGTAACTACTAAGGGCTGCTTAGGTGACCTATTAACTTACATAGAGCAAATTCGCTTTCTTCCTAGAGTTACTTTATTGTGATGTATGAACGGCATCTGGAAAGCATTTTGAGGGCTAATAGAAAAGTGTACAGGTGTGCTCGTGTGTGTGTGCATGAGGATTTTAGTGTTTCACAGTGGTTTTGATGCAGGAGAATCATAAAATATTTGTTGCTTCTCTGCAAAAGATACAGACTCCTGGCTGCTGAACAACCTGTGTGTCTAGCTGCTTTAGCAATCCTAGAGCCCTCACATCTCCAGTTCCTAAGAAGTCTAGGAAAGGAGCTTAAGTCCGGAGGAAAACAGGCACAAGTCCGTAAGGTCCTACCTCACTTCCACTAGCACTTTGTTGAAATGCAGACATCATTAGAAGCCATTTAGTTTTGAGAAATGTGCAAAATCACTCAAGCTTTTGAGATTCTTTTGCTGAGAAAATAAAACTTAGTGAACACATACTGTGTACTTCTGCGCACCTGCCTGTGTGGTGCTTCTCCGCAATACATTTCAGATATTTTCATCATCTTAGGTATAAATTGAAGTGCAGAGGCCTAAGGAATATTTGCTACTCACAATTTTGAAGAATACAGGGTAAGTTTCATGAAAGCAGGGAAGAGAGACCTTATTAGCGCGCTGCAAGGGAAGTAATGCGTACTGAGTCCTTCTGTTGTGGGACATCAGAGAATCCACATGGAAGAGAGACATTATTAATAGCATGAAATAGCTGCTGAAAAAGCTTTAACTAGAATTCAGGCCTTTTTGGGTAAGAAAAGAGTTCACTCTGCTGTTAAGGTGGTGTTGCCTGTGTGTGTGTGGGGGGGGGGGGTTCTCTGGCGTCTAATAAGAGGTAGGCTGGCTCTGCAGTTAAAAAGCAGATCAGTCAGACACACACTTCTTTTGGAAGCCAGACTCTCCACTAGTTTCCACAGAAAAGTGTGCTCCAGCCAGCCCACTCAGGCTTGTAAATACTGAATGCCCAATTGCAATTCATAGCAATGGACATTGCAGATCCAGGTGTCTGAGTTGGTTTCTTAGCACTAGACAGTAAAATAATTCTGTGAGAATAGCTGCACTGCTGTTATAGTGGAGGCTGCAGTTTCTGCAAGCACACCATGAAAACCTGAAAATTAATTAGAAATATAGCTAAGAGAATGGGAGAGTTTACACCCAAAGGGTGCCACTACTTCATTACGCCTACTTTCTAGACTTTGCTTGATCTGATGTCTCACAGCTTGAAACTTGGACTAAAAGGCTTTCGTTCTGGGAAAACACCAAAAACACAGCGAAGGAAATACAGGCTTAAAATTTCATTTAGTAATTAGCCAAAATCTCTTGTGCTGCAGAAGGTGGAAATTTATACTGTAGAATGATGTTTACCTCCAATGCTAGGGCCAGTTTCAGTTGTATCTATCCAGAAGTCTGTGGTTCAGCTCTTAATTCCTGAATGTTGTTTGCAGTGACTAAATTATTTCAGTCCTGTTGAGTGGATTAGGTGCATTAACAACAGGTTTGTTTTACACAGTTATCAAAAAGTATGCTATTTTAAGTAAATACCTGCACTAAAAACACTATTTCAAAATGAAAGCATTATGTTTCAGAAACACCAAAAACAAATATTTCGAATGCTTCATTTCATATCTTTTCTAAAATGGCCTGTTGAAACCAGAACAATTTCACAAATAGGTTTGGCCAACATGAACTGATACATATCAGAGGGTGAAACTTCTGGTCAGACAAAAAAGTTACCTAGCTCTAGCTAGAACTCATGAGTGGCACATTGCAACCTTAACAATCACAGTCAGATTTTGTTGACAAATGTGATTTTGCCTGTGAAAATGACAGCACTTACGTTATTATAACAGAGGCTTTAACTGCCTGATTTGTTGGGACAAAAAACTGTTTTGCTAACTGAGTCATTTTTGAATAGGCACACAATTCAGATATGCAGTTATTCGTAAGCATATAAAAAGAAACTGAAGAGGCTGTTTAGAAAAATTCACCAAGTGCAGACACTTGCTGAAGAGACAGGCAGATTGAGTTAACACCAGCTGATACCTGTGTGTGCGCCTGTTTTTACATCAGCTGCATGCAGCGTCCCTTTTTTTCCCCATAGAAGGCACTGTCTGTGAATTGCCTGAACTAACTGACCAGAAGCTGTGACAGTAACAGCAGTGCCAGAGCAGCCAAGCAGTTACCTGACTGCTTCTGGCCAGCAGACAAAATAATCCATTCCCTCAAGCACAGTGGTGCATTGCATCAACAGGCCAAAATGGTTTCCTAGAGCTTTCCAGCTCAGCCACATCTGTGTAGGGTGGTGATTCTCCAGGGAAAGATGCACAGGAAGTGCAGAACATAATTTTCAATAGCGGTACTTGGAAATAGCATTCTCCTCCCCGTCTCGCCCTAGACCATTTGCAGGTTGTTCATTTTCTATTCATTTAACACCTCCAACATATATCTTTGCCTTCTATTTTTAATGCTGTGTGCCAGTCTCCATCCGATTTCATCTACAGACTCATGAGTCAGCTAAGCTGAGCCCCTTTTCTATTTTTAGCTATCATCTAGTTCATTTATTTATCTGTTTCTTTACAGCGGTCCTGAATTTTGCCTCATCAGCACAATAGAGAACTTACCAGTTATTCTGGCTCTTACTCATTTTGAACACATACGGAGGCAGCAAAGGCAGGAAGGAGCAGCTCTCTCCGACACATTCTCTATGGTGTGTAACACTGTCCACCAATAGACTTTGTCTCTTTCTGCATATCCAGTGCAAGGCCTGTTATCATCATTTGAATCCAAATTCCCCTCTGCTCTAAGCCATAACAGCAGGTCCTCAGGTGGCTCTTTATCCTAGGCTTACTCTAATCCTTATAAAAACATCTATATACTCCTGTTTCCTTCCACAGCAAAGGAAAGGAGGGATAATTAAAATTGAGATGCTGTCCTTTCTCTGAGCTTTTTTTTTTTGACCCTTCATTAAGCTCTAGAAACAAACTCTATCCGGTAGCCCTTAGGCAGTATTCTTTATTTGCCGTGCGTACTCCAATTTTCCTTTCATGTATAGCCTACGCTCAAAGAGGCACTGTTAGGAAAAACAAGACATATATACAAAAAGATTTTTTCTGTTTATTATAAATTCAGTTGGGCACAAACTGTTACACGCAAAGTTTCTGAGGTGCCATGAAGTATTGGCAAGACAAACTGAAGCATAAGGCAGGAAAAGACCACGCTCAAAAGCTATTGCATTCATTTTTGCTAATGCCCCAAATTAGGATTGCAAAGCATATTAACATGGTTATCCAGTAACAGAGGCCCCCTGTTTCAGGGACTATACCCCTAATGGTTTGCTTATGGTATGGTAAGAAGTAGGTAGACACCTGAGAAGGGAACACAAAACCCCTACTATCCAGTTGCATGACCCAGCACACGGGCTGCACAGCCTCCAAGGTCTTTCTTCAACCTGGCAAACTTTTCAAAATATTTTCTTGCCTTTCACTCAGTTTGGATGGAACTAGATTTGCTTATTATATCTTCTCTTTCGTAACACTCTCACCTCCTGATTCTCATGAAGTAGGATAATTTGCTGTTTCTTTGGAGGACTTAAGACCTCCATTATTTCTACCGTGTGGCTGGTGTTTTCTCAAAGTTGGAAGTCATGTCATATCTGGTTATGCTGTAGTTACATATTTCAAAACTGCTATGTCACTGGACAGGAGAGAGAAATGAAATCTGGACTACTGATAATAATACCTATTTTTTCATATCAGATTCTCAGTGCACTTTACAAAAAAGACTATTATTACCCCATTTTTAGAAATCAGTAAGAAGAGCCATAATCTGACTCAAAAATCTTACCTAAGATTACTCAGCAAGTTACTCCTGAAAAACCCAGCTCTTTTGACTCCCGGTCCTTTTAATCGCACATCGATGTTTCCTTGCATAAGATATGTCACAGAATAATTTATTCATACAAATCTGGGCTCATATATAGTGTTGGTGTAATTAGGCTAAAAGGGGAGACTGTGGTGCCTACGGGTCTGGGTAAGAAATCCAGCCTTAGCACTGACTCCTGGATGACCTTACCACTGTCTTGACATGTAGCCTTGAGTAAGATTTACTTAACTTTTCTTTCTCCCCCGTAAGATAAAGCTAAATCTACCTGCTGACTTCTACTGATCAGTTGCTTGCAAAGTACCTGGACTTTGTATGTGTGTAAAGGCAGTCTGTGTGGAAGACTATCATCATGGCACAGAAAGAGAGATCAAGGATAAGGGGCAGCTTTTACAGCCTCTTTCGTAGCTAGGTCACTCGTTCATTATCAGTCCAAATCTGGCAGTGAACAGAAGTCAGAGGCCACGGATGTCTGTGCAAGGCTTAAGTGATTTCAGTCCTTAGTACCCAGCCTGCTACTGTAAATTCTTGCAGTACGGAAGTCCCTGAAAGAAACGTCGCCTGCTTTCCAGATATCTCATGTTTTTCTACTTTGGTGACTTACCCATAGCTAAGGGTCTCAGCTTTCACTGGTAGTAAGTCCATAAATAATAGAATATGTTTTTAACTCTCCTGTCTGTGGAGAAAACTTGAGCAGAGCAAATCAGTACACCAGAAAACAGCACCATGAAAGAAGATGGAAGGTAAACAAAAAGCATCTCAAATCTATTACTGCAGAAATAACAATGATACAAACACATCATTACATTTCAGTCACGCTGATGAGTTGATGTGGCCTGGCTCAAGGTTTTGAATGTTCGGCGTTGGTGAAACTATATGAGTTACTACTATTTCCCCATCAAACACTAACTCGTCTGTGGGACTCTGTCCCAGGAAAGATAGGAAGTCTTCCAGGTGAGGGTGAAGGGAGGTGAGTGGAAGGCACGATAAAGATAGCTACTTTTCTGCTACACCTACTGTGTTTATTTTTGAAGAAATAAAAGCCTTCAGTCCCCAGGGCTCTCCATACAGCACCTTTCCCTGGCACTGAGGCAGCAAAAGAGAACAAGTCTCTTAAAATTAAAATGAAGGGAAAACATGTGATAAAATAAAACATATAAGCCCCAAATATTTCAAATATATATTCTGCTTCACTTCGCAGTTTCTGCCCACCAACTACTCATAGAATGACAGTCTTATCAGATAAGAGCAGCTAGCTGCTATATACTACATTTAAATTTATATTGCAAAAAAAAACCAGGCTCCATTACCCAGGGATTTTCTTGTTGCAATCCTAATGTCGTCTTTCTGCACGCTTTGTTGTTCCTCATTTCCTCACATGCTCTGCTTTCTATTATGTGCCAATACATCCTAGTATTTGTTTCAAATGTTAATTTTTTTTTTTTACTTAATCTGCTTTTGACTAAATATCCTTGTTTATAACTCTAAACGTTTCCTGCTTCTCAGACACCATTTCTAAAGCTGCAGTTTCATACGCTCTTTGCTGCTGCCTTCTCCCTTTTTGCTGCTCCCCCTCTTCCGTCATCACCTAATCATTTGATCAGTGCAATTCTTTCATGTGTGAGTCTTCCAGTTCAGGCCCAATTTAATTATGTTTTGCAGAAGACTGACCTCTGTGGTCCCAATTTGCTCGAGACATTTCCTTCATTGATCCAGGGCCAGATCACTGTACTGCCTATTCTAAACTAGATTCCTGACATTAGAAGCAGCCATGTATTAGTTCTCAAGGTCAGTTTGCATATATCAGCAGTTAATTGCACTAGTTTATTTGCAGTGGATACAAAATAAACTCTTCCCTGCCCTTAGGTCTAGATGAATTAACATAAAACTAAGAGGAAAACAATTAAAGGTATTCTCATACTAGCACAGAAGCACTTACTTGCTTCACCATTCAGAAGCATCCTCAAAGAATGCAGCACATTTATCAGGAAATTGCAAGACAAGCCAGAGGTCTGTATATTTAAGCATTGTCAGGTTGTTATGAAAATGAAGTTCACCACGGTGGGACTTTTTAAAATCTCTTCCTAACATCTTCCTCATTGTGGAAGTAATCAGATGTTTGAAGTTGATCTTCTGTGCTTTAAGATAGACAAGCAAAAGGTGTGGTCTCAAGAAAAATTAAGAGCCCTGTAGAATATTTGCAAGCAAAATACAGGCTGTTTTCACTACCCCTCCACCCTGAGTGGATAGAAGCTAGTGCTGTTTATAAGATACTGATTTGATATATGTGAAAAACTCCCCTGTATGAGAAAAAATTTACATTCTTTGATAGAGCAGTATAAGTTAGAAGCGATCCCATCTGCAGCAGAGAAAGTTATGGAAAACAGATTCATTTTTTTATCTCAGATAGGGAAAGTTGCAATCTTGCAGTGAAGAAAAGGAAAAAAAAAAAAAAAAAGGCCATGATGATTGTTGCTATTCATTGCTTCCACGGGGTCTATGGTTAGCCAGACAGCCAAAGAAACACAGAGCTCACTGACAACAGTACAGTAACGGCACTGTATCACCAAGCTATGTGTGTTCAATGAACACAAAGCGTGGCAAAGGTCCCTTAGAATTAGACTGAGCTAATTAAATACAGCTCTATCTCTGCTTGACAGGATCTGAAGATGCCTCAATCCACTTTGTCCAGTTCTACCCAGGGATGATGTCAGATCTGAGTAGACCAGCACGAACATGTTATCCTTGCCTGCTGCCAAAGTTATCAGCCTGAATAAGATCAGCACAAGTGTTATGCCTGACCCTGACTAGGAGGTGTCGAAGAAAACTGAGCCTTCTGGAGAAAACCAGAGCTGCTTTCTGACTACACTGTCATTTCCCCAAAGCAGAAAGCTGAAACTAGGATGGCATATGTGCCATGGTGAAAGAAGAGGTGCCAGCCTCCTGGACTTTAATGTGAGAGGTGCTGATATCCAGGCAGAGAGATCTTGACTGTTTCTTCTTCCTCGCAGTTGACGCAGAGACCTATTGCAAGATACTGCCATTCATGTTAACGGAAGATTTTTTGCTTGGGTTGAACTTTTAGTTTTAAATAGAGGAGAAAAGTAGCCTCACCTCCCTCATGTTGTCTATGGACTCATAACTACACAGTATGAGAAACTACAGAAAATGTAGGTAGACACAATCAAAGAATCATAAATCATAAATAAAAGAATAACTTTTGGGTTATCTATCCTACTGTCCTACACTTCTCACCTGTGTTTAAATGACCCAATGACATCTAAATGACGTCTCTTTCCTCAAAGAAGCAGCACCGTAGCCTAAGACCTTTCAGTTTCAGAAGCATTTTGTAACATCCCAGCCCAACCCAATCTCCTGAAAAGACTCATCTCCCCGCCGCACGCACCCAAATCATTCTCAACACTCTTGAGTTTACTCCCAGCAAAGACTGTAAACACATGTGCATCCCTATAATGGTTACCTAAATGGGAGCAAGTGAGAGGGAAAGGTCCAACCTGCAGTAAACAGTTGTTGCTTCTCCTGAGTAATTTTTCCCCCACTCAGAGTGCCTCGTGCCAGTTTGTTTATGGAGGAGGTTATTCACCTGTCCTCTCCTTTTTCCATGTTAAGTCCTGAAGCGTCCGTTCTTCACAAAAAACTATGGGAGGTTTGCCTGAGTAAAATGTGAATAAGGATTCAAGACACGGATCTCTGAGCCACAGGTTCCTTGGAAGGGCCACAGAAATGGCACAAATTCCTGTCCAAGCTACACAGTCATGTTGACTGAGAGCTGGGTCACACTAACATCTCTTTTCCCCCGCAACAGGGGGCCTCAGTGGTACCTGCTAACACTGGTAATAGGGATGGTGAACATAGCATCTGTAGAAGGCCCTCTTCAGAACGTCACTGCCAGGACATCAGTAAGTTCTTTACATTTACTTGTCCAAAGAATCTTCATAAATCTCTGAGCTGACTGGATAGTCTGAAATGATAACAACAGTGAAACCTCGTATGAAGGGATTGCTCAGACTCATAGACAATTTTCTTTACTTTTTCTCTCTCCTCAACAGCTTGCCTTTCCTTCTCAATTTCTGACATGCACTGGAGCATAGGGAACATGAGTTCCCTTTCCTATTCATCCATAATAGGGATGCACTATGGGCATGCTGGGTACTGAGGAGTCTCTCATTTCCTTGGTGACAAGAAACAATTACTAAGCTGGAGCAAATCAAAGGGAAATGCAATCTAGACACTGGGTTAAGGGGCAGGGTACTTGATCTCCTTTGCAGATAATTCATTTTGTGATCTTGTCTGGCTGCTGTCTGCTTTTATGCCTTATTTTCCCGTGCTGTTGAATAGGCTTATAATACTATCCAATATACAGTATTTAGCCTCAGAAAGTAATATTCAGTGTAGGGTATTAACATCACTTTGATGATGATGTATTGGAACCTAAAACAAAGATAGCAGAATAGGAAATGTCAAATATACGTTAATACTTACATAGTTAATTCAACTGCAAGCCACATTTTTGCTAGCATGTACCAAGAGTGTAGCTAACGAAGGCAGCCAGTAGATGCAGCACTTCACACAGAAAGGTGCATAGAGGGGTCCAGAATCTGCCTAGTGCTCTGCAATAGCAGTGACGCAGGGCAGGGTGTGGCCCCATCACCCACTGGAGCAACTACTCCGGCACATTGGAGGTCTTGACTCAGACTGAGCTCCCAAGGGAGACTTCACAGGTCTGGGGTTGCACGGGTGCCAATAGTCTCTTGCTGAAGCTGGGGCCAGGGGAGATGGGGTTGCTGCCTGCAGGAGATGTGCACTGCTGGAGAATCTGTCTCGGCAAGTAATGGAGTTGCAGGAGGAGGTCAATAGGCTGTGCAGCATCAGAGATTATGAGAAAGAGATCAACTGGATCTTCTCCAAGACCTTGCAGCTACGTACTACAGCCTGAACCCTCAACTATACTGAAGGAGGGGCAGGCAGCAACTGTGTTTATTGAGTTGCCAGTGATGGCAAAGGCTGGAAGCTTGTGATTTCTTGCAACAGGGGGAAGACCCCCTGCTCCCCTTGCAGCTCTCCAGCTACAGAATAGGTTCAGTGCCCTCGCAGCAGACAGGGGACTGGGAGCTCTCTCTGATGAAGCATCCCAGTCAGCTGGGCCTGAGCCACACAGCAGCACCAGGAGGAAGCAGATAGTGATAGCAGTGGGAGACTTCATGCAGCAGGGATAGAGGGCACCCACAGGTCCACCTGACCTGTTTATCTAGGGAAGTTTGCTGCATGTGGGGGGCTCTTACTGGCAAGAGTTGCCTTCAGCAACCCCAGGTTCCTGAGACCAGTGAGAAAGTCTGGAGCAATAAAAACTTAATAGAGTAGGATCAGGTTAGGGAACATTTAAATAAACTGGACACGCACAAGTCTATGAGACCTAGTGGGATGCACCCAAGAGTGCTGAAAAGCTGGCTAATGTCCTTGTGAGGCCACTCAATTATCTTTGGATGATCATGACAATCAGGGGAATTTTATGAGGACGAGAAGAAAGTAAATGTCACTGCTGTCTTCAAGAAGGGCAAGAAAGAATTTGGAGAACTAAAGGCCAGTCAGCCTCACCTCAGTCCCTGGGAAGGTTAAGTAAATAATCCTGAAAACCGTTTCCAAACACATGAAGGACAAGAAGGTGATTGAGAGTAGGCAGCATGGATTTATGTAGGGGAAGTGGTGCTGAACCAACCTAGTAGCCTTCTACAATGAGATGACTAGCTTGCTGGATAAGAGGAGAGCAGTGAGTGCTGTTTATCTCAGATTTAGTGAGACTTTTGACACAGTCTCCCATAACATCCTCACGGACAAACTGACGATATACAGACTACATAAGTGGCAGTGAGGTTAGCTGAAAACTGGCTGAACTTCCAGGCTCAGAGGGTTGCAGTAAGTGGATGAAGTCCAGCTGTAGGCCAGTCAATAATGATGTACCCCAGGGGTTTATACTGGGTCCAATACAGTTTAACATCTTCATTAATGGCCTGGATGATGGAGCAGAATGTATCCCTAGCAAGTTTACAGACAATACAGAACTGAGAGGAATGGCCAGAGGATTGTGCTGTCATTCGAAGAGACCTTGACCAGCTGGAGATATAGGCAGAGAGGGAATCTTACGATGTTCAACACAAGAAAATGCCAAGTGCTATCCCTCGGGAGGAATAACCCTATACACCAGTACAGGATAGGGCCAATCAGCTGGGAAGCTGCTTTGTAGAGAAGGTCCTTGGGGTCCTTGGAGGCACCAAGTTGACTATGAGCCAGCTAAGTGCTTTGTGGCAAAGAAGGCCAATAACATCCTGGACTGCATTAGGCAGAGTGTTGCCACCAGGCTGATGGAAGTGATCCTTCCTCTCTACTCAGCACTGGTGAGACCACATCTGGAGTGCTGGGTCAAGGTCTGGGCTTCCCAGTAAAAGAGAGACATGGACATACTAGAGCAAGCCCAACGAAGGCCCATAAGGATGATTAAGAGACTGGACCATCTGTCGTATGAGGAGGGTCTGAGGAAGCTGGGACTGTTGAGCCTGGAGAAGAGAAGGTTCAGGGTGATCTTATTAATGTGTATAATCACCTGATGGGGAGTGGGGGTATGGGGGGAGTAAAGAAGCCAGAGTCAGACTCTTTTCAGTGCTTCCCAGTGACAGGATGAGAGGCAATAGACACAAATTGGAATACCGAAAATTCCATCTACACATAACACTTTTTTTTTTTTTTTTTTTTTTTTTTTACTGTGATGGTGGTTGAGCACTGGAAGAGGTTACCCAGACGATCTGTGGAGTCTCCACCTTGGAGGTATTCAAAACCCAGCTGGACACGGCCCTGAACAACCTGTTGTAGCTGACTCCACTTTGAACAGCTAGGTGGGACTAGATGATCTCGAGGGGCCACTTCCAAACTGAACCATCCTTTGTTTCAAACTGGTTGCATGTGTTCATACCACTTATGTAAAGAGTGGGCCTGATCTTAGTGCAAAGCCAGAAGAGTTTGTGCCCTTGTGCTATCTGTGACATCACTGCTGTCATGCACAGCCTTGAACATAATGGAGACAAGTAACTCGACTAGTGAACTCTATAATAATGAACTCTATTCATAAGGAAGTTTTAATGAACTTCTAGTGAAGATTGTTCTGTTAAAATAGCCCTTGCTATAGCAAGTATCTGTTCTCAGAATACATGCAAACAGCTTCCCCCATCCACAGCCCAGGCTCAGGTACCAGGCAGAGCTGAGAAGTGTCGTCTTTGAAGAATCAACTTTCCAGATACAAAGGAAGGTCGGACTGCATCAGTTTAAAATTATGGTAAAGCTTTTGCTATAAATCAATCCCTTGTCAGAGTGACTGAGAATGATTGCAACCATTTGATGGCTAGGGAAGCAGGGGTCCTAGATCCCCCCTTTGAGCTTATTGCCAACTTTGGAAATCAACCAAAATTGCACAATTTTTTTGCAGTTTAGGGCAATTGCAGCAATAAATAAAGTCATCATCTCACTTTTTCCTAAGCCTGTCCTGTGACGTGAGTATGCACATGCGTGTGTGTGTGTGTGTGTGTGTGTGAAGGAGGTGTGGAGCTGTCTTTGCTGCTCTAAGATAAAGGGTTAACAATGGGAAAATAGGCTTCATTGTGGCAAGGAGAGGGGTAAGGGCAGACATTTCACTCTCACTGGCTTGCCCTAGCTTCCTCTCTTTCAGTTCATGTGGCTTATTGCAGCAGTGTCCAATGCCTGAATGTGGAAATTTTCTCTGGTGGAAGGTGAAGGGTAAAGACCTGGAACGATACATACCAGTGTCTCTTCAGAAAAAAAGCTCTGAGAGTGATGCCTGGGGATACAATCTAACATTTACAGAAAAGCTCCATCTCCAGAGAAACATACCCAAATCCGGCACAAAGGGAAGAGCCACAGAAGGCAAAGATTATGCAAACATGTCCAGAAAACACAGAAATCGAATCAAATCCATGGAGTTATTTCCCCAAAATATCATATCTTCTATTTGACCACAGCTTATGCTCAGCAAGACAATTGGATATTGCAATGAAAAATGGTAGAAGAGAGCTGCAGGGGAAACCAGCAAGCAGGAAAGTACACCCTGCATGGATGATGGAATTTTAGGAATACTGTTAATTGCTTCACTGCTTTCCAGTACATGAAGCCTTGAGAGAAAAACAGTGTTTTCACTACCTTGGGTACCAGGTACATCATCACCGAAGTGACATACAAGCCCAGTATATTTACAGCATGTTTCATCTCAAACAGAGAAAGTTTGTGTCTCTGTGTCAAAGCTGTCTCGCAGCCAAAATAATTCCTTTGCCTACCTGCTCATAACCTGACAACCACAGCTGTTTTGTTGAAACATAAAAGAAATCTAAGTTCTCTTAATAAACTGTATATTGCTTAGAAGCCTTCAGTTTCTAGTTTTTTTACTCCTTGAAATCGAGTAAAAGTGTGAGTTGTTGTATAACTGTCTGAATTAGGAAGCATCTGGAAACTGTCTCCAAGATCATGAAAAATACCGAAACAATACAATCATCTCAAGATTCGGATACACTCACATAATGCAGAGAGCATTTATGTTTTAGCATGTCCCCATCTGCTTATCCAAACACAAGCAATTAATCAAAGGACAGAGAGCTGGGAGAAAATGTAAAATACCCCATCTAATTAAGCATCAGGTGCTTAATTCACTATCTTACAGCATTTCCAGACCACTCTGTGCTTACTAGTTATTTATAAGAAGTTGTTGGTTCTGTAAGAAATTGCTGGCATGGGGAGAATATTCATTAATGACAGAACTGATTTTACCGAACTGCCTCCACCCTTTTTGGATAGATAGGAAGTGAGTAAGAATTTTGGAGGAAAAATACAAAGCCTAGGGGAACTCTTGACTCTAATTGGAGCTCAGTTTCAGTCATACTGTAATTAGTAACAGGTAGTGCCTTCAGCATTTAACCCCTTCTTTATCATTCTGCATTTGAAAACATCAGTAAAAAAAATATGTGCCAGTTTCAACAGTTTAATGAAGTTTGGTCACCAGGAATAAGTTTAGGTGAGATTCCCCATCTGAGCCTCCTAATCATACATACATTTTGAACCAGTCTGTTCTTCCAAGAGTGCTAAAAGGAAGAAGAAAGGTACCTAAGGTGGTTTAAAGGAGTCACAAATTAATAGATATTGAAGAATTATGCAAGACTTCCCCTTCTGTGTCATTTTTCACCTTCTCATAACAGTAATAGCTTAAAATTATACTACTTCAAAGTATCGATTTATTTAAAGGAGCTTCCTGATACTTGATATTACAAACTCTGGAGTGATGAGGAATGTATTTGGCTTTTTATAGCCTTGATTTTGTGAGTATTTCATGGGGCTGGAAATTGGAAGTAAGGCAGGAGACTGAGGGCTGCTGTCAGTAGCACAGCTGCACTCTTGCAGCTTCACCCCATCCTTGCATCCCACCCTGGCTGTTGTCAGCTGACGGCAGAGTGCATTGCATTAAGACGACAGCCCATCTTTGGTAAATAATCTTTAAATATTTTACAGGGTGTAATTTCACAGATGGATCCAGGGTTGTTTTAATAAAACAATTTATTTATTTTTTTTTAGGAGAACACATTGGAATAAAAAACAAAACAAAAGTGAAATATATATAGCAATGACTAACTACTTATAAATAGTTGCAAAATCTGACTTAAAGATGAAAAAGAATTGTGCAATACATTGCAGAGGCATATCAATTTTCAGAATATAGTATGTATAAAATAGGTGCAGATGGAAAGGAAAGATGATTTTTGTGGTGTACAGGGACTTAAATTCACTGCTCTGCCACAAACTACTGATATTTGTCCTTTGGAAAGTCTCTTAATATTCTTCTGTACGGGTTCTTTATCCTTACAATCAAAACAAAACTTGTCACCCCTCGTGGTTTGTTTTTCTTCTGTTCTGTCAATATATTTGAAAGTAGTTTGATCTGAAATTGTTTCTTTTTATGCATTTGCACAGTAGGTGCAAAATATAATCCCAATCACTTTATAAACCTCTAAGCACTGCTATAATTAAATGGTTATAGTAATGGAAAAAGTGCCTTATAAATGTTAAACGTCATGTTCTACTCATTATGATTATATTATGTATCTAGTACTCTAATGCATAATAAATTAATGTTTTTAAGGGATAATTTAATCTGAATGTCCACATCCATATTAAAGGCAAAGGATATAATTCTAAAAAAAATCTCTTAGCAGTTGAGAAACTGCAGTCATATTTTCAAAAAACAACTAAGGCACCTATAGGCTTTCAGCATCATTGAAAGACTTTGGAAATCTGACTTTTGGGGAATTATGTCATTCGTGAATTTTTTTATTTAGGTATATAAGACAGTTAAGGACTTCTGAAATTTTAATTCAAGAAGTCTTGACTGTGGAAGAGTTGCCCAGGAAAGCAATGTGAACCACATCATTGCTAAAAAGTGTTTTTGGATTTTCAGTAGACTACATAAACGGTCTGGACAAACAGTTGAAAATTCCTAGAGTAATGAACAGTGAGCTCACGTCAGCAGAAGGTAGACCACTAAGAGCTAATAGGTCTTCTTTCAGTCTCTCTCTTCAGTAATTCTTCTGTAGAGCTTTTTTTTTTTTTTACCCTAATGGCAAAACTAATAGAAGAAACCTTTCTCCAGTACAATTTTATGCTCACTGTGTTAATTCTTTGGAGAATAAACCTCTTTTATTAATATACCCTACACTCTCACACATTCATCAAATAATATGTTAAAAGATAAGAAAGGAAAGCGAGGAACTTAGGTGACATTTGTTGACATTTTCAACACAGAAGAAACAAACAAGTTACATTGTTGCTGAATGTTAAAAAGGCCATGGAGAGTGAATTTCCTCTCATCAATATGGCCCTTGGGCATTTTTTATGCAGTCTAATATTGTGTTCCCTAGCAGGAGGTACTCCTGCAATACTGGAAGGCAAGGACGGCTCCTCTCAGCTCTTTGGAGACCTCAATAAAAAGGTCACTAAATCTTTTGTTTTAATTTACATTTTCAAAAGATCATGGTCAACTTTTAAAGGAGAATAACCAAGATGTTCATCCCTCATCTTAATGGAACATCCAAACAGAAACCAAAATAGAAGCGTTTTCATTTTTATTAAAAAAGGGGGGGGGGGGATTGAATGTTCTTTAGTTTTCTGCTTTCCTTTTCTGAAATCATGTTAAAATCCCTTTAGAGGCTGCAACTGAGAAACATCAAAAACCTTAATATGGCCTGAGGGTGGCTCGCTACAAAGTCATGTGCTAATAATACCTTACAGTTATAGTTCTTTTCATCCAGAAGAACTGGATCCCCAGGCAGTGCAGATACCATGTATACAGGAATAACAACTTTGTGCCCCCTAAATGAAATCTGGCTGTTTCTGTGGGGGGATATGGGACCTCACCACCCTCCCTGAGAACACCTCATACCTTTAGAGCTGCGGGAGAACCCGGTATTATGGAAAATGCAGGAATAATTTCAGTAGACCAAAAAGTAAATAGATGAGCTGGAATTCACTAGAAAACGGAAGCTGACAGCCCTACCCTCGCAGAAGGTGTCCTGGGACCGCTAATGACTCATCAAACAAACAGCCATGCTGCTGCAGAAGGTGTTCTGGGGGCTTTTGGAGGCTGTGGCTTAGTGCTCGTGCATAGGGGGAGCTATCCCAGTAGTGTCCCTTCCTAACATGGCCTTGGCATCCCTATAAGGTCTCCCATACAAGGGGGAACAAGTCTCCGACAGGGCCAGACCAACCAACCACAGCACAAGCCACATAAACTATGTGGAAAGTCTAAAGCATCTAAATTCTCCTAGCAAAGTTGAAAGCAACGCTTCCATTATCTTATCTTTACAGAGCAGCAGCTTACGCGGCAGGAAACACTGATATGATGAAATCTAATAAAGAAATATCAGGATTACTCTGAGCACATTTTTGCCACATATGCTAACTTTTGAATTCATATGGACCTAACACTTGGTGCTTTACTGGTAAATATCTGTTTCGTTGTACACATTTTTAAAAAGTGAAGGAAAAGTTGTCCCCGATATACATCTCACGTAAAAGAGACATATTCGCTTAATGTGTAGAAAATTGCCCTTATTTGTATGTCCAGTTACTGGCCTACTCCTCAGTGATACACATCAGCATGACCAAATTAAAAGTCAACAGAGCAATGCTGATTTAAATCTGAAGTGTCTATTTCTAGAGTTTTTCTACAAGGATAATAACATAGTGATTAATAACAATCAGTGCTCACCTTATTTAGGGGCAGTAATCATGTCTTATCTCAAAGCGTTTGTAATCTATCTGCATAGAGAAATCTATATGCAATTATGTACACATATAGAAGAATCACATCGGTTATTTAGATCTTCTGTTGTATATCTCACAGTTCCAGGACCAAATACTCATTTAATCCTGTTAGCTCTGCCACCCATATGTTCCTACTATGACTTTTCAGATATTTATCTACCATAGCAATCCCAGTGTTCAAAATCGTAGAACCAATGCCCTTTTTCAGCCTTTCTGAAAAATACTACTACCACCACCACTACTGCTTTTGCTTCTATACCTTCTCATTTATTACTGTACTATGGCTCATGCAAACGTTTGGATGTTTGTCTTGTTCACTTTTAGGTTTAATAAACACTTCCCACAGCCCATAGCTTATATTTGGGATATTGAAAAGAGTAGAATTTAAACTACAGAAGAAAAATGTCAGTCATAATTTCCTGCCATCTTTTAGAGTGAGCTGGAATACTGGCAATCATCCTATAACATTTACATTTTTAATAAAGTAGCTTATTTACTGAAGTACACCCTTCTCCTCACAGCTGTCCTATGGATTATGTCTATTTATATGAATTCTGTATATGCCAGATTTCATGGATGCTTATTCTTTTTCTTTGTGTTCTTTTCTGTGTACATGGATAACCTGAACTTTCAAGTCCACTTACCTCAACACGTATAGATTGCAGCCACCTGAATAACGACAGCATAATTCATTCTGGAATCAATTAAAAAACCTCAGCCTTATGCAAAGTCCAAAGAAATATTAATCGAATGATGGTGACTAAGTCACAAATGGATGATGTGCAGAAAATAGGGCGTTACTGTCACTCACCATTAATGCTATTTACCACCGTTTCTATCACTCCACAGCAGAATCCTTCACAAAGCCTATTTCTTAGGCGGGACCAGTTTAAGTCTGTAATTCTCTGTGAACACTTGACGATAAAACACACCTAAAAGACATGTGGCTGCCAGGTTTGAATACTTTGATCAATTTTATTTGATATGGCTTTTCACTTCCACAAGACACCTAACATGAAAGTACATCATCTTGGATACGACTTTATAGCTTTTAAAAGAAGGGATGGCATGGTAAATACGGAGGTGTGAGCTGTAACTCAGTCCTCTTGAGCCTGCTGTCACAGTGACAGCTTTGCTGGCTGATTTCAGGGTCGGATAGCAGTCTCGGAGCCTGACTGTGTTAAGTTTCTGGTGGTCATGGTGGGGGTCTGAGGGGGAGAAGAGCTTTCTCCCCCTCCTCAGATGGGACTGGTCATAATTGCTTCTTCTTAGTGCTTCATGTTATCGCTGTGTCCGCCAGAAGAGCTCACCGTTCCCACGTCAGTGTCCCATAGTAGCTGCCATCTCCCAGGAGCCCTAAATCTCAAGGGCACCAGATACTTGCCTGAAACACATCATTTCCTGGATTTCCCACTTTTGCAAAACATCTCTTCATCGCTCCTATGATGGAGCTGCACTTACATTTCATTTAGCCTCATACACTATCAATACTGATACGGACTGACTGATGGTATCGCACATTTTCAGAAACTAATATTTTTGCTGTGGTTCCAGGTTACTGAACACCAGGCAGACTTTTAGTCATACCTTTATTATTATCATTATCTCCTTATATTATGACTTCTTGCCTCTTTTGAGGCTTAGTCAACTCTGCTCCTGCAGTTTTAAATAGAAAATAGCTACTTAAAGGGAAAAACAATAACACTTCTAATGAAAATAGTGTTTGTTTATCATTTTTTATAGTTCACTGAAAATTCACAACAGTTTATCATTCCATTTTATTCCAAATTAGACTCTGCTATGTGCTTTCTTTTGTTTCTCTTTCTCTTTTTCTCCCCAGCCATCTAATTATTTTTCCAGTGGGGAAAAAAAAAAAAAAAAGGAAAAGGAAAAGGAAAAGGAAAAGGAAGAATCTCTAATGCTAGAAGTAAAACAAATTCATTTTTGGAACTAAACATTCTCTCATTTGCCTTCAGCTCATTAACTCAAAGCAATTTCATATCTAGAAAAAAAATTGTTTCATTTTCAATAGGTAAATCTTCATCTGACTTCAATTTATATGACTCCATCTAACCCTTGTGACTTATTTAAGGAAGTCAAGTTGAGTGTATGGTAGGTATAAGGTTACTCTCAGTGGTCAATGGAGCAAGATGCACTTTTCCTCATGGTTCAAACCTGAATTCCCATATGGAGATGGTTATCTCCATTCTTGGACAACAGAAGCAGGCTCAAGTGGCTTCTACCATCTTACCTGTCAGAAGTCAGAATGGATGAATCCAGACCTGACTGTTTTGTCAGTAAAAGGAAGAAAAAAGGTAAACAGACATGTATTTTTTAATTTTATTTTTGCAGCAGCAACACTAATATAGGCCTTCTAACTGCCTCACTTCCCGCTTTAAAACGATTGCAGCTCCATATGCCAGTTTTAACTGGAGAAGTTGAAATTCATTGGATGGGTTTCTATCAGTGCCTACCACTTTACTAGAACTGTCTTTCTTCTTTTGGGAGCTTAGTGAAGAGAGTGAGCAGCTGCAGGACAGAGTCTTCTAATATAAAAATAGGCTTTGTGATAGTTCCTTGGGCAGCCCTCTGAATATAACTGCCTGACCTTGAGAAAAGAAGCAGGAGGTGGGTGTGTTTGGCTTAAGTATTAGCAGATAGAAACTGGCTAGTGAAACCTTCAAGTGTCCATTGAGAAGCAACAGAAATTCAACATAAAAGGAAAGCATGACCTTTACATTAAGTCTCCTGAAGTTACTAGGGAAAAGAACTTTGGCTCCTCTGTAGTGTTAGTCAACAGTACTGTCCATTTCAGATGCAAAAGGATCCTTTATCTCCTACTGGGAGATCAAACAAGGAGGAAAAGGCCAAATCCCTCATAAACGACTCCACTCTCCTCAAGAAGATGAGCAAATGTCAGCTAGCTGCCCTGAAGTACAATCTTTATCCGTTAAAATAAACGTTAGTACATTATCACTTAGGTCAGTATGGAATGAGATACAGAATTTGCTCCAGCCTTAAGGTTTTAATCTTTGGGCCTGATTCACTCACGTAGGTTTGAAGGTCTCAAATTACCCATTCCATTATTCTGCAAGAAGTAATATACCTATGAAGGGGGTTCTTTCCAGGGACACTGCAGCAATAGGCATGTCAAGTTTTCTTCCAGTAAATATTTTACTAGGAAAAGCTTGGAAATTTGAACAGGAATTCATCAAAAAAAAAAAAAAACCAAAACAACTGTGACTCGCTGGCTGAATAAATTTCCTTTTCATTTTGGGTCTTCCCTACTTCTAACAATGCTACACACTTTTGGGGTTGCATATACAGAAGCAGAAACTGCAGCCGAATTCTGTGACTCCTTTGGTTAAACTCTAGACATACAATGGATTAACTGTATTTATTTGTGAATACTAGAAGTTTGGATCATGAGGTACCTTGAACTGGAAGACACTCTCAGGACTGCTTTCAGCTGGCAGCACTGCAAGGAGTTATAGCATCTCCCAGGCTCATGACTGATTCCTTATGTTTTTGAGACTGCTCCTGAACAAGCAGAAAGGAACTTATGTTAAACAGAACTATTAGAGTACGAAGCAATGGTCTAGCAGCCAGCCAATGTGATATAGCACAAAAATTCTGAACTCTGAGATGTGGATTCAGTTTGTTGCTCACAGTACAAAGGAGGCCAGGAGAGCTCTGATAACAACACTTAACAAGCCACAATGAGTGAAAGAGGTTTTTTTTTTCTTCCTGATACACTTTGTAAGATGACTCTGCTCCTCTCTCAACAGCATTATAAAAACAGTCATTTGCAGCACACCAAAGCAATCTCAAAGGCTGATTTCCGCTGTAACCATCAGTCAAAGCTTTTTAAAATCCACGTAGAATGTTAGAGGAAATCAGAATCAATACTTTGCGTTAGCCAAGAAAAGCCTCAAAAAACAGTAAACCTTCCCCCTCCCATCCGTATGCCTTGCTTTGCATTCAGGGATCTAAAAACCCCAGCAACCTTTTATTGACTAAATAAGCTCCCTAGATCCTCTTTTTAATTGACTGGTACTATTTTTTATAGTGTTAGCAAGGAGCTTGCTGTTGCCCTGCCTGTCATTAGTAGATTATTCCATGCTGAAGTGACCCAGGCCTGTAACAGCATCCTGCAAAGCACCGAAATTCACCCTTTCGGGCTTAGTGCAGATCACACAGTAGGGAACAGAACATACAAGACTGTTCCCCCCTCCTCAAAGTTCACTCCATCTCTCAAAACACTCTGTTATTCTGCCTGATAACAAAAGGCGGACCATTTTCTACCCAAGACTTGCCACCCAGAGCATACTTCAAGGCCCAGTAAATAGGAGCACAACACATTGTTCCTTAGATAATTTAAGATCTCTAGAACCTCCTTTAGGATAGTCCTAAAAATTAAGTTGGCCAAGTGAACAGAATCATCATCTGCTACTTAAATTCACTATAGTGCTGTCAACACTTTGTGAAGCAACAGCTGAACTGCTGGATTTATTTCAGCGCGGCTGACAGCCAGTGTTCTTTTCGAGAGACCTTTATATTAGAACATGGCATTAAATTCCGCTTTAGCGTACTTAAGGACAAAGTAAAGAGGAAAATATATACTTTCACTTTTACACCCTTCTTCACTTTGTTTCCTGCCATCACAGTGGGGCTGCAATTGCAGCAATCAGGTGGAAAAAGAGGGCTATTCATCATGCTGTAAATTGATACGTCATTTTTCCCTGAAGCTAAGCCTAACTACTGCTTCTAAGTGTGAGGGAAAAGAGTGAATAAGTGCTATGATGTTTACATGACAAAATTTCCCCAATGAATTCGATGACTTGGTATGCGATGAGCCAGTTGCCTGCTAGAAAACCAAAATAACCAACTAAAAATCCAGGTAAAATGAAAATCTGTTATGTTACAGATTTTTCCAGTTGTCTCAGCAATATGTCTCTGTTTTAAGTTGCCATTCTTATTTGAGGTTAATGTACCCTCCACCTTTCTGCAAACATACTATCCTAAGGTGCAGCATTACTGCCGCTGTAGTGCTGGCTCCTTTCCCTTCAACCTTCCCTTCTGCAACCCCAGACAAATCTGTGATATTGCTGTAACACATCCACTATTATTTTGAACTTCAGCATTTAAACAGAGCTCTGGGCATTGCATATGGGACATGATCTCCTACCCTGGATTCCCTCTACTGACTTTTCATTGTGCAACCTGCATCAAAGTATATTATAATTTGGAGGCTGAGAAAATATCCTACAGGTCTTAGGAAGTGAAGGAAACACATTCTGCCCTCCCCTTTTTCATATTATTAGTGATAAGCCAAGAAAAGATTTGTATTTTCTAGAGTTATCTCAAAGGCACCTTCAAATGATCCTTTTAATAAATGCAGAATGAATTAATGTCTACTCTAAATCCGTCAGCGCTCAAAGGAATATGACAGCTGTTTACATGGGCTTGAAGAGTAAGAGAAAGAGAGCATGTGTAAGAGGACCAACAGAGAAGTGAGGAAGAAGAAAATGGAGAAAGAAAATAAAATGAATAAGAGGTTTCACTTACAAAATTCTAAAATGAAATTATAAATTGTGATGGTCTTCTCAGGAAAAGGAAAGAGATCTGTCATATGTAACAGGTAAAAATAGATTATCATTTACTAGCTGGGAATTGTCCTGCTCTAACAAGGGGTGGAGAAGCTGACTTACTGGTAACACATTTTTCAGTTTCTACTTTTGTAGTTCTGTTGCCCAGACATTGGATTAGGTTTTGAACAGGGAGATCCCCTAAAGCGTGTGTTATGTTAATACTTACGTGCAGCCAAACGGATTAAGGATTAAAACCAGTCTTAACTGTCTATAAATCAGGGTACTAAGATTTCTGCTATGATTTTTTAAAGTTTTTTATTATTAAGACTAAGCTGGTGGAGGAAATAGATGAGCTTTGACCTTTAATGCTAAAGGATGTTTTCAGAAGTGGATAAACTTTTTGATTCTTTATTTTTGCTCTCTTATTTTATGCTCAGCCTCTCTTTGCTTTTTAGTTCATAATTCACAAAACCAACGATTTTGTGACTTTTTTTATTTTAGAAAACGTCCATTTGTGAAATCCCTGGCAATCCTTTTAAGTTTGATTTCTCTGAATAGCTAAATGTTCACTCTCAGCAGGGCATGGAGGATCTAAGCTCCCTAATTCAAACAGGAATGACCAATCTAAAACAAGGGAATGTCAGCTGCGTGGTTTTGAGGCCCCAAAACAACCCTTTGAATTTCAAGCAACTTTTGAAGTGTGCAATTTATATGAAGTTAAAAGGTTTTTTTTTTTTTTTTTTAATGTAAAAAGCCCACCAAACTAAAGGGAGACAAGAACAAGGATTTTGTCATGGTAGGTAAAAAGAAATAGCTTAGCTCAGAGATTAGTTTTTTGCAATGAAAATACGATTAGTGATTAAATAAATTATGAAATTAATCCACGTGCTAATTCATTTTGGAATTTCTGAGTGAATTTTTAGCATTTCCCACATAAGAAGTGGGACTTACTTACATCTTGAGAAGATGAAGTTTCTTTCTATCCCTTGAACAGGAACAATTCAGACAAAGCAAGTCTCAAACTTACATCCACTCCAGCCAAGAAGGAACCCTTTTAAAGAAAGGTGAATGTTGTTTCTGTATGTCATTGCAAACATTAATTAATATGCTGAGCACTGAGGGTAGGAATGATGTTACCTGATTTTAATCACCTAAAAGTAAAGGCTCTAGTTTAAAGTTGGCTGTTTAAGCTGTTTTAATAGTCAAAGAGCAAACACGCAGAACTCAGTATGGGCTGAGTAAATAACTCAGCCTGTGCTACAATAGGGGAGATAAATGAATGACTTTTGTGGTGCCTATCTTGCGCTAAACAGGGAACTGCAACAGTCACCTTACAGTAGAACTGCAACAGTCAGCTTACAGTAGATATCTAACATGGCTAAACATAATAAACCAGGCTGGTCTGAATCTCTGGCACATGACTTTTCTGAGCGTGGAAGGTGTTTCTTTCAGAAAAGGTGTTTCTTTTCTTTCTCTAGTCACCTAAGTATCATTTCTCAGTCAAAAGCAGTCAAAGAAGAAAAAAAAAAAAAGCCAAAGATCCAGGCTAAGGAAAACATCAAAGTAAATAAATAAGAATAATTTAGAAAGGCAGAATATGACTTATTCTGAATACATCCTTCATCTTCCTATGAGGACCGCATGGGCAGGGTAGGGGGGAGAGGAAAAAAAAACAAAAACAGTGTCTAGTAAAGTAATACATAGCTACAACTTTTATTACTATATTGGTTTAACTTGAAGAAAAGGACATTTCTGAGTTTGACCACTATATCCCTATCCTACCTGGTGTCTCACATATATACAAGGAAAAAACCAAAGGCAAAGAATATGCTCAAGGCACTTGGCAGCTATTATGTACAACTGCAAAAAGGTCAAGACTTTGAGGAGTTAGCTTTTTATTTACTAGTACTACTTGTTTAGTAGAGTCTGTGCCTGGTGCTTAGTTGAGCATAGACTTGTTATGAATTGCAATTGTTTAAGGTACACTAGAAGGCATATAAAGTGATCATTTATGATTTAAAGAGGGATCTGATGGAGGGACTGATGGATTCTGGTGGACCTGATAGGACACCATCAGTGTTCTTAGGTTACGGATCCTTCAGGTAACAATAATCACAGCTGGGTGATGATGCTGACAAATGGATGTTTGATACCTTACAGGAAATGAGTTGAAGGATTCTTATTTTTATTTACAGAGTTTCAAACAAAGCTCTTTGATACCAATGGAAAGGTGTCCATCCATACCAGTGGGTTTCGGAGCAGGCCTGAGTTCAGCTTGTTGCATTCAGTTCACTAACAATATCACTAACTTTTTGCACTCAATGCACACAAGAAAAGTCATAAGTAAAACTGACTACTCTAAAGGCAAGGTCTCCATAGCAAGGAAAAAACCTGAAAAAGATTGTAGATAAGTTGTCTCATCTCATTAGAAGTTGACAGGGAGAACAAGAACATACTGTTGCTGCTCATGTAGTCCGTGCTCTTTGACAAACAAAGGACTCCAGACTTCAGCCAATCTGCCACTTTTCACCAACACTAAAATTCTCTCCAAGAAGCAAAAGAGCTGATTCCTAGCTTCATAGCTCAATTATTTTCCTTTAATATCGTATCATAAATGCTGAAAATCTGACCTGCAGTGCAGTCACTCCTCTCCTGGGGCACACAAGCATCATTTGGCTGCCTATTCAAGCTACTATCTGTTTTTCGTCCAGAGCCATAAACTTCAGTACAACATAAAACATCACTATCATCAGCCATAAAGCTGTAAGAAGCAGCTCACTTGGCATACTAGCTGGGAAAAAGCTTCTTCACTATTCTTCAACACAGCCCACAGGAAACACCCACCTAGGCCGTTACTGACCTTGAGTTTGAGCTATACAGATGTTGTCAATCCTTGTTAACGTGTTTCTAGTGGGAGGTGGAGAAGATGCTTTCTCTTCAAGAGAGCTCTCGCAATTGCTGTGGGAGCGGGGATGGAGTATTGTGACTACAGTGGAGTGCAAATAGACTGGCTTGAAGCCTTTGAGAGGTATTTTAACAAAATGCTTCGATATCAGAGATGGTTCATTGCAGCTGAAACCCCTAATGGAAGCATACTGAAGTCAGAGAAAAGGTTGACAGGCAGATTTATGAGGTCCAGGGAACATCAATCAGCTGTGAGGAAGGAGAAAGAGAACTCTAGGCTGACCTCCAGGAGATTCTTTATCATGCTCCATGGAAGTGCTTGCAGTTTGGGCTCAGGTCTTCAAAAAACTAGTTTGAAAACTCTAGGAGCTCTTACAGAACGTGATTCTGGTTGGGGTACTTGCATTCTCCCTTGACTTTTCACCTGGCCTTAGGTAAATCATTTAATGCCCCTTTGCCTCCATTTCCCCCAAAATAAAATAGCAGTAAGTAAAGTAAGTAAGTGGGTTTATCACACCCACTTTTCAATGACAATATAATTTTTAGCTGATCAGTTTTTGACAAGAGAATTGAAGCCTGTGAAGAAAAATGCCAAGCCTTGGTAGTGTGCCGAGATGCCAGAAGGAAAATGCAGAAGTCAGTAGCTTTTCCTCGTTGGAAAGTTCCTGGCTTTACACAAACAAATCTTTTCCTGTCAGCCTTTATCATTAACTATTTGAATCATTTGCATTGCATTTTCACAGCTGAGCTCTTTAAAAATGAACTCAGCGTCTCCTGTGAACAGTATTTCATGGGATTTCAAGTACTTTGTACTTTTGGTAATGCCCAAGAGAATCATCCGGTATTTTGAGATACACAGTGATGTAGTGCTGCAGAGGTAACAAAAGATACTGCAGCAACGGGGTGGTAATAGCCACATTTCATTTAAAGTGGCAAAAAAATAGTTTTTCAAATTTAATTTGACTGTGCAAATAAAAGGCACTCTAGTGGGAGGCTTTTTCTGTCTACTAAGGCCAGTAAGGACATCTCTGACGGTTCTTATGAGAAATCTAGTCTGTACCCAGTCTACAACACTGTGCACAAGCAGATGCTTAAGGAAGACATATATGATATTTCTGCAAAGTTTACCCATTGCTTTGTATCCTCTTGTTTATTGCAGTAGAGATGGAAAAACTGTGCTTTTCCAGAACACTTGCACCTAGATCTCTTGTTAAACTATCAAATCAACACCATTCACCAAAGCAAAGAATGCACGAACAAAAGCGGAAATCCTCTGTTGCAGAATGAACGAATACGAATGTTTGCATGAGCAAGACACTAACCTGCTATCACCTTTATTTGACAGTGTGAGAATTTTTCTGTTGAGTACAATTACTAATTCTTTTGTATTACCTTATGTGAAAATGTCTATTAGCGAGAAATACTCAGTAGTCTACCACAGTGTGCACTATTACTAATATGAATAGAGATACGGCC
Source organism: Struthio camelus (assembly GCF_040807025.1). Taxonomy (NCBI): domain Eukaryota; kingdom Metazoa; phylum Chordata; class Aves; order Struthioniformes; family Struthionidae; genus Struthio; species Struthio camelus. The sequence goes on from NC_090944.1 coordinate 106,865,446, forward strand.
CTAATGAGTTGGATTAGCAAGCTTCCATTCAATACAGAATAGGGCTTTGGGAAACAGCCCTCTGTAAAGCTATTAATATTCCCTGAGCTCCCTCTCCTTCCTACCTCCCTCCTCTTCCTCCTCCTCCTCTTGGATATGGCATTCTCAGCACTGCCTACCTTCCCAGATGACTGATCAAAGCTGAGAAGAGATCTTGATAGCACTTGCACGGGGTGACTTAGGAAACTTGTCAGGTGTACTTAGCTGCCAGCACATGTGCAGTACAGCAATGTGGTCTGTGCTGGCTCTTCCAGGAGAGAAACAGAAAGTGAATATCCCCATGCTCTCAAGCATCCCCAGGCATGTTTTCTGTAAGGAGATGGCAGAGCTGCAAAGGATCCTTTCACTACGTTCTCTGCCCATTTTTGCCAGTACCGATGTGAGGTAGCTGTGTGATAGTGTGCACACCAACAGGTGACAGCAGACGTTTTACAGTTATCCTCTCAGAAAAGAATAATCCGGGGAACACCCTGGCCCTCTAATATCCAAGTTCAGTTTGGCTCCAGAAGAGACCAAATAACGTGTCACCTACATCAGGCATATGTGCTGTTCTGAGTTACCCACTCATGTAGACACAAAACTGCTCAAAAGAAAATCTTCATTCTCACTAGCACCTGAAGTCTCTGCTACCCAAGTACAGTCCAACAGACTACACGAACTACTATGTCCAGTAATTAGGCTGGAGGGGGTTAATTGCCAGTTCTGACGGCTCTGGGCTTGACTTTCTTCTTCCTTACACTAGTAATTTTCCCTTGTGCAAGGAAATCCTTTTGTCACTACTCTTCTATTTTCCTAATAAGCTTGTTTCGAAGCAACTCAGTATCAACTCCTTGTAAGCAAGCTCAGCACATAGAATAATACAAGGTTTACAGGACAGCAGCCAAAGGTAGTAGTAGAAACATCCAGAAATCTAAACTTCATGCCATGAAAGAAAAGATATCAAAGGAATCTTCTTCCTGCTTTATTATTAAAAATTACATAGGCAAGGAAACAATAAGCCGTGATGCAGGAGACCAAACTGCAGAGCTCTGTGAGGGTGGAGCACTCTTTCGGTTTGTTGTGCTCCTCGCTTTAAACACGTGGGAATGACACAAAGAAATTGTATCTTTTCCCCCTGCTAATTGTCAAGTAGCTGACTGATTGCTTATGACTGACAAGTGTCTGATAACAGGAAATGGTGGCACGGCAGGAGTTTGATGGATTAAGAAGAATGAGGCAGGAAAACCAGTGAAATGATTCTTTTCCTTCACTTAAAAATGTGTGCACATCGATTGAGGAATGTCAGCTCTATAGTTGTCAGGAGGGCTTGAATACAGGAATTGCTAAGTACCAACTCTTCTCACTACTACTACTTGCATTATTGTAGCTTTTCTAAGCCCTAGTTACAAACTACATGTAGACGACCCAAGGCAGGAGATGCTCTGAGGAAAGCAGCTGGTGAGGAAGAAAGTGGCTGGGTTGGTGTTTTTGTGGTCTCAGAGATAACATAGCCTCCATGGCCATATCAGCTGTTGGCAGCCTCAGTGCTGGAGATGCTCAAACTGCTCCCCACTAGTCCTTGTGCTGCTTGCAGTGGCATGAGAGATGAGTTAGGGGGCATTAACATGCTTTTTAGAAGGCCTTCAACAGGTAAGGCCCCAAGTGGGTTTGTTTGAAACAGAAGTCACATAGCTGGGTTTTACTGGGGGTTAGTTTAGTTTCAACATAAAGAACAAAAAAAAGTCATGAAGAGAATTCAATGAAAGTAACTGCTCTGGCTTCAGAGCACACGTCATCGAACTGAGCACAAGAAAGTGAGATTGATTGAAAGCCCAAAATGAAACTGGGCAGTCCGCTCTCAGGCGCAAGCAGACAGAAGCGCAAAAGTAAACAAATAGCCTGAAAAGCTGCTGTTATTTTAGTAATGTGAATTAGATGTTAAAATGTCAATTGATTTTTCACAGTCTGAAGTATCATTTATAGCATAGATAAAAAATTTCTAATTTTGGGTAAATACTCCTGAGATGAAGATTTTGTACTGAATCCTGCTCAAATGGCTCAAGTATATCATCTTATTGAAGCTGTTAGGACAGTACAAATGAGTAATGGCAGCCGGAGTTGGCCTTTTATTGGCATGAGTGTGAAATGGCTGCCTTACTCAAGCATGCCAATAAAACACTCTTGCCACACTATCATGTATTCCATTTACTCCCCATTTGAAAGAGAGGGGAAAAGGTTATTTTAGAAATACTTTAGAGTAATAAAATCTTTATTGCCACTATTTTTTGTATCTCTTACGTCTGTGAAGCCAGTTGATTTAGTTACGTCCACAGTTCTGGGAGTGAGAGAAAGTCAGTACTTATGCATTTTGTGTACCTCTAAATACTATCTAAGCTGGAGTGCCTACAAATCAGCGGGCTGCAGTTTTAAGGTCATATAGCTCACAGCTTGATAGGAATAAAAAAACACATGCTGGTTATATCATAGTCTCACGTTCCCTCCTTCCAGTGGGACACAGCAGGTGTTTCTAGCTCTGATGACTTGCAAGGCAACAAATATAAACAGCCTAGTATTGTATTGGAACCTGCTACTATAAGTGAAATATTGGGAAGGAAAATCTGCCAGAGGTGGTGAGGAAAATAGACAAACACACATGCACATCCACACACAGGTATGGGATCTTTTGAGATCTAAGTGTAAGACCGGAGACACTTTCTCAGTATTATTAATATATCACTGCATACTTGGAACAGCATTCAATTCAAAATATGCAATATTGCTCAGTTTACCTATTTAGTGTACATTCAGCCAAAGAACTGTTTCTGCAATACCAGTTGAAAACTTGCTATTTTATTCATTAAAGCAATACCATGCATCGTTGGGAAAAGAGGACTACATTCCTACCATTCCTATCTTCCACCTCTGCTAACACACAGATGGGAAGAAAAAAATCACTCTACTGAGCTAGCTGAGCCAATATCATTTTGAGAAAGCGAGTGGAATTCTATTTTGCTTTGTCCATCAACAAACCTGTCAGCTAAATGGTCATTGTAAGATCTTCTCTGGTAGTGGCATAAGGGAAACAGAAGAATCCTGGTGCAGTATTCCATGTCTGAGGTTGCAGTGCTGGCGGTTAGAAAAATCATTGTGCAACTTATAAACTGAACAAATATGCTCAGGAAGTCACACAGGGAAAAAATATGGAACCCCATACTCTCATTTTGACAATTGCTCCTTCTGTAACCGCACTTTAAAACAGAAGCTGACATCGTTTGGAATAAGATATCTGCTTTCTTAGCTGACATCAGTCTGCTGAATAGCAGAATGACAAATATATCTGTGGTTATTTAATTATTTAGGGCATAATATTCTATTTTATTTGACAATCTGTTTGCTCTGTGGATAAACTGTAAAGCTGAGTAATTTTTTCTGATGAAGGAATAAGATTATCTGCTCATTAAATAGCCTCATTGTCCCAATAGCAGCATCACACTACAAATAGAAATGGTGCTATGAAAAGAATGGAGCAGAGACGCCTGGAAGTTATTGAAAATGCAATAGAGACAACTCGCTCTCTGCAGTGAGTGGGAAGAAGAAAAGCTTTGGGGACTTGCAATAGCACTACTGTCTTTATGGGCTGGGCAAGTTGGGTTGCCAGGGTATTCCTGAGGTGATCAGCCTTCCCCTTTTGCCTGGTCAGGAGAACGGGCTTACAGACCCCTATGTGACACCAGCTGAATTATTCTAGTCTCATGCAGGGCGAAGATCAACAAGCCTTGCTCTAATTTCCCAGTGCTGTTATACCAGTTGCTGGATTGCTCCTGAACCCCAGTGTATATGGAAGCTTCATTTTCTATATCTTATTTCCATCCCATGTGGACCTTTGGATGGAAACTCTCTGGAGTGCAAGGAGTAAGTTATATAAGTAAGGACAGCAGGCATTTCATGATTCTGTGGCCTGCATTATACATGGTGATGACAATAAGCACTAAGCTATCAAATTTTAATATTGCCAAATGGTTTCACAGAGCTCTGTCATCATCATCATCATTTTACAGATGAAAAAGCACAGAGAAGTACTTTGCCTGGGGCTGTATTATAAAACAGTAACATATGAAACTGATACCTAGCTCCCTAACCTCCTAGTGTAATGCTTTAACTACTGTTTTACCCTAGAGATATGTGAAGAACATGGATAAAAAGCTTTGTCATAACACAAGTGGCATAGTTTGCATCACCTATATAAGCAAGCAGTAATGATAAGAGGTGATTTTAATAGCTGACTGTTTTGGGCAGCCAAAGATTTTCTCTGAATAGTGCTATGTGAAATGACAGACTGAATATCATTGGAGCTAATGGGCATAACAGCGTTAGATCTCACATCCTGACTCAGATTAAAGGTGCAGATAAAAGAGCCATCACATCCATATTCTGTGTCTGACAGTAGCCAAAATCAAATATTTAGGTAAGAGTTGAGCAAGCATTTATTAATACTTCTCTAGAAAATTCTTACAGGCCTAAACAATTTGCAGATCTGGGACTTTCCGAGATAAAAGCTGTGTTTTTTTAGTTAATAGCTCAAAGGCAAGGAGCTCCACAGCTTAACTGAATGTTGAAGAAGGACTTCCATTGGATTATTCTGAACACAAAAAAGCAAGCAGTAGTTGATGCCTCATAACACTTGCATAAGAAAAAATACGAACAATTGTTTCCTAGTCACTCTCTTTGAGATGCAGTTTTCTTGGTTTCTGTCACCCAGGTTGGAACGTGAAGAAGAGACACTAGAAGTGAATTTGGTTTATTCTGGATGCTGCTGTTGTTGGAAGAGGACCCCAAAGACCATTCTGTGACAGGATGGTCTCTGTTTACTCAGAGATTCAATAGACCATTGTATGCCTTGTCCCCAAACTCCATCAGTACGATTTACCATGCCTAGGAACACTGCTGCTTGGATTGGCTGACACAGACACTAGGATAAGGGTAGCTCAGTATCTCTGCCAATTTATTTTTTTGCTCTGTCTGATTCTGCCAGCATAGCTTCTTTCTGATGCCAGTGTCAGTGTGGACAGCAATTCATTAGAAACTTGTGATCCCATCACTTCACCTGACACAGATTGACTCGGTAGCACTGACTTTCAATGAGACATAATTTGAAGTGGTGATCTACAGATATAGTGCTCCGTGTCCTGTTAACAAGCCCCAAAGTGAATGTATTTCTATAGACAGCTCTTAAAAAATGATCTCCCTGCCCCTGCAGAAGCACGCATGATCCATTTGACATTTTTGTCAGGAGATTTCTTTAGATCTTTAAATTTTCTTAAGGTGAAGCTAGGCAATTTAGTTTGAACAAACGGCTTTCAAAAAAAGGTGTCTGTTGGCCCGACAGGATTTTTTTGAGCCCTACAGCTATGTTTAGGTCACAGCAATTAAAAATATCTCCTCCATGCGCTTGTGTATAGATGAAGCATCCTGTGGGATGTCAAGTTTTTCGCTCTTTTCATCTCATAAGAGAAAGTAGACTGAAGTCCTCGCTCTGCTTTCTCCAGCCAAGAGTATATGATACCAAAACGAAAAACCTCTTTAAAAGTATTCTTTATTACTCAGTCAAGCTTTGAAATTGCTGCTAGGATGAAGCGACGAAGCACATGGAAAAAGGTGAAGATTTTGGGGGGAAAATGGAGTTTAACATTAAAGAAGACAATAGGTCTATAGCATTTGCACATTTTAAAGGGAAATCTTTGTACTGAGAGAGGGAAGCATCTGGGAACAAGGTCTAGTTTGGGCCCTGCAACTATTTCCTCACTATACAATGCTGCTCAGAAATAACTAAGCTCGGGTTCAAGAACAAGAGTAATTAATACACTGTTCTGCATAGGTTAAGGCATCAGAGATGGTAAGTGTATTAGGCCAACTAAAATACTAGTAGCCCAGCTGCACTGTTCCCAGGGCGTGGTCAGAGTTAGAGTGACTATCTCTGTAGGGCATTTCTGGGTACGGAGCTGACACGACCTTCCTGAGGCCTTAGATGTACCAATTTATCTACCAGTACTTAACTAAACTCTGATCCAGGTTAACAGGGAAGCACAAGCAGGTTTTCAATGCCTCAGTTTGCCTGTTTGCAATAAAGTATCAAAATTAACGTTACGTGGCGTGCTCTAGTATCAGAAGGATTTCTAAGTGTACATTCCCACTGGTTATAATTAGCAATGTAATGCCTAATGATCATTAATCAAAAGAGGTCTTGAACTACCTGATTTCCATCCAAAACCTGTTGATTAGTAATCCCCTGTAGCTGGGCCATAACCCTCTACTGAAGCACTGAAGAGAAACTTGGCTTGAATGTAATCATTTGATTAGCATTCATCCAAGCAAAACAACCTCTTTTGTGGAGCGCAAACATATTCCTACCTTCTGCTAGCTTTTGACAAGAGGCAGGTGTATTAGGCATAAGAAATGTGTACAGTACAGAGTGTTCTTCGACCAAGCACAAGGGAAATACATTCTGCCTTGACAACAATGACACTTTGCAGTACACCAGTGTGGTATCATGGAGCTGTCATCAGTTATACATTCAGATGGGAGAGAGGTGATGCATACATAGAAATACAGAAAAATAGAGGGAGAGATGAAAATCACTTAACAAATAATTACAGATATGTTGTCTAAAATTAATCACAGGATTATTATTGTTGTGATGTGCTTCATCTGTGATAAGCAAGCAGCCAATAGGTTTAAATTGTGTAGTTTCTTCAAGAAAACAGAGATAAACAGCTACCAAAATGCTGATTTTCCTTCTGTGCCTTCCCAAATGAAGCTCTGGGGGCCTCTATGAATGCATCTACTCAGGCCTGCCTAAATCGGTCAGTGGCAGCTACTTTCAGCAACCCCCGATGCATCCAACTCCCTGGAAGCTAGCTGATGTATGTTTCAGAAGAAGTTGGATCAACATATACCCACATACAGGGCATTGGGTAGCAAAATAATCTATGCCAAGAGTAGAAAAGTTCCCTTGCAGTTTAAGCATGCTGAAAGGCTACTTTCCAATCCAGCTGACAGTTCATGTTCATGTTGACAGTTTCCCCTCGATGGAGCTCATGGTGAATGTGTTCATCCCCCTACATAAAGACACCCCTGACCACAAACAACGGGACATGCCCGACATTCCAAGATGACATGACAGCACAGGCTTCACTTCCTGCAAATGTTGTCTTGCCAAGATGCAACTCACTTTTTGCTTGCTTCAACAACTCTCTCACCCCATCCTTTCCTGCCAAACATTGGAGTTCTTTGCCTTAGTAGCTCCAGTACCTATTTTTATCCATCCTTTTATGCCAGACAGCAAAAAAATACTTTGACTTTCCCATCTCCCAGATGGTAATCGAATTGTGTTTTTCACTCATAACACATTCTTTTACCTTCTCTCGTTGTTGGAGAAAGTGAAAGTATAGGTGGAGGTTGGGTGAAACTTCCCACCTTCGCTTACCCACCCCAAAATCCCTCAGGTTTTAGCTTTTTTCATGACATCCCTTGAGCATTACAAATGAATATAGGAATCCACAAGGCAATGGATAAAAATGTACTCAGCGACACAACGTGCAAGGAACTACTTCCACTACAGACAGCATTTACTTCGATCTGTATGCATTTGTATGTTTCTTCTGCTCCTTCCTGTCTGATGGGCTAGAAGGGAATTTCTTACTCTTAATCTTCTTCCCCAGTGGAGGTTCATGAGGGAACAGAGCCCCTGAAGCTACCCTACCAGGGATAGATATGTTGTGCTGTCACCAGATCACAGAACAGGAGGGTTTCTTGTTTGGCAGTGCTAAATTCCTTCTGGCTACAAAAGAAGACGATAGCAACAACTAGGAAGAGAAGGAGAATTAATGGTGTGTGCAACATGGTAGAAAAAAGAAAGGATCATGCTCTGCTTTCCAGAGGAATTGGCTTGAGGCAGGTGGATGTAGGAACACAAAATATTTGTAACTTGTCATACAGCTAGTTCAGGCTACTGTATGACAAACCTTATGCAGCCCCATAATAATAGTTATCTTCTGACTCAAATGCATCACAAAACAGGGGGGGTTATGATCAAAGTTAAGCAGACGTATGGTCTTTGTTACCAAGCAACATAACTTCTTTTGCACAACCAGATTGCTACTTTGATTCATTTCCGTTCGTTTTCTACAATTTATGCATTCTCCATTGAGAGGAGCAAGTACAGTAAATAGCAATGAAGCACCTCCGTTAACTATCCAGTGTTCATTAACATTCAGATCAATGCCAACTGATGCAAACAGAAATTAATAACTAACTCACCCATAAAATTAACTCTTTCACAGACAAAATCTTTCAAAGATAAACTTTGTTGTTTGGGCTAAGATTCAGTTAACTGGCTCTTGTAGAGCAAATTTGGATGTTTTCTGGAGTTCCAATGTATGAAGACCATCCTGGGCTTTGCTCTCAGAGATATATGCCTAACATAGCAATAGGAACATCAAGAAGGGAGGTGTAACAGCAAATGCAATGAGGAAGTTAAGAAGGAAAGACTGTCTGTACAGGATCCACTGTGTTACACCCTTTGCTAATGGGAAAGTACCATCACCAGTGGGATCTGCCATGATGCAGTCTCCTTGCAGAAGAGCGTGGTGATTAGGCAGATTAGGTGGACTACTGCATTATGAATTAAGTATCTTTCCAAGTAGCCTGCTGTGAAAGTGAATAAGCTGCAGAAGGACAACGGATGTTTGCCTGATCTTAGAGAGTTAAATATTGTTCTGGACTCCTGTGCCCAAGCTATGCCTCTGCCAATGAGTTCTTAGGTGATGCTTAGGAAGATTCCTAACTGACATTTGCATGGGTGCTTACTGCACATTTTCTGATCACTCAACATGATAGTTGGTGATTCGGTTTCTAAAAGTACTGAGAGAGCTCATCTGGAACTGAATACAATGGAACTGTGCCCTGAGACAACAAAATGATATAAAATGGCAAAGTGACAAATTGAGGACAAAGTGTCCCAAAACCAAGAGGCACCTGGAACAATTTTAGTTTTCATTGCCATACTTAGGGTCTTACAGCATAAAAGGAGAATAACGGAGGATGCCAGTGATGATTGGATCTGGGACAAATAGATATGCTGCCTACAAGCATATGGAGGACCCAATTCTATATTTTTTATACCATTCCTCTGCTGTCCCTCTCTTTGGCAAAATCGTGAGATATATCGTATAAGTAGGAGAAGGGTAGAGCTCCAGAAGGGAGCTGTATGTGAATTAATCTACCTGTATATAGCTGTAGGGACAGCTGGTGAAGATATAGCCATGCCATTTGAGAGAGAAGGAAACATACTTGGATCAGCTTTTCAGCTCTGATCATAGAACTGATGTCCATAACGTGAGGATTGACTTCTTAATACGGTCATGAACCATAAAGCACAAGAGAAACACTTTACTCTCCTCAACCACAGGAGACAATGTCTGAGGATTCCGGTGGATGTAAGTGGATCAGCCTTTATTCTGTAGGTGTGGCTGTCATCACTACAGTTTCAGATACCCAGAGTCCATGAGAACTTTACTATTAATTTGAAAGGGTCCTGCATTTTCCTCTGCGTTTCCAACCTTGGACAAAAGTGTTTGAAAATTCTGTCCTAACTTCACTGTAAGAAAAAGTAAAAAAGCACCCGAGAATGTGAAAACATTTGGTAAAACAGAGGAACACACTATGTGTCATTTCGCATGTATTTAGGAAAATATTGCACCTATGTCCTTTACATTTGTTTTCAACAAGCCTTCTTGAAAACGAACCATCAGTATAAAGATTTTTCCTTCAAGTCAAATGCTTCTTGAAACCTCAACGCCTCCTCCAGTTATTCTTGTTTCTGACGATGTCATTGATTAAATCCCTAGGTTAATTTTTAGGGATGACGCAGCAAGCTTGACAGCCATAATCCCTGTAGTAGTTCAGTATGTTTATGAGGGCAAGAGGATGTTAAATGTGGCAGTTAAAATGCTAAGCTAAGTAATCAGTTCATTAGGAATTTGCTCAATAAGTTTGCCATCTGCAGCCAAAGCATGCAAAACTGGACTCAGATAAATCACCAGACAATTTAGTGTACGAACAAGAGAAACTCCTCAAACATTGATCGACAGCAGAAATAAGTACATATGCTCACCCATACCCATAGATGTCCTATCTGCTTCCAGCACAGAGGCCCTGTAATTCAGCTGTCGGGGAAGGTATGGACAACTCTCCATCTCTGGAATCCTGACCCAGGACAGTCTCAGTCAGAAAAGCTAACAGGACCTCAGGAGGTTGAGAAGGAACCTGCAGAGTTCACTCACAGCTGTGGAAACCTTTCTGTTAACCGCAATGGGGCCTGCATCGTGTCTCTGTGGCCTTACAGACTCTGGGATATTCAAGTCATTAGCTGTAGGAAGGTGTGCCTCTCTATTCGGAGGAACCTAAATCCACCATTGCAGCAAAAACCTCTTGTTCTCTTGAAGATCCTTTTGAGATCAAACTTAATTCTATTTTCTGTTATCCCCATCCTTCCCTCCATTCTAGCCAGATGAATATCCATCCTGCAGCCTGAATGTTTTCTTCCCCACCACCCCTAACTTCTAATTCCTCTCCTCGGCCCTTTTCTCACTCTCTACAGAAAGGCTTATCTCTGCTAATGCCACAGAACAGCCACATCTGTCAACGATTCACCAAAGCCCCAAAATGAGAGACCCGAAGTTTATCCAAGTCCCTGTGCGAATACGTTTCCTTGGCTGAGTTTAGGTCTCCAGGGGTATCTAATTGCTAAAAATGTAGCACTTTAGGTGGAATATCAGTTTACCTATCTGATCTGAAGGTCTCCAGATACACCACACTGCCCTAATAAGACAGCAAGTGAAGCTTGCTTAGACCAGTTGCAGTATGAAGAAAATGGCCATGCTTAGACCAGTTGCAGTATGAAGAAAATGGCCATATCATAGGAAGGCTGGATCACCCTAGACCTCTAAGTTTTCTGAGCATCTATTGCTTTCTTTCATTTGAAGAAGCCTGTCTCTATACACTGGTCAGATAAAGACATTTTCTGTCTGTGTAAATGACGCTTGTGAGAATAAAACTGAAGTAAGACTTCCTTCTTCAGCACTTTATTAGCATCCATTCAGTTCCTTGTCAGTGTCCTATTAAATGCAGAGTTTTTTAGACTCAGAAGCAATTCATAAAGATGCAAGTACTTCACTGTTCAAAAATCTCTTGAGGCTCTGCTTCTGCAACAAAGATTTGTGCAAGAAGAGAAGGAGGGAGACAGAGGAGAAACAGAACATAAGCAAACCCCCTACATCAGGTCTAGGCCTGATAAACAAGCCTATGAAGGAAGAGTGGGCTATAGGGAGAGGGAGGAAAGAAGTCATTATGTGGCAGAAAAAATACCTTCCTCCTCAAAGTGCATCTGGGAAGGGGGAAGAAAGAAAACATGAGAATCCCACCAGTATATACACTGACCCTTCAAGGCACCATAGGGAACCTACTGATGAAGAGATTTCTTCTAGGCATCTCCTGCCAACTTGATATTTGCCAAATCCCGTTTGCCTCTAATCACTCACAGACAGTTGTTTGGCCTGAATCTGCTCCCTCTTTTCTGGTACAAAGCTTGAGTTATGCTATAAAAGCTGGACTCGCACTGCTATAAGTGAGAGTGGGCTCTGTGCCTTTCTGTAATCCACAGAGAACAAAATGCTGACTTGCCCCAGTGACTGGCTTGGAGCAATCCTAGAACAGAGGACAGCAGGCTGAGCATGACTTTATAAGGGTCATCCTTATAGGAACAGATGTGCCATCCTCAGTAGGTGCTCTGAGAATAAATGGTTAGTCAGAGACACATCCCTGCTCTGACAGCTCATAAAGGAGAATCCATTTACTGAAGGCCGTATTGACACTGGTCTTACTACGATTTCTTCCATCACTCTGCCCCAATAGCAAAGTTACCACTGACTCTTGCAGGGTACTACGCACGAGGTATAGGTGTCTTTTGGGAGGCAAGCCCAGCGTTCTGAAACGTCTTTCGTGGCTTAACAAAAAAAGAGGAAAGGGAATCCTTACTGGGTGCTACTCCCACAGACAAAGTACCAAGGCAAATCTGGCTCAAAGCTAAGTAATATATGTCATTCTCTATAAGACCAGCAGTTCATCATGTCCACCTTCATTCACCCCCTTAAATTATGGCAATGCATAAGGAGGAGAAATTGCTCCCTGACCCTCCTCTGCATACCTTTAGCAGCAGAAGCAATCAGCTGACACCTTGAAGCACAGGATTTGATTGCATTTTGCATACGTAATGGTGACTGTTATTACTGGTAAGAACAACAGTTGTTACAGTTCAACAAATATGTCTTAATCAATTTCTGCTTATGTAACTCGCTATATACAAGTAAGAAAGAAATCAAGTGCAGTCTAAATAGAAATAGTGCCTGCAGCCTCTTCTAACTCACTAAGGACTGTTACTGAAACTAAAGGTCTGCATAGAAAAGCGCTATATAAAAGCCAGGTAATTTGAAGGGGCAGGCCAAATGTTAGTAGTATGTCAGATGTTCCTTAATAAATATGTTTTTAGACCCCAGATTAAGAAACCTGAAACACAATATCTCTTATGTCTCTGATCTCTGTTGCCACAGGCCCATTAGGATTACTTACACTGAATTCTATCTCATTATTCTGAATTTAGATTCATATATGTAAAAGTACATCAAGCCTGTAAGCACTGATGTTCTTCCCTATCCTGAAAAGAAAAGGAAAGCTCTGCGTGTAGATGTATCAGGAGATGCTCTGATTTTGCCTCTCATGCTTGTGAATTAATTATGCCAGTACTTTCTTTAGCACTGAGGAAGACTGCCACAGATTGGCATATATCCATACCCCTAAATTCCCTCACCCTTCAAAACAGGGTAGTTGCATCCAGACTGCATACTAAGTGAGGTGTGTGGCCTCTGCTGACTTCTGAGCCATCTTCTGGGAGAATGGACAGGCCAAAACCACACCAGGGACCATTCTAACAACATAACAGTATGGGCAACTAGATTCAGGTGCCCAGGAACGTTCTCTGGCACTTTTAAAAATCCTGAAAGATAACAGGATCAGTGTTCCCGTACCAACTTTGCTTCATTTACTGTGTTTTGGCTTAGGCATTGCTAGCAAGCTGAAAATAAAGGCTTTTAAAAATACGCACATGTACATACCCCCCCACCTATCCCTGCAAATCCACTTCCTGACTGGAATTCCCTCTTTCTCTGATATGAAGGGAGAAGATAAACTCACTCAGATTGGGGGACAAATAATTCCAGAATTGCCAGTGAAAACTCAATTCTAATCTAGAATTATGTGAGGGGGAGTAACCTTCCCTGCTACAGTTTTTTTCATATTTACATATCTTGAGATAAGCCTATAGAAACAAAGATACTATAAATGCCAAAAGCAAGTATCACCTATATCACCTTGACTTTTTGGTACAGTATGGAGTACTCAGACAGCTGGCATAGTTCAGATAATGCATACGGTAACATTCCTATTGCTTAGTTCTCCTAACCAGACTTCTGACTATGAGAATTTTGGTTTTCTCCATGTCTGGTTCTGAGTCTCTTCTGCATAAAACCAGGCCATCCCATTGAACAGTGAGGCATTCTTGCTGTGAATTCTTCTGTCATTTGGACTGAGAAAATGCCGTTGATCCTTTTCTCAGAAGGAACTTCAAGTGGATTGGAATCAAGGTTTACGTTCAAAACCACTAACCTTGTCCCAGCTGCTAACCTGAGCACAATATACAATTTTTAATCTATCAATCTATAAAAGACTGGTCTAGCTGCTTCCCTGCAAACAACAAACAAGGTTTTCTCAGTCCAACTAGCTCAGTTTTGAAACACAGACTATCTTGCCACTGGTGAGCAAGTTGTTGGTAGCCGCAGCTGCCACTTTGAATGTAGAAAAAAACAAGCTGTCCTCTATGAAATGTTACAGTAAACTCCTGGGCCAAAGTCAGAACTGAGGCCCATAGGTATGCCTACCTGCCCTCTCCTATGCCCTACTATTAAGCACAGTGCTGTGCTTAATAGTATAGTACACCCTGCGGACACTTTGGGTCAAACCCAACAGTGGTGGAGGACCTCTGAGATGAACGTATCTACCCCACACATGGGTTTGGGTCACCTCTTTTAAAATCCACCTAGTATCTCCTACTTCTGGGCTCTTTCACTACTCCTGAGTTTGGCTTATGCCTGAAAGTCTTTCACGTAAGCCTGGCTGAAGCAAGTCATGAGAGGCTGAGCTGCATATCTCCCCCAGCTCATCTATGTGCTGGGAGCAGAGTGCATAGACAGATAGGCACTGCACTGCTGACAGGCTGTTTTGTTCATTGACTAGAATGACAATCCCTGCAATTTTCAATTATTTTTCTATGGCAGAACAATGAACTATTTGATTTCCATGCTGCTGGGATCAAACAGCCAAAGAACCTGTGGCAGTATGATATAAACACACCTGTATAAATTAAAAGAAGATAAGGGAGATATTTGTTACAAAAAACATCCTCTGGCGCTCAGAGGCAGAATGACCTTTCCATGTACGTATACAAAAGTTAGAAGAATTAATTTACACTTGCACTCTCTCAGCTTCCAGGAATATTTTTACTACCTCTGCTGGGGGCCTCATAGCTTTCTATAAAGACAGGTTATTGACGGATACTAGATACAATAAAGTCAAAGGTTCCATTCCCCAGGCTGGGGGATGTGAAGGACCTGCCACAGGATTATGGACAAATAGGTCTTTTTTCCAGCTGCTTGTGGAAGTCAGGATATGTATGATTGGCTTTATTTTTCTAAGGCAGGGAGATGGTTATCTTTCACAGCTCTGGGAAATATGAACTTAGACATTTCTACAGCAGAAAACGCAGTATAGTGTTAGAGTGATCTGCATAAATGGAGATCGGTCCAGCAGTGTTTAACTGTGCATGGCAGTAACACCTACCAGCTGATAAGGAATACACTACCCAGATGAAAACGCAGGGTACGTTTTAGGATTTGTATGTTGAATGCATTAACAGTACAGGTTGGATCACAGCCAGGTCTTTAAATTTCACAGAATAAGAGTTACTAGGCAGCTGATAATTGCAAAGATGCACGGCTTGTGTGTGAGGGATCAGACCAGGTTAATGTCTTGATCACAGCCATTCTGGATCAAAAAAATTAGTCCTTGCAAAGAATAAAGTGGCATCCACTGATTTTCCTGTTTAATAAAAACTGTTCAGCCTGTTTAGGCTACGAAATCTGCAAGGGTACAACAGATGTGTAAATAAGGGTTACTTAAGTGACAGCTTATCTGAACAAATCTAAATCTCTTTGCTGGAGAGATTTCTCGTTTGTGAAAGGGACAATTTGCCTTGCATTGTCTTCGACTCAAGGAAGAGAAAAAGTGGATGTGAATAGAGAACAATTGCGGGGAGAGAAAATTAACAGAAGTCCTGGTAATTGGATATAACTGTTTTAACAAAGCTCTGGACAAATGAGCTGGAAAATGCCTAGCTGAAACTCTATAAGGAATAGCGGTCCTGGGTCCTGAATCCTCTCCCAGGAGCGTCTCTAGTAAAGGACCAGATCCTTTTCCTCTCCAAAACCCACCATTAAAGTAGATGCTGTAATCTGGGTGGTGCCTCCCTATTTCGCATTGTGGATGCCAGCCAAGAGTGTTGGACTTTACGCAATGCTGCAGGCCAGGAATACCTCTGAGTGATGATTTTCCAGCAACTGAGTCTATGACAAATCATCTGCAAATCATAGGCCTCACTTTCCCCACCTGTGAAAAACCAATAAACTCTTTAATTTGTCAAATTCACATTGTTAAAATTAGTCAGCAAGGGCCAGAACATAAAACCTTACTCCCTGGATGAATAGTTTTTCACCTAGCTAATGTGTTCAGTTTCTGTGAACTGGACCTTTAATTATTGTCAACAGTGGGTGGAATGTTCCTATTTCAGACTGTAATATCTGTACAGTATTTTGGAATTATTTTTAAATATATATTTTTAGAAGCATTACATTTATGAGTGAGATGAAACATGGGTCATAATAGTTAACAATGGCTTTAGAGAAGATTCTATACACCAGTCTTGTAGGCTGTATTCATAAGAGGATGTGAATATGGGAAAAGTTCTGTCATCTGAGGTTTCGACTGACATGGGTTGAAAGTGGAGTTCCTGTCTGAGAGGACAATCTGATATGCAGAAAGTTGCTTTACAGCCCAAAGAAGACAAACTGTTAAAGGTATTTATGGAGTGAAAATTTTAAAAAGTCTTAATACTTAGAAATATTGAAATTTAAAATGATAATCTTTTCTGTTTAAGAGCACTTGATCATCTACAAATGTTGATATCTTGATATCTTTAAAGGTTAATCTGAAACACTTTTTTTTCCCCAAATTATCTTAAAATTGATTTTTCCTTCATTAAAAAAAAAAAAACAACTGTCTTTTAGGGTAATTTCCACAATTCTTTTTCTGCTTAACTCTAAATGGGTGCTAGGATTGATGTACATGGCTGATCTAGCAATTCAATTATGGATGACAAAACCACTGTTTTGTTATTGTAATTGCTCTCTTGTACAGCCTAAAAAGCTCCAGGAAGATTAAGGTGCCAGGACGGTAGGTTCTATGGAAACACTCCTCTCAAGAAGTTTCCTAATCTAAATAGGCACGCTGCTGGCAGGAAGGAAATATTATTAGCTCTCATCCTGAATGTGAAGAGAATGTGACACCAAGATGAAGGGACGTGCCTGTGGTTTCCCAAGCACTCAGTGGCGGAGTCAGGGATCATTCTGAGACTCGGAGTTCCTGTACATCACGTGTGAAACCATCCTTGGCCTCTGGAGAGTTATGTGATGAATATGTTATTCTGTGAGAGGAAAAAGGAAAAATGGAGGCTTTTATTTTAGAGACTGCGCTACTCCAGATCCAGGATTAGTTTCTTAACGGTAATATGATGGCTAAGTAATTCCACAGGATTTCATCAATGCAATCAAGTCCAGACACTCTCAGCATCTTACAGTCTTCAGACACTGATGAGCCCAAGGTCTTTGCTATCATCCACGCATGTAGCCAAAGGGCAAGAAAGTGTTTGGAAAAGTACCTTACTTCTGCCTAGAGCTACCATAGTTTTTTTTTTCTAAAAGGTGCCCTGGCCAAAAGAATGGTCCAGACAGCAGAGGTATTAAAATCCTTTCTGCTAAGAAGATGCCAATGATGCTGGTGTATATATGCCCTTGGAGTGCCCAGGCTGTCAGCTGCAGCAGCTGCTGCTTCATTCATTATACATGAGCAGTCACAGGCAGCATGAAGCACTGAAATTAATCCTGACAGAGTCATGAATAAAATGTAAATATATCTTGAGAAGGAAACATTTGGAAAAAAAAAAAAAGAGAGAGAGAGAGAGAGAGAAGGCAAAAAAGCACCAAATGTAGGGGAAGAATGAGGCAGCACGGTGTGCAGAATGAACATCTGGGTTTTCTTGTTCTTGCTTCATTACACATCACTGGGAAGCAGGCTCCAGGACTGCCACCAGATACCACAGTACTGCAGCTGCCTAGGAGGAGAGAGACCACAGCTCAGAAAAAATATGTGGCTAGGGAGTTTTGAACTGAGATGTGTTGTGGGACTAGCCTTGAGGGCTACAAAATAAAGGCCTGCTCTGTGTATGAGTTAGGTGGAAGACATAAAAGCTAGTATCCACTTGTTTTTTCGATATGGCTTTCCTGTTGACTCACTGCTTAGTTAAAAAAGTGCTCACAATTTAGTTGGAGCTTTAGGATAATTTTCTCTCTTTTGCTTCTTGTTACAACCTCTTGCAACAGGAAGTTATCATCTGAGTGCTCCTAGGCTGTTTGCCCAGTAAAATAGGCCAACTTAAATCAATCTTCACTAGAACAGCTGGGAGGCTGTTGCCTTCCTGAGTAGCTCAGACTAGATTGCAAGCACCCACATGACTCCATTCTCACTGCATGAAAGCTGGCAAGTTATGTCAACTCTCCGTGCCTCAGTTTACCTAGTCTCATAATCCCTCAAATAATATTTACCTACCTAATCAGAGAATGAGGAAAAGTTATATGGTTCTGAATCCTTGACAAAAAGTTGTTCTCTACACATAGAACTGACTATAATACTGAATTTTCATAGCCTCTTTCATCCCATGCAGTTTGCAAACTGCAGGTCAAATCTTGCTCTCAGCTACATCCAGGCATTCCCAACCAATTTTAGTTGCAGGTTGGACAAAAATATGCATACGTGGGGTTCAGTTTAACATCACCACAATTTTTGCATGTACACAGCAGTGTACATGCATGCAAAAATTGTACACGAGGGACACACAACACAAAGGGAAACGAGGGTGACACACAACAGCCACTCTCTAACAGCAATACTACCTACTAAGTAGGGTGCAGGAGGGAGAAATGAAGAATCATTTTCCCAGTGGAAACTACAGAGAGAATTTTAAGTAGGCAGAATGTAATTACCTGAAATGGAATCGTACATTATGCCCATCACACAAATCTGCATAAAAATTTAAAGCATGATTTGCAACTGAGGAAGCTGAGGTGAACTTCTGAGTTTCTTTAATTTGGTTTCCTCTCTTTAGCATAGTGGTGAGAATGAAAGGCAGAGTTACCTGCATGGAGAAGCAGTAGCACCTTCTCCACGCCTCAAGCCCCAAGCTGGCCAGGACAGAATAGACAATGCTGTTTTGAAGACTGTAGCTGAGAGATGTGTTGTACTTATTTCTGAGGGAACCTCAGCTTCAGATCTTCTGTGATATTCTTTGTAATGCTGCCCCCCAACCCAACTACTTTATTTTTACCTTCCTGGGTCCATATATGCTATTAACCACAGTCCCCAGCTCCCTCTATGACCTGGTACCTGGATGCCTTAAAATCCTTAATGCTCTTATCCTTCCAATTACATAACCTCCGCCCATCCCGAGATGCAGCTGACAATTTTCAGGGCAAGGAACCGAGACTCAGAGAAACTGAGAGTAGGTTTCACCTCACCTAACTTTAGAAGTCTGCAGTGTAGATGTCTGTGCCTGACCTAGGAAACTAGGCTTTCCCTTATAGTCAATAGATGAAAGGAGATGCTTGTAGGGCTGAACTGTGTTAGGGGCCTGGTTTAGGAGGAAATTAGTTATGCCCTGGAAGTGCCTACTTTCCATCTTTGACTATAAAGGAAGATTAGTTAATTGCCATGTTTTTCAGACCCATGCAATCTAATTAGAAATCCCTGATGGAATATGGAATTGAAACCAAATCTCCTAATTCATACACAGATTTCTTAGCTAGTGAGCCATAACTCTACTCCTGAAATGATGACGAAATTCTTCAGAAATATAGTCCAGCCAGGGAAATAGCCTTCAGCTATTCACAGATGTGCAGTCCTGCACGTGGATGGGTAACTCTGTGTCAGGTCACACCCCACTTTAAAAGAAACAAGTGGCCCTGCAGTGCCTTGCTAAGGCAGAGGAGCATTGCCTCCAATGCTTCAGCAGACAAATCTGGCACATTAAAAGGGTAAGCCTGAGCCACAGTGAATTTCTATTTGATTAAACAGGGGAGTAGGGCAAGACTGATGAGTGCTTATGTACTTGTGGGTCACTCTTCCAGTGCTTTTCATCGTGAGGCAAAGGAAAGGAATTCATTTTACTTATAATTCACATCAAACTGTAAAATAAACAAACATGCCAAGAATAGTGAAAACGTTGATATTAGTTGAACCTAACAGCTGTGATTAATGAAGAGAAGCTGCCGACACATGGCTTTAGAACTGATGGCTTAAGGGGGAACCAACCAGTAGCCTTCCAATACCAACAAGGAAATTATTGAAAAAACAGAGACAGGTCTCTTTACTGAGGAGCACTATGGGAAAATAAAAAACAATGGTAATAAATTGAAGTAGGGAAGGTCCAATCTGGAGAGAAAAGGTTGCTTTTTCACCATGAGGACAGTCAAGCGTTGGGCAGGTTGCGTGATCTCCAACCCTGAGATTTTTCAAGACCTGACTGGAAAAAGCCCTGATCAGCCTGGCTAATCTCACAGCTGACCCTGCTTTGAGCAGGAGGTTGTATTAGAGAGCTCCTGAGGTCCCTTCCAACCTGAACTACTCTGTGATTGTATGACAAAGGGCATATGGATATGGACCAGTTCCCATTCCCTAACAAAGCCTTCAGAAAACAAATACATGCGATCCCTTGTTGAAGCTTCCTGTGGAGGTGATATAGACCTATAGGTGCAACTAGTAGTTAGCCCTTCTCAGACCCCTGTGTGAGGTGTGTAGCAGGGACAGGGAAGCACAGAAATTTAGCGTTATATTTTGCAATCCCTAGCTCTTTAAGTAGCCTGAAACTTTGAGCAGCTAGAGCAACAAAAAAATAACAAATCTCTGCTGCACGTCATAGACCAAAGGTGTTGGTATATTGAGGTAAGTAGTAGCAGTAACTTCTGCTCCTGGTCCCTCAAGCTGCAGTGAGTAGTTTGGATCAGAGGGATCTGGCCTTAAGGTCCCCACAGAAAACTGACAACGCGGATATTTTTCTTTGTTCTTTGAGACAGCTTAATCACTTTTGCAAAGTGCTTTCCAGAAAGCAACCTCATTTGAACGTAATAATGCTCTACGTGTCAGCATATCCCCAAGAAATCAGGGTGAATTCCCTGAGCGGCCACAAGTGTAGTCCTTTTAGACTTGCTCACATATTGTGTGTTTGAGAAATCACACGAGGTTTCCTTTGGCGGTTTCTAACACCCTGCGGTTCCTGAGAGGAAGGAAATAATCTACTTTTCTCTTGTGTATTGCTTTGATTTTGTGGCAAATCACAGGAAATATGGGGCCAAAAAGTGAAACAAGCTACATCAATGTTCAATATGGATCTGGGTTACTCAGTTATGCTGTCACTGAGCCTGAGTCCCTGAGGTCATTCACCCTTGCCATGACCAAACAGGCATGGACATACATCTCTTGTAACTACAAAACATTTGCAAAGAACAGCAGATCCATTATGCTCTAGAAATGGCTTTGCTTTCCTATTCATTCCCATTTCATTAGGGGTTTTTCAATTGAGACTTAAATCACTTAACCTGGATCTGCAGGACATAGACAGGAAATGCAGAAGGCATGTTCACACCTTTTTTTTTTTTTTTACTTGATCTAATTGGAAAAAGATCTACATTGTACCCTTTCTCAAGTTTCCTTAGCCTATGAGAGGAGAACTCTTCTAACGGTGAAGACTGTGCAAAGCTGAAGGACAAGCCATAAAGTCATTGAAATGGAAAATTAGAAAGCAGTATAAAAAGGCTCTTTGGAGGAAAATAGGTCTTCACTGCTATAGTAAGCATGAGTAAACAATAAAAGATCATGTCAATAAAGAAAACACACTTTCTAGAGAAAGTCTTCCTTTTCAATTGCAAACTTTCATTGGGAGGCAGTGGTGCACAGGCAGAGAAATTAACTTCTTTAGGCTCTTCAGATGTGTTAATCTCTTATGGGATTTATCATCACATTTTTTCTTCCCATTAAAAAATGGATGTGGCATCTTCTCTAATGATGAGTATTTGATCCTGACAGATGCAGGAGCAAGGAAGGTGAGATTTTGCTTTTTCAAAACGGCGTGAAGAGACATGGAAGAGCAGGAGCTGTGCGTTGTCAACTTCTGTTAAATTTCCAGGGTGTCAACCAAGTTTGAAAGTACATCAGGCTCTCTAAAATGTGTTTCTTATGAGCATGTTAAGTTGTTTTAATTGTCTTCAGCTAAAGTGACCTGCCCGTGTTCAAATGGATTTGAGAGTCCATACCGAACCACAAGTCATGGTGCATCAGATTCCCAAATGGTACAGGCTAGTAGAATTACTGTGGATTTGTGTGCTGATTAGACATTAATGCCTTGGAAACATTCAGCTTCTGGGAAGAAAAATGAAATCTAAAAATTAACTTTTTTTTCCCCTCCATTTTTGGAGGTTCATGCTCATTCCACCACCTGTTTCTAGAAACTTTCACGTTCTAGACCTCCTTACTTGGATCAATTATATCATTTCTTTAGGATTTTAGCTATATCAGGGAGTACTGTATTTTAAAAAGCCCCCTGTTTTCAGTGAATTCTTACACTGGATCTCTTTGGAGCCTTCTTCTCTCCTGACTTTTTTTCCCCCTCTTAGCACTGACTCCAGCTTACTTCCTAAAAACACTTTTTGCCACTCTTTCCCATCCACTTCTACCTCCTCAGTAAAACACTGAGAGAGTTAGTTACAATGCTCTTGCCCAGTTTTAGGTTTAACAAAAAACAGTTGTTGCTGGTGATTAATAAAAGACTGACATTTTCTTTTTATGCCCTTTGTCAACTCTAGGATAGACTCCTACCTGCTTCACCTACCCATAAAGCTAATCCTTGTTCCTTTTTCTAAATGAAAGACATATGGGCTTCCCATATCTGACAGTTCCTCTTTAGCTATGATAGAGACAGTTCACTCAATCTGAAATATCATCAGCTGAGGGTGAATAGTGCTAATTGACTACAAATGCTGAGAGAAAAACACTTTCAGGATTTTTAGAAGCCTGGAGTATCCACTCAAATAGCCACAGGTTAGCTCCCTGTAAAACAGGGGTCCTCATCACCATCTTTGTCTGAATTTTTTCAACAGGAAGAAAAAGCACATGGAATATAAGATATTTCTGAGATAATAATGAGAAATGCAGCCTATAAGATGGAGCATGAGGTCAAGCTTAAGGCTGTAATGAAAAGAGGCAATCTTCTCTTCTCATTACATCTCTTTTCATGAAAAGGGCTTTATTCTCCAGTCCCATTTTTGTATTTATTTTTTTCTCTGTGCTTAGAATGATTTTTAGTACTGAAAATGAAAATGCAAAATGCAAAACTTTATGGCACCCAAGATCCTTTGGATCAATGTAATGGCCTTTGACACTGATTTTTTCACGTCTGAAATAGTTTGACTAATAGCCCACCCCTGTTGCCTTCACTTCCTCCCCACCTGCAAGGAAAAGTTTTCTGAGTGGAAAAAGGATATGGTCTTTCATGCAGTGGTAGGTCTCAAAAAGCTGATGGACACCTGGAAATCTTGGACCAATGGTGGCTGTTTGCTCAGATTGATCAGGAGAATCAGCATAAAAGATGTGCAGCCTCTAAACTCCACCAGAAGTCCCCTATTTGGAGAGTTTCAATGGCACAAGAGCCCCTTCCTGGTATACTTTGCAGATCTGAATTAGATATTGCCTTAGGTCACAAAACATGGTGCTCACATGGGAACATGCAGTGTCTCAACTACAATAACAGCCCTAGGACAGAGGCTTAGCTTATCATGGAGTAAAAACACAGCTTTTGGAAAGTGTGGAAATTTCAGCATCGTTTCTCCCACTCTATCTGGGATCGGTGTGAGAGTGGATTCAGGCTCAAGTACTAATAACTTTAGTAGCATGCACCAATATCTAAACACAGCAACTTAGACCATAAATGCCATGCAAAGAACTTGGCAAGAACACAACAAATGAAGGTACTTTTTACTTTGTAGAAGATGGCAGGAACGTGAAGGCCAAAGAATGACCTAAATTGGTAAGTTTTGTTCCTTAGATTCTCTGCGTTAAGGAGAGAAAATTGCTTGTTAAATCTGTGTGTTTATTTATTAATAGAACGACTTTTGGTGGTCTGGAAGTGCTTTAGAGAAGTATAACTTATCATCTACATTATTTCCTACATTATTTCCTTTGCTCACATCAGAATTTTGCTACACATATGCCTCAGAGGTTGTGTCACTCTGCTCGTGCTGCAGTTCAGTGTCTCCCTCTCTTCCCTCCCGTGCAAGCCAGAAGACATTACAGCAGTCTCAGCTAGCACCTAAAGACAGCATTTTTCTTGCACTGTAATGTACTTGTTACTACATATTGGAGAACAAGGGTCTGAGATGCTAGGTCACAAGTGGTTTTTCCGATTCGGTGGTCCATTTTCCCTCAATCTCCGCCCTCCTGCCTTTGGGACTGGCTGGGGCTGTTGCGAGGGAGAGCTGCGGCTGCTTCTTTGTCACACTCTGAGGCTGCAGTGTAGGGGTGTTAATAAGGGGACACTTAGACCTCTCGATCCTCCCCGGGCAAGATGTTTTGAGGGAACAGGGATGTGGGAGGGGAGGGAGCGGGGATGTTGATGAAACAGCACCAGCTGAAAGGGGCAGCAGCTGACACAGAGCCAGAGCCTTGCCCCAGGGAACAGCTCTCAGCAAGGCGGCTGTCGGCAGCTCCAGCGCTGTGGTACCAGGCAGGTTACTGGGACCTGGAGGTGCCGAGGGGCATTGCTTCTTCCTGTCAGCACATGCAGCCCTGCAGGGTCACCCAGCCGTGGGCGGCTGTGCGGCTTTGCCCTTGAAACGCGACTGTGTCCGGCTCTGCCGCCTGAGGGGCAGCGAGGAATCAGTCTCTCCAGGCAGGAAGCCGTTGTGCTCTGCAGACCAAACTGACCCAATTTTGTGTTCACATGGGAAGCACAAAACAGGCGGTTTCTTAAGTGCCTTAAGGATTGTTACAGGACGTGACATTTTCAGTAATAGAGGTGCTTTGAAAACCTCCCCTCAGGGCCTAGGTTTGCTACTGAGTTAAGTCCAGCACAGGCTGGCATGAAGGCATCCACAGCACTGATTCTGTGGTATACTTAAACACTAGGGAAAATGGGGATAAGGCAGAAAGAAATCCTGGTCCTTGTTGTTTCTATGTAATAGCAGGTCTTGCAAAACATTTACAGGTAGTTTCTTTCTCAGTGGGTGATTCCACACACATTTATCCAGACAACAGAGTTTCCATCTGTTACAAGTATTAATCTTTACCTAACACTTTATCACTAAGGAGTTCTCTGTGCAGTGAAGACATAGATCAGATCCTGCTTCCAGGTACACTGCTGTCACTTTACTAAAATTATGAAGTTATTACAAATTTACACCCCTGTAACCTAGCTCAGGATCTAACTCATTGTCTGATTTCAAAATAAAACACACAGAGATGTGCACATACAAATTAGTGAGTAATCTGAAAATTCCTTGGGGAATTTATTCTAAATCTCACACATTGTATAACTGGGAAAGGTAGCAGATGCCTAATAATAGATCTGTATTCTAATACCATCTGCTCAAACTGAATCCCCATAACAAACTCTGGCTGCCCATGTGTCATACATTTCTGCAGTTTCAGCCTTTCTGAGGCTCCTTCTCCAGGTTGAATGAATAAATCCCTGTCATGCTCACCCAAAGCAAAGCATTAGGCCATCGGCCATCTGTTGTTTATCTGTGAGGTTATCTTATCTCTGCTGAGCCTCAGCATCCTGGCACATGGTATAACTCAGCCACATTCCACTTCTGTCTTTTCTCATAGCAGGACATTAAAGATGTCCTGTTAGATCACATCAGCCCAAATATCTAAAAGAAGGTGAATCTCAAATGTGCTTTTAAGTGTAGATTCAACAAGACATTTTATTTCACTCAGACTAGAACAACTGATTATTTTTAAAACACCCTTATTGACGTTTAATGACTGTGAAAGGAACTATCCTCTCAATTTTCGAAACAGCAGACAGGCTTTTTCATTTCCTGCACAAATACACAGTACTGCAAACTGTTTAGAATTGTGCTTTCCTGCTAACAAGTCTCTATTTCTGACACTGAACTTAATCACAGCACTTAGCCATTACCTGTTTTGGGAAGGGTAAGCAGCTCTACGTATCAAGGGGTTACTGAGGTCTGCAGGTATTCATCATGTGTGCAGGAGAGTTGATGTTTATCTGGTGCTGTCTCTAAATGACACGTTGCTCTGGGCACCCACAGCTGACATGCTAATCTCAGCTATTAATACTGTCTTTTCTCTAATGATGGAGAAATTGATGAACTCACCCCTGGAAAAGATGACGGATCCTAGGTGTTCAAGCCAGCCCTTCTGTAAGCTGGACAGGGTAGGATGCTCCTTAGCTTCTGTGCAGTCATTTAATGTTGAAAGTGTCAATAGCCTGAAGTCAGTTTGCTAAGCAACAACTAGGAAGCACTTGGAGTTAGCAAGAACTAGGCTTCTACAAGCGTCTTTTACAGGAGGACTTCAGGGATTCAATACATTTTTACTAGAAAGGATTTTTTTCTTTGTGTTTTCCACTGATCAAAATAAGTAATTCCCTTGTTGTCTCTTTCCACTCCTCATGCACCTGCGTAAACAGCGCCATGCTAGCCATGCCTTGTAAAGCCCTAGAACATTTTCAAAGACAAGGACTCAAGGTGAATGCTAAGTCTTTCCCTCACATTGTCGCTCATGGGAGCTTTACTTTGCTGACAGTGCCATTTGTGGAAGGGACCCTCCTGTGTGGTATGCAGACCAGTTGCTCTACCTGATGCAGTCCCATAGAATTTATACCACTGGCAGATTCACACCACCTGTGGTTTCTTTCTCTTCACTGCTGCTTTGTCCTCCATGGCAGCACGTTTGAAGCTGGGGACGCAGAGTGGAAGTGTGAGAGTGGCTCTGCTGCACAAACTAGCGGGCACGTTCGCTGCTCAGATGAACATTGTTAGTCACTCTTTTGACAGAGCATGAATACTGCTGCAGTTGCAGTATAAGCAACTGATCTAAGCATCTCCTGCTTTTAGCATTGGAGCAAAATCATCAGTACCACAACAGAAAAATTCTATCCATTACGAGAATCTAACCATTCACCTGTCAAACACCACCAGCTCTCCATAGCCCTCGGTGCAAGGCCTGACTTATCAGGCTTTGACCTGATGTCCACAGTGGATTTAGCCTTTCCAAACCAGCTCTTTGAGGGATGGATCATTTTCTCTTCTGTGCTGCAAATCTTTCTGAGACCTTTGGATAGAATTGTAAAGTGCCATTTTTCAAACACTGACACACTGTGTTGGCTCCACCATCATTCAGCATCTATCTGACTTTGGCCAGGGTGGAGTTTAGCTGTACGTGATCATCAAATAATTCTGCAGGTAATTCCTCTGCCACTCGTGGCTGTTGCTCCCATCTTACATGAGTCTGTTTTGTAGTGCTACCCTGGTAAGCTTTCCTCAGGCATTTCACTAATGCTAGCAGGAAGATCAGACTGTCCTAGTGGAAGGACACACCCTATCATCAGCTGTGTTTGTCACGAAAAGCAAAGGTGGAGCTCCTGAGGCAGGAAAGGAACTCACATTTGTTCCTTACTTGAAAACACTTCAAAAGTTTTGAAGCTAGCAGCTCCCTTTGCTCATCCAAGCAGAGTAAGAAACATGTGGTTGAACATGCTTGGCTTGAACATCACAGTTCATCTGTGAACCTCAAACGCCACGTTACGTCCTGGTTCTCCATGCCAGCAACCCTGAGCTCACAGAGCTGCCAGCTGCCAGCCGTGCCTTGCAGATGTCTGTTACTAAGATATCACTCCCCAGTTCATTGGGCAAAGTTGGATCCTGAGTTCCTGAAAGTATATTTGACCCTAGTTATATCATCAGTCATCCATACCTACCAGGCACAAAGCACTGTGCATCCTGAATGTTAAACCCCAGAAAGAGCACTTCTTCGGGGCCCTTAATTAAGAGTAGAAAACCCTCAGTGACGCTATTTGTTTTCCCAAAAAGCCTCAAAAGGGAAAACCATTCTTTCCCCTTTGCCTTTTGCTGCACTGTATTCTAATCATGATGGATAAAGACTGAGGTTTTTTTATTTCTTCTGCGGCGGGGGATGAGAGAAAGGAGGAAGAGTTCTGACACCCTGCCAAGGCTGATTTGTAGCACGCTCCTTGCTGGGGAGCATAGCATTCACACTTTGTATTGTGATACAAGTGTCATAATGTTGTGACACTGCAAATTGTTCTCCTCTCCTCACACACATTTTTGTTACAGAGACACTTTCACCTTTGTCTCCAGGTAAAAATATATGAGAATCTTTCATATTACTGAGAAAAGGAAGGAATAGAAAGGAAAAAAACACTTTACTAAGGTTAAAGAAAGATGAGAAAAATAGCTACAACAAACCCTGACATAAAATCAAATGACAGTTCTGTGAAAGACCACTGAGCACTAGAATATTGACTGTATTGGGAAGGCTGATTTCAGGAGGTAACACACACTAAACAGAAAGCAGCATACCATAAGTCAAGGTTATTTTAATTTTATGTTCAAATAACCAAAGATTTTTGGCTTATTTGTTCTCAGATTTTATCTGACACAGGTTAATAACAAATCCATAAATGTAAGGGTCTGGGGAATTTTGGTAGGTCAAAAGCAATAAATAAATAAATAAATAAATGATGAGCTAATGTTATCGTTTCACATCCAAAAAGGAACAGAACAGAGAAAGTATGTTTTGCATTGAAACAATAGAGGGGGCTAAAAATGCGAAAACAAGAAATTATATCTAAACTGAATGCTTCTTATTCCAGTTCTTTGGACTGTGCAAAGCACAAAGAATTTCTAATTCACAAATAACACAGCAATTTTCCTCTGTAGCTGCACCATTTTTCTTTTTCTGTGATACCTGACTTCTTAAGGATTATGATACTGAATTCAAGCAACACAACAGGAATGCACCTATTTTCCTTGCAAATCTAGCTGAGTACATTATTGTTGAAATTATGCCACTTTCTGGTTTACAAAAAAAGCATACTGTGTATATAATACATACAAAGAAGATAATTTTGCTGCATATTGAATACATATGCCCTAATTTTGAGTGCTTCTTAGACATCTCAGCTGCGTTCCCCTCCTTAGTTATCCATATGCGTGCCAGACTTCTACAGTTTTGCCAAGTTTTTCAGGAAAGTTAGGGTACATACCAATAATTATATAGCGGTTCTTGTCTAAACTAGAGCATGCTGCTTTGATGTTAAAATGCTAGCTAACATGCTTGAAAATTATATAATAGTCAAGTCATACTGATGTGAAACCCTAGCTGATTTTGTAAGTTTTAATTCTCTGCAAATTTCAGAAACAGGTTAACAATAAGTAAAGATATCAGTCCAGATCAGCCTCCCAGAAGTCAGTGGAGTAATTTGAGAGTTGCAGAATGTTAACTGAGCTTCTAATGTGGATTATCACTTGGGTTAAAAATTAAGGCAACTTACCATTATTTCTCTGACTCTGAATGAAAAGATGGGGGAGACCATCAGGTAAGAAAATATGTGAAGATGAAACTGTGCAATTGTAAAAAACTTGTGACAAACTTATTTGGTCAAAATACATGATTATCTTTTGTACAGACTCCCATTTACTTTTAGAACCTTAAAAGACGTATAAATACCACAGATATTCGTAGAGGCGTTTGTGAATGCAGTCTGACTACCCTGCCATTCAGTCAAGAAAAACACCACTGACCATGAACTGTCATTTGAGTTAGATTAATAATAATGTTAATACATCTAAACAGCTTCTTTCATTCTAAAGCACTTTGATATTGTCAGCTGCATAAAGCTTGTAAACTGTCTCAGCCTCCTCAAGATAGATGAAGGAAAACAATTTTTCTCTTATAAGAAAAGTTCTCCAAATGTTAACAAAAGTATAGCATTTCTTCAGGCTTACCTCTCATTTGCCCTGTTTCAAGTAATTTAAAGAGGAAACGAAGTGACCATTTAGACAACATTACAAATACCAGCTCTTAGAAAAGAGAGAAGCTGAAAGTTGCTCGTCCAGATTTTTCAGGGAACATTTCTGGGGTCATAGAAGATTATCAGTATTTTGTCATGAGCATGACAATAATGAAGTTTAGGCTAGGTGAATAAGGACACAGTAGAAGGCACTATTTGCTGTACATTAACACACAGAATTTCAAAGTCCTCATGCAACCCACTTCATAGGGCTAAATGTCACCTACACTAGTTTTTAAAAGCCTACATTTGCAGTAAATATTCACAATGAATCAATGAATAAAATCTTTGACAGTAATGTTATTTCGAGGAAGTATTTGAGATCATAGCAGCAGATTACAAATGACCTCTAATAATCTAGCTTTGTACCTCTCTGCTCTGTAGAGTTCTGTGTTCTAGCATTAAAATTCCAGAGCTGTATTCCTCTGCTGCAATCCTATATGACAGACTAGGGTGCTGTGCTCTGTAAAAGCTATTTCTGCTAAGAGCCAATAAAGCTACCCTTTGATTTCATACTCTGGACTCTTGATTGGGATGCAGCCATCCCTGAGGAAAAGGAGTTTGTACTTAGCTTATCTCAGCCTACTGTAATGCAAGGTGACACACAGTGAACAAATGGCACGTATTCCCCACAGCTGGAGATCAGTCTAGATGCTTGATTCCCTACCAACGGGCAAAATAAAAAGGAAGGGTGCTAACAGACAAATAAGGTTGTGGAAAAAATAGGTTAATAACAAGGAAACCCCCACCATGCAATGTTGTGTACTGCAAACAACAGATAGGAATTGTGCAACGGTCTTAGAGGACATCCAGAACTTTTGTGAAGCCAGAGGTTGAAGAATAGGAAAGAGTCCACCCCAGACTTGGGGAACATAAACAATTTTTGAGAATATAATGGTCTTCCTAACTTGAGAGAAAAGAACATATGTTTGAGATCCGAGTATATACACCCATCATGGATTTCACCCATAAAACGCAGAAAGTCTGCTTCTTAGACTTTCCACATCTGTGGAAAACCTACCTTTGGCTCCAGCAGGCTTTAGAAAAGACTGTTTACCAAAATACTACTGAGATATTTGCATTTTCTGTTAAGGAAATTGATAGTATCAAAGTGATCAGTTAGATGAAACTAACATCCTCATTTACTTCCCTTGGTAAGTTTGATACCACATCTCTTAACAGTCAGATAGCTTCACGGACCATAAAAGAGTCCCTTAAGTATACAGTATAAATATACACACTCATCTACCAACAGTCATGGCCAGCTATAACTCTCTGCACCTGGCCATGTCACTGCTGAAGCAAAAATGGTATGTAATTTGCTTTTTAAATCCATACCGGTCTGTTTAGCAGCAAGGTATCGTGGTTTTTCAGAGGTCGGAGTTAAAAGCGTTTATTCATTCAAGAAATCATGATATGAGTAAATGGAGAAGAGGAGAGGAGAAATACAGTCCTTGAATTCCTATGTTATTAAGCACAAAGTGAGGCCTAGCATAGCAAAAAGCATGGTGGACACAGCCCTCTCCACTAATTGCTGCATATGTGTGTGTTGTATTCTCCAGCGAGGAGTAAAACCAATGGGGGATGACGATCAAGGAGGCTTCAGAGAGGAGCTTTTCTTCATGTTACAAAAAATTTGGAATAGCGAAAAGCCTCCCTGTAGTTTCCTGCTGTACGTAGTTCCTTCCCCCACCCCATCTCACCATTCTCATTGCCTTCTTCAGCTCTTTTTTTGAGCTCTGAACATGTTTCCTGCCTCTGTTTCTTTCAGTCACAGTTGTCAGAACAGCAGCTGCACAGAAGTGTCCATGGAATGATTTTCTACTGAAAAATACTAGCTAAATGTATCTGAAATCTGCAGGAACATGTTAAGCTTATTGGCAAGGAAACGTTACCCCGCTGCCTGCTTGCTATTCCACCTCCTGAGGCAGGCAGTTTGGTGAGACACTGCAGAGCTTGCTGCCTGACTGCTTGGCACATCGAGAGCTGGCAGTCCCGGAAAGCTTTTTCAGTTGAAACGAAAGTCAGTTAAACTCAGAAGGAAATGATCTGGATCAGTTTTGAATTTTGTGGCACTGAGGGTCATGATATTTTATTTGCACATGTGTCCATCTTTCAGTTCCTTTCCTGATTAAGGGGCTCTGTTGCAGATGGAAGCTCTAGTATGACTGGGGATAAACTGAGGCAGAAGAGTGTGTTATGATGAGGGGAGATCTGCCAGTTCCATGTACTAGGTGGTATAATGGTATTGCTGGGATATGCTTTCTCCAAATGATACCCTTGGTTAGAGAAGTTCTCTCTAACTGTGCCCCTGTGGTCCACCTTACTGGGATGCCACCTGTGAAACTGGAGTCGCCCGCAAGAGGGGGAGAAGGAAGCAGGCTGAGTACAACTTTACCTTTCCTAAATTATTTCTGACTGTAAACTCCCACTAGCAATACTTTTCCTGCTGCTGCCTCTCTAGCAACTCCTGATTTGTGTTTTATTTTTTAAAATATAAATCACAAACAGTGAATTGATAAACATCTCAGACCTACTAAACTTCTCAAACCTATTAAATATCTCAAACATATTTAGCCTTGCGAATGGAGCATTCAAAAATGGTGCAACAGAAAATCTAAATTGTCCCTCTCAGCCCTTCCTTTACCTTTTAGTGACACATGGTGTGTGTGTGTGGTGGGGGGGGTCCTCCCCCGTGTTACGTTATTAGAATAATTGAAGTGTTCCAAGCTATTTTGAGTCTTCTACCCCAAACAGTTTTCAGGGAAATGCCAAGCCTTTCAAACAGTGAGGATGAGGCTGAATGTGAGCAGGCTGAACACGAGCCCAAAAGTCTAAACTAATTCTTGCTGACATACTGAAACAGATCAGCCTAACCCAAAAACACAATATAAGGTTTGAGAAAATGTGCTCCAGGCTGAAATTTGGCATGTAAAGGTCTGAATCTGAGAGAAAAATTCTGTTATCCGCTCTTTGAAAAACAACAGGGATTGATGTTTCCTATTCTGCATGAGTATGAAATGAGCTAATCCAAATTTAATAAGCCTTGACTATTTTTTTTCTTCAGTTGATACCTGCAAAAATCATGCATGGATCTGGTTAAAAATAGATATACAGCTGGATGCAAATGCGTCACAAGATGCAACTCACTTATGATGAAAGGTCCCCACAAACATTGTGTTTAACTTTGTCATCTAGAGACTGAACGAGGCTCTCCAGTTAGTGCCAAGTCACAGGAGCAAAAGAGAAGTGTAGTTCTCATTACATGTTGTTTCAGAGTTTAAGTGGGATTTTTGGACTGCCTAGACCTTGTGGCTGGCCTCCGCAGAATTTCACCATACAAAAGAAACAAGGAAAAATAAGATAGACAGCATAAAATATGCCTACAATTACATTAAAAGTTTAAAACACTATAGTAAGAGTAATTTTGTAGGAATAAGGGATAATGTTAAGGTGATTGCTGTGAATCAAAATTCAGTTAAATCTATGATGAACAGAAGGAAAGGTGTCCTAGCATTGAGGAATAGGAGACTGCAGAATAGTATCCTGTAGAAAAGGAACGCACTTAACGCACTTAATACTAAATTGGGTACAGAATAAGAGAATACAGTTACTGGATTGACAGTTAGGGCCGTAAGAAACAGTTATAATCATGTAGCCATGCAGAACAGAGGCCAGAGTAACCCATCCCTTTGTTTCTGCTCTCAGTCCTGCAGCTTTTTGTGTAAGAGAGAACATTCCTCGAGGAAAAACCTGTTGGCTATCTTTCCTGGTATCAGGAGGTGGCAGCATATCAGTCACAGTGGCTTTCTTCACTCCCAGTTTCTCTCATGAGCTATGAAAAAAAGGCAAATCATTCTGAACACTTGGTTGGGAAAGAAGAGATATGATTTAACCTTCCAAAATGACTCTACACATGTAACTACTAAGCATGAGAGGGCTGATCACTGGCACTGGAAATCATGTTGCTCTTTTTCTAAACAGGCACTTAAAGGCATTGTGCTAGCAGCTGAAGGGCAATCATTAGCAGCTCCTGGGACACGATTCACAGAGTCTCTTAAATACATGTTTCCTGTTTTTGCACCTTTTTTTTGCAGCCTGCTGATAACCACTTGAATGTTGGAGCTGGCAGACCGAAATCTGTACAAAGAGAGTGTATCTCTAGATCCTCCTTCCCCACGGAGTTCTGGCCCAGCCGGACACAACGCCCAGCATGCAACACTGGGGGCCCATCATCATTCCTACTCCTGTCACACTGTATGACCCAACATAAAAAAAATAGTTTCCACTTCAGACCTTTCACAAAACCCCTCCATATCAACTCATGGGATTTTCAGCCATTGTCAGTGAACAGTGAAACTGTTTCCTTTTCTCCAGCTAACACATTTACAGTTCAGCAGAAGCCCATACCATCATTATTTAATTTCATTACAGTAGTGTCGATTAAATACATTTAAGTGTTCAGATAGAAGAGATTATTATTAAAAAACAACTTCATCTCAAAGAAAAAAAATGAATAGGAGTGGGCTTTATTCACATACACAGGATTTAGAGTCAAGAAGAACTCCTTTCACTCCCGGATGCTTTTGGAAATTATCGCAGGGAAGGAACCGTCACCTTGCTAGGGGAGCAAAGCTCATTCACTCCTATTTCTTCTCTGATCAGTTCCCCGAAATGTGAAAATTGCCTCATTGCTGCCTGTTGCT
Source organism: Struthio camelus (assembly GCF_040807025.1). NCBI lineage: Eukaryota > Metazoa > Chordata > Aves > Struthioniformes > Struthionidae > Struthio > Struthio camelus. Next base: position 106,899,832 of record NC_090944.1, read on the forward strand.
TCAGCAATCCCGAATGCGAGAGCATTGCATGGTAATACTGAGAAATGACTGAGATCAGACGACAGCTGCTGCTCAGATGGACCTTTTGACCTGTGCTGGTTTGCGTGATGAATCGCATTCAAAATGCTCAAGTTCATCACTTTCCAGATGCTTCTGGATTTAACCAAAAGCCCTATAATCAAATGTGAGACACACTCTGAAACTGCTTATAGTAAATAAATAAATAAATACATGCATGCATACATACATAAACAAACCATTCAGCATCACAGCTTTCCTTACAGATGAAAACCTTTTAGGAGCCTTTCAGAAGCCAATATCAGTAACAATGTTATTTACCATGTCAGGGAGATTCCTGTTGTAAAAGTCTGGGGACCCGATGGGACTTTCTTTCCTTAGAGTCGCTTATTATCTCAAAGTGTTCATGGCCCCAAAAGTGGATAGTTTTATAGGAGAGATAAACAAGGGTCAGCTGTAATGAAGCAACTGCTAAGATACAACTGGTATCATGCTCCAAGGTTATTACTCCAAATTACTAATTACAGAGCAATAGCCAAAGGAAGAATTTTACCTAGCGAGACCAAGCAACACAAAGGAGTATGTAAACTGCAGTCATGGCTGGGAAGAAGGACTTGTGAGAGTAAGAGTTTTGTGGTGATGGACTGGGCTGCAGTGTGCCTTCTTGATGTAAGGCTTGTCATTTGAGGTACCTGGACCCAGACTGAGCAAAGCCTGGCAAATGTTATGTAAAGAGCAGGCCTACCTGGCTCAAGGAACCTCTAGACTACAGGGTGGGGCTGGGGAAGGGGAATTTATTGTGTTTTACAGTTTTCCATCAAGCCCATCTTCATGGTATTGGACACAGATCTCCCCTATTCAATGGCCCTTTCATTTCATAAGGATCTGTAGCGTCAGCTGTGTGTGTTATGAAAGTAGAAGTATTCCAGTTTCTGAGGTGATATGAGGATTTTAGGACATTTCTGGCAAAGTCTAAGAATGTTAAGTTTCCAAGTGAGTTAAGTTGTGCTATATTTCAGGAGTGAAGAATTTTCCTATTTTATAACATAAATGTCTAAATTTTCCAAAAAATCAAATTCAGTGACAAAAAAATGCTTTCATTCTTCCTCCCTTCTCTGGAAAAATCTAAGCATGGCTATAGTTCAAAGTGTTCCCAAATCTCAACATCACCAGAAAACAAATCATTTTATTAAAGCCATATATCACACCCTTAAGATGCCATTAAGAGACAGGAGACTGGATTAATTTCATTTGATAACCATTTACTTTAAACGGTTATATCTTCTTGCATAAGCAAGAACAGACACTTTCTTACATAATGTAGAAAATACACATACCAGTTCTCTAGTCACTGGTGAGGTGAGAAATCAATTTTTGCCTGAATCACAGCTGTAGAGTAGCAAAGAAACGGCAAAAAAGCAAACAAAAGCATTGTTTAAGTCCTCTCTCTCCTTCTTTTATCTAACTAATATCTACTAGAGACCAAAAGTAGGGGGTTGTCAAGTGCTCTCAATGAACTCCACAGGCTTTCAAAGAATATTAGGCTTTCTTCCAGAATAAGATCCCTTCACAGAAGTAAGCTGTCTGGGATATGGGACTGTCATGGGAGGCGTTATGTTGTAGCGAGGAGGTGCTGTACTCAAAAGACCCCTCTCAAGAAACACAACACTTCCACAGCTCCCAGGGCAATGGCATATGTGGAGACCACTGTTTCATGGGATAAGACTGCTGCCTACTTGCTTCCCTGGATCAGTCTCACTATAAAAATCCTATCTGTACTAGTAAATTAAACCCTACCAGATGACATTGCAGACTGGGAACTGCCATTGTCTAGTTTATCATGTAGTTAGCATAACTAACACGTGATGTATATATACATATATATGTATATATATATATATATATATATATATGTATATACACTAACGGGTAGCATAATTTTGACCCTGACTAAATAGTATTTTGCCAGGGACACTGTTCTGAGAATAAGTGAATTTGGTATTAAGGACATGCATCATGCTGTATCTGTGGCCCCCAGTGAAAGAGGGCAGTCCTGAGAGTATTTCCTTTGTTAGTCTAGATGCATAAGCACCCTAGAAGGGAGGGCAATCTTTCCTTCCCTAGGCTCTGAGGAGCTTCCCACCATGGCTTAATCCTTTGGAAGGAAATGGTCAAGGCCCTTTGTCTCCCCTTTTTGCCTAAGCAAGGGACAAAAAATATACCATCAATACATAAGGAGCTTTGCATGCTTTGAGGATGAGGAGAGTGTATAGGCACTCATTAACAGGGTTATTGCTTTCCTCAAACTCAGCTAGCTCTCCCAGCAAATCAGAAAAACATGTCACAACTTCAAAAAATGAGAACAGGTATTTTGTATTTAAGTACAAAGCTGGCACCTCCTGGCATTTCTGATACAGTTTGTGATAGAGATCTTTAGGTGACACAACCATCGATTTGGTTTCTCCAGTTAAAAAAATGGAGGAGATCCTTAGAAGAATCTGACCTTTCTGATACTTATCTAAATTGAAAAATCAAACTGCTCTGAGATTCACTAGCTGCTCATCCTAATCAATTACTCCTCTGTCAGGCTATTAACCACACAAAATGGCCTACGACCCAGATGGAGAGAGCCTACAGGCATACCAGATCCCTCCTAAGATTTGAACAATTCCTCTTCTGTGCTTTGGCTGCACAGGTCTCTTTTCCCATTGCCCTGTGTAGGAGTTGAAATAGGTTGAAATGGTTCTTTAGGAGTGAGAAATTGTGGTTTCTCTTCCCGGCTAGGGGACCACATGACCTGCAGGAAATCATAGGTGTCATTTTTCCCCTGATTTTTGGCTTGTTTCAGATCCTGGCCTTGAATTGCACTGAAACGTCCAAATTTTCAAAAATTATGAGGCCCTTCGACTCCCATTGAAGTCAGTAAGAGCTCAAGACACTGAGCAACTCAGAAAGATAGGTTCTTTCTATCTCACCTGGACTACCAACAAAGGAAGTTACTTGAATTCCTGCAATTTTGTTTTTATATATGTTTATACCCTTAGGTGATCACTGCCTCATTTGCTTTATGAGCACAAATTGGTGCTTCCTTTGTCACCTCACAACATGGTACACTTGAGCCAATTCACATGCCAGAACCAGTGCTCAGGTGGAAGGCACTACAGGCCACACAAGACGTTGTCACTGATTTGTTTACTTTCCTGAGAGTTAAGGGTCCATGCACAGCCTAGTTTCTTCTGGCACCCTGCTGTCAGGAGGCTCAGCTGCCTGAGTTTAGCAAGAGGCAGCTGAAAGCCTCTCTGCAAAGTGAGAAAGCTGGTTTTATGCTGACGCTGGATTAGTCCCAGATGAATCGCTGAGAACAGCGCAGCAGACAATAAAGCTCTTACGTCTGCAGCTGTAGATTAGGTCTGGTAGGACAGCGCAAATCAGGGAAAGGAAAGGGATGTGCAACAGAAAAGGTGTGATGAGGGCCCTTTGCCTGCTGGAGAACACTTTGCCCCCCTGGCAGCCAAATGCTGGGGTTGGCAGAAAGTGACACTGCAGATGTTGCCCAGGTGAAGTAACAGAGTGGATGAAGACATTTCATCTGTATATGTATAGCAGTAAAAAACAGCAATAATAAGACATTTAAAAAATCACAACTTGTAGTTCACAAAAGATAGCTAGCAGGTAATTCCATTCAATCCGCAGTATTACTTTATCCGAGGTCCATGGGAAAGTGCCATCGTTGTACTGGCTGGCCTGACAGGATCCTGTCACCACTCCTAAGCATGAATGCAACTGTGGACTTTTAAGTTGAATGGCTTCTTGGAGATTCAATCATATCTTTTGCTGAGTCCCTTTTGCCATTCCTTTTGATCTTGGAGATTCCTAGAGCTCAGTTTATTTACCTATGAGTAATGCAATCATTCCAAGCCTATGGTGATAAATCCTTAGTATCCTATCTGTAGCTTAGAGAATGCCCTGATCCCCAAGGTCAACATATAGACTTACAGGATTATGGAAATCTAGTCTGATCTGCTTTATAAATTGTGTTCCTATAAGACAAATATATTCTCTCCTTAGAGGAAGAGTCTCCAGTGACTTCATGAGTATATAGGCCTGTGTATACCTACTCCAGATCAAGGATCCTTCGTATATTACAGTGTCTATGTGTGTGTGTGTGAAAGCACGAACACACATACACACAGCCCTTCAGTAATGCTGTATAACGCGGGGACATGAAGGAGCCCTGAAAGAGGTCAGAGCCAGAGAGAAAATGCAATAGAAATGAAAAGGCAACACTTCCATTTTTTGATGGCCCACTGATAGTTACTTTAAGGTAAGAGACCATTATTTTGATAAGAGTTAGGACAGCAGCCATGCGGCATTCTACCTTCTAATGGCATTCCTGTTATCTCAGTGGCATAATTTCAAGGTGGCAGTCAAAACCATTTCCCATGTTTACTTTTCTATTTGTTTGATTTGTTTCAAATCTCTGACCCATTTTTTCTTCAGCTCTTTCAATGTCCTTTCAGAGATACAAAAAAAACAAGCAGAATAAACAACTATCTATGGGCATTGTATGTTTTCATTTTTGGATCCCATCTGTTGTGCCCAGCTACAACAGCAGCAGTTGCAGCATTGGCTCACAAATGTGTGGACAACTGATGTATGCCTTCTGGTACATGCAGAGGTTAGAGTGAATATCACAGCAGAAGGCCAGGGTGTTTTACTAGTGGCTTGCAGCTTGGGGCATACTGACGATGGGTGTCTAAACTGAATCATTTTTGATGAGAAGTTAAAAGTTGGCTTTCAAAAAAAGGTGAGCATTCCCTATGCAGAGGAATCCAGAATCCTGATCAGGTCCAAAATGCTTGGTCCATGTGCCAGTCTAGATTTGGTCAACCCTTGTTGCGATCCAAAGATTGGAATACAGCTCCCTCCTCCCCTTCCGGCCAAGTTCTTCTTGGCTACAGATGTATCAGAAGTACTGTGAGGCTAGTTCTGTATAGGCTCCTTTTCATTCCCAGATCTTTCTAAATCAAAGAGCAGGGAGAACTGGTGTCAACTATTTATTTTTCTGAAAGTGCTATCTCTGATGACACCCATGACTAGTTTGCCTTCTTGCAAGTCAGGAGACATTTCCCTTCGTCTTCCTTTAAGGGACACACTAATGCTGGGTAATGATTTCAAACTACTTCCTTTTCAAGGAGCTGATGTAAGTACCACCATTCTCTAGGCCAGTCTTTCTATCTTTACAGAGGGTAGTGAAAGTTTAGAGCCACAGTTCTTCCAGGGATAATATGAATCTTATGTCCATTCCTGTCAACCCATCTCAGTGAATACGAAGAGGAACACTACCTTTCAGTCCCAGTTCTCTTATAACACAGAACCACTGCTTAAATACATCCCGGACGGATTTAATTTTTCTTTGCAGCAGGAGGTCTTAGCTGCTGCTAGAGGCATGATACTAGCTCTGATGGGAACATGTTTTGAACTGATATAACAAATCATGCAGTTTTTAAAATGTGTCTGCCTCATCTTGCTAAGCTTCTGCATTTCTCTTTCCTGTTTTTACCCTAATGACAGAGTGTTCCGAAGAATTCTCCATGCAGAAGTTAATGCTATATATACAGACAGCTGTCCTCTATTTTTTAACTGCGTGCTATGTTCTGGAGTGAAAGATCCAATTCTGAAGTACTAATCTGGATCCAAAACTTTATTTGGATCTAATTTTTCATAGAGTTTTGATTTCCTTTTTGTGTAACTTCATGATTATAGTCGATTTTTAATTGATACTAGTTATGACTGCTTACATGTACTGAGCTCATAAAATGTCTGTCCAGTTTGCAGATAATCCACCATTCGTATCTACTGTGAAGATAACTTTACTGAACATAAAAGAGCGGATTCACAGGGAAATAATAACAGAGCCTGTTTGGGAAGAATCATGACCAGAGCTTATGCACCAGACTACACAAAACACAGCTGCATTGTATAAACAGCAATCCATTCACGCCTCCTGGGAAAATCCGCTCACAAACAGAATTGTCACAACAGACCAAAATCCACATCTGAAAGTCATATATCCCAGTGAAACAAACAATAACAATCATCATCACCATTAGTATTAGCAGGCATTGTGTGACAAATTCTCTGCAAACTGGGCTGAACATCTCTCTTAGCCTGCTCCCTCTGCAAATGGTCTTGACAAAACCCCCTTGACAATCCTAATGTGCGTAAGACATTGATGGAAGGTACTGAGTTACGGGCCTCAGCATGCTGAACCAGCTGTCTGGAAAACGTATCTTGGGGACAGTAACAATTTGAAAGGCACTGTGAGATCCTTTATCATAAATTGCATGCCTATGGGATCATTCCACATGTCATACAAGGACATAAAAGTGAAGTTCAGGAATGGGCAATTGAATGGCCAGTAGCTGAACCAGAGAGGGAATAGCAAATCCTTCAGTCTGACTGGGGAGGTTAGTGGTGAGAAAACAGCAAGCCACCTCCTTGTAGCCTAAATTTGTTTGTTTGTTTGTTTTGCTTCAGGATAATGGAGGTGAACATTTTAACTAGCACACTACATTTTGTCAGAGGACCTTCACGAGGATGTGGAAAATTGTAATCTTCAGTCAGGACCGCTTAGGCTGAAAACAGAAGGGATCTATGTATTAAAGCCTAATTGAGCACAAACGAGGACCTTAGAGAAGCCAGAAGTCATAGTAAATCATCATGCTGGACATAAAGCATGACTAGGAGCCACAGTTTGGCCTGGGTCAGGAAGATGAGGAGACCAAGGAGATTCAACCCTGAAAGCTAAGATGGAAAAGGGGTGAAAAAACAAGGGAATCCATGTAACATGGAGATCCAAAAATTTGCTGTGATGGAGTAAGGTCGGTGCATCATCTCAGAAGGAGAAAGCCGGGCAGGAATTTAGAAACAGAAACCAGGAGTGTGAGCAGGATGTGGAGAACACCAAGAACTGGGGCTAGGCGGGTAAAAATGTTAACAACGATTGAACTGTGGGCGAGGGTGGAGCAATCAGAGCAAAGAATCAGGACTAGAAAACAGAAAACAAGAGCAGGGACCCAGGCTGTAAAACGAAAGGCATTGGGTGTGATTCCCTCCCCTGCCACTCAGTCTCAAAGGCCAGTTCTGCTACCTGGAGTACCTTCCAGAGGACTAACAGCAGTCAAGCCAATAGTGGTTGCTTGATTGCCAAGGCTGTATGAAAATGAAGGCAATCAAATCCTAACCTGCCAAACTATTTTTCTTGATAATACCGTAGTGACACTCTGTTACATGAATGAAAATCAAGGTTTGGACAATCAGGATGCAGTGTATCAGTAACTTGATGGGATTGTGCATAAGAATGGCTCAACTTCAAAATGTTTGGGTGTACTATCCACATAAGCATGCAAACCTCAGACTTTTTTCCCAAAATCTTAGGAATATCGATTGCAAATAAGAATCCTATCAAAAAAATTAAAAAAAAGCTTAATGTTTTTTCAACCTTCCTGCTTCTACGAAGGCTGTAAATGTTGCAGATGTTTTTTTTTTCTCCTAATACTGCGTCAGAACCTAGACTCAGAACTATAAGGACAGAGACATCTCAAAAAATTACATCAAATAAACATGTCAATAAAATGCCTGAGTCTGGGTTTAAAGTCTCTAGAAGTTGGTTAATACTTGAGTTTGGGTCTCTAGCCTATATACATCTTGACATTTCAGAGGAATTGCTTGGCAGTAATCTGACACGGGGAACTCTAATTGCAAAGAATCTAGTGCACGACATGTTTTGGATGCTTTGAACGTTACCTTTTAACATTCAAGATACTACTGTACACATATTTCGGAGCAAAAGAGAGAGCAGGCATCACAGTACACTGATTCCCAAATGCTAACAACAAAACTATAAAAGACTAGAAACACTCTGGTGGGGCATGAAATCTAAATTTTTACTTGTGGCCAGACAGAAGCACAGCCTTCTCTCTGCTATCTTCAGTCAGCAACTTGCAGCACAACTGTTTCGGGGGTTTTGTTTGTTTGTTTGTGTGTTTGTTTTTGTCCTTGAACCATGTGAAATATCAGAATCAGTAAAACTGGAAATCTGATGGTTCGAACAATTGGCTGGATTTATTCTTTGTAGTTGTTAATTTCAAGCAATGCTTAGCACGCTCTTTCAAACAAATGCTTGAGCAGCCTCTTTTTAACCACTTCTCGAAGCTCAGTCTTTACCTGTTAATCTTAGCTATCAGGGTAACAAACATGGTAAAGAAACTGTATACATATTCAGCTATAAGAGGCAAATGGTCTCAGTCAGCGCTCATGATATACTACTAGCTCCTAAATGGTGCTTTTAATTCTGCCTTTCTTGACAAAAGAAAGGAAGCAGGTTCATCAGTGCCTTTTCTCCCACAATCTGTTTCTTTTCAGGAAGATAGGAAAACAGGGTCTGCAAGTAATCGTCGTGTGTGTTTTGAGGAATTGTGGCCTCATTTGGGGGCTTTTTTTCATTTTTCACTTCTTTTGTGCAGAAAGTGTCCTTTTCTTGTGACATTTTTGGTTAAGAACAAGCACACAACAGTGCTGCAAAAAATTACCAGTGGCCAATACCTCTTTTCTCCTGTTTTTAATCTGTAACTAGCACCGTGGTTCTTCAGGCAGTAAAAGTCCACCCTTATGAGCTGCATTACTACTTGGCTTTTCTGTCCTTTGACAAGGACAACAGTGATGACCGATAACATGTTTGCAAGCTGAAAAACCGGTACGTCTTGGCAGGTGAATCTTACAGAGGCTGCAAAGACCACACTGAAGGTTTGCAACACGAACAACCTAACTGTCTCTGAAGAAGCTCGGAGGAAGAACTCTGGGTTGAAATGTAAAGTTTTCCAGCTAAAATTTTGTGTGTGAATTTTTCTGAGGTGAAAAGGTTTTTATACTTTCCAACGGGAAAACATCCTATTTCTTCTGACAAGTTCTGATAATTACCTTTTACTGGCTCAGGAAAAACTGAAACAGGGGAAGCATAATCCTGTGCCTCCTGGCACATCCTGAGTCACTGTCGGGGTAGAAAGGGGACCTGGAGCCCTGACTGCCAGTGAAGTGCTGCAATAAAAGCCCTAGTCTGAATGACATAAGCTGATTTATATGGGTGTAGCTTACTTCTCTGCCTGAACTGAAACGAGATATGCCGACATACGCACTTTGCTAATGACTGTATTCATGCTATGGTTATGTTATCAGCATAGTTAATAGCAAAACTTCCTATTGTGTCCTTGTGTTAACAAGACCTGATTCACATATGTGAGGGAGCCATGTTTTCAACAGAAGCTAAGAAAAATCTCCTGTTCATTTTGTTGAAAATCAAAGTTATATTTACAGATAGTATACTTCCTTTCTCTCTTCCTCCCACTTCCCCAATTTGCCTAACCCCTAGAAAGTAAATTCAAGCGAGGTTTTACCACGTATTTATTGGCAATACTGAGGTTCACTCTAAAGTTACCAAATTCATGTAGAGTGAGGACAGAGTGCAGTTTTAAAGGAATTAAAGAATAGTACTCAATGCCAGCTGTTGAAATATGCTCAAAATCACATTTCATTTTTCTTTTTCCTTTTTAATATGACTGTCACTCTAAATCTGAGGTGGTTTGGCATTGATTTATACACATATAAATTGTTTATTTAATTTACCCTGTAGCACCATGACAGTGGAGTTGTACAGTATCACAAGACGCTGGTCTTCTCTATAGGAAGAGGGAGCAACATTGGATAATCTTCAAAACACAAGACATTGTTTCTGTAGCAACACTTCTTTTTTTTTAACCAAGCCACAATTTCCCATGTGCCAGGTGACTGATGTGAATCTTACTATAGCTAATATCTCTCAGCTCATTACTGCATTTGAGAGTGAGCAGTTTTCAGGATATTTGAGGACCTGTGCATGCTATGTTCCAAGGTAAGGCTGGCAGGATACGCCACAAGGCAGCTTAGACTCTTACGATAGGTGGCCTTTTGGTGTGGGGCATAATCCGTCTTCATAGATTGTCCTGATTTAGTTCTTACCGTGATGCAAACCAATCACAACCATTTAGTGATTCTTCATTCTGATTTAGACTGAAGTTGTCTTAAAATCACTTGCCTGTAGGAACTCGTGTTTGGTATCACATAAAGGCTTCTATTTGTTTTGACCTTCTTCAATAATTTTGATAAGCTCTCCCATGAATCTAATTACATGGAAACTTTTCCTTGTGGATGTAACATGTACCAGGATCTCCTTGTTTTATTTTTAACCTTGTATGCCTTGATGAGCACAAAGGTATGGAAAGCTGCATAAAAGCAAAATTATTTCAGAGCTATAGAAAGGGAGCCAAACCAGAAAAGACCAGTGGAGTCACCTAAGCAGTCTGAAATTCAGCAACACAAGGTTATTTCCCATAATACGTATATTCTCCTGTTTGAAAAGGTTTTTATAAGGCAAAACCTTTCTATCATTTGTACCAGGCTGACAGTGAATAATCTGCATTTGATGTGACGAAATACAGGGATGACACTGATTGGCAGTGGAATTCCAAAATAGCTTTAAGAGGTACCTATATTCATATGGCAATATCAAACACTGCCTTGTGGTAATGACTGGCAAAGGCTGAATGACTGCTGAATGACAACCTCTGTGTGGAGGTACAGCCTTGTTGTTAGCATTTTGTTTTAGAGGCAACAGTGATTTAAAACGCACAGTGGCTGCTCTTGTGGAACCTAGTGGTCCCATGGTGCTACTGTATAACCGTGGCATCTTGGCATCGTCAATAAAACAGCATTTATACACCCCCAGCTGAATATGAACCACTGCTGAGTACATGAGAACTGTTGCTTTCACCTGCACAGTCCCTACATGTTTCTGCTTTCTCCTACCATTTCAAAGCAAAAGCAGTCTCAGGGAAGCTAATAGAGATACACTAGAGAAAAACCTGGTGTAAGAGCAACAAGAGGAGCCCTCACCTTGCTTTCCCCTGGTATGTAACTTGATGATTTGTAAAGGGTTTTAGGGGATCCCTGCAAGAAGGACATGGTGTAAAAACCTAAATATATTCTATTCTGTAATTTCGCCTGATGAATTCTCTACTTTTAAAAACGAAAAACATTCTCCATGGAACACCTGCTTCATTAAAATATGGTAAATAATTTGTAAGACTTAAGAAGGCAGTTTAGGATCAAAATCACTGGTGCTACACAGAGAATAATGCAGCTTTTGTGTCGTTTGTTGTTTCCTATAGATGAAGTTCTGGTACGACCAATTCCGAGCTTCTCTTTTCACTAGCATTTATTGTCCTCAAGTAAGATTTCACACTAGATTTCCAGTTCAGACTTCTACACAGTGCATTATTTATTTGTCACATTTACGGCAGTACTAGAGATATGACTGGATTGGTTAAGAGCAGCACAAACTGACCAGTTGATTTACCTGGATTAACTGCCTTCCAACATTTGGCAGGACAAGTGCAAACATGGTAGACACCAAAGGGGGAACGAAGACTCTCTTTAAATCAAGGAAAAGCTTGCCAGCTGAATGCTGCAGTAAAACTAAATAATTTATATTTCTAATGGCTCCCAGAGCCCTTCTTTCCTTGAGGTGGGTTGTATTTACTTGCCTCGGTTATGTAGTTTAAGTTCAAAAATATTTCACAAAGGCTTGTCCTAGCTGATAAATCTCCTTGTGAGAAGCCAAATATCTTTCACTGAGTAATTTAAAATACATTATCAGGGTTATCCGTCACTAACGCAGGACTGTGAGCTCAGTTTGGGGTTATTTTCCTGTATCCCTTGCAATAAGCAGCCTTTCGTGTAGCTTGGACAGAGAGATTTACCTTAATATAATTTTCCCTGGAGAATACCAAGTATATTAGCACCCATCTTTTAGGAAAAACTTAGAAATCTGAGCCACTTGAATTGGGAATATGTGAGGGTGCTATTGTCAAGAACAGTGCTTTTTTAATCTGGTTATTGTACTATGGAGGTGCAAATCTTAGATAATGTTTGGAAAAACCCTGACTGTATGCAGTCATGAACAAATCACACTTTTAAGTTTTTGAGGATTAGCAACCGCCAGTTTTTTTTTTTCCAGAAAGCATTCATTCTTTGCCATTGCTGACATTCTACGCACCAAGTTATCAGTTACAAATATTACCTTTATCATTACTGTTTCTATCAGAATAATCAAGGCCCCACTCTGCTAAGCATTGTGTAAAGGGTAAAAAGGTGCCCGTATTGTTAGGCAAACGCTCGTCCACTCCCAACTAAACCCACCCAGGAGTCATGCTGCTAGCACAGGAGCCTGCTTATTAAGCCTGTGCACCGAGGCCAAGAGCCTGGAGAAATCCAGTGCTTGCGTATCTGGGCAATCTAGGTAGGCAGAACACACGCTGATCCAAGTCTGCTCTAGCCCACTACAACAGATTATTTAAGAAGATGTAGGAACCAAATTAACAAACTGTAATAGGGATGGAAAGGCAGCTGTCCCTCAGTATACTTAGTGCCAGCTGCATGCCCGCTCTGTCTCTGCAATGATGCTGTATTCAGGGGGCTTGCTACCAGGGTCTCAGCAGAAAAGAGTAGCCAAGAATTTTGCACACATGCAAGGTGTTTGTTAAATCTGCAGTAACTGTCCTGTTTCCAAATAAATTCTCTGATGATCCAATTTGGGGAGCTGAAAAAAGATGTGCCTTTTTTTTCCTCCTAAAGCTAAGTAACTTTCTCAGTAGTATGAATGCACCTGTGATAGGACAATCCATGTGACAAAAGGTTTAATCACAGAGGCCAGGCATCCAAGGCTGGATTTCAATTAAAAAGTGTATTATTTATACCTTTTAATTCCTTGCCTCTAGCCATGTGCATGGGCCACTTGATCACTGATGTAATAAAAGATGCATATAAAAAGGGATGTGGATGAGAACAAACCTACTTATTAGCTGTGCGATTATTCATTGCATAATGTGCCACAATGGTCTCCATTAAGTGAGGGTCACTCCTTCGTCTCCATCCAGTCCATTCCCCTGCATTTGTATAAGTAACTGGCAGCTTATTAACACTTCATTTGTACACACTGACAACCATATGGTGGTAAGAATCCAGGCTGCCCTGGGAACTGCTCCTCTCCTTGTCATTATTATTTGTGTAAGGGGGCACCCAGAGCTAGCAGCTAGGGACAAGGACCTGGTGACCGGCATGGGCTACTTCCTTTCCTGCCACCAAAAGAGCGTGCTGCCTGGAGACTGGGTGAGCCACAGGAGCGGAAGTTTTAAATTGAGGACGAACCAGGCAAGAAAGAGAATTAAGGCTTCTCATAAGTGTATTCATGCTGAATACTATGATTTTTGGCTTCTCCAGCATTCCCAGGATTTCTGAGTGTTACAGCCTGGCTCTTTACTTTTGTTCTAAGTATGACCAAAACAGATATAGCTATGTTTTCTGGCTTTAAAGGAGATTTGAGTGATTGCCAGATAAACTAACGTTGATCCTTAATGACCAGAAGTGAATTATACTGTGGATTTGTACTCCTTGCTCTACTGGAGAATCAGAAGGGGTCAGATCCTGATATCCTCAATCAACGACAGAATCGTCATTACATTAACTTACGGAGAAATTTAGTTAACCTCTGCTCAAATGTGATGAGAAAATCCTGGCGTACTGGAGCTACAATTTTAATGAAGAGACCCCTTAATCCTTAGTCAAGCAAAAACTTCACCAGCTATTGTTGAATTTTATTTCAGGAAGCCCAAAATAAAATCTTTGTAAGGACTTCAGGCTCTCAATGCCAACTGAACCATGCAAAAAAAAAAAAAAATAAATAAATCATTCCTTGAGCCACAGAAAAGAATGAAATTCAAAAACATCACATGAATCAAGCCAAGATACTGCGTTATTTACTTTATGCTTTGAGCCGTGGGGGAAGGAGGTCAAATCATAAAGCTCCCACTTGTAAAGGCTAGAAAGTTATATTTAATGGTAAATGAAATTCTTGCATAATCTCGTGTCTTCTGAGACTGGGAGAACACTAAGTAGCCCGATTTATCCTTGTAAAAGTGGGATACGAGTTCTGTCTTGGGATGAAAACCTAAGTCAGCAAAAGGTTCAAGTAAGTAACACAAAAAGATGCAGATTACGTTCTGTTCAGTCCACCTATTTTCACATGTGACTGCAAGCTGGACTAAACATTTATAATAAACGCTATATGTAAGCACGTGTATAACAAAGCAGTAAGTATTAAAAGGATGAAACAGCAACAAAGTAACAGCAGAGTGGCTATCACAGTTTTGGAAATACCAGTGTTCTCAAGCCAGTCTTTTCCTGATGCAATATGCCGTGAATGTCTAGTATGTTCAGGTCAAGAAGCTGTCCAGAGAAATACAATGTGCTAAACAGGTGTCCTAATAAATCCAACCTTTTTTTTCAGCTAAGCCCATACCTGTGAAATAGGGTAGATTTCCTCTTATCAAGGCATAGAACCCCAAAGAAGATTTACATTTACATGTATATGACCAATTATAAGATGGTAAAATGCCTTCCTCAAAGTTTTCTGCATTGAACTGCACATAAGCATATACTGTGGTCAAACTGGTTTTGGAAAAAAGGTACAAGGCAAACACTTTTTTGCCCTAAGCAGAAAAAGAACTTGTCCATGCTTATGATTTCAAACCCAAAAGGAAAATCTCTGTTGAAACTGATTATTTTCTCTATTTTGAATTTTACAAAGAAAAGCTCCAATCTATTTTCATGGGGGTTTTGGCTTTTAAATAAGGTCAGTGTCTTATTTATGTGGAGGCTCCTTCTGGAAGCTAACGCATTATGAAGGGTCCTTAGCATCAGTCTCATATTCTTCAGTTTCTATGGAGTTATAATATTCATCAAAAGGAGGGGGCTGAATTCTCCCAGCATCACTGTTATCAGGATATCTCTGGATCTTTAATATTCTTTGAAAGCCTCATCCACAGGAGTTGAGATACATAGCATGCTATATACCAGGAAAAGAGCATACTTTGAAACTCTTGAGCAAGGAAAGCATGCAGTAACCCCCAAAGATTTATAATTGTTTTCTGTCTCTTTTGCAGAGCTTGAGTGAGTATTCCTGTAGAAATACAGGATCTGAATCTCCTCTCACTCTGGCGCCCCCTTATTTTTTCCACTGTTGATGAAATTGCTTTCCTTCACATCCCTGGGAGAGTGGAAAGATCCTTGACCTTGAACTGGATTTGTGTGTCCCAGGAAGTAGGATAACAATCCACAGTGTAAATAGAAATTGGAATATGTAATTCGAGTCTACTTCCACATGGGAGCAGGAGGACACAGACTCCTCACAGTTTTCTTAACAGACACATTCTAAAGTTTTAGGTTCAGATTCTCCTCTGCTGAACACCACCAGTGCAACTTAATGCAAACGTGCTGCTGCCAAATGACAGCATTTTAAATTTTGTTTTGCAGACTGTTAATTGATGAGAGTGAAAGTAGAGCGGAATTAGATCCTGATTCTGCACACAGAAATGGGCAAATGTTTTTGGACTTTAACCTGAGTATGCATATATTTCGGAGTAAATGCTCCTTCTGTGATTGTGATATGCAAAGATATTTCATCACATTTTCCCTCCCCAGGCCCCTATGCAAACACACAATGGGAAACTCTTATGAACTTTTAATGACCTCAGATAATGACAAAGTAAAGAATTCATATTTGCCTGCATTTTAATAAGACTAGTGATACCTTACAGATAAGCGTCCATTTATTAACAGCCATTGCAAGATAAATCTATTTTTCATGAAAAAATAATGCTGATCTAAGCTTAGAAAATTCAACTTTTGTTTTTCTAATAATCAAATACTCTATTCCTGATGCCATGCTGAAACTTCATAAAATTAGCAATTATAATGTAGTTCTCCCTTTAATGCGATATATATTTTGGCACAAACCCTTATTGCAGCAACTTTAGCAAAAACAATAGGAGGGGCCCACATGAAGGTTACAGTCTTTTTTTCATTTGCTATGCATGCTTTGTTCCTGTTTAAAGGGGGTGAGACTTATCTGACTTATAGGATATCCCAAAAGTTCAGTGAGCCATAGGACTATCTTCTTTTGTGGAGGGAGTCTGGAGCTTTGAACCACCTTACAGCAAGACCCAACAGCAGGGAGGTCCCTTGCTCTACTGACTTCCCAAGGCACGTCATTGCAACTCTCCCAGTCAAGGCACTTCTACTAGGAGTCACCCTAGTTGCCAGCTCTTGGGAAGGTGACACTGACAATATTCATAATGTAACTACAATGGGACTTCAGGCTAGTATTGTTCATTACACAAACAACTGGGTGCTGCTGTTTGCCCTTTCTTTTGGCGTAGCTCACCTTATACACAGTTGCAATTTCAACCCCTGTTATGCCTCTGCTTTTCGTAATCCACCCACCTGAGAAGAACTCAGGTTACTGTTAAGGTCCTTGATGGAAATTTTGAAACAGGATTTGTAACATCTGCGTGCAGAAGATTATATTTTGGCTCTTGAAAGAGGATACTTCCTTCCTTTAGGTTTAACATATTCCTATTGATCTCATGATTCATCCTACGTTAGGACATCAGAACAGATGACTATGAAAACGTAAGCATGAAAATATGCTCAAGAACATACTATCCAAATTCTATAATCCTCTCTGTGACAACATTTCATATACATCCGTTCTTTATATGTCAGGCTCAGTAGCAAGCACTGTGTTCTGATTTAGGTCATTAATAGATCATAGGCTTTGAAAACCTAAGTCAATAGGTGCTTCACCGGACTGAATCTCCAAGCCTTTGGAGAGTCTCCAAACGGAATCTCTACCAGCATCCTGTTTTAGAAAAGCAGCTAACAACACATAAATCCCATCTCCATTTCCAGAATCAAAGCCAAAACAGATATTTCAAGAAGCTTTAGGCGTCTTGAATTAAATTTTACAATGGACTTGGCAGAGGTAAACAAGTGTCATTTTGAGAAGAACAAGCAGCAGAACAGCATTCTTGGCTGGCATATGCCTCAATCTGTATACCTGACAACTGCAATATTAAGTAGGGGAAAGAGGGAGGCAAGGGTTCGTGCATAAGTGTGCGTGTGCTTGTTCTTGTGTTTGTTTTTATTTGTCTTTGAAAATTCATTTGCAACAGGATTGGAATAAGTGCTTGCCCCCCAGGGTAATGGGGAAGGATAATATAGCCCAGAGGGACTGACAGCTGCAGATAGAGCTACTATATTGTTGGTGGCGTAGAATATAAGGTTATTTTCATTATGAGAAGAAAATCTAGAGCAATATCAAGCTGTTTGCAAAGTGTTATGTCTTTCAGTTTAGAGGGACAGCCAAACCTATTTATTGCTATGAATGCAGTGTGCAAGATTCATGCTGATTTTTCCACATTCTTAAGAGGCAGCAGCATATCATTTTTGATGGAGTACATGCCTTTAATAAATGTAGAATAAAATCTCTTAGGGAGAAATAAAGGGAAAAAAAAACCCTCAGGCTTCATGATCTCAGGTCTTCTACCACTTACTTGTTTCAAAGATCATGTCCCTATCAGAATATACACCACTGGCAGCAGGAATTCCAGGATGACATCTTCTGTTAGCTTGGCCATAAAAGTTAGTGATTTCCTGAAGAAGATATTTCTGTTTAGGGCAGGTCAGGAAAGCACGGTAACATGCTGAAACCACTTTGCCTAACAGCAGTAAGGGTCTAAATGAATTTTCTTCTCTACTTTTGGTTCTCAGGAGCACATAGATACAGAGAACTTTAATTTTGACCTCTCTACATCATCTCTGTCATCTCAGTCCCAAGGTTTTGCTCTGAGCTGTCTTCCAAGAGGAAAAAGGCTCCAATATGCAGAAGTGTTTCCTGAGAAGACTACATTTCCCATTCTGTTTTTACTCAGTAAAGGCCAGTAGATCATTTTGTTTCACCACCTTAGTATGTCCGCCTATATTATATTTATGGGCTATGCTTTATGCTAGAGAAAAAAACTGTTTTTGTCTAAATTCTGTTTTCCTGTCATGGCACCATGTTAAGCTTGATCCTCTTCTCAAGAGATTCTTTTCTTCTCCTAAAGAAGTTCCTGATTTGTATGTACTTAAAGCTGGTGAGAGAACTAGCTGAGCTAAGGAGGAACAGCGTCTCTTCTCCCTGTTCCTCTTGCCTGTACAGAGCCCCCACCTTCACGTTACTGCCTGTACTTCTCCTCATTCAAAAATGAGCTCATTGCCAGCCATGCCAGCCTGGCTAAGGGAACACTTGAGGTAAGGGGGTGCTACATGCACCATATGGTATATGTTTCATTGAGGCAGGCTCCAAGTGCACAGTACAGATTGTGCAGTCTTCTTTATAGTGCTTTTCCAGAAGAATGCGTTTCTTTTTATTTAACAGCAAATGTAATCGCTGCCTATAAGAAACTGCTTCCTTGGCTTTGGAAACTAAAAACATTCCTGAAATCATTATGAGGTGAGATGAAAACAGGATTAAAGAAAAATATATGGCTTGCACTGCCAGAAGCAGTTTCTGATAGGATTTGTACTGAGCGCCCCAGGAGTGGAGGAGATGTCTCGAGACAAAAATCGTGTTCTCCTTTTCTAAAGTCTGTGGCACACATTGATTTAGAGACTTCTATGAGTAAAAGCTGGATAAAGCTGGTCAGAGCCATAAAGGCAGGACAGTGAGCTAAATCTCAATGTCAGAAGGGAAACTCCCTGGATTTGTAGGTCTTTTGAAAACAGCTCTAAAAGAACAGCCCTGTGCAAATACAGACTTTGTGACTGACTAACCTGCATTCCATTAATCACCTGAGATGAGGAAAGAAATACAATTGTCCCTAATTGCTAGGATGCTTGTGGACCTGTTGCTTTGCAATTTAGAGCAGTGTTTCTGGCTCCTGTCCTAAACAACTAGAGTCCTCCACTGGCAACAGAAGGCCAAGCATACGTGCTTCTTTCAGCAGGATTAATCAATCTACTATCACATTCTTCTCTCAAAAATTTCAGAAGTTAGTTGAACAGAAACCTCCAAGACTTTTCTTCCCTCCCATCCCCTGTACCACCTATTTCCACTGATATCACCTGTTCAGCTCTACTTACTTCAAATCCAGTGAAATTATGCCCTGTATTTCCACTTCATCACAATATACACATTTAAAAATACGATCTCTTTCACAAACTGGTCTAACCACAAAGCCTTTATCAAATACGCTATCATTCATGCTAGGAGACTTCTGCTAGCAAGGTACTACTTTGTTTCCTCCAGAAATACGCAGTCAGTGGCTCAGCAAGGCCACAAAGAAAGATGCAAAGAAGTCTCCCTTCTCTCCCTCTCCTCGAGGTAGCCTGAGTTTTGTTTTTGCTGTATTTCTGCTGCCGGATTATATTTTACTAGTCCTGTAAACCAAGCATAATCTTTAGTGGAAGGTTAGATCTTAGATCACAGACATAAAAGATGGAAGAGACCATCTTTCCGACAAGTGAGAATAAAGTGCCTTAGTAAGAGATTGGTGAGATATTAAGCCTCTCACTTGATGTCAGCTAAAATACCCAGCATTAACACTTTATAAGAAAGCATGAATTTCATAGTTGTTGAGAACCCAGTGTGTGCACTGTTTTCACATAGAACTGGGGATGGTCAGAATTTTATGAATGCAAAGTCTCAGGAACGTTATTTTTCCCCTTATTTTGAGTGCATTGCTGTTCTATCCTTCCTCTCTCCAAAGACCGGTTGCTTTTTGTTTATGTTGCTTTATAAAAGATATTTGCATAATATTTTTAACCAGGTCATAGTCATCTGAGCAAACAGCAAGTAGGAAGGTTATTAAATGATAAAGCTCCATTTTCTGTAACTTCCAATTACAGAAACCAGATTATATGAATGCTACAGGGAGAATGCAATACAACATTTGGGAAACACTCCAAATGTTCTACAGTGTATCTCTGGGAAATGCATCACCTTTCTCTGAATATTCTAAAGCCCCAACAAGATCCTTTCCTCTTAGAAACTTCAGGGGACATTCCCAGGTCACAGAAGGTAGATATCACGGGACACTTCATCAGACGAAGGGGTGATGACAAAGTTGAAAAATACAACTACAGGGAAAAGGAGAAATGGAGAATTAGCTAGGGAAGAAGGCTTAATTTCAGGAATTTGTGACCTGATAGAGGACACAAGGGTGGCTACCACAGCAAGGAGATCCAAAGTGGTTCTGCAGCATAGGTGAGATGTGCATTACCAGTGCTGGGATCGTAGGGCTAGGACAGCTGGCGGGGTTGCAGCTCAGAATAAGGGTTTATTAGGGCTATATTCAGACAGAGCTATCAGCAGCAGATCGAAAGAGGCACTAAGACCTCCAACTCAACCATGATGAAAGGGGACAGGGTTACTGACAGAGCTTTTTTGCATCCACTCGCATTGAACATCTTGGTACCTTTTCTACCAGATCCTAGAGAGCTCCACGACGTGAAAAAACAAGCCAGAGAAAACTTCCTTCAATCTTTACATTAAACCTGCTAACCTTCCCCAGCAGCAGCAATGATAGTTCGTGATGTGGGAACTCTGAAATGCTCCCTCCAAGCAAGCAGCTCTGGAGGAACTTCTTGAATCTGATGTGAAATGCTGTGTGAGAAGCACTGCAAAAGCTGTTTCTCTCTTTTCCTGTTGGTATGAATCAATCGGCTGTGCTTGTCAGAGAGATTGCTGTTGCTTTCATAGGACAAGGCAAATCAACACAGCTCACTGAAGAGAGTTTTCCAAGAAGGAAAACCCACAATTTAAGCCCTGAAGCTTCTTCAGCCTCTGGTCCCTAGATTACCACCACCACCACCCCACAGGTGTGCAGCAGCTCTAGCTCCAGAGGACTCTTTGGAGTCTTTCAGCTTCTTGGAGTAACACGATGGTCACGAACATGACCCCAGAGACACACACAGGAACATTTCTGACAGCCCCTGTGAACAGCAACAGGCTGCTTTCCCACAGCGGCAGCCAGGCTGTGCCAGCCTGTGACACAGGCCGACTTACCAGCTCCTAATAGGTATTGACAAATGCTGTATTTGGCTGTTAAGGAGCACTGAGGAAGGGAGAGTCAGAGTTTTTTTAAGGATGAGAAAATTCTGAGAGACTTCTGGCAACTCTAAAGTGCAGATGCCATTCAGTAGAGTCAGTGGCAGAGTCAGAAAAGTAAACTGAAGCCTTGGTTCCCTGCCATTTGCCTTGGGCAGCACGTCAGCAGGCTCTTACTTTGAGTGGCAGAGCTTCTCTGATGAAGCTAATACGCACCAAAAATCCACTAATTAGCAACAGATTAAAAAAAATAGACTTACATTAAAAAGAAAAGGAATTCTAATCTCAACAACTGACACACTTGCTTCTTTGGAAGAAAACCATCTCAGGAACTATAGCCTGGAAACAAAGGAAGTTACTGCTATTGAGATACAGATAAATAATGCAAGAAAACATTCTGATTAAACTCCAAGTGGCCATGGAAACATCCTTGTTTCACATTTTTGTTTATTGGAGTTAAAAAAAAAAAAAAAAGAATTAAGCATTAATACACCTAGCTATCAGTAACATAAAATCCTACAAAGAAGGCTTTTGTGCTCACACCTTAATGTATTCTCTCTTCAGATGAGTGGTACCTGCCATGATGGCAGGTTTGAACAAACATAACTCCTCAGTTTAAAAAAAGAAAACATGAGGAAAAAGCACAGCCTGTTTTGTGGAATGAAGGGACCTTTCCTATAATGAGGGCATCGGTGACTGTCCCCAAGCCCCACAAAGCAAAGGTGTAGTGACATTAGCATGAGAAGAAAACACTTTCTGGTTATGCCAAAGTGATGAACACAGAATACCTCCTGTGTACTTACAGCCTCTTTTGACATTTCATAGAGTATAAAGAAATAGGAGTCTTTCCTGCAGATTGCATTCGTTGCTGGTAAAGTTACTGGCTGGGACTGACAATGTGCAAGGCTGATATTCTCCATGCAGCCTCCAGAATCATGACAGAACAGGCTACTTTGAGCAACTCAGGTCACTGCACTGTCAACATAACCCAACCCTGAGTCTGGAAAAAAAAAAATCACTTTAATGGCAAGAATTGCGGGAGCTTAGGTATCTGGTGATAACTGTTACAGCGTTGCTCTGTACAACAGCTGTGTGTAGTAAAAAGGAACAGGACTCAACATCCAAGAGGTTCGTTCCAATCCTAGGATCCTATGTAAGTAAATAATGTTTGCACACAGAGCATTATATGCTTATTGGCTTCTCTGGACTGGAGCTGCTGCGTCTATGGCAAATCCCTGGCATTCCTCTGTTCTCCTTTTCACTGATTCCTTTTGTGAAAATCTCTTGTTCCCTTACATTTCGGTGGCACCCTTATGTCTCCTTATCCCATGCCAAGCCTCCTAAAGGCTTATCTTCTCCTTCTCTGTCCTTCCTCACTTTTCCTCCCATCAACTTCCCTGCCCTGGAAGAAGTCATTTAACATGTAAACGGGAGGAGGAACAGAGCTGAGATGCAGCCTTGTTGAACAGGAAGCCAGCAGTGGATAACATCAGCTTGTTGTTTAAGTTATAAACAATTAAAATGATAACTGATGTTAAGGCTGTACTGAATAGAAGTATGTGATTTTGGTCTCTAACCCTTTTTATTTTCCAGTTTTCTCAAATTTGGATGGATTCTAGCAGCTGATGCCTAGTACAGTGCTTACTGGGGGTAGAATGGGAATATTCATGATTTTTCGTGTCTCATACGAAGAAATGCTGCACAATAGTAAATACGAGCTTTATAAAGTAACTAAAGTTACAGCTGTTGACTGAGAGCTACTGACTTGAACCCAAGATGGAAATCTCAGCTGATAAATTTATTGTTCCAGTTCACTTAAGGTTCCCCATGAGGAAAAAAAAAGAAGTAATGTTTTTGGTCACCACTACATTAGCTAAGGCAGCTGCATGCACTTCTATGTGTAAAAACACACAATTGCAGCAATTTGTAAGTGAGGCACAGCATTGCACTCCTGGGATCTGATTCACTGTAATTTACTCTGTTTTTCTTGCCAGTAATGGAAAAAGAAGTAATATTCCATCAATACCAACCATAGGAGCTTTAGAAAAGAAGAAGGAGAAGAAAAAAAAGAAAGATTAGCCACTGGAATTCCCATCAAAGCCGTAACCTGAACAGGCCCGAGTAAGGTTAGATGCCACAGGGTTAGCTAGAGAGATTGTCTAAGGAGAGCCCTTTGATGTCCGACCTACAGGCTGAGCTGTTTGAAGAAACGCACCGATTGTGGAGATAGATTGTGCAATGCAGACACCTCCCCGTTAGGGACTTAACGCAGCCCACTCGCTTCACATACGGTAACAATCATTCACTGTACAACTCATTTCAGATACGCTTATGTTTGAAAGCAAAAGGCTATTTGCCATTACTCAGACCCCGAGACATCACATTCATCTCCGAGAAGTGTTTTGAAGAGATTCTCTGAGAGGCCCCACAAAACCACAGCAGCAGCACCACCTGTTAGAGGTGAGGCAGAGCGTAACAAGAGACCTACGCAGCTAACACCTCCCCGTGAACTGCCCACCGAAATGTAGCCCGTTTGCACCCAGGATTCAGCCTGCATCTGCGTGGCACACGTCCAGGCTAGCCCTGAGAGCTGGTTAGCTCAGCAGCCGCGGCTGCACACTATCCACACTGTAACGTGATGAAAGGGGCTGCTGAGCTATCGATGCCACTTTCTTTGGGAGGAGATAGCAAAGCAACAACATGTTCACATGGCAGTTACAACCCCCCTGCAGAGCGCTGAAGTGTTAAAGCCCGAAAGCTGGCCAAATTTTCCCTGAGGTTTATGAGAGACAGGCTGTCCTTTTGTTCGGTCCAGTGCTTCTTGGACACTGTTAAACAGCTGCTCTGCTCCAGACTGGGGGGACTCCCACACTGCTTTAAAATCCATCTGTGCAGTGTTTTGGGTTCTGCTTGCTGTCATCGCTCCCTTCACACACTGCTTCTTGCTGCTCAGAAATGCTACATTCACTCCTGTACTGGGGAATCCTTATTACAGGGTCACCAGTGCATTTTTCTGCATTCAAAAAGCCATTTAACATCGAGTTAAGTCCTCCCTGACACTCCCTAAATGTGAAAGCTCCACTGTGCATGCAACAGGCAGTGTTTGTGAAGTATATGCAAAGACCATTTACTCACCATTTACTGTGGATCTCCTTCTGTGCAGTGCAGGGAGGTCAGAGAGGAAAGAAAGGTGAGGTAAGGCAGAGCAAGGGCACTGCCAGCCCCAAGATGCTACTGAAACCTAGAAATGGGCATTCTTTAACTAGGGGTCAGTGCAGCACAGGGGAAAGAGCATTCACTCTTTCGTGAGTGGATGCGGGAGAGCAAATGATTTGCTCCAGGGCACCCACAACCCTCAGAAATGGCACAGCTGTGCAAGCAGGGCAGAGGAATCCAGATGTACAGTGACAAACGGAGCCACCTCAAGGCTCCTGAGGAATGCAGGGAGAATTTCACTTCCTCCAGGATGAAAAGTTAGGTTTGTAGCAGGGACACATAACTCGTGCTATGGAAAGAAGTAAGATAAAGATAAGGGACAGAACTGGAAGAGAGCTCTAGAGAGCTGAATTTGCTCTTTACCAGGGAGAAAGATGGAGACCGCACTTCTGCAGCAGCAACTGCTATCTCTTTTCCATAACCCCTCTCCCAGGCTTAGCTTTTCAGTCTCCTAAACATGACAAAAATAGCATGGAGAGTCACGGCTGTTTGTTGCCCCCCCGTTTTCTGCCACTCTAGCAAGTACCCACTTTTCCTGCGTCTGAGGACTACTGATGAACCTCCACGAGAATTTTACTGTCTAAAACAGCACCCCCCAGCACACAATGCAGCTCATGGACTGACACAGCTGCCATATTACCGAGCAAAGGACATATGTCCAGGAACCCAGGAGAGGGGTTATTCTCAGCTCTTTGCAAAAAACCCTAGCTTCTAGCTAAGGAAGTGACAGTGTCAAGTAGGAGAGACCTCCTAATTGCAGAAGGGTGCCACTCAACCATTGCGAGACCTCAGATCACTTGTAAGAGCTCCTGTCTTGCAAGGATACTTACTGTGACTCATGGGGCCCAGAAAACAATGCCATAAAATCAAGCCATAAAAAATATGCTAACTTCTGCTGCAATGTTATTCGTAAGCATATTCCTACTGACAGGTAGCCCACATTAAAACATACTGACATATTCACTAGCTTCATTCTGCTTAGCTAGAAATGACAGAATGCAGATAATCAAGGCAAAATAGGACCATTAAAAACAAGCACATCCATCTGTCAAAGCACAATAAAAGCCTAGTCACTGGAAGTTTGTGCTGCATTTGCTTGAGTTAATAGCAAAATGGTTCTCCAAGACAAGAGCAGGGCAAGATACATTTTAAGTGCTTTTTTACAGAGAGGCTGTAGGCAGCCAAAATTAATTACCCCAAATATGACACCTTCATTTCTGAGAATAAACATCTTCCAGCTAATTGGGGTATAGCGCGCTCTGGAGCACTTGGAAAAATGATTTCAACCCATTTGTTTTCCCCATCCAGTTTGCTCATCAGGCAAGAAACATGAGCCAAAGATTCCATGATGTCCATTAGTGACTGCGGTAAGCAAATATAAAGAAACCTGGAAAATGTTCTAGGTATTAAAAAAACAAAATCAAGCAAGAAGGTTTCAAAAGGATTCTTTACTCTTCACGGTGCACAAAAGTTTATGCCGTAAATATTCTTGTTTGTCCCGAGTAGCACTGTACCACAGCAGAGAGCTAAAGTGAGACAGCTATGACTCTCAGATAAACATTTCCCTTATTTAAGGGCATGCCATCTTCAGATCTGATCTGCAGTGCTATTAAACACCCTCCCACACACACACACAAAAAAAACCAAAAACCAAAAAACACCTTATGAAAGCATTAGTTTCAGTTTTGGCTATGGAAAGAAAAAATGGTTGACCCTTGCTGTAGGAGTGTGGAAAGGACAATCAAACTTCTGGAGTGTGAGTGCATAGCTATAGTTGGTTTTCTGGTTTGAGTATTTTAATTTCCCCTCCATTAGTTATTCCTTCCCTAAAATATTTCAGGTCTGAAATGAGATTTTCAAGTTGAAAGAGAGATTGTGGAGTAGAGGCATTCCAATAAAATGCAACAAAATAAACAAATCCCCCCGCCCAAGAACAAAAATCTAAAACTCAACTAATCAGCCAAAAAAGGTGGAGGAGTTAGCACTGAATATTTCATTAGACATGACGTGATTTATTTTCATTATTTCTGGGTCTTTTAAATCTCTTTGCCAATTTGTGGTTGATATCTATACCATGTTTTTAAATGACAGTTGCTGCTTTGAAGCAGAAGATAGCAAAACTGCTTTCTTTAGTGTCTCAGCTGGGACACCAGGAGTTGAAAGGCTGTGTAGACCTTCCAGGTGAGCTTAATTTCATCTCAGTAACTGAACCTGATGAGGAATTAGCTGGCGAGAATGGTTCATTCTTTCTCTGAGAGAAGGTACTGAGTAACAGATACCAACACTTATTCTACTCAAAACCACAGAAAGAGCAGGAAAAGGGAACATAGACAACCCACTAGTTCAGACTGTCATTTATTCAAACCAAAAGACATAGTCACTGCCCTTCCTGACTCAGAGATGGTACTAGAAAAGCAGCCTCTCAAATCTCAGATGCCCCAATCACTAGTCTGTGCTCACTCCCTTGCTCTCACCAGCCTGGAGAACTGTCTATTTTTAATGGTGCATTTAGAACAACAGAGATCAAGACCTATTTTCAGAGTATGCAGGACATCAAAACACCTAAATGGAAGGTGGGAAGCAGAAGCCCAGGTGTCTGGACTGAACCAAGAAGAGCAGGGATTTAAGTGTGGGCTGTCACATCCCAGTGGAACACCCTAATCTGGTCACCCTACTTTTCCGTGAAAAATCAACAAGAGGAGGTCTGAAACCACAAAACTTCCTCTGGAATGTAAAACAGTTTCTAGCCCACTACTAAAACTGCTTCCCTTTGCCCTAGCCCTCAACTTCAAGAATCTCCTCAAAAGTGAATATAGTTTCTTCTTTCTGACATAATGTAATCTTTGACCCACAGTGAAATCACATTGTAAAAGTTTATCTAGCAGAAATGTCCTTTTTCCTTGGACTCTGGCTTGTTTCTGTAATTAACGTTCACAACCTCAGGGGAACCCATATATCAGAAATACCTTAGAAAACATTTTTTCCCTGCTTGCCTTCTGAAGATGAGATGAGAGGACAACGTATGCATTAGTTCAGATTATCTGCTCTACTGGGACTCAGAAATTGCTGTTGGCAAGTAAGACACCCACTGGGACTCCGGTAAAGAGGAAATATTTACCTAACCATTGCTGGGCCTTAATTAAAGGTTTAAGTTCACTTGAATGAGGTTTAAGATGAGGGCCAGGACATTTAATTTGTCCTCAGAATCTGTATTCCTTTTCCTGTTTGTTTATGAAGCAAAACCAATCTGTTGCATGGCTTATCAAGTTAAAACAACAATGCACTGTCAGCAACTCAAAGGAGCAAGAGTTACCTTCCTCAGAAAAGAAACCGGTGAAATGATTTGTATTCTAGATCTCCTGCACTAAAATGCCTAGAAAAAAATGCTAGGTGCATGCTAAGTAGAGGTTTGCTATACCTACAGAAAACCTTTTGAATATTGTTGCTGATGGGAAACTGAGAAGAGCTGCCCTACACTAGAGCACGTTTATTACATTAGATGATCGTGCCTGCGAATTACTGCTCTGTCTCCTCATTAAGTAGTTTAAAACTTTTTTTTTTTAATTATTAGGTATGAAAGACTTTATATGTAGACAAAATTCTGACTTGAAATACCTGCACTGTAGTCTAGGTCATGTCTCACTTCTCCAAACAAAATGCACACCACGGCAACTTTCTGCCATGTCATTTTGCCACTATTTCTCAATTCAAATGAAGATCTCTGCTTATAAGTAAGTACTGAAGGATAACGCATAGCACCATTGCTACAAGACTAACTTTTTTTCCCAGGCCTCTTTCACAAACCACAAAACATGGGAACACAAAGAGGGGCAGATTGCAAGTATCTTTGCCACAGTCGTTTCTGGCTGCATAAAATGAAACTCCAAACACTGTGTGAAATCTTTCGTGGTCTGTTGTACAAAACTCAAATCCCACCTCAGCCACAACAAGAGAGTGGGCAACATCTCTTCTTCTGTCTGTCTGGCATTGTTAGGCAGCCAGTTTCAACGGATTTACTCCTTCTTTACCCTGTTACAAGCAGGGGCAGCATAAGACACTGCAGAAGAGAGCGTCCATTACAGGAAACACAAGCACCTGCTGCAATGCAGTGCAGCAAGAAAGGCCCAGCCACTCACAGATTGAAGACCAGAAAAAGAGTAAAGGCACTCATCACAAGTTAGCAAGGAATCAAAGCGTGGCAGCATATTGTATTAGTGACCACGTTTTCCCAAACCTTTCCTTTCCTATGAGTCACCAGTGATAAAAGCCATCAGTCTTTTTATGCTCCTGTTGAGGAGTAGGTTAAGGGAGAAAATCTGGCTATGTGCCTGCCTCACTACACTTTTCTCCTGTAATGGTGGAGACAAAACCCTGCTGTGGTCTGAAAGCTCTTCTGTTTTGCTGATTTTGTGCTTTGGGAAAGGCCCTGCTGCTTTGAGAAGAGTCAGCTCTGCAGCAGGTAATGAGATTGTACATCTGCCTGCAACTCTGTTTTTTAAGCTGCATATTTCCCCAAAATTCAACTGTCCCACAAGGAATAAGCTTTTCTTTTCACAGCGAGCCAACTTCTAACTACAGGTTCCTTGGTTAACAGAGAACCAGAAACATAAAACATACAAGTAATCTTAGGGAGATGTGACTCATGGCTCTTCCACTATAGTTTGAGATAATGCTGCAGATAGTTGCATAGACCTCCATTCTGTGCAAAGACTCTGTAAAGAAACTGCAGTTCCCCTCCATCAAGCCTCACAACATTAGTGCAGCACTAAAAAAAGCAGACCCAAGGCACCTTTGCCCTTTCAGGAGGAGAGAAGCAGGTTGAGAAAGAAAAATTCATGTCCCCAACTTTTCATTCCAAATAGAAACAAAAGTACAAGAAAAAAATGCAAAAGTTCTGGTATATCTTCCTGTTTCTTACTGTTTGAGATTGCCTATTGTAGCTGGAGAAGAACTTCCTGCAACCTATATCAATGTCTCCCCTGGAAATGGTGAGAAAGAGTAATTTTTCACATTTCCAAAAGGAACAGAATCAAATCTTTAACTCTCAAAATACCTTGTTGGTCAGACACTGTATGTTCCAATTTGTTTTAGGAAATCTCCTGGGGAAGGAAAACTTCCATATCACTGGGCTGACTTACAAAAAACTTTTATTCTTTCCTCTAAATAGGATGTTCCAAGGTGGGTTCCTCCTCTCTTTCACCTTGCCAACCTTATCAAAATAAATCAGATTCACTTCTAATAGTGATAAATACTGAGACACACAGGGAAAAAAAGTAGGTACCATCAATAGGAATTGTCACAACATAATAAATTGACTAAAATACCACCAGAGTACAGGGTTTCTTTCAGAAATAATAAATCAGGACTCATAAGTAAAAGCGATTACATTTGCAGTGCAGCTTAGAAGATTGCCTAGCACCATAATTTGAGAATTTTTACTGCTAGTTTAGTTTATTGCTTAGCTGTAAATCCTATTTAAATAATCCTAGAAGTATAGCTGCAAATATCAGAAACACAAGCAGTTCTAGATCAAGTTACTGTTGAGCGCAGGAAGGCTACAAGCTTTAGGGTAAGCATCAGCTACTTCTGGAAGCCTGATCCACTAAGGCCATCTGGGGAGGGCTTTCTATGCATGTAGCTATTCATTTCCTGTTGATTTGTTAGGATGTTGTAAGGTCAACAAGTAAATAAATATCAACTAATTACTAAGGTTGGTTGTATTGAATTCTAGGAACTCTGTAGCAGATGAGTCCTGGCATATATAAGTATTGATGTTCATTTGAGGTCTAAGTCAAACTCCATACCAAGGGAGTTTATTTCGTGAAATGAAAAATCAATCAATCAATCATAGCTGGATAATTTGCAACAGATGCTTTACAGTGATCCTCTTCTATGGGTAGCATCCTCAGTATACGCTCTAAGAAAATAGGAGGTGGAATTGGTAGGGAAGAAAAACATACAGAGATTTATATTGGCTTATGATATGTCAAAGGAAAAATGTATTGCATTTACAGTAACAGAACCAGAAAGCCCCGATGTGCTAGGATCTGGTTTCTTTTATCTCAGGCTCATCTGTTATAAATAAAATCTTTTCATAATAAGCGAGATGAAAAAAATAAACAAACAAACAGACCAAATATCTCCTTCTGTTCATTTTCTCTGGGAATAGCAGTGACATCAGAAACACAAAAATCTACCAAAAATGTTAAGCAAAGGATTCTCTAAATTAGCATCTCGGTAGTTCAGGGAGTATAAATAAAGAAGGGTGGCATCATATCACACATGGATGCAATATCAAATGCACAATGTCTTAGAGACTGAAATAATTCATCACTACTCCATTTCTATGTCCGAGGAACTTAAACAGCTGCAAGGACAAAATGTCTCACAAGGGAAGAAGCAAGCAATTTTAAAGGGAAATGGCCACAGTAGAGGATACTGCTACACAGCCTCTAGCACAGCAGTGGGTAAAGATTTCCAAAGCAATCAGCATTGGGATGGATGCCTTTCCTAAGTGAAGCCAGTGAGGCAAAGTTAAGATCAAGTTAAGATATGCAAAGTAAAGATAGGGATGAGAGCGTTTTGCACAGTGAAAGACCACTGTGTTTTCCATCCACCATGATGATGGTGTCCAGCAGTGGTTTTGATCTCATCCACGAGACCCATGGTACAGACATTCATATATGAGCTTGTCATCTGGTGCTCTTTGTGGACAAATAGAGGAAGTAGGCAGTTCTAGGGCACAGTTCATCAGGCTTACTACATATGTCTATCTTAAGTAGATGCCCTCAGCTACCACAGCTGAGAGGAACAGCGTCACAAAAACATCTGTTTCCCCTCTCTAATTCTAGAGGATCATATGTAGAAATCCTCCATACAGGCGTCTAACCCCCAAATATCTGCTGCACATTTAGGGAAAGGCCACAGTAAGTATATCTATAGGTAGGCTCGGACATAGCTCGTTTGGCACCCCATGTACCTGGTCCACCTGTAATACACTCGGAAAGAGTTTGGACCCATGGTGAGGCATAGCCTTGGTCCTCTGCAATACCAGATGAAGTTTAATCCTAAAAACTGGTGTATGGATAATCAGAGTGAATGGTAAGTGGGACCAGACCTGCAGATTGGATCAGATCCACATCAGATAGCAGTGATTTAAGTTAAAAGTATTTTTATTGATTTCAGGGGGAGCAGAATTTGGTTAACTGTGAGGATATGTGAAAAATCTCACCTTCAGGGTGTTTTTCCCAAAATAACAGAGAGTTATAGGAACCAGCACCCCCAGAGGTGAGGGATTTACATGGAAGCTGAATTTTCAGCTATCCTGAACCCAGAAGTCCTATTGTAGGATCAAGAAAAAAAGAGAGAAGAGCTTAGCATCTTATCTGCATTCAGTATGCCAAGCATATTTGAAAAAACTGACCTTTAATGATTATCTCTGACAGGCTCAAAATGTGTTTTTTGAAGGAAATGTACTTGCTGTCACGTTATTGAAAAAAGGAAGGGTGGAAAAAAAGCATAATCACAGTCATTTGAAACTGAGTGCCTGGTTTGCCAAAATACGCCTGAATATTCTTCCCTGTTATTCACCACTTTGTCTCAAGATGTTGGTTTTGTTTGTGCCAGATAGAAGCATCAAAGCATGATTTTTTTTGTCTCAGGTAGAATCTCTGTTTTAGAGAGAAGCCGGATTAAAAAAAAAAACCAAAAAACCTGCAGTATATATAGTAATAGCCTGTATGGGGCTAGAAGGAGGAAACCACAGACATTTTTATGCATTTATCTTAAGTTTCCCATTCTGGTCAGGAAAATTTATTGTGGCAGGTCATTTAAAATAAGAAGGTCCCACCTATATTTCTTACAGAAATGCTGCTGCATAGCCAAGAAAGGATTTTAAAATTTCCTTCCAATTTTTATGTTTCATTTCCTTGTGTTCATGAAGCAGCAACTATTTTGATGCTAAGTATATGGCTTTCAGAATGTTTGAACAAGTTTAAAAAAAATAAAAAAAGTATACATTTGATACACTAGGGGGGAAAAAAGCCTGCTACTATTATGTTACATAACCTATTTTTAATAGAAGGTGGAAGAAACAAACTCCTGAGTAGCATTGCTTTAAAAACTTTTTTGTTCAAATTTGAAATGTAGAAAAATAAACAACAGAAAATGACTATTTTTCTTTATTTGCTTCCTTAATTTATTGATTTGCTTCTTCTGCAAGTTTCAAAGGAGCGATTTTGTTTGTTTGTTTGTTTTAAGCTTATAGTTTCTAAAGTTATATGGTTAGGGAATACTCTCACTCTTCTTTCCTTTTAAGTTTCTAGCCTCTCAGCAAAAAAAGAAACACTCTGAAGCATGATCCACAATATAGCAACTGGAATAGAAGGGAGCCAAAACATACATACCTCTGCAAAAAGTAGATTCTGCTGTATAAACCCATCTCATAATTTTATTCAGAGTTTTGTGGGGGGGTTTTTTTTGTTTGTTTTAGGGAACTTTTTTTTTTTTTAATATTTGAGGTTGGTAATACTTCATACTTTCTATCATTTCTTCACAACCATTCTATATTCCTTGCTCTGGTGTCTAGGGAGTAGAAGTGGATTTGCTTGAAACATTTTCCCATGAAAGACTGTGTGCAAGGAGGATGCCCGTCTTTCTCCTCACAAATACAGGAGGAGTAGGCTACAGACTGCACAAAGCTATAGCAATTTCTGCCCCTCAGAGGGGGCTGCAGGCCCCAAAGCAATTTGTAACCTTACCAGGGCACAGTGTTCATAATCTGAGTCTGCAGGACAAGTTGCAGTCCTTTTTCTTTGTGTGCTAAGAAGTAAGCCTCTCTGTCTCTCATACACATGCATATTATATATATATATTTATATATAAAAATATATATCTCCATGGGGCATATATACACCATACAGCACAGCATAACATAGAGGTCCCTGAACTAGCCAAAAAGCATTTCTGTCTCTGCAGCTGGAAGTACTGAGCAGGGAGCAATGTCAGGCAGACCCACACGGCCCCCCCGTCTGGGACTCAGCCAGGGCTGCTGCACCACAGGGTGAGCCTAGCTCCCCAAGAGAGCTCTAGACTAACCCTCCTTGTGCAACGTTCACTCCCCAGATCAGCACGTACCAGGCCGCTCAGCCTGGCTTTCCAGGGGGGATCAACACTTATGAGCTTAAGGCTCTTCTTTCTAGTCTCCTGGTCATTCTTAATGGACCACGATGGTGAGTAACAGCCAGAAAGCAGGAGTCAGATGAATTAAATTGTCTGGATTCACTTATTGCAAATTGAGGCTGTTAATATCATCCTGTAAGGGAAGTTACCACTGCAAGGAAAGGCTCTTCTCTGCCATGGATGGCATCATCTTGATAAATGGGATGGCATGATTTTACTTAAAGAGAAAGGGAGGGTAACTACTCTTAAAAATTACAGCAGTAATTCTAAAGCTGAATGGCAGTTCATCTTCTTCCCTTGCAGCATATAATTGAGGCAATATCATTACCTCATTACCAGAGGATACTGCCGTAGGCTTTGAAAATAGCCTCTAAAGAGTCACTGACACCACTTGAAGAGTTTTGAGAAAACATTGTATTTAGGGACAAATTTAATTATTCATCAGACATATTTTCTAACTCAAATTAAAGAGCCTTTGCGTTGTAAGCTGTAAGGAGCAGATAGGGAGAACCACCTGAACACAAACACAGCAAGAGGAGAGCAATGACAGTGAGCCTAATTATTTTATAACGCATATGATGGCCCCAGAATTGTGTCCCAAATGGATCCAAGATGCATTAACAAATACCTGTTGAAGTGCCACTAGCTAATTCCTGTACCAAATGATGCTTTGTTGCTTTGGGATTCAGTTAGTAATATGGACACAAATCATCGCTTCCTCCCCTCTAATGTCCTTTGTGCCATTCAAGTTTGCTTTGAGTCAGATCCTGCAATTCTCAAGCCTTTCTGCCTGTCCTCAGTGATGATGATGTCTGCTAGTGATAAGGCTGATACAAAAGTGGAGACAAACACCTTAGCAGTTTGAAGAAAATTGCACAGTGCTCATATATGATGCTGGAAACAGAGATGAAAGTTTTACATGTTTCTACCAATGTGGTCACAAAACAACTTCCCCCTGCCCCATC
Source organism: Struthio camelus (assembly GCF_040807025.1). Classification (NCBI taxonomy): domain Eukaryota; kingdom Metazoa; phylum Chordata; class Aves; order Struthioniformes; family Struthionidae; genus Struthio; species Struthio camelus. The sequence goes on from NC_090944.1 coordinate 106,934,293, forward strand.
CCTTCTTATATGAAGGACTTTACAACAACTCATAACAGTTAACTGAAGAGACAGCCTCTCCCATTCTAGATGTCTCCTGCTTCCCATGCTCTCCATCTGTATTACCTCCTCTTGGCCAGGTGCAATCATAAAATGATGCTTATCAGCCCACTTAATTGTCCTTAAGTGACAGATGGGATTTGACTATAGCTGGTAAGGCATAAGCACATGAAGCAGATGAGCAGTTAATTAGCAATGCTCCTGTTTCTGTGCAAATATCTATAGAAACCAGATATAAAAAGATAGCCTTATCAAGCCAGTTAGTCCATTCCCTCTCTACTAACACACTTTTTTCTCTTACGTTGTACATTTTAAAGAATTTTTTTTTTCCAATCTACTTTTAAAAGTCTCAAGTGATGAAATTTCAGTCAGCTCCCTTGGGAGGCTATTCCACAGCCTAATGAATCGTTCTGTCAGGAAATCTTTTCTTTGCGTTCAGGCTAAAGCTAGTTCTTGAAAAAGTGAGCCGACCAAAACAGGAGAAAAATCATATTTGATAACTCTGTAGAACAGTTTCTAAATATGAAAGTGAACCTTCATGTTTTCTAGGAAGCATTAGCACTTCTATAAATAGTCCTACTAGAAAAAGAATCAGTGCGTTTTTTTCTCTTGGGGGCAGACTTACCTTTTTCTTACCGGATCGCATGAATCTAAAGATTCTGGTCATAAAAAGAGAGAACAATAAGCTAGAAATGAGATGTGCTGCTCTCAGGGAAAAGAAAGCAGCAAAGCCAGCCCTTTTTATCTGCCATATTTCAGGTCAAAATCCAATGGCCAATGCCTATGCAAGTACACAGCTCCCCCCTCCCCTCCACCCTTAGCCTCATGTATTTCCCAAGCGTCCAAAACACCCAGAACAGGTTAGAGAACTTTGAGTAGAGAACTCCATTCAGGTCCCCAGCTACTTCATAGAATAACTCAGGGCTTCCTTAGGCTTTCAGAGCAGCTCAACAATACCTGAAAAAGTTGTTAAAAACTTAGCCCAAGGAGGAAAACATTCCACAGAATCATTGGAAACAAATATTAACTTTAATATACCGTATTTAGGATCATGCTTCTTTTACTTTTATATATATATACACTCCAATCTTTTGATATACTTATACACTGAGTCTCGAGAAGTTTCTTTATGGCTCATAACTAAGGGAGTTTAACAGAACCAGATGCATTAGTCTCCAGAAAAGAGTGAGCTCCAACTCCTGACAACAGCTTTCTCTTCTCTAATCCTTCTGTCTCCTCTCTCCCTTTTTTCCCTCTTGACATTGGAGTGTTATCTCTATGCTTTTCTGTCTGGACTGTCTCTCCTTAGAGGGATCAGCCTTCAATATCTTATGTGAAGTACTAGACCAAAATATTAGACAGATCTAGACAGCTCAGAGCAAGCTTATCTGGACATGCAAGACAGGAGCCAGCAAATTATTCAGCCCATTAAAACAAACAAACAAAAAAAGCACAATCAGAAACTAAACACTCACCTAATATCCCAAATTAAGGCAGCACAGGCTATAACAAAAATATCTGTTCATAGTTCAGATGCCTACTCAAAGGAGTTTACCCTATCTGCTATGCTACCACCTTCTTACCTATCACAGAGAGCAAGCCCTGTGTTCAGGAACTCCCAGGAAAGCCCCCCCCCCCTTCCAGCCACACTAAATCCTGCCTTCTTCTAAACATTCAAAATTAGGGTAATTAGACTCTCAGGTCAACACTCCCTTAAAAAGGGGGCGGGGGGGGGGGAGGAAGAGGGGGTCAAAAAGTCCTTTCTCCTCTTTTCTTTTTAAAGAAGCCTGTAACACAACTCAGCCCTTCCTTCCCAAAAAGTGAGAGCTTTTCCACTCCCAGCTGCCATCGTTTAACAGCAAACCTCCCAGTACTCACACAGCTGCAGCTAACCCCTGCACCAGTTAAAAAGAGCCCAAGGTGGAGCTAGAGAGAAAGATTTTCACCGGACAAGGAGCAAAGCACTATAAAAGTTAGCTGAATTGCTCCTGCCAGAGACTGTGATTATATCAGCATGGCTTCCAGATCAATAGTGCTAATAAGTTGGCAAATTCAGCAGTGATACTGTCTTAATATCCTGGTAGAAGATCACTGTTTCTGTTCACACTTACTTGTAAGCAGTGAGTAACTCACACCTCTTTGCACCCTACTAAAACACATGCAGGGTATGTACAGCCATGAGCTCAGCCAAACACTGCTTGAGGCTGTGCCATAAGGACTGTAGAAACCAGGGTATCCTGAATCAAGTTGGAAGAGTCTGAACTGGATCATGCTAATAGTCTATCCAGCCCTGTCTTGTGTCTCTGCTGTTGGGTATTGCCTACTAAGTCAATAAGGGAAATCAATTCAAAACCATAGGAGCAGGGCAAGCCTATAGTGGTAATTTCCCAGAATACTCTCTCGGCCTCTTACCTGCCTGTGGTCCAGCTAACAACAGAGAGATGCTATGTTTGCACATAAAAAGCCAGGTCTTCCTTTTGTGAAGTTTTCCAATTGGTCTATAAGCCAGTGCAAGCATTTAGCATCTCTATACTCCATGGGAAAGAGTTTCACAGCTTTGTACCATCCAAAGTGAAGAGATATTTTGCTTGTTTGTTCTGGTCCTGTCACTTGCCAGTTTCGTCTGCTGTCCTCCAAGTCAGCCTTGTATTGGAAAAGACGATGAACAGTCGTTTCTTATTCTTCATATCATTCATAGTCTTAGAGATCTTTATAATATCAAATTAGAGTCACTTCCTTTCAGGTAGAGGAGTATAATGCTATTCAATCATGCCTTGTACAAAAAACACTCCACATGTACTCCCGACCATCCTGGCAACCCTCCTCTGTACCTTTTCCAGGACCAGAACTGCATAACATCATCAATAAGAGCACTGAGATCACTTAATACCTCAAGCTGGATCAAAATGAGCTACTGTGGGCAAAAAGAAAATTGTACTAGGTGACCTCTACCCCAGCATGTCTAGCACTAGAGACGTTAGCCAGTTCACTGTCCCTGGATAACCATCTGCTGCGCCTCCAAAGCACATCACATTATACCAACTGGAAAAGCTCACATAGCACTTCCCAGGGATATCCAGTAGTTTTGCAGGGACTAGATCCCTGGAAGTTTATTTTCTGGACTAGTGAACACAGGAAGAGATCTCAGCAACCAAAGAAATGTTTGCAGCAGCCGTCAGAATCTCTCCCTCCCGCTGTGCTAGTTAAGTTGTACTGTAAAGCAGATGAAATCATGAATGAATCATCACCTGAGAGAACTCAAGCACCCACAAATCACCAGCTCATTGATGGCAGGGGGAGTAAACCATCTATATTTAATGACTACCACTGTTCTTACTTCTCCTGTGGACTACTTGTACTAATCACAGTGATTGTCTTTGAAGATTTATTGCCACTTTTCGCCTCTGCTGTAGTCACATATTAGCAGCCTTAACATTAAGAAAAACAAGTTAATACCACTGCTGACTGTGTGATGAGGTGATTTACAGTGGGGCCTTAACAGTAGAAGCTTTTCACAGGCAGTGCATCTTTGTTTATCTGAATGTAAGGGAGATAGAGTACATTTGAGTAATTAAGGGAATTATCAGTGCAACTAAGAGACCCTAAGGGTTGTGACCCTGTTTTGGATAATTGAGATTTGGATAACCGAGGCTAGACTGCAGTCCATAGCACAAAGCTATGGTTATAGCAGTTTGGCTACATGACAACAAAAGTGAAAGGGGTGATTGACAGTTAGGCTGTGCAGAACCTTCTGAGATCCCGCTGGATTTTTGTTTGTTTGATTGTTAGTCAGTGTGGACTTAAGGACAGTTCTGTACAAAGAATTAAGTAAAAGTTTTGATTAGGAGACCTGAGAAACTTTTTGCTGGGGTTACACAAGTAACTACAAATGTTGTAGAAGATGAATTTCACTTGTTTTTCCCATACAAACCATTTATGAGACATTTGCAATTTTCTTAATAAATAACTCTCTCTGTGATTTTGGCCCATCTGAGCTTTCTGATTTTCCCAAATTAGCCATTTTCACTACCACAGCCGGAGTTCATATGCATACCTGCATGATAAGCACAGGAAATTCTTGAGATCTTCATCTGAATACTAAGGCAATAAGTTAGCCATAGGCCAAGGTAAACGACACCCTCCAGAGCTTCAATTCAAACAAAGAGCCCCTAAAGTTGAGGGGCTGAATAGTCTTAAAGTGTAGCATAATAAACGTGCGAATGTTAATACATATTATAATAATAAACATTTTATTCCATCACAAGAGTAAAACACTGATGTCAGTGCAGTTTCTCCTGGAATGCACTTTATCAATAATTTAGTCTGTCAATTCAAAGTAATAAGTAGAAAATATCTCAATAAGATTGGGCTTGACTTGGAATATTTCTAGCATCCCAAGTTAGGTAGGAAACAGATGAAATGCAGCTTCTTCTGCACTTTTTGGATAATTTCAGAAGTCAGTATATCCATATTCCTCCCCGATAACTGTTAAATAAACCCAGCAAAAATAAATAGGAAGGTAATGCATTTAATGTTAATGTAAATTCAACTCTGTTAATGTAGACAGACAATTCTACAAAAGAGTTTAGTGGACTTTACTTTAGCTAACTCCTGCTTTTTTAATGTTGCTTTCATAATAGGCTTGCTGAGATGAAAAGCTTAAACGAAACTCTCCAATAGACTTACTAGTGTAGCCATAGCCCCACGCTATTGCTGCTGCACAGTTATGGAATTTGATCCAGTTGCCATTCAGTCAGTCTGGCGTTCCTTCACCACTGTCTAATTCTGATCACAGGCACTCGGGGTAATTGGAAACCTGATCAGTAGCTCTACTGCAGAGATTGCATGTTATCTTAGACAAGCTGCTTCCAAAATCCATGCCTTTGATTTCCTGCTTGTAAAAAGGCAACTGTCTTGGTAACCCACTTTACATGGAATGTGCTGAGGATCAAATTATTAGTATTTGCTGAAAGTCTTGAACAAAAGATGCACTAAAAGCACACTGAATTGCTACTGCAGTGTCAATATACTAGTATGCATTACCCAAAAGCTCTTCAATACAGCAAGATTTTGACTTACATGGTGTAGATCACTATTTCCCTTCTCTGAAAGGGACGAATTGCCCTACAAAGGATAGTCCGTAACACATTTTAAAGAGATGTAGCTATAGGGTTCTGTTTTGAGCTTAAAATAACACGAACTATGTACCAGCTAACAACATTTCTTGCACAAACACCACCTAACTGCTAAGTGTGGCTGCTTTACTACGGGAAACATTCTCTCAGACACTCACTTCTTGTAGCTGCTTCTTTTACTTTTCAGCTTCCACGTGAGCATTGGCAGTGAAGCCTTGTGCCTGTCCTTTCTTATTCCTTGATCAGTCCCTTGCCGCCGTACAGCTAGACTTCAGAGGTTTATTTTCTACAGAGACTGGGAACTATGATCTCCTGCTTTGCCGTGTGAGGCCAAAATCTCCCACTACAGTGCCATGTGTTCAATGCCATTTAACCTCCACAACACCAGTTCTGCGAACCTTAAAGCAAATTCAGTATTTTCACCATGTATTTTATTAGGAAAAGTAATTTAACTATCTATTCCCTTTGTGCCTAACCATTCACAAATAACAGACCTGCCAGGATGAGAAAAGAAACAAATGAGAAAGGGGAAAAGAAAAATTCTACAAAGATAAATGGTACTACTTGTATAGCTATCAGCTGTCCTAAAAATGTTAAGGAAGTCCAATTTTATTAGAAACTAGAAGCAGAGTTTGACTTATTTAGATTAGACTGACTATAACTTAGGAGAGTTTCTATTTTCTAAAGAGTGCAAATATTACAGCTTTAGTTTTCTCCCAAACAAGACAAAATACAAAGTTAAAATTTTTTCACATGATGAAAAAAATGAATTTTGTTTTAGAACCAAAAATGCAAACATTCTAGTTGAAAATATCACAACAAAAAGGCATGAATGACCGAGTCAAAGAAAACCTTTTCTTTCAGATGTATCCAGTAAACTATTTTGAACAAAAACTCTGTTCTCTAGTGAAAAAAATAGTTCATTGGAAATTCTTGACTAGTTCTCATTATGTCATTGTATCTCTCCTTTTTCCTACCACAGAATTATTCCCCTGGGTGTATACTGCATCTGCCCAGCCCTTCACTAGTCTGTAAGCAGCTCATAAACGTTAGCACACTTAGCCTTACAACAGGTTTCTGACCTAAGTTACTATTATCTCCTACTACAAAAGGAAAATGAAAAGCAAAGATACGCACCTGTTGCTAAGAATGCATCTAAGCATGTGCACACATATACATTGTGTATATATAAACATACATATTCCACGATTTTTTAAAAAGGAATTGAAAGGGACAGAAGGTAATTAATAAATTAAATTTTTGAGCTGACTCATGGTGTTTTGTTTGCACAGGAGGAAGATACTTTTGAGAGGAAGATCCATTTAACCTTTTCAAAAATATTTATTGATTCCGAAGTGGAAATGTGACTGTGAATTATCAGAGCATTTCATTTCAAATTACCATTCCCATTTTCAGAAGTGACCTAACTTTTAACTTAAGAAGGAGGGAAACATTCTCAAAAAGAAACAAATTATAATTCTGAAAGCTGCCCTCTCTTTTTCTTTGTGATCAGGTATGTGTTTTTGGCGAGCAGTGCTAAATCGTGCATAGGCTATTTCTTGCAGGCCTGGGGAAAATCTCAGACTATGGCTCCTAACTACAATGTTATGCTTTCTCCCTAAGAATTCTTGCCTGTTTTTGCCCTATAACGAGTGAATGTATATATACACACACATACACACACGTATATGCATATTTATATACATACATATATATAAACACATATGTCACAAGGGTTAGCACTACCATTCCTTTCCCTTGAGAAATTCCAGTATTTACTAGATATCTGATTGAAAATGTATTTATTGTTATACATCTACATTTTATTTTGTTTAATTTTTAATGGAGATTAAAAATATTGATTTCAAGCAATATTTATTACAGTTTAATTCTGACGTTATTTGAGTCATGAATGACTTGATTCCATTTCAATTGTTTCATACATATTTGGCAAACAAAAGCCTAATGTTTTAGCTTTGTGTGAACTGCCTGCTACTAATATTCAGGATCTGCTTATTCATTGTTCACGTTGTGTTCAGATTGCTGGTCATCCAAATCATGTGATATGGTTGCTACTGCCTCACTGGATGATTAAAACCCTTGAAAACATGACCATTTGAATGCCACACTGGTCATACCAATCTCAGTGAAATGAACAGGAGTCACTAGAATCCAAATGACCAATATCACTTAGTGTTAACATAAACCATTTTTTTTTCTGAGTATTAACTTTCAAATGCTCACAGGTAAGATTATATTCTTTTCCTACCTGAGGTCAGTATGATTTTATCGCTTGATGTCATGTAAGCATTCAGCAATATCTTTTGCTCTGTTAGAGGAGGATCAATAAAAAAGGACTGTATGTTGCCAAGGCAAACTATTTTATCTTGTTCCTGGTAAGACTACAGAAATAGCCAAATAAAGCTAAAAATATATATTTGAAGGATCCTGGGATATAGTATAAAATAAATTTACGGCTAGAGGAGAGATTGCTTAGAAGCAAGGAGAAAAGATCATACTGTGAATGTAATAAAAATTATTTTAAGAACAACAATCTGAGATCCCATATTAATGCTTTCTAAATAGCCCTCAGGTGATGCCTTGCTTAAATGTCAGAAAAGCCCTGCAAAATCAGTCAGCAACAGAAGGAAGCAAAACAAACCTCCAAAACTGTGTTCTTTTGTTCCTAAATATCTTTGCCACCTGTAACAAATATTTTGCAAAAGGGATATAATTAAATTGGGACAAGAATACAGTCCAGCTTCCCATCTTGAAATACTGTGACTGGAGAAACAAGCTTCTGAAAATAGATCTCATTTTCTGGGTACTTAAGATTTTCTGTAGATCTGAAATCTCAAGCTGCAACTTCCCATTTACCTAAGCCAGAAAGGCAAGTCATATTTAGGAAGAACAGCAGCTGCAGAGTACGTTATTATTCTTTATGTGCTTGTCAATACAAGGCAAAAAGAGAATGACTGTGAGAGCATGTGAGTGCAACTACATTGCACGCTAAACTTGGGAGGCTTTTTATTTAGATTTTTCTCAAAGATACTTGATTTCCATAATAACAAAGACTTTTGTGGAAGAAAAGCAGTTATAATGTATGTATCAAGCCCTGTACCAAGCCATGATAACACGACACACGTTGTTAAAGAAAGAGTTTAAAATAATTCCTTAAAACAAACATAATTACATTAATATAAACTAAGTTTAAGCACCACATAACAAAGATCTAGTTCTCAGCTCTTTCTCTAGCATCTAGCAAGATATTGACTTAAGGACCTGTATCTGACGGCCAGTACGTGTAATATCTAGCTCAGATAGGTCTCAGTTTCCATTAGGTCACTAAATGATCTGTTCATGATTTAACACGGCAATAGCCCATGGCAGTACCAGGATATGTCAAACAAGAGGACCAAATCGATGAGCCATGCTGGAAAGAACTACAGCAGCCATTTTTTGACCTGAGAACACTATTTATTTTTAAAGGTAAATCCTATACTTGAGAAAGAATGTAGCCTAACTTTGATTTTTCCATTCTGTGGGAGGATAATGATGTAGGATAGAACTGACCAACATGCAAAAATTTACTATGTCCCACTTCAGCCTTCTTATAGGAGGATGGATTTTACCCTTTTATGGCAAGATCTCAAAAGCGAGGAAGTTTCCTGAGCCACAGAGCCATCACAGATCTTTGTTATGCTATTCACAGAGTTAGGTAGGTAAAAAATTTGTCAAAGAGACAAATAAAACATTAAGATGGGCACATACTGCAGGCATTTGATGTCCGGCATAGAGGAGGCAGATCTCAGCCCATCGCTTCCACTCTCCCTGCAAAAAGATGCTATACACAGATGGGCTGGTCACATTTTAGAGGGTCTCTTGCATTGATTTGAAAGCTTGTTGCTAGGTTCTACTAAGAGTTGAGGGGAGGGATTATTATTATTGAGTGACTCATCTGCTCAGTGATGATAAAAAAACTCTTTGTGTTCAGTGCAAGGGGAAAAAAAATTAAACAGCATTCTCATTCCACTCACCGACTCAGGGAGGTGAAAGAAAGATCGAGAAAACGGAAATAAATGCACAAAGGGCTTGAATAAATTTTCTGTGTTCATCAAAAGACTGAAACAGGTTAGATGTGACAAATAAAGCACCGCACAGTGGCTCGAGGAAGGATCAGCTATGCACAGTGTGACTAAAAAGACATGTCATAAGCCATACTTTACCTTAGCCAAGCACTCCAATTCTGCAGTGAGAAGGGTCGTATAAATATCTAGAGACAGAGTTATCTTCTTAGTTGTATCCTTGTTGATTTTTCTTTCCCTCGCCCCACCTTGTGCTACCAAATTTTCTGTAGGTTTTCCCTAAATGTGGCCCTCTTTGGCCTCCATGGGATTCCTTTCATGAACATCAATTGGGCTGCCCTTCTCCTGCTCTGCTCTGACCCTCTAGCAGTAAACCCACTTCTTTCCAGTTCACATGAAACTACTACCTCCCTCACCTCAACCTGCAAACAAATACAGTTTGACTGAGACAGCTGAAACTTTGTCTCTTCCTGCCAGCTGAAAGACCATCAAGTTTCACCTTTCTGAGAGCTGTGGCCACGCTGTATAGCTGCGAAGCTTTTCAGCAACTTTGTCTCTCATCCCCATAAGACATCACTGGCAAAATGCCTTCGGTGAGCTACAAACAGGAGATGTGGCTGTGGTGGCGAGAAAAGGCCACACAGTTCTTGCAAAGCACTTGTGAGTTGGAGTTATAGTATTAGAAAATACTACGTAGCTCACAATGGTATTTCTCAAGCAAGTTGAGATTTTTCACAGATATGCAAGATATTTTAATTATAGGCATCCTGCAAAAAGCCATGGTCCTCTCCTCCACGAAAGCTGCTGGGACCTGAACATATTTCCCTACTGAATATTTCCAGAGGAGATAAGTCACCTGACTTGACTACAGGGAGACGGTGGAGATAAAAATTTGGAGAACAAGGAATCAATGTTGTATTTAAAGACCAACATACAGTAAATATCTGGGAGCAGCAATGATAATTTTCACTTACGTTTGAGATAACTCACCAAAAATACCAACTAGCCATCACTTAAGGAAACCTATCAAAATGCTATCAGTCCAGAAAACAAATGTTCTGTCAACACAATTTGACCCTTTTTTTTTTAACCCAATGCACTTGTTTCACATACAAACTGTGTAGTGCTTTATGACTGTTGCATGCATTTACCTAGTCACAGGAATATTCACAGGGGGGAAAAGATCAAAAGGCTACTGAAATGATTGGGAAGGTTTTGATTTTGATCTTTGAGGAGGCAGACATTTGTTGCTGGCTGCTTTGAAACCAGACACAGACTGCTGAGAGAGCCATGACATTTTTTTTTTCCTCTCAGTTCTTCCTTTTGCCATTTGACTGGCCATTGTTTTCATTCTGTACCAAAAGGGCTGTTACATCTTTTTAGGCTGTTAATACAGGTATCTGATATAAATTCTGGCATAGTCAGTTCTTCCTTTCTAGTACACGTTCACAGGTGTTATCCTTTCACAGATACCACAGCCCGCCCATCTGGCCACAGCCACAGAGGATGAGGTGTGTTTAAGGCACCCTCTTTTCCTTTCCAGTTCTTAATTTTTATCTTTAGGCAGCACAAAAAGCAGGGTTATTCCTTCTGACTAGCAAGTACGCTGAAGCTTTTCTGACAAGCTTAGACATCGATAGACAATGGCTGAGGACTTACTGCAGCTGGCACCATTTTGAGTTCCCTTGCTCCTGACTCTTTCAAAGAAAACTGTCACTCTAAAGACAAGATAGGAAGAATTCCTTACTTTCTCACCAGTGTATGTTTTTCCTCCAATATCATATGGCTTTAGATCCCTGCAATTCATGTGGTTTGATCATAACAAGGCTTTCCAAAGTCTATCCTTCTCCTGGCAAAGTCGATTCAGATTCTATAGGCATCACTGAACTGTTACAGCGATTCGGCTCAGTTCTGTGCATAAAGATGCATCTTCAGCCCTGAACTATCTCCTCTCGCTTCAGGGAAAAGTTTTACGCTGATTTTTTTCCTGCATTGGTGCCATACATGTTTTCTAGGGATTTTCAGCACAACCTTAGCTCTATTAAAGTGGAGAAGGAGCTTTTAACCAGCATTTGCTTGCTGATGATTTCATCCTTAATCCAGTTTTCTATGCTGCTCAGCACCTATGTTGACATGCACCGCGATGCACCACCCTTGCCTCTCCCTTTTCAACCAACTGTAGTCCCATTCCCCGGCTTTACTGCTATTCCAGGGCCCTCTCCTTATCTTACCTTTCCATCACAGCACTGCGATTGCAGAACATCTGCTAGAGGATTAGAGACCAGCTCCTTCTTGAGGAGCGATTAGCAGAAGCCTCCTAAAACACCTCATTGTACCTCTTGCACTAAACGCCCCATTGTACCTCTTGGACTGCTCTTGTACTATCAGAGCAGTCATCCTTTCAAGTCTACTCTTATTTAGCTGACATATCCTCTCAGCACATATGATTTTTGGAGCTGGAGGAAGGATTTCGAGAGCAGGCACTCAGAGGCCTTGATACACTACAGAACTTGCTCGCAAGACAGTCCCAGCACAATCTTGCCTGGCCAAGTAACTTGACTTCCAAGTAGGGCTTGGCAGACAAAGGTTTTCTGGTCCCATGAATAGGAATGAAAGCGGTGACAATTGTCTTGCCCAAACTGAGATAAAAAGTATGCAAGACTTCTCATGCGCTAGGAATGTTTTGTTCCAGCTCGACTGACACTTTTACTGTGGTCATTTAACAAAAATTGAATTGCATAGCCCCTTTTAAGGTTAGGTTTCGTATGAGTTATTTTCAATTTTGATACAAAATGTGGAAACTGGAAAGGAATAATCTAATTCCTTTTTTGGCAAAAAAGTAAGATGCAATATGTGACAATTTACTCCCTACATTTTTCTCAGCCAGGAAATTCATAAACCTGACCATTTCCCAGACAGGTTTTATTCTGACAAATCTATATTTTTCTGAGAAAAACAAGAACATATTTCATGGAAAAAACCCCACTCAGCCCTGTCTTCTGTGTAGGTCAGTAGGGACTCTGCATAGACCAGACCCTGACAGTGCATCTTTTTCTTTTCTCCCATGCTTCTGAAAAAGAACACTTGCTGGCTTTTGAGCATTTAATTTGCTGCCACTGCTCTTTTCATAGTCTGAAATTGGAATCGGGCTTGTCACAAATGTTTTCTCATGAAGATGAGGATGTCATCACAGATGTAGTTCAGGGACAGGGCGGAACAAATGACAATAAGAAAGAAAATTTGGAAACATTGTCAGGTAAATATTCTGAAAGAGACACAAACAGAAAGATGGAGCAAACTGCTGCTCCTAGGGAAGCAGAAACACTTCTAGATGACATCCTCTTTTTCCAGTCTTCCATGTGGCTTCACAGAGGACCTTTTAATAGCATATTCACACCTGTTAATTTCATGCAAAGTTTTGGTAGCCTCCTACGCAGAAGGTAATTTGAGTTCCTAGAAGCAGAAGTACTGCTTATGAACAGCTCTCCCTCCTGCCTGTCCTAGGTGGGGGCAGGCAGGCAGGAGAGGGACGGCTGCCACGTCACAGAAGTCTGCATTGTCCTGGGGTTAGCCTGGCAATTTGTAGGTTGCTTTATTATTCCTGTACAGACGCTATCTCGTCTTGCAGCTCAAGTTCCTATTGATCACTGGAAGCTGTTCAGCGATCTGTGAGCACACACTGACTTGAGATACTGAAAGAATAAATTCCAGCACTTTGGTGAGATCCACAGTCGTAGTAATTAAAACTTACATGGCTAAGGCATATAGGAGATGGGGGATACAGCAATGGCCCATCTAAAGTTGGGCAACAGCGATCAGTACTGGCTTGAAGGAGCTACAGATGGCTTCTTTCTGCCTTTCATAAGTCATATTACCGTTTCTCAGTCCACCATGGAGAGGACAGTTATTCTCTCCAGAAAAAAACACAAATGACAACACACTGCAATGAACTCCAAGCAAGCAAGGCTGAATGCTCAGGCCAGGACAATGACTGAGTGGCAATGACTTGGAACAAACTACCTTTTTGCTTCAATAGGTGATCTCTGTAGGTCAAGGATGAAACACATTAACATGTAAAAAGGGATGTCTGTAGGTGTGCAGCAGGTGTGCAGCAGGCACGGCCATCACCCTCTCGCTCCCTTCTGTGTAGATGAAGAGCAAATACAGTCTCCAGGCTTGTCCGTTTGCAACCCCCCCTCCCCCCATTAAGGAGTTAAATACACTCTAAGTCACCTGAAGTATATCCCCACCTTTGCGTAATACTAATACCACTCAAACCTTGATAATTTTGAATCAGCTTTCTGTTTGGCTTTTTTTCCTAGAAGAAAAAAAAATGACAAAAAGCTTCAGATGCACTTAATACTGTTATACTGCAAACTTCAGTCTGTTCGGACAAACTTCGGAGTCCTCTGCAAAGAGAGTAATTGAGAGCCCTTTGAAAGGGATCGCCACGTTGCTGGCAGCTCTGATCCATCCGAGCAGCAGTCAGAGCAGAGGCTGCAGGTGCCATTTAAACTTCCCATTTGGGAAAGATTAGCAGGTATGTTCCACTTGCAAATTTAAACAAGGAGCGCTAATGCTGTAAACAGTAGCATGGGACAGAGAGGGCAGCAGCAGCAAATGGTGGCTCTTAGGACAAAGTGTGTTTCTTGCCCTCATATGGGTCTATCTGCCTGCCGATGGGTGGCACATGATTCGGGGGAATCTAGGCCCGGAGTCACTCAAAAGAAAACAGAGCTGTGCTGGGGAGATGAGGATAGACATTGGTTCCAAGACTTAGATGTATACAAAGAGACAATGTAGATCTTTGCTGGGATTCATAGGTTAAAAAAAAAAAAAGAAACTTGGCTGAGCATAATGACCTCTTCTTCCTGTGTGTCCCTCCTAGCGTTGCTTGTTCTTGAAAGCATCCCCTCTCTCCCTGCAAATTAGTAGCAAATTCAGGAAAGAGCTGGAGATTTGCTTTGCACTGCCATGACAAGCCATCTACAAACAGAGTGCGTACAAAAGCACTCTGTTGTGCTTAAGCCGCAATCTGTAGCAGTGTAAACTAACCATCAACACAGGGCAAAGCTGTAAACACAGAAACTGTAACCAGCCTGAAACATGGTAAGAGTAAAAAAGTAATTACCAGTCTCTCTTCCCCCTCACCACAAGTTCGAATTTGCTGTAGCACATCCTCTGTACATAGTGAGGTCCAATAGAAAATTAATACCCTGCACCATGATATTTCTCCCTTCCCAAGGAACAGGAAATTCTGGTGGCAATTGTATGGCATCTGCTGGACTTATCCACAGTGAGTAATGTAATGTATAATTAAGTTAAGAGGTGACAATTTAATCAGAGGGGACATCATTCAACCTTAGTTATGCTTACAGTTTGCCTTTTTAAAGTCTGCTTCTTATGAGAATAGTTATTCTATCCTATTAATTTCCATGATGGAGAAGGTAAAATAAATCCCATTCTTCTTGATACCTCTGTGGCACTGCCCCAAAGAGACTAGATGAGCCCTGGCAAAAAATAATTCTTGCTCCTTTGGGTAGGAAGGAGTTACCCAGTGTAAGAGCTCTTCCCTTCATACAGTTCTTTAACTCACCACTTTACGTTTCCAGTTTACTAACTCATTATATTGTGACTTGTTGACCTAAGCACTGATTTCAACTCTTCCCTTAAGTTTCTTTGCTGTTTATTCTGTTATGCATTTGTTTTGGGATGCAAGATGTGCATGTGTCCATGCAAGCTAGGAAAAGACTCGATTTCAATTTTCCTACATCTCATCCTATGATGCCATTTAGATGCCTCTCCCTCACCCAAATTCTTGGTACACTTAATCTTGCAGAGAGCATATATATCTGATGACGTCAGACAGACATGACATAGCATATACCTACTCTTATACCCCATCCCCCACATGCCCACCTTGCCAATACTGCATGTCCATCACCAGTGGCATCACCTTACCAAGAACACCAGCCTCTCTGACAACAGTGAATCGGTGTCCGCTGCCCCTCCACACCCCTCATTTCCTTCCTTCCCTTTCTTTTCCTTCACCTCCCATTTCTTCACACGACATTTGCCAAGGTCCCTGCCCTTCTGCTATATGTTTTTACCTACAGTAGAGTTGATCTGTCCAGCAAAGTTCTTCCTTGGCTTTGCAGGATTTATTAATTCCTCTAGAAAGCTGAAATCACTTTCACACTCTTTTCTATTTCTCAGTCTTTTTCTTATATTAAAAAATACATGATTAATTTTTCTTTCAAACATCTTTCAATAACTATTTCAAAATTATCATTAAAAAAACCTCTATCAGCACTTAAAAATATAAACATTCCCTTTGAACTGCCTTTCCATGCCAAAAGAGAATCAGAAACCAAACTGACATTCATTTATCTATAGAAACATTCTTATCTAGGCTTGCATTAACAGGAAGATAAAGTTATGCCTTTCTTTAAAGCTTTTAAAATGCATGGCAACAATTTTCTTGCTGTCAAAGAGGTAACTGTATATAAATATGGTTTATGTATATGTCTACATATATATTATAGATAATGCACAATATTATGGCTATACAGTATATATACACATATGAAAAAACCTTAGCACTTACCTTTGAGAAGTAACATTTATCCCAGGTTCAGTAAAATAATCTCAGACAGGCACTTAGATCTTCTTTCTATGCCATGCATCCTTTTTTTCAAAAGAAGATAAAATCTGAAAAATCCTAGTTGATCTCCAGCTAACCAAAATGCAGACTAGAATGTTTGGCAGATGCAGCCTGATTCAATGAAGTCCAAGTGCGTGAATCCCTGAGACTCCTTATTCAGTAATATCCAAAGCACAAAAAAGGGAAAGAAATAAAAAAGAAAAAGAAAAAGTGAATAACTTGTTCTTTTCTCTTTTGGTTTAAAAACCCCAGTCTTGGAAGACTAAGCAGCCTGCAGGCTTTTCAAGCATTCTGATCTTAGTGCATCCCAAGGTAACACATGCATTTTGGTATTACAAGTCTTCATATTAGCAAGCCTAGCTCCTGTGTATGTGCGTGTGTTGGGGAGGGGGGTTGAGGTGTATGGTGGTGGTAGGAGAAGAGAGATAGGGAGATGCACACACACACACACACACTCACGCAGAGATGGAAAAAGGAAAAACAGCAAACTGGAGTGATCTCACAAAGTGCTCTAGATGGCAGAGCCTGCACGGCTTGTAAGACAAGCAATGTGCAAAAAAAAAAAAAAAAAAAAAAAAAAAGGAGAGAGAGAGAGAAAAAAACCCAAGAGAACTATCAGGCAGCTTCAGGAATTTCTTCTTACCTCTTCTGACGATGCAACGTGCAGCAAGTGCTTAGTGTTGCACAGGAATCTGTGCAGGCACAACTCAGTCAGACCTCTAACTTCTGAAATAAACAAATATATAGTATAGGAAAAAATCAGAAACCGGAAGAAAGAAGGGTACAAAAAGAAGCTACTAAACAAGTAAGAGTGCCAAGGAGGAGGTTTGAGTGGGTGGGAGGAGAATAATTGATGCTGAAAGAGGCATCCAAACTGCCGGTCCTAATACAGATTGGCTCTGTAATTATGTGGCAAAGCACTGACTTCTAAGCCATTGCATAATAATAGAAACCTAAGCTGTGTAGACACAGCCTGACATGCTAAATCCTCAGGAGCTACACTCAACATTTGTCAGTGGAAAGCGTGTCAGTTCTCTGGGGGCGGAGGAAGCTGGGGAAAAAGGGAAGAGGAGAGAAATTGTACTGCAAAATGCACAAGCTGCAGCTGCAAAGAGCTCTCAGGTGGTACCAATGCCAGAAATATTATTATAGAACTCATCTATATCTATATATAGAAAGATAAATACAGTAACACTGTTAGTTTCATTCAAGCTATTCAGTACTAGAGGAAGAATTCTCCCTTGATATATTTTAGCAACTTAAATGCCAAAGAGAAGATATAGACATGTTCTGGGTTAAATATTTTTAATGCTGCTGCCTAGAAGTAACTCTCTCTTTGTACTAAATAATATTGGAAGGTCTATTTAAAACCTAAATTAAGATAAAGGAACCCAGGAGGTCTGATCAGCCTTTCCAGCCTGCAGACGGATTCCTGTCTCCACCTTTCTAAGCACACAAACACGTACATTTTCTTCTATTTCCCTCGGCTGAAGAGTCTCCTAGACAAAGCCAGGGAAAAGACGAGCACTAACTAAGTTGGAGGAGGCAAAAACCCAACTCTCAAATAACCACACACCAATAAATATATACCAATAGAGGGGCCAATTTATAATGCCTTTAGAAGGAAATGAAAAACAAGAAAGAAGTATAATTTTGCAATGGAAGTTTGCGTGTTGAGTTGCATTTGCATGTGGAATGGAAATTATGACCCTAGGTCACACCCAAGGTCCACTAAGCCAGTATCCTGTCTGTGGACAGCGACCAGCACTATACAGAGCCAAGGAATGTGGATGAACTTATGCAGAAAACTGCAAGGGCTAACCTGTTCACAGGGAAATCTGTTTCTTAATCCCTGTTCTTTAACGATTAGTTAATGCACTGAAGCATGAGCAGTATGACAGACTGCATCCCCACATCCAGATTGAACATGTATGGCCTGATTCTGAGGTCCTCTTCAGCTAGTGTAAAATACATCTCTTTTTAGAACGCTGAAGAGTTAAATCTTCTGATCCTTTGTAAACACTCCAGGGTGAGAAAACGCATGAGTTCAGAAAGAGATGCAGTATTTTAGTCTGGAGAGTAAGAAGAATATTTTTATAGCCAAGCCCTGGAATGGTTACTCTCCTCGTTTATTCCTTACTCCTGGTAGAAGCATACTAGGTGTATTCCAAGAAGCCATATGTAATTAGGACAACGAGGTTACTTAACAAATATATGACTAGCAAATTTGACCTCTAGAAGTCAAATAAAACTGTATGGAAGGCTTTGAAGATATTTTTGAGAACGACTGCATAGGATAACACACAGTCCTTTAGGAGAGGCTCGTGAAACAGATTTTGCTGAAAACTTCAGGTCCCTTATTGTTACCAATCCCTCTCCTTTGCTCTCTAGCTGCCAGCTCTGTGGGGAACTCTGCAGACCCCTAAGGTGAAGACTGCAGATGTGACAGGTAAGGAGCTACGCTGTGGTACAACAGAGAAGGAAACACTGGCCAGAGCAATCACTCGTCTATTTTGCAACATATCCAGCTTTTATTGACTTCATTCAGAGCGGTTCTGAAGGGCTCATCTTGGAAGCAAGACTAAGAATTCCAACAGTACATAAACTTTTCAGGCACCAAAAAATAAATGACCTGTTTGAAAAAGAGTCGAAAAGCTGGTAACCCTGCTGAGCTTGGTAGTAAGAACTTTTTAAAATTATGTCATTTATTAGATGACTAAAATATGATCTTAGGAAGCTAACTTCATAACTCCAGGGAATCCTGGGCCAAGTATTTTGGCTAGGAAATCAAATCAAAGCTCTAATCATGTCAGTACCTTACAAAATAAACGTCAGTGCATCACAGAGAAGATATCTCTTAATGATATCAGGAATCCGTAATAGACTCTTGGGCTAGTATTTCAGAGTCTGATTTGAAAGCCAAGTATCACTTGCAAAAGCAGAAATCAATGAACTCCATGAATGCACTCCAAAAATCTTCCCGTCAGCTACAGTTCTGTGTTGATTCCCAAAGGAAAACACAAACATGATACAAACGTGGCAAAAAAATCTCTCAGAAACAACTCTCATGAGGCTGTGGTGTGGTGGGTTCTCATACCCTAGTGGGTTCTAATACCCTTTGGACTTCAGTTAGAGCCTTCTGAGGTTCCCACATTAGCTTCTTCTCTCCACTGACTATCCCCAATATATATTGCTTCTTTTCCAAATCAGAAGCTTCTCAGTGAATTCAGTTTCTTTCTTCCTTGGTCGTTCTTCCGGGATAAGAGAAACCACTTCCATTCTTCTCCTTCACTCAGGCTTTCCCCCTCTCTAATCCTGTGCGAGTTCACCACAGTCATTCGACACGATTGTTTTAGCCATCTTGGTAATGTTACATCTGCTGTCATTTCCAATTACAGGGAAATTCCATCACCCCTTGAAGAACCACAGGAGAAGTCTTGCTTTATCTAAGTAGCGATCATCTTACTGTCCCACAGTTCTGGTCTCTGAAAAGAGACAGTAAGCCTGTTACTATTTGAGTTCTAGAAAATATATGAGAGACTATGACAACAAATGACTAACTTCATGCTCACTGACCCTTTAAAACTGCTGCGCTGTTGAGTAGCTGCACCTTTCAATGATGCAGGACTTCCAGCACTCCAAAAGAGTGCACAATTTGTATACAAAGTGATATGGTAAAGCCTTACAGTCATACTCCTGAAAGTTCCCTTATACAATAGTAACAACCCAAAGAATTAGCTTAACACAGAACTTCTGTAGTGGAGATGATCTTTAACCTACAATGCCAGGTACAGTAGCCACATCCAAAAAAGGTTTAAACTATGATAGTAGAGCAAGACAAAAAAACTGAGATGCTTTTTGCAACCTCAAGAATAACTTTACCTCCTACCAGCGTCATTCTCCTTTTCAAGTCTGACAGATAAAGCGCTAAAGTCTTTGACCATCTGATTGACAATACAATTTAACATGTACATCTAGACACCAGCAATTTCCACTTCCTGCCCACTGCCTTCCAAAGTAAAGGAGTCAACATCGGATTAAAAAAATATTTGGTCTGCGGCCCTACTGACAAAAACAGTTATTAGGAGCTGAACCCATTAGCTTTCAAACGCTGGAGCTGCTAGGAGAAATCGTATATTTCTTGGGTGCCTTTCAGCTCAGCTCTTTCCAAATCACTAAATGACTGTTTACACATATATAGGAAGAAAATCATTTCCTTCTCACATCCCCCACCCACACATCCCTCTATTTTTTTTAAAGTAGTTCCAGCCAACAGACAAATTGAACATGCTTTCTTTCTGTTTCCTGCATCTTATCATGGGGAAATCCTATTCTCAAATTTTTTGCCCCAGAGATCCAACAGAGAGAAGATATTTTTTTCACAGTACAGTGGAGGAAAACAGATTCTTGATACTAGTGGTGAGACAAAGACAGCGCAGAAGCTCCCTTTTCCAATGAACTGTTGTAAAAATATGTCGTTATCTAGAAGCACAGATCAATATCCTATAGGAAATGTGAAGGTGAACTTCTTTAAAATACCTCAGCTCTACAACAATCTTTCCTTGTCCATCCTGCATCTGAATGCAGAGCATGTTTTGAACACAATGAAATAGTTTTTTCGAATTAAGGAATCAATTACATATATTAGAATATACACATTAGAATGGTGATCTACACCATTCTAAGTATTCGTCTCAGTTGGATTATCCAAGATAGTTATGCTGAGCTTAAGAGGATCCAAAATAACTTTGCAGGTGCTCTGAAAGAAGGATAATATACTATTTTTGTCTGGGGGTTATTATTCTTTCCGGGTTCTCTCTTTACAAGCAGGGGGATCCATTTTACGTAATCACATGTCCAGCTCAGTGAGTGAAATTTAATATCTTTTGATTGATAGGTTAAGGCCAGAAGGAAGCATTAGGGCCATCTCGTTTGGCCTTCTGCATAACCTCAGTTACAAAATTCCTCTCAGTGGTTCCTGCATCCGTCTTCATACCATGGGCTAATACAGAAAATATCTTTTATAAAGACAGTCTCTTGATTTAAAGATTTCACGTGATGGAAACTCTTTGTAAGTTGGTCTAATCTTTAATTGTTCTCCTTGTAAAAAAAAAAAAGTCTGTACTATATTTTGTTAGTCAGAAGGTTCTGGTTTGTTATCAAAAGCCTAGAGTGGTAATTATGACCTATAGCTAGGTATCTCTTGATCAGAAAGCACAAAATGAAGAATAGCAGAAGTTTCTCCCAGATAAGTGAATTTCTTGCACTGGCGGCTAACGAGTGCTATTTCAGATCCATGCAATCTATTTATTTTAAAGACAAACAAACAATGTTGTTTAATGGCCATCTGTTTCAGCACAATGTTAATCAGAATAAAAAGGCTGTCTTGGTAATCCTTCCTCAATTCTTATAACTTGATAGAAGATACAGCATTAGCTTCCACAATATGTCTGGAAGCAGCCATACTGGGCTGCCAGCTGACCAGGAAATGGGACCTCACCCTGGGGGGTTTGCAACCTCTGGCTGTGATCCTTTCTGTGCACAGGAAGCTCTCAGTCACCACTGAAATCCAGGGGGTGGCAGATGTTCCGTGTGCAGCCAGTGCAATAAAGACATGACACAAAGCATTGCTGATAAAAGTCTCAATTTTAAATTCTGATCCTTGCCGCATAGGATAAGGTCACTATCGAAAAAGATTATATGGGCTTGTCATGCAGCAGGGGGTCCCTTATTCGTACAGGCTGCTGTTAGCCTGTAATCCTCTGTTGCAACTCTGTTGGCAACAAGAGCAGCGTAAAGGAGATCTGGCTCTCCATTGCCCCGGCCAGGGCTTGTTGCAGTGGCTCCTGTCCTATTCCTGCACTGGTCTACAACCCCACATTTGTGTCAGCTGAACCATTTGTGAGGATGCACTAAAATAGGTCTGTGAAATGATACAAGTCTCGGTTTGCTTTCTAATTGTCGCTTAAAAAACATTTGGAAGGGAGAGAAAATTGTGTTTGCCTCCTCTAAGGAGACGGTAATGTTGGGAGATTGGGGACAGATGCTCCTTAGACAGGATTTGTCAGCCAGGGATAATGTGGTGAAACCAGTTTACATTAATCGGGACACAAGATGGGAACTTTAGCATATAACAGGCAAGAGCCCATATCTAGGCCGAGGTTGTCTGTTTAAGCTGTTTATAATCCATTTCGTTTTCTATCTCTTAGGCACTGGCCCAACGCTTTCAAGCTTGTGTGTCTCAGACTTGGAAAGGAATGGTTACGATTTTGTAAATAAACAAATAAAAGTACTCTGAGAGATGAGAGAATCATTTGGCCAGACCCTTGTGCATATCAAAACTACAGCCATCACCATAAATAAAGTCAGTATTTGCTAATAGTTGCCACATTATAGTGTGAAGGTGGCAAACTGGAATGAATCCACCAATAATCTGCAATGTAAATTGTGGGAAGAAAAGACCATTTTCCCCAGTCACAAAGCACTTAGAAGGCTTCTGTGGTCTAAACTATCTGCAAGTTATTAGGTTTGCCAAGGAAGGGGGCAGGCACTTAATAGGAAGAAGCCCAGACCTCTGAAAGAATCAGATTGTATCACCGGACTGGAGCGTGCAGGGCAAAAGAAGCAACACGAGGTGGTGTTTTTCTTAGAGAAGAAGCGTTGTTGGTATTTTTAAAAAAAATATTATAGGACTCCAACAAATTATTTTGGGTGGAGAAGAAGAAAAGCAGCAACAAACTATGCCGCAAACCCAGAAACTAGGCAGCATGAATTTTGGATCTCGCTTAGAATTTGAGGGATATAAGGAAGTTCGATGCAGAAAGGAATAGGAGAGGGAAAGTGTGTGCTCACACACATGAGAAGACAGTGTGTGACTTCTGCCTTCTAAGTGGAGCCCCAGGTGGGGCTGGAAAAGGACCCCTTCCTGCTCCCACTTTCCAAGACTTGGGCCAACAAACTGGGTGCACGAGGGAAGGAAAGTTGAACTATTTCTTCCCGGCTCTCAGCTGTGTCCTCAGGAGCCACTGCAGGGTGTGTAACGAGTAAGGACATTCATGCTTCAGGTAGACACATCCAAAGAAAGGAGGAGGAGAAAGTTTAGAGATGCTATGCAGAGCAGCACTGTTAGGATAAGAACCGCTTTGGGTTCCTTTCAGCCTCTATTCCTGCTTAGTTCCACCGGGGAGAAGGAGGAAGGAGAAAATGAGCCAATATCTTCTTACTTCTTACAAGAGGAGTTAAAGAGATAATGGTAGCTGTCTTAGGGTCTTGCGTTTGGTGATGTTTCTAAGTCAAAGTACCTACATTTAAGCTGTGATTAGAGACGCTGCAAAAACCTCTTGTCTGCAAGGAGCAACGGGAACACAAAGTAATTTAGGAAGCCATTGTTAATCTCAAGCATAGTATGAAGATAAAGTAGAGTTTTAAGAATGACTACAATTTGAGACGTTTTGATATGCTTTTCTGCCATATGCGCTTTCAGCTTCCTAAGGGAAGTGGGAGCTCTGATTCTCCAGTGGGACCCAGGGTGTCCAAGTCATCTCAGCATGCTGTATCTCTGCTGCTCTTCTGCTCATAGGCCCCAGAGAAGACTTTTAGAGCCAGAGCATGCAAGTAATAAAGATAAATGGAGGAAAACTTATTTTCACCTGTATACTAGAGTATCTATTGCAAAGCATATGTAATCCATCTCTTAGTATTATACTATTCAATATAAGGACTTTGGAAATTCAATTTTTAAAGTAAGTTTGTTCTAAAAAGGCTAGACAATCTTCCCCACCCTCCTCAATCTCTCATGTTTACACTTGACAACACGTGGAAGACAGTCTGTACTCCTTAGAGCACCAGAATGAATAAGGCTGATTGCATTCCTACATTTCCTTATAAAACGTTAAATATTCATAGATGTGTCAAATTAAATGAGTTTCTTGTGCTGTCATTCTTTTCAGCTCACTAGGTCCTTCTTAAATGGTACCTGTCCTGCTACTATGTAAGCTGTCTCTGGAGACTCCACATTTATCTAAGATTGTTCATAGCAGGCTCATTTTCAGATCAGGCTAAAGGAATAAACATTTTTTAAAAGCACTTGATTGCTGGTCAACTGCTGTGTCTTCATCACTTTTGTATTACAGGAGGGAAAAAAATCTTGGTGGTTACAACCTCGGAAGTTGTTGCACTACAGAGGGAAGGACACCCTCTATGTGAAGCAACAGAGCCAGTAAAAACTATCTAGAGGTTGAAAGCAAATGCTTTTGAAAGAGCTACAAATAGTCCTAAGAAACCAGGCACACTGATGTACAAACTAGAGCCAGCAATTCATGCTTCCTTTCTGACAACTGCCCCTTTAGCTATACGTGGAATTCAACATGAGGCCACCCGAACTAAAGCTTAAAATATTTATACGTTTCTCCCATATCTGAGAAAAAACTCACTGACTCTCTAACCAGACATAGAATAGGGTATTTAGAATATATAGCTGGATGAAACATTGTGGTTAGGACAATTTTCTTTACAACGGTTAGACAGCTGTAGATATCAAAGATAAAAGATACTGGGGGAGCCGTTAAGAGAGGTATAGTTGGGCGTTATAGGATGAAATTTAGTCAAGTGAAAGAATCTTGATAAGTGTAAGAAAAGGTAAATTACATGATGTGCACATACACACACAGATGTACGCAAAGGCTGCAGGAGATGGTGATGTCTCAGAGACTTTGGGGTCCTTCAGAGGCTACACTCTGAAGGTGACAAACTATGTTCACAACAGAGCAATAGAGCCCTCCACACGTCCAGGGCTTTAAAACTGTGTAAGATGTCGGAGAAGTGATTTAATGCACATTGATGAAGAGAATTAGACACTTTAATCACCTTGTCAACCAAAATGATCTCTCTGGAAGCAGAGCGCCCCACACAGCTGCTGGGGCACGTGATGACCTCCGGCCCCATTGGCAGGCCTAGAACAGCAGCCTCCAGGCTGCCCATAAGTCAAGGGATGTTGGACCCGGCCCCTTGTTAAGATCCCTTCACAAGGAGCGTAGCCTTAGACTACAACCCTGTCACTTGCACTTAGTATTGCTTTCATCTAAATGCATGTTGCTTTTACAGCCCAGGATCTGGCTACAGAAGCATCTACATCCGCTGTGAGCGGACGCTGTGAAGCTATCATCCTACTTCAAAAAGTGAGGAAGCTAAGGGCTGAACACAACCTAAAAAACAGTTGTCTCTAGATCTCATGTCTTTCCCTGAGCTGCAGCAGCACAGGTATAAAAGTAAAGGAGGACAGCAGTTTTGACTCCTTCTCCACAACCCTCCCTCAGCATTCAGCACTACGAAGGAAAGAGGCAAGGATACAAATGCCTGACGCATTTACTCCTTCCAGGGCGCAGAACTGCTTTGCAGCTGCTGGTAGCCTACCCTAAGGCGTATAATTTAATTCCTGGTTTGTAGCAGAGGAAGAGGGGAAAGAAGAGGTACCACCATGTCTCACAGAGTTCCTGAGAAAAAAAGAGGGAATCTTTCTGTGGTGGGAGAAGGATCACCAAAGAAATATAAATAAACAAATGATGGAGTGGTAGAGCCAAATAAGCACAGCTGGAAGGAGAATCAAAGGGATATAGGTGGAACACGTAAATGGAATATGAATGAGGGCATTACAGAGAGCGTATAAGAACAGAGACTTTGAATGGAGAAAGGGGGATCTAGAGCAAGAAGAAAGCAGCAGCATATGAAAATAAGACATAGGAACTCAAAAGGGAAATCAGGGAGCGTGACAGAAAGGGCTGAAGGCATTTATGGTCATCTTCCTCCTTTGTTCTCTGGGCAGCAACTCAAGCACGGGCTGATGGTTTCAGGGTTAAAGGGCAAGACAAGTTATCTTGTGGGGCAATTTACATTTGATGTTAGCTGCAGTGAAGTGAGCCAATATTTGGATGCTTTCCCAATATCTTGTACTAGTCTATGAGCAAGAGTACCTAGGACCCTGCATTGGTTCTTGTAAACAAATAAACATAAAGGCTCACTGCTTCACAGGAGCTAACTAGAGATAATCTATGCAACTGAAAAAGCTATGAAACTGAAATGTTAAATTTTTTCATGCCCAAGGATTCAAAATAAACAGTCGCTTTAGTTAGAAGATCATATTTTATAGAATCCAGAGCAATTTCCCCCACAAACATAATAAAAACAAAAGCCTTCCCTTGGTAATAAAACGAAGATGTTTCCTGAACATCTAATGAGAATGCATTTTGGGAAGATTACTGTACAACCAAACATCAAATTATTCTTCTTTTCACATTATATGTGTACATGTTTTTCTCTTACATATGCAGGCATATACAGAGGGGGCATGTTAGTATATATATGTTTTTCTTATGTTTTAATTTTGTCAGTGCATTCCTTCTGATCAAACACACCATTGCTTAAGAGAGAGCACGAGAGAACACAAATAATAGCAGAGAGAGAGATTTTACTGGTGGATTCCTCAGAGCGGCCCCCTCACCTCACCCTCCCTGCAGCCTCCCCATCCCTGTTCCTGGTGCTCGTATGGGAGATCTCTGATAGCTCCAGGACCCGTTACTGTCACTGCCTGAGCAACAGTCAGACACCAAGGCAGGCCCTGAAAAGCAGCTGCACCACTCTCAGATAATGTCCCTGGCTGGGACAAGACCCATTTGTTTTTGCAAGGACTGTGGCTCGGCCGCAGACAGCAACCAAAAAGACTGTCCAGAGAACAGTAAGTTCTACACTGTAATTTGGCTGACATGCTTGCTAATGTTGCAGAATATGAAACTCTCTTCCCATTTTATATGATTAACTAAGACTTCCACTCAGTTCATTTACTCAGACTTGGAAATTCAGTTGTTGATGCAGGTGTTTACCCTTATGCATCGAGGCTGTATTTAGAGTCTTGCTGAGACAGGCCAACAGCAAAATTATTCAACAGAAAACAAACATCCTTATTCCTGGACCAAGGGGACACGCAAGATGCAAAGATGATGAATTAGGTTGCTGCCAGTAACGGCTAGAAGCCAAACCTCCTAACGCCAGTCAGAAAAGCTCACTAAGCACTTGTCTGCATCTTCAGGCACGCAAATACCCATAGAAATTTGATCTGAGTTGTCAAGCCTTGACATTTCACAGACCAAAGCCCTTCAAATCACATAGAAATATACTGCATCTCCCTCAGTGTGTTTTGGATCAGACCTCACTGAATGCATCCTTGCAGTTGGCCATATACTCTGTTCTGTGATACATTTCCTTCTTTCCAAGGTGTCTATTTTAATAATTTAGCCAGGTAGACAGGTGCACTGCTAAACATGTTCTTTTTATGCAGCAGGACAGCAGTGCTGGGACGCAATTCAGGGAATGAACCCGTTTACTGCGAATCTAATTTATCGACCCTCATGCGGAGCATAGCTTTCCTCAGGTGCAATACAGGGGCTGAGACAGTTAACTACAAAACTAACTCAGCTGGACATGTAAGAAGCTTTCCAGAAAAAGAAACAGCTGTGCTTTCTATCTCTTCCTAACTTCTACTTATTTGTTTAAACTGAATTGTTATCTTTTCCCTTCTGGTTTCTGGATTGAGAGAGGATCCTAATCTGAAATTCAAGCCTGAATCTTAATTTACTCACATCTTTTTAACCTTGGTGTGAAATTAATGATTTCATCAAATGTAGTTTTTAAAACTATAGAAAAGTAAGACCAGGCTCTGAGGCACAGGTAGAAGTGAACCTGCAAGGCAGCGTTGCTCAGGAAGTTGTTTACTTCATGTCCGTCCAGACAGGGTAAACTTATCAGGTGTTTATACCTCAGAGGCTTAGGATCATTGCAAAGATGCTTAGGGTGACATAACCTGACACTTTTTCACTGAAAACTCAGAAGTGTCTTTGATTCCTTTTAAAGAGTTTCATGCTAAAAATAGACCTCCTTAAAAATTGCTTTTACTGATTTTCATCAGTAAAAGCTATCTGTCAAAGTTATGTTTTGTATACTTTTCCAACCACAATATTGTTTTCTCAGAATGGATTGAAGTTTCAAAGCGTATAAAAGCAAAACTGCAAAAAGTTGGATCAAATCAAGTTTCATGGAATTGCGCAACTGCCACTTCTAGTTCAGACCTATATCCAGGAGGTTAAATCAAGCTTCCGAGTAGCACTGAAAGCAAAGTTAAGGTCTCTAGTGTTTTGAAGTTCACTCAGCAGTAATAAAAACTGTGCCATGTTTCTTAGTGGGTACTTCCCATTGCAGACACAAACTTCTATCCCTCTAAAGGCAGCAGAGAAATCTAATTGTGTAAATTATTTAAGAAAATCAGAACTGCATGTGTTTATTAACCAGGTTCAGAGCACAAACGAAGGAAGTTCCTTTGCTAGGAAGTAATTAAACTGCAATTGAGGTCAAAGACAACCTCTAGAAACAGCATTTTGTGAGGCATCATCAAGCAAATGGGGTGAAGAAACTTCAAAAAGGCCAATAACCTCATAAGGATTGAAATTCAGTCTCATTGCTTCTGCTATTAATGCCTGCTGCAGCCTGAGTTTCTGATCAGAAGTAACATTACCAATACAACCATATGAAACTATGCAATTCTTGACACCTTTTTTGTGCTCTCTAGAGTCTAATAGAGCTTAAAACAGAGTTCTGTGACAGCAGAAGATTTGTAAAAGTTTGACTCTTATATTAAAAAATATGATGCACATGCAACCCTTAGAAAATATTGTTGGGTCCTTGTCCGTATTATTCTTGATCAGCTCTGTGCTATTAGTGCAGAAGTTGTGCAACGTTTTAATCAAGCTAACACCAAAGATCTCTGAAAGAAATTTGGAGGTAAATAAGAATGAGTTTGAATTTATCGTTTATATTGGAGAAGATGGTCCCAAAGGGAAGATGCATTCAGCTGAAGGCTGAATGTCCAAATTGCAGAGTCAAATTATCAGATTCAGAAGGCTACTGCAAGTATAAATTTCCTCAGGAACCTGCCACAAAGTCTTTATCAAAGGTAACATTGTTCAGCACACATTCCCCCTTTGAAAGCTGCTGTTTCTCATCACTTCGGTTTTGTGAGGGCTGTGCTATGATACAGTAGAACTGTAAAAGATGACAGGGCAAACAGGCACAGAGCGTGTATGCAGCCTGTGCACTAAGTCCCCTATATAGACAGTATCCCAAAGGGAAACAATTTCAGCCCTTTCACTTCAGTCATTTGGAGCTCCCCTAGAAGACATCCCACAGAGAAACACTCCAGTTGGCAGGGAGAGGAGAGGGCAGACAGGCTCTCTCCACCTCCAGTTTCTAACTAGAGTCAATTGCAAAATAATAAGTACAAAATTGCTAAAATTCCCCTTAAACTGTGGTATAGCACCACACATAGCAGAAGTGATAAAATTCTCCTATTCAAGCCCCATGCAGAGACTAGTCTAAGGAGCACGAACCAACCTTACAGCATCTATGTAAACCTATCATACAGCTCTGGACAGATTCTCCACCATATGGCTTCTTGTCTTTATCAAGAAAGTAGCTGCAGGTCATGAGAAAGCCACTGATTTAGTGAAGAATCTCTGGAAAAACTTTACTGCTGCTCCTCATATTGTGAGTGACTTTTCCATGCTCCTGTTCACTTCTGTAAATAAACCGCATACATACTTGAGTGGAGAAGGGTAGAGGAAGTTAGGTCAAATATATACGCTTTGCGTGTGGAGCAGATTATAAGGAAGCTAATAAAACTGGATTTTGTTCATAGGTCTACCCGCCCATCTCTGTAGAGAGCTGTGTCTGTATCTTAGGTCAGCATTGTAAAAAGAAATCATTCTCTAAAAAGAAATCCATTCCCTAAGGATCTGATTCATCTCTGGGCAGAGAATTATATACTGACTCTGTTTTACTTATGCCCATTCTTGATGCCTTAGTGAACCAGTGAGCCTGTGCTGGCAGCTTGCAAAAGGATGTGCATTGTGCTGGAAAGAGACATCTCCTAGGGAATTTACCCTCATGCAATTGTCTCTTGAACAAGTCTAGCCAAGTTTATGAAGTGAATTGCAATTATTTTTACATGTCCTATATGCTGGAGGTCTGGAATTTGAAAATTAACTTTCCCTCAAAAAAAAGTTACTCCTCCTCTTTTCCTACCATTGAAGAATCAAAGCAAACTATCATTAAATGCTGTTTTTCATGACATTTTCTGAGCCTGTAGAGTTTAGTAGGAACACATATTTTTTTAGTCTTTACATTCAATTTTTGTCTCCGTTCCCAGGATACCTCTATTACATTGATAGAAAAATATATCCTCTCTTTTTTCCCTATTGGAAAAACTGATGCCAAATGTTGGGCAGTAGATGAAGTGCTTTAGATGTAGAAGTAGCTGAGAATCCTAAAAAGAAAGGTTGTTACTGCCATCAGACTAGCTTCAGGTCAAAAAAACCCGATCAATCAAAACAAAACAAAAAACAGAGCAAGGCCTCAGCCCACCATTTTCCTCTCCTGAACAACATACACACTGAAATAAATCACAGCTTAAGCCTTCATGATCTGAAAATTGGCTGTGCCTCATGGAAATGGAACGGGCAAACTTTCTACCTCATGTCAAGATGAGTTTTGGGGCATTTGCTATGGTGTTTCTCCTTTCTCTACCTTAGCCTTCATGGATCAAAAAGTGTGGTCCCTCTTGTGGCCAGAGTCATGTCGCACTGTGCCATGCATCAAATGCCGCTCAACAGAGCCCAGGCTGAGTTTCAGAGGGGTGAGAACCGGCTGTTCTCCATTTAAAAGTCTCTAATAACCCTTTCCTCATCTATTGCAAGTTTAATAGGGAAAAATAGATCCAAATCTCCAAGTCAGCTGCATACCATGTCCCAGCCAGCAATAGCATGAAAAGCAGCCTCTCCCAGGGCTCCTGAAGCGAGGGGCTCGGGCAGGGGTCTGCGATGCTCACCATGCACCTTGGTGTTAGCTGCAGGGCTTTGCTGCATCAGCCAGACTGGCACCGGCAGCTCACTGCAGGAGGGCACCCTGGAGGGCCCGTGCCTCCGTGAGCAGGCAAAACTAAGCCGTACTGGGGCAAAGATCAGCTACAAGCACAGGAGGCATGAATACCTTCTTCCTCCTTCCCCCGCCTCACTTAACGCACAGCTGGGAAGATTCATGACAAATGAACCCCCCGCCTCTGCAATCAAGCTGATTCAGGACCTGAGCTTCCATGGGGGGACAGCATCCCTCTCCAAAACATACTGGCACCACGCAAGCAAGGCCATGCAGGAAAATCCATCTAGGAAAATCCATCTAAACTATTGGGCAGAACGCCTGACAATTTCAGTTTTAATTCATTTTAACAGTGACAAGGCTGCCCAGGATGAGAGATCAAAAGCTTTGTAAAATTAGGTTGTGAAAGTGTTTGGCTCAAGGCATTTGGGTAGCTTTAAATAGCTGTTTAGGACTGTGACCGCCAGTGAAAAAGTCCTGAGTTGAATTAAGATCAAGTTTGAGCATGCTTCCAAGTGCAGCCAGACCCCTGCCTCCAGAAATTGACTTTCCAGTATAAAGTGATGAACAGTGCCAGAGGTTCTCTGTCCTCTGTTGCATCCCTTCTAGCTTGAAAAGGCAGGGGTTTGCAGCATGCAAGCTGATGTTTCAAAAAGCAGAGGAAAATAAAAACCAATAACCCAATTCCTTTCAGAGAAAACTGGCAATACCACATTGACCTCACTTGCCTCTGCTAATATTTCCCCAAATCATACATATTGGCAGCACAGAAAATCAGAACAGGAAAGCATACAATCTGAATTACAAAAAGGAAAAAAAAAATCTTAAGCATAAGGAAAAACATCTTAAGGATAAGGGAAAAAAGTACGTAAAAGAAACAGATCTTAACAGACAACACACTCTTCACCTCTCCATCTTACCTTTTCCCTCCTCCATTTCTCCCCAGATAACTTAGCCCATTGGTCAATTAAATCCAACAGGCAGATAGAGGCCTCAGGATTATGAAAACAACACAAGTGCCACATAAAACAGTAGCTGGGAGGAAAAGTCACTATTGTTGTCCCTACCGAAAGCAAGTTTTGCAGTGCTGCCTCACTAAAGAGTCCATGTGGGGAAAAAACTTTAAAAATGTCCTATCACAAGACAGACATTAACTGGAATTTGCTCCTCTCTAGGCATTCAAGTCAACCAACCCCCACACATAGTACAACCAAATACCAGGATCTATTACATACACTGCTCAAAGAGCAAGCCATTTTTCTGCTTTGTAGCACATGCCTGTGTATTAGAAAAGGCTTCTCTATAGGAAAAATAAATCTATGCATTGCAAAGAACAGACCAACAGGTGAAAACCCACCGTTTAAGAGTCAGGACCCTAGCCAGAATTAGATATTTGACCAGAATCACCAAAACTCTGTGCTTCAGATTATGTGATGGTAAATTAGGTATGCTAAAACTTCTTGCACATGAGCCATAGAGCTGCTGGGAGATTAAAGTGAGTAGTATATAAATTGTGATTTGATAGCCCTAGCAAGGAAGTGCTACAGAAATTAAGTAATGATAAAATTTGTAATAAATTTTAACCAATTAATTTATATTTTCTTTAAACATTTACCTAGGATGAGCGCCGGGGAAAGTTTTGAGAAAAGTAGCGTGCACCATGTGGAGTGATCTTGTCAAAATGAGTATTTTTCCGTTTCTTCTCAGGGGTCAGAACATATTCTTACATATGCTGTCCTTTGCTTTCCTCATCTAAGCAGCCATGCTTACCTCAAAGACATCTCAGTATACTAAAGGAGACAGATCAAACAAAATGTTCATGCTCAGTCTGCAGGGGTGAAGAATGGGATTCTCCTGAGAGGAACTGGGCTGATATCGCTTCACACAAATCACTGCAGATGCTAGTGTAGTACCGAACCACGCCGTAGCCCTTGTCTTCCTGTTATTTCTAAAGCATATGCATGAGATGTTAGTGTCGTTTGATTTCAGCATCCTACTTTGTGTCAGGAACAGACGCTTACTCCACTCGTCTTGAATGGGAATTATAGCCTTAGAAGTTAATGGGTTTTATTATTCAAAAGGTAAACATGGAAGCTGAGGACTACCTTCTCCCGTCCTTCTCAGAGCACTAAGATGAGTGACTGACTGCACCTTAAAGCAGCCTGCAGCCTACAGACCACAGAAGAAATCAGTCAATCAGGCAGTGGACACTTGAAAGTCCGACAAGGACAAACAAACAAATTTATTTTCTTCAGCAAAGAAAATAGTATTTCTTGTCCAAGACCGAGATTATCATATGTTGCCATAAGTCATTGCTGTGAATTAGGACAATGTGATAGATTCTTTGCTGTTCTTGAAGACAGCTGAGGAGCAATGCAGAAAGGGGAATGCTCGTCTCTTCCCATGCCCATGATTTTAGTAAAGCACTTCAGCCACAAGGGGATACAACTGCGCTTCACAGAGAAGACCGTCTAACAGGCGATCAGGCCCCCAAACCACACCATGGAGGCTCTGGTACAGTGATGTCCATGCGGCACTCAGCAGCACAGCATTTCTCAGTTCTATAGTGAACTGTCACAAGTAGTAAATCATGCAAGTCATGAGGCCTGAACAAGAAGATAATTAAAAAATGTGATTGATGGAGAAAGGAAAAGAGCAACACCTTCTTTTGACAGCTTGTCTTCACGCATATGTATATTGGGGCATCATTTGCCCGTAGGAAAAATATTTGACAGAGACCAGAAAGGGCCCTATTGCCAGTCCCTCCTCTCTACCATGTGCAAAGAAACTTTACCTTCTTGTGCCTTTCATTTTGTGCTGCAGAGCTTGGTAGATAAATCGTATTTTTGGCATCTAAACCGCACTCTGTTAAACAAATTTGATTGTTTAAGCTACAGTTGAGAAGACTTGTGAATAAAAAACTATTTTCTGCTTAGCTTCCATGCAGTGACTTTCATCCCAATTTATGTCTCCTCATCAACAACCACTCATTAATTTCTTGCAGTTACAGCCAATATCTGATGTCATTCTACCCCCTTTATGTTAGTGTATGACCTTCCCGTATTCTATTCATAACAAAGTTGACTTTTATGTAGCCTATGCAGCAGTCAATTTAGAGGAACACTAAATCAAGCAAATATAAAATAGCATAAAATAGCATAAAATAACAAGACCTTAAAGTATGTAAATAAAAGTGAGACAGAGTTCTTTTATAAACTCCAAATAAGAGGAGGAAAAAAAAATGCATATCTCAGCAAGGGTCTCGCAGCTACCAAGCAGACAGTAGTTCAGGTGGTAATGTAAACAAATACATTTCCAGTGAAGTCATCGGAATTTTGTTGTCTTAGGCAAAAGAATATTTGGTCATTAGCATCTGCTTAACCACCTCATATTGGTTCATTTCTACTAACTTTATGTGTCTTTTCCTCTGTAGATCTTTGCAAAAAAGCATCATCTGTCCATGGAGACATGCAGCTATCACAGTTCTTCCAAACCTTCCATTTGGAGGGGATATTTTCCTCCCCGAGGTGATGTAGAAACTATAAAGCACTTAAAGAAAGGTTTTTTCACTCTTCATATGAATGGTCAGTCCAATGAGTTCACCAAATAATAAGAAATCTTTGAAAGGATTTGGTTGTAGAGGACTGTCAAGATAACGAATATACAATTTATCTATGAAAAGAATTCTGTTGTCATCCATTCATACCTAGCACTTCTGAACAAATTTACCAAACATGACATTTCATAATGGATATTCAAAAACCTTGCGGTGGGGGGGGCCTGTACTAAGGCAAAGATGAGTTCTTCAAAGCTTTGAAACCATCTTCTTCACCAAGGAAATAATTCAGAGTAAGGATAAAGTTCAGAGTAATTTATCAGATCGTACAAGATGCTTAATATAAGGCAGAAAGAGCTTGTACAGGCATACATGGATGTGACACTGGCACTTATTTCATCCATGCTGCTTCACACTGAAAAGTTGCAAATAAGGTTCATTTTTTTTTCTGGAGGAAGCTCAGATGAAAGTAAGGTGAATCCAGAGAAAACAGGACACTGAAAATCACATGAGGTGGCAAAAACTTCACCACCTGAGAAACGTATGAAAAGGGACTCAAGAAGCTTATACTGTTCAGATAGGACTTACAAGTCCACTAAGGAGGAAAACAACACGTCAAGAAATGAAAGTGGAAAGAAAATCAATCCACTGGCAGAATACTTTGGATTTCAAAATGGACTCACTACACTAGGATTTACACTGGAAAAAAAGACTTTTGAATTCAGAACATACCATTAAATATGCAGCTACTTCTCAAAAGTCAAACACTTCCATTCTGTAACTTTTACATATTAGTCTTCAAGACAAAGCTAAACAGTCTTGACTTACATCCTGTGACATAACTCGTAGCTTGGCTAAGGCATACATTAAAAAATATGAAATGGTCACAAGTAATAAGCTAGTGTTGTCTGTGTTCTCATGTCTAACAGGCATATTTGACAATAGCTTTTAAAAGTTAATTAAACAGAGAATGGATATAAGGCTTTCTAAATAACATTTGTTTTATTTTTCTAAGCAAAGCATTTCTAAGCAAAAAAATATATGAATTCTTGTTTTGAATTTAATTTTGGGGAGTTTCAGTTCTCTAGAATTTTGTTCTAGAATATAATCCATAACAGAATCACTTGGAAGGTTAAACCAAATCATAAAAATAGTGTTACAGCTCATCCAGAACGATCTCCGAAAGGAGTTTCCCCTCTTCCATAAGAATAAATTTTGCATTTTACCATTATTGTCTGACAGCCACCTCTGCACTGAGGGACAGAAATTGCACAGCAAGGATACATATGGATTTGGTTCAGAAAGCACTAGATAACCCTAGGCAGCTAATGCTGGAAGTCAGGCAGCTAAAAAATTTGTATTAACCCATTCTGGCTCTTTGATGCACTTGCATCTATTCCACATAAACAGTCTTTCTTTCTTTATAAAGAAGTGTTTAAGTTAAATTAGTGAAATAAGTTATTTATTTCTTTAGAATTTGACCCCATCTTTGTTTGGAAGTGCCTGTGCCATGGCTGGATAGGGATAGAAAAGCTGCAAGATAACCTGAGCTTAGGGATGTACTTGAACACCAGTCAGTATGTCTAAATATTCTGCTGAGCTTTCCATTCTCTTGTTATTCCTTCCTTTCCTGGTTTCTTTTAAGAGCATCTGCTACTCTTCCCCATTCCATCCAAATATCACACTGGAGACAGAAAATAGAGGGAAATGAACATATCCAGGGATGCAGAAAAGCAGTTAACAGAAGAGAGATGGTCACAGAACAGGCAGGAGAGAAAAGAATCTTCAAAGGAACGGGGCCAGATGTCCTGAAAATCAGGAAAGACTGACAACAGAGGGATAGAGGCGCTGGGAAGTACAGGGAACAACCAGAAGGAGGGGCAGAGGATTACATACAATAGAATACCTGGAAGGTTGTGGGAGGAGAACAAAAAAGCCTCTCTGCTCACTGAAGATGGCACTCAGAGGACAGCAGATAGTTACACAGTGTGGTGTTAGATGCCCAATGGCATTTCAAACTTGCAGTGGTTTCCGATCAACCAACCTTTCACGCTAAGGTACTGAAATAAATTGCTAATAAAATGTAATTTTGAAACATTTTTGACTATTTCATTTAAGAGATATGTAATATTTATAGAGGAATGGGGATGGAGTGGTCATAGCTTTTTACTGTGGGTTCAGAGACAGCAGGTTCAGGCAGTCTCCAAACTTGTGCTGATGACACGGCAGAGAAACAGGATCTGGTCCTTCTGTCTGGGTAGAGGAAGGAACAAATAGCTTTACATCAGACTGTAAATGAACTGGTGGCTTACAGACCTGATGTGCCCTTGACATAGCTAGTTAGGTTAGGGTTAGCTGCACTGTATAGGACCAGGATAAAAATTAAATGTCAATTACATTTACAGGTGAATCAGCAAGGCTATTTGCACTTCTCTAGGTTGTTCACAGAATTTAAAAAAGGTAAACTTGAAAATTTGACTTTTTGCCCCCAATCAAAGGGGAAACAAGCATTAACACTAGAATAACACCAGAGATGAGAAGTGCAGTCCTACCAACAGATCTGCTCCACAGACCTCTCTACATGCTATTTGTTCCTATCAAATAGGATCATGTTAATATCTTCT
Source organism: Struthio camelus (assembly GCF_040807025.1). Taxonomy (NCBI): domain Eukaryota; kingdom Metazoa; phylum Chordata; class Aves; order Struthioniformes; family Struthionidae; genus Struthio; species Struthio camelus. The sequence continues at coordinate 106,971,369 of NC_090944.1, forward strand.
GCAACAGGAAAGGGCCCTAGCTGCACTGTGGCAAGACTGCTTGCAAGTGACATTGAAGAAAGCAGGAAGGACAGTTGGTAAAGTCACTCTAGAGAGAACACAGGGAAAGAGCAGGGGCTGCTTCTCTCTCCAGCACAGCACTCACCTCCTCTGTGATAGATTGGGTAGCACAAAGTAGATGATCAGAAGGCTGGTAAGTGACAATGAAAGATTCACAAAGGATGAAAGGTAAGGAGATTAATAAGCAATGCAATTTTAGAGGAGTCACAAGGTCAGATGGTGAGACTTCATGCGCACAATAATTAGCAAGAGGCAGCATAAATATTTCTCAGTCTTTTCCCTCTCTTCTCCTCCCTTCTTGTTACCCTTCTGCGTTTCACCCAACGTCCAAAGCAAAAGCCCAAATTTACTGCACATACTGCAAAAGGAAGTGATAAAACTAGAATAAATTATACATATAAAGGGACAACTCAATTTCTCCATACATTCTAATCCTCTAAAACTTGGATAGGCTAACAAAGGCATAACCTAGCACTCACTGTGTGTAATTGCTTTGAACTATATAACACCGGACAGATCCTCAAGGACAATAAGGTGCAACAGTGCTTAGCATCATAAAGACTAACTTCTACAGGCCTTTCATTCCTTCCATCTTTCTACTAAATCAAGTTCCACAAAAAGGGATTTACAAGAGTCAGCACATCAGTGGAAGTCCTGGTGCAAGCTACATACTGGAGACGAGAGAGAGGTAGTTGCCGAATTGTGAGGTTGAGGGAAGTTTCTAAATCAGATGAGAACCTGTAGCCTTAAATCCTCACCTAGGAAATGAGGTATCTAAGTCTTCCCTTTTCAGAAGCAGGGCACGAGTCCCAACACTGTTTTAAGTCATTATGTTATTTTAAAGCATCATCTGCCCAAGAGAAGAAAGCAGTAGTTCTCTTTACTGAGTCCTGTTAAACTATGTTGTACTAGAAATTTCTCCAGAACATCAGGGTCCAAATCTATAACTCACATATCCAGGACAACACCCTAACCACTCAGCTATAAGTTAATCTGGTAGGGGAGCTAAGCCCTTCCTGCTGAAGGATTCTACTTAACCCAAATGAAGTTCACTGAAATATAGAGTGACAGAACGCAACTACTGGTTAACTGAATTGCCATTCAGAGGAGTCCTGGGACCTTGCCTTTCTTAAAAGACTGTATATTTGATCCAAAAACTGTCTCAGAAAGTACAAGAGGAGACCTCAGAGCTAGGGCTAGAAATGAAATCATTTCTCTCATTCCCTAAATGAATGCTCACCATTACGACAGAAAGACAACTCCCATAAGGTCTGGTCCTGCAAACGTGCAAGAAGCTGTCTCAGTAAAAATAACCCGTTCAGGGCCAATCAGGATAGGTAAAGCCAGCATAAGCTTTGCTGTGTGTAACATCTATCAAACTATTCTGTTCAGGCAAGAATAAGGAGATCTAGGCTTACACAAGAATATTAGAGAAATTTAGGGAAGATAAATCCCCTTACAAGCACTAGGTAACTGTGATACTACGTTCTTAGGTAAACGTCCAACCTATGAGCGCTGGCATTTAGGGTTACATTCTCAGGAATACTGTACATTAGAGAGGAACTTTATGCAAATATAGTGGTATGAACTACTACTATTTTATCTCCCAGAACAGAGTGAAATGAGGATCCAGCAGATGTTGATAAGCTAGAAGCAGCAGTGCAGATCTCCGTTCCCACTGGCAGGTGGTTCACTGAAGGCTTTATCTCAAAGGCACAATTTGGAGTGGCCTAATAGCCACTTCAAACACATCAGGGCTAAATCATGTCAGGAGTCAAGGCCATGGTTTGCTGTTACCCATTTTGCCTCTCCCCAGACTTGCACAGAGCAGAATGATCACACCTGGGAAAGTCCAGCTACTAACTCCTCTGGGAGTAGGACAACCAAATTAGAGAGGGTTATACACAGACATCAACATCAACCAACAGCTCTCATGTGCATGTCTCTCCAGAATAAGGCAAAAAGTGATTTAAAACCTGGAAAGAGATCAGTGGTGACACCCTCAGGAAGGTAATACGGGCACTGCTTTTATAGAGTGACCACAGCACTTTTAATATATGGAGCAGCAGTGAAGCATTGCCAGCTCTGTGGTGGGCAGATAGCTGAAACTAAAATCATACTGGGAAAGACTAAGGGGATGGGGAAAGCCAGATTTCTGGGGAAAATACAGAAGATTCCTCTGTGATGGGAGAAAGGAGGAAATTCAAGACAAAAGAAATTTAGTCTAGCTCTTTGTTTAGAGGGGAAGAGCAGGTATGAAAACTATTGATTGGTAAAGACTCTGCTACGCATACAAACTCCCCATAGAAGAAGACACAGGAGATGATAAATATTCAAGGTGTGGAAGGGTAAGATATGACCCATTATTTTTACCATCTCGACTTCCATATAAGAACTGCTCAATATTTATTGACTGAGCTCAATGACAGAAAACACGTAGGTTTCTTTTCTGAGCCTATTAGAGCTCTGAAAACATATTTACACAGTAGTGAAAAACACCATAGAAGGAGACCGTGCTTGTTCAGGAAAAAAATGGATATAAGCCAGCCATGGATCTATTTCAAAAGAAATCCAGAGGCATTCTAGAGAATGGATATTTGATGGTATGGGAGTCTTCCAGTAAGATTAACAGGGGTAAGAACCTTTCTTATTTTAAGATAGAGCTCAGTACGTTTCTGAGAGTTGAATACTGTGATTGCAGTAGCAGAGTTGTTTCAGCTACTCAGGAAATCAGATGGTTCCTCCCCAACATTTTTACTAGCAAATCTACATCTAGATTACACTGACAGGGGCATCAGGTGCTCCAAGAGCTGCAGCAGGAAGAAAGAGGTACACATGCCATGTAAGGAGTCACATCTCTTTTCCATCTCAGTAGTTCACACTTGGTGCTTCTGACCTCTTAAGGCATCTCTCTGCCCCTTGCTTAACCCAGCACCAATGCTCTCCTTACTAGGCTCACTGAATCATCTTGTTCTTCTAAAACAGGGGAGAGGGCAGACACACTGGATCTTCTCTTCAAGCTCAGCTTATTCAGAGTTTAAGGAAAGGAGGAGGAAAAAAAGGTGGGGGGGGAGAAGAAATTAAAAAATCCTCTATTTCCTTTCTGTTTTGTAATACCTTTCCTCTATTACTTTGCAGTAAGACAAAAAGAAAAACAGAAAGAAAAAACGTTTTCCCATTGAAGGATTTCATTTCTAATGGTGCTTTTCATGTTTAAAATTAGGAAACAGTATTTTATATTCTGAGAATTAAGGAATGGAGAATGGCTGGGATTTAAGGACCAGTTTTTTGCACTATTATAGCTCAGCAGTAATTGTAAAGAAGCCATACATACTGTGACAAACTGAAATCTCTCTAGAGTGTTCATCTGTTAAACAAGTTCATTCACATCTCATCTGCTTTCTGACTGAGATATGAAAGTGAGTCTGCTACATTGCTTCTGCTGTGGAAGGAGGGGATGGATTCAACTCCCTTTAAAGTGACAGTGAACTTTTTGTTGTCTTTGTCTGAGGAGTCAGCTGACTTTGTCTACAGGGAATTAACCTTTTCCCTTGTGTGAAGAGCAAGGAGATACGTCCAAAAGACTTTCAGATTTTGAGTCCGCTAGGCCTAAAGCAAAAGTCTGTTTAACTTTCAGCTCATATCCACCTTTCCGAAGTTTTGTAAGTGAATCGATTATGAAAGGTGTCTGAACAGCAGCACTCTCTGGGAAGAGGCAAGGTCCCAGCACTCCCTAAGCAATTGTTTTAACCAGGAAATTTGAATTCAGTTTTTATGGGCGGAGAGGACAGACAGCAATGTGCTTGGGGAGGATGGAGTGTTAGGAAACAGCTATGAGGAAGATCGAAAGATCTCTTTTACCGACAGAAAGGACATTCACTATCCAGGCAGAGTTAAGTGGTGACCTGGAAATGAGGCACGCTACCTTTCCTTGCCCTCTGTCAAATGTTCAGTCTTTATTTTTACTTATTTTCTCTAAATATTCACCTATCAAAGCTCCTGTGAGCTCATCTTCTCCAAGCTCTCCAAAGGCAGCCAGAAACAGTGAAGCAGCCAGATCACTTTATACCAACCATGCATCTACCACAACCTCCCTTTCCTAAAGCTATCTTTGTCATGCCTCCTTTCCTATCTCTTTGTTCTTTGCATCTCTTTGTTTAGCATATTCAGACCTTCTTTCTGCAAACTGGGAGCTGCTCAGGGCAGGAATCTACCCCTCTTCCTAAGATGCCGTATTCAGGTACATTGCAGAATAAATATGCAGAAAATGGTTCCTCCAGCAGCGAATTCAGCGATAACTTTGTAGCAGCATTTCCATGGCATCCAGTAGATAGAAAGCTAAACTCCAAAGGTGCCCAAGATAAAGACAACTCCACTGTATCTAAACATTCATGAACCTTTAAAGTAGAGCAGCAGTCAGAGGCTGTAATCAGATCTGGAGTGTGGCACAGAGGTTCCTGAGCTAAAATATCCTGGAAAAGGTAAGCTTACAGGCTAGTATTGATCAACTAACTTGAGCTAGAATCTGCTTGTGAAATTATTTCCACGTTATGACAGCACTTTCACTGTCACTCCTGTTGTAGCTGTGCAGTCGCTCAAAGAATGAGATTAAGAGAGCAAGAGAGAACATGAACATTTAGCTCAAGGAGGATCATTTCGTAGACAGTTTTCTGGTTAACATAGCCTTGCTCTTTGAACTTTTTTTTTTTTTGCACTTTTAATCTAGTGTTCAGTATAATGTGAGGATATGTAAGAGGGATCCCTTTATCTCCACAGTCCAAGTCCTTATTCACTTTTCACCGTAAGTCTTGTATTCTTCATCAGCTCAAACTTTCATACTCCTGTTCCATGAGTGAAAGCAGTGATTGCTATGTTTCGTGCAACATTCAATGTGGTGAAGGTTCATTAGGTATTACAGACTAGGTCTCTCATGGACAGAGTTAGAGCAACAACTTGCTTGAGGATCTCAAAAAACTTCTGCATGAGGCTAGTATTCAGATAGTCAGCTCTGCCGATAAGGGTACAGATTTGAGTGCGTGTAAGAGCAGAAAACTCAGCGACTCTGAATCCTTAGTCCTGCAGATAAGAACTAGACCTTGAGCAGGAACTTAGGCCACACTTACTTAGATGTCCTAAGTCTTTTTGTGAATCTGAGTTAATCCTGTTTTCAGAGACTTTTAGATACTTGTGTTGTGGAGCACATTAGGATGCACACCCTGAAGTTGTGAAAATTGCTTTGAAAAAATGTTATTTTGAAAAATACAGTAAAAGTATAACTATTATTGTGACCCCTCCTCCCTTTTCCCCAGCCTTCCAACTGCCTAGGCAAACTTTGCAATGCACCTGAAGGAGATATCCTCTTTTCAAGTTTACTACAGTATTCCAATATTGATGTGACGCATATGGACTGCAAGAACAAAGTGGGCAACCCTGCATTGTTCACATTTGTCTGAGAAAACAGATGAAGCAAGACCTTTCCATGAACTGTTGCTGTGTCACTTGCTAGTGAATAGCAGTGTACTGCAATGCCGCAGTGGAGAACAGACACCCTGAGTTAGGACAGTTATGATCCTCAGTATCTGCCTGCTGCTTCAACATGGAAGCCAGCAGTAGTACCAGCACTGGTACCCCTTGGTACCAGTGGGGTCAGGATCAAGCCTGCTGTCATCATGGCAGCTCTTATATGATTTCCTGCTTTTCATTTTTGCTCCAAACGAAAAAAGAGGGCTCAGGTGCCCCAGATCAATCCCACATTTCCACTGTTTCAGTGTTTGTCAGAAGTTCTGACTTATGTGCTGATCCATCTCTTCAGAGATTCTCTGCAGAACTATGGCCTGTCATACCACAAGTTCCCAGCCTCAAAGATCACAGTCAGGGTAGGCATCAGCTGAATGAAAAGTTTACATATAGTGTCTAATATCACAAGAAACTGGTTCTCCTCATATCATGACATTGATATAAGCCTGGAAGATTCCCTGAAGTTTTCCAGTGAATTTACAATGCTGCCACACTCAATAGGGTGAAGAAGATTAGACTGATGTAAAATTTCATCGCCCAGCTACGCCATCATCTATTAGTGTTTCCAAATTAAAAGATTTCATTTATAATAAAACCTATCCTCAGGATATGTCATTTGAAAAAACTTTCATTAGTCAACCTTACAATTTCTTTTCCTAAAAACCCAAATGATTTGTTTTCAAAATTGAGAAAGCTTCTATTCAAGCTAGCAAAAAATAAAAAAATTTCACACCTCAATAAGACTAATGCCAAATTAAGGCCAAATTTCTTACTACCATCAGTGACAGCTTTGTCTGAGAAAGCAGCTCTGGTTTGTCCAGCGCAAACAGCGATCAGCTCTCTCACTCCTTAGAAAGAGTTCCCAGTTGCATGACTAACGTCTGAGATAGAGAGCAGACAAGATGCAGCGATCCGAGTGTGCTTTCCCTGAAAGCGAGTGAGCAGTTTCACATGCATGTGAGCGAGTCACATGATTTTAACACGTTTCAATGGGAGGAGAGCTGGACCTATGTCAAGCCCTTTTAAAAGTTCTTCTCTATGCAAATACTGAGATTTGAATATTTTTGAAAGAAGATTTTGCTGATTATCAGCAACACAAATACTCCAGACAGCAATTCGATATTTCTCCCAGAAACAGACTTTCGCAAGAACATACCACTAGTGAGAATTATGCTGTTGAACTGCTTCCCTGCTGACAGAAGCAGACAGACTCCCTCACCAAGCATACCCAGAAGCCTTTCGATTTAAGTCTTTGCTCTTAATACAGACTAAGTAATATCTTATCGTATGTTGACATAGCATATTATGAACCAGTGACAAACCCTTGCCTAAAGGAACCTATAATTTTAAAGATATAGCCAAGTGCTAATTAAAACTAAAATGTACCAAATTTTTGCCAGTACAGGTCTCCTTTGCAATAGATCTCACTTTGCACGTGCCTATTACGGCTATAAAAAAAGACATAGAAACACACTAATGTTCAGAGCACTCATCAGTTAAAAGAAATTAAAACTTCAACGTTATTACAGAAAATTAAGGAACCGCAGATATTTAGGTTCTTGGGCTCCAAAATGTTTAATTTAAAAAGCCAAGACGACTATCTCTGCAATAATATTATATTACTATGTTTATTACCTCCTATCTCTCCTGTAATAACTTTTTCTATAACCATAGATCTCAAACTGCTCACATTACTATGATATAATTTGTAGTGTTTAGCCATAGGGTAAGCATAATTTCTTTTACAAATAGCATACTTATGTTCACACAGTAAATTCGTTCTTTGAAAGGCTTATTTGAGTTTCAGCAATATACCTGCAATTCTTAGACATTCTGAGAAGGTAAACCAAATTGCCTGTCTCAATTAAAACTCCAAATTAAATTTCTTCTGTAAGTGGAAATAATGATACCTAATGATTATATAATAGTATCTATGCTTAAGTGGAAAAAAATACAGATTTGGAACTATGAGTATACATCCTGGAAGTATAACATTCACAGAGGAATCCTTTTGTTTATTGTGCTTCAACAATGTAAGATTTTATTAAAACAGTTACTATTCAATTAGCTTTTTTGTGTGTGTGTTTGTTTAAAGAGAGGAATCGAAAAATGTGAACTGTAACCAATACAGTACTATTAATCTGACCAAGCACATGACTGAGAATAATAGGATAGTTCAATCTCTTAGGGGGGATTTTGTTATAATGAAGTGTTGCCACTGAAACCCACAGAAAACTGTTTCTTCAGACCAGGAGCAGTGGCAACAATTAAAAAAAAAAAAAAAACACACCACAAGAGAATTTCATCCTATAATCTCAAAACACCCAGCTCCCATCCCCTCTGTTCCATCTTCCACATTCAACACTAGACATCAGTCTGCATTTTCCTTACACAACTACAGTTATAACTATAGTGTACAAGATTCAACTGACATTTTAAGAAGAATTTAACTGGAGACTGTAGACAAAAGGGCAATCCACTATGAAAATAAACAATGGGGTTGCAATACTTAACACAGCTCACTCTCAAAAAGATTATTTGTATGAAAACCTCCACTATAAAACCATCAATCTATAAAAACTACTGTCTTCCACAACAAGATGCCAAAAAGTTTCAGATGCAGAATTAAAATGTAATCTGACATGGGAAAAAAAAAGGAACTATAGCAAACAAGTCTGATATGCATATTGCCACAGGGGCTTCTCTATGTTGCAGAAAGTGCCTCACAGCTCAATGCAAAGAGCTATGGACAGCAGGGCTCATTTCGAAAAAACGAGCTCAAGGACCGAACCTGTACCTGCACTTTGGGTAAAGCCTGAACTAGCCCAGGATGGATCCCATTCAGGCACTGTTGCCATGTTTCATAACCAACATCTAAATCCTCATGTACTGCCCCTACAGGTGATGGGAGAAGTGCACAACCAGAGGTGATCACAGAACTGTAGTTCTTGCATTAAGTCCCCATTGGCAGTACCACACTTAAGGAACACCACAGATGATATTTTTTATTGTAAGAAATCACTATACAGATCAATTCTAAACTAAACAAAACTGAAGAGCTGGGATATTCTTTTATTTAAAGTGAAACCCAAGTGATTTGTTGTTTGCATTTTCTGAAATGACACATTAAGCATACCAATATACTGTCAGATGAATGCTGTCTATTGGCTGAAGTAGAAGTTAAGTAGTTTAAGAGTTCTATCAAAAATAACATTGGACAAGGCATGCCAGATGACTTAGAAAATACTGTAACAGGGCTATGACCTGATTGTTCATGTGCAATAACATTCGTGAGGTACAATGGGCTGGAGCTTTCTTAAAGAACAGGAAGTTTTTAAACATGTCAACAAGACTTGCACAAGGTGTACATCTTGCAGATAAGGTCAAACTCATGTACAGCTTTACTCACTCTATATGATTTCTGAAAATAAATACACATTTGGAAGGAGAAATCCAACCATTAACCCATTAGCTGTACTTTGGTTGGAACCTGAACTTGCCTAGGATGGCTCCTATCCTGTACATCATTTTCATGTAACAAAATATGTAAGGATATTTTGATATATATTCATTGTTAAATGTAAAATGATATTTAATTCTACAAACAATTAAAGGCTCTATTTATGTTGGCCACACTACTCCAGGCACTGACAATGAGAGCCTCTCTTTTGCAAGAAAGTGATCTAAATAGCCATATGAAGAAAAATTAGGATCGACAAACAGAAGATTAAGAAAGGAGACAGATTGCAGTATTTAGCCAAGGTCTGTAATATAACACAGGAATAAAAATGTTTCTTTTGAAATCTTACCAATAAGGGGTGAAGAGAACAAAATTAAAGGTCTTTTACCAAAAAGAAATTGATAATCATCATGTAAGCACATAAGCATAAAATAATGCAGCTCCATGGCCATACAGCAATGCTTTAGTCAAAGGATAGAAGAAATGGAACAGTTCTTCACTTTTTTTGGTGCCAGGGATAATCTCACTTTCATACTGATGAATCTACTTTTGGATACTTAAAACTTTGGGTGTATAACACAATGCCTCTTTCTGCCCATACTTTAGACAAGATATCCAAAAGAATGTATTTGAAGAAAGGAAATCAGGTTCCAAAAGAGCTAAAATAATTTAACAACATTTGAACAGATAACCCCCAGGCTCAATCAGTAGCTAGCGCTTCTACTGTGAATTTAATAAAAAAATGAAAAATGGAAATGGAAAAAAAAAAAACCTCAATGTGAACGCTAGTAAACTTCCATGGGGCAAAACACCTCCAAATCAAATACCCACTGTGTAATAAGAGCAAGTAGTTTCCAGGCAAACACCAGTTACTATTTATCATCTGCTGTGTGATTGCCCATTTCCATCATGTAACCACTTGCAAATATGAAACTCAATACAGTTCAGTATTTTGAATACAGCTTCTTAGATTACCTACTACAAGATAAATCTCCTTTTCTTAGCTATGTACAGCATCACTGCTTCTGGTATTCAGTTTCATGAAAGACCCTGCTGATCTACTACAACCTATACATTTCAGAATGTTTTAACCCAACCCATAACAATATCTAAAACTAATTTTACTTGGCTGTGAAAATACCAGTTCAGAAACTGTACTTCATAGAGATTTAGTTCTTTCTCCCACTCTTGATCCCCAAAAGTGACAAATTAATGATGGCAACTTTTGTAGATGATCATTTGCCTTTTCACAAAGTGGTGTCTGTGAAAGTGATTCGTCTGCAGTTACTACTTTTGTTCTGAGCCCTGTGTGCAGAATAGTGTCTACCTTTTTTCCAATGACTAGTCAACACCAGACTAAGCAGTCGTGGGAGCAGGGAATGGATCAGGACTCAAACTTCCCTGTTGCAAGCTAATTTGCAGTTATCAGATTTCATATACTGTCATAGTAAATAAAGCGTAATGGCTGAGGAGAAGAGTCAGTATCTAAAATATGGTTAGTTGTTAGTAGGCAAATGAGAGTTAGGAAGTATTAGAACTATCTCAGAGAAAAATAAACCAATACCTCCTACTTTCTAGTCAAACACTCTTACCACTGAGTAGCAATACATAAGAAAGGTAGATATCAACATCTCATCTGGTGGTGGTGCTTTTAAGAAGGACAAGGACATTTAATTCTCTGAAAGAACTATTTTGGGCATCTCACATCAGGCAAATTCAGGGCTCTGGATCTCAAATGGACCAAAGGGCCTTACGTTTTAAGCAGGATGGCAGAGCAGGAGAACCTTTATCCTCGGCAGAGCTGACTAGCCCCCATCCAGAACTTTTTTCCCCATGTAATGGCCTTTCTGTACCTCATCCAACCTCTTTTCTTTCACTGTAACTAGTCTTCTACAAGGCAACTATAGTTGCACATTGCAGAGATTAGTTTTTAAGCATTGAAGTCCATTACTTGTTGCACTCCTTACAGCCCCCTGGCAAAATCCAGCTCCCGAGGCTGGAAGCCCACACTCTCTAGGAGGATCCAACCGCCCGGCCTCATGGTAATGGTAAAGCGACGCTTTAATAAAACCTGCACATGTTCACCTTGGAGAACATGGATAATATTCATGCTAATACTGCCACAAGTTGGTTGTTACAGAAGTATGAAAACACCCACATAAAAGTTGAAAGTTTATTAGCATTATCTGAGGTCCCACACAGCGGGAGGTTTAAGCTGAATCATCTTTTGACCTGCCATATTCTAGTAATGCTTTATGACCTGAAAGATTTTTCTATTTATACAAGTTTATACTCTTTCTCTACAGTGTATTTTATGCTTGGACTGGTCAGGGTGTTTTGATGCTTTGGGCCTTCTGTGCACCTGCAGTAAAGATGCAAGAAATAGGACCAGAAACAAAGGAAGAATAAACCTACACATCTTCAATTATAGGGTCTATAAAGGTACTTATAAGAGGTGTCAAAGAAGATGATATATGAGCTACTACATTCTCCTGTTTTGTCCTGCTGACTCAGATCTTTCTCTATGTGAATCTGGTGTAGCTAAAAGGTACCAAATTAAAGATGTAAAAGTAGTAAGGCCTTTTAATTATCTGTAGAAGTAATAGCCACATTACGAATAGTTGCAACGTTCATCTGTTCCATACAGTCTACTCTTACCTTCCAAGAGTTTAAATGTACAGAGGGGGAACATCTGGGGAGAGAAAACACAGGAGCAGAATCTCCACAGGTGTAAATCTGTGCTGCTCCTTTCAAACTAAAGAAAATTTTAAGATCATTTTGATGAAAAGTACTAATATAGAATTATGTTGAACTCTTTGGGGTTTGGAATGTACTCTTAAACTCTGTCATTGTTCTGCTGAAGGCTATTCTGCTTCAATAGGTTTTTCCCTTTGGCCTCAGATAGAGGCAAGGAAGAAAGAGACCAAATTGCCTTTCCACCTAACAGCGCCTAAAGAGATGTTGTAACGGGCAACCACATAAATAAGAAAATGAGCTGTAGCTTTTCTCTGCCTCTATTAGAGTAAAGATTTGGATGAATTCAGGCCTGACAGGAAATACAAATCTATTGCAGCTCAGAGTCTGGTATCTTTGTCTAAAAATTGAAGGATCTCAAGATGAGGTCAGCTCCTTGACATCTCAGAAGTACTTCCCACATCGGAAAAAAAGAATAACAGAAGAGACAAAGAACACCACACAGGGGATTGCTGTGAGATTCCTTCTTCAAGGTATTGTTCTCAAAAAAACATAGCTAGATAGAAAAAAATAAAGAATGGACTGAAATAAATGCTGAGACACATAGTTCTGGGATACACTGAGAGTCTGCACATCACTTTCTAGTGCAAGTCACCAGTCACGTAATAATCGCCCACCATGAATTAGCGCTATGGTATCCTCCAAAAGGCTTAAATCAAAATCTATTTTTATTATGGAATGCCTAGTCTAAAAGAAGAGTCTTTACCACAGTTAGGGCCCAAGCTCTGTACAAAAAGCCATCTGCAATATTAAGTATAGCTACTGTACTTAGATATAATTTTCCATTTCTTATTACATAACTACCTTCCAGTTCCGTGCTGATAGAAGTACACTGCAAAACTGTTTTAAACCTTCTACCTGGTCATTTCAATAGGTTCCCTCTCCTCCTTATAATGTAAATATATAATATTTATTCATTATTTTTCCTCTTTCCATATTATTTATGATTTTGTAGACTCATATTCCAGTCATTTCTTTTGTTACTTAAAGTGTCCATCTCCACTGTAAACCATGAATCGCAGTACTAAAGATGTGGACAAGCCATACTCTGTAGTGAGATAACGTCTTCTGTCTTGTTCTGTATTCCCTTTCCAATCATTCCTAATATTCTAGTTACATTTTGGACTGGTATTGAGTACTATGCTATTTCTCAAACTCTCTGCAGTGACTCCTGCATCTCTTGACTAATTTGGGAAGCTGTATAGATGGGGTTACCTTCCTCAGTCTCTTCTCCCACACTTCCATTTGCAAATATCAGCATCGAATTTAGCCTGATGATTTCTTACCCACTTATTCAATATCAGACCATTCTGCAGCTGTTCTCAGCCACCTTTAATTTTTGACTATAATGGGGAAAAAAAATCAGTATCAGCAGAAGTTATGACATCACTATCCACTTCTCTGATGAGATAGCTTATGAATTTCTCAAGTAACATAGATCCCAGTACGTATCCCAGTGGTACCCTTCAGTAACTGCTCCTCCTCATAAAATCTGAACATTATTCAAACCAAGCACTACACAGCTGACCGGATTATTCATTTCTAACTCCTTCTGAGAGCTCAAACATACAACTGAGACACATAGCCTTCATCTACAAAATACGTGTCAGTGCTTTCCCACCATATCATGTTCATCCATACATGTGCTGCTAGAACAGCACTTATGACCCGCACGTAAGGCAAATGACTTTTTAAAAATTGATATGGGCCTAACCTACTGTTATTTCTAACATGTCCAGTCCTTAGATAATAAAACAAATTTAAATAATATGTATGGCCTCTAATAGTTCAGTTATCACATTCCTGAACAGAGCATTGCTAAAAAGCAATCTCAGAACAGAGAAGAATCTTAAGTAGACATTTATAGCAGTTTTTCTGTAATAGTTTCACATTAACCTTACCCCCCCATTTACTTCCATTAAATTACTCACGGAATAAAGCCCTCTTTATCCTGAATGATAGAATCACAACCTTGTCTTTAACAGGGTTCATGTCTGTGCAATACCAGGCATGTTTATGCGCTTGACTCTTTACTAGCGGGAAGTGAAAGCCCTTTCCTGTGATTCTGAGCTCTGCTTTTGTCCTTAGTTATTAGCTAGACTTTTTAAGAATAAGTTAACAAAATGGCAGTTTCTGATTTTCTTTAGATCTACAGTACCTGCTTGCTTATATTAACAATAATAGGAAAGGTTCAGAGATTAAAACTCAAAGTCCCAAAAACTGCAAATTTAACAGGGGTATGGAGCTGTCAGCTTATTTTTAAATCGAACTTCAATCTTATTGCAGGTCTAATCAGTTGTGGCACATGATCAGGTTAGCAGGTTATATTTTTGTTGTATGAGACAGGCTTAGCATTTCCCTGGTTAACCTTGTGCATCTTGTAAGTGCTCTCCTGCAGAAAATAGTGTCACTCACTGCAGTGAGAGAAGAGCAAGAAAATAGTGAATACAAGTTTGGGTGCTGTGACAGCAAGGACTTACATGAGGGTCTGATTGAACAAATCAACAGGAGGTGCATGAACAAAAAAATGACTGCAAAATACCCCTCTGGATTTCCCATTCCTGTCAATATCTGTTCTGTAAAAGGTGGTGGACAACTGTGGGAGTGAGGGCACTAACGTCTATCCCCTGCTCCCAAGGTGGGAGATTGATATATTCAGTAATGTGAATTGGCTGCACCTGTTAGCAAGCAGAGCCACTGAAGCAGCATACCTGTACTTGGAGCTAACAAAAGGTTCAGTAAATTTACATATGGAAAGTAAAGAATTTGATTGTGCTCTTCACCACTGAAGCTCCTTCTAGGAAGGAAGAAATACAGAGGTAAGTTTACAGCACACCAAAAATGAAGAATTTAGTAAGATCTGTTATTCCTGCCTCCACCTCAGTGTAAGACTTTCTTACAGCACTTACTTTGCTTCAGGAGTCATATCACAGACATTGAGCTCCAGAAAATGATATTTTCCACAAAGACATATTTCAGAGGCATAAGTGACAATGAGGCAACTGCTTCTTCCAGAAAGTGAGTTAGTACCCCATTTCCCTGAATATCTAAAATGCTGCATTGAACTTCAGCCCATGAAAAGAGATAAAATAACTAAGACTGATTTCTCTCTTTTCTAGGGGTGAAATTCAATGAAAGCAAGTGCTCTTATGCAAATGACTCAGACCAAAACTTAGAGGTGTCTTCCACTTTAAGAAAAATCAATGGCTTGCCAATATATACTCCCTTATTGTATACCTGATTGTATTATACAATTCAGCCACAGATCTTCCCAGGTGATTCCCATATTTAAGATGGGATAGTACTGTTCCTTGAACTGTCTGTATAAATAATTAGTGAGAAA
The DNA here is from genome assembly GCF_040807025.1 of Struthio camelus. Lineage (NCBI taxonomy): Eukaryota > Metazoa > Chordata > Aves > Struthioniformes > Struthionidae > Struthio > Struthio camelus. The sequence continues at coordinate 106,986,503 of NC_090944.1, forward strand.
GGGTAATTTTTTGCAAAGATAGTAGCCAGAGTGATGAAACAGGAGGTTCATTTCCACATTCAAAAAATCCTCATAAAATTTGACCTACAGTACTTTTTCCAAGAACTGACTAGCTTCCTTGTCCCTCTACCTCCGCATTCATTGACTGTTTTAACGCATCAGTAATCTAATCCTCACATACTCAAACTACAGGCACTAAACTCCCAAGTGTTGCTTTGACAGAGCTAATTCCTTTAGTCATAAGATTCCATTTGACACAAGGGAGCATTTGCCATTTTATGCTGCACCACACAAACAGCCTGCAGAACTAAACAAACACCATTTCCAAGCTTTAGTTTACAAAGCAGGTAGAGCCCAAAATGATGATTAGATCTTTACTGTAACATAAGCTCATATAGAAACTCGTCCTTTAAAAAATAAAACAAAACTCAGTTCGCTATAGCCTCTCAGTCACTATAAAGCCATGGGAGGGAATAAGAAAAAACTAATAATGAAAAAGCCAAGCAAACCTATGCTATTTTATGGTCTCTTCTCTGAGATGAATTAAGCAGTGTTACTGAAGTCAAGAAGGTAATGAGCAGTATTATCTTGACATGCTAAGCAATAGCACCATTTCATTACTATTATATATCCCCTTTTATACAATCTATTACGTTTTTCTCAGCCCCCAGGGATTCACCTTTTCCAGGGTCAAACAATATATGCCACAGAGTACACAGAAGTTATATCAAAAGAGTTCCCCCATCTGCTATCTCACAAAACCATGCTAGCCAGTGGGATTTTCCAGAAACCTACAGCACAAACTAAGTGCTGAGCACTTCAGTACCCGCACAGTATTTACAGTTAAGAGGTTTTCTTTACCTGCTCAACAAGGACATTTCCTTCCATGGTTTATTGGGTGAATAATATGCATTTATAATTAAATTTTAAATTCATGTTGTAGGTGTAATTGACTGTAGCAGCCTTTGGGGAAGCAGTATAGAATAGTCTCTCATCAATACAAGTATAGGTTGTATAATAAAAATCACCAAGTGATTCCTTGGTGCAATAACCCGCGTTCCAAGATTTGAAATAGCTCAGCTGCTCCAAGGGAGTAAGGAAGAGAACAAAGCAGCAAAATGTTATTGTCAGTTATGATTCTGTTCATGTAGTTGCTTTAGCTTCTTGTTTACTCACTCTGAGATTTTAAAGGACCTTTAAAATCTCTTCACTACTGCATCCTAAACCATTTTGTTCTTCAGTGTGAGATGTGACTCCAGAGTTGACCGAAATTTTCATACATTGCAGTAAGGCTAGCAACTCACTCACAGTACAGAAGGAATCCACACAAGAAAGTATATTCAGAAGGAAAATGGCATGGGTATTGGTCTGTTACTCTTTATAATCTTTCTCCATTTCCCTTCAGCAATAGTATTCAGTTGCTATTGGCTCTCCAGAGACTGTGACAGTTATACTTACTGCTGACCTGTTTGGCAGATTTTGCATCTTTGTGTTTGGCTGTAACTTATCAAGCTGAGAGAGAGATATGAGGTGAAGGAGAGATAAGAATGAAGAGTGAGAAACTTGCAAGAGTAATCAATAGCTGTCGTACTAATATTGATGTCCTTCTCCAGTCCCCCTCCAAAGTAGTCTTCCCACTACCACACATGCTTATGCAGTATGCAAAAGGCATGGAAACAGCCTCATACAACAAGCTTTCAGTAGCCCACCAGGTGGCCATGCGGTAAGGTAATTTTGCTCATACATCTCAACACCTTTTGTCTGAGATGGGGCTGAGAGGTACATGCATGAAACTATATTTGACTAGAAGAACTAATTTACTGACTGACGATTTCTAGATTTTGTTGAAAGGAGAATAGCAGCATCTAGCAAGGGAAGAAGTGTTTTTTAATTCATTAACTTATCTTCCTGGCATCCCACCCCTGCCAGTTTAAAACTGCACTTTAGGTTAACAGTATGTGGAAGTAAAAGACAATCAATAGGAGGAAAACTAGCGCCATTTTTACTAACTGCTATCTTAAGGTGAGACAAAGGAAGAATCCCTGAACTTTGTGTGAACTCAAACTCCTGTCTAGTATCGCAGAAATTTGAAGTGGATAGAATTGGCTACAAGTTGCAAAGTTTTCCAGTGGAAAATTCCATTTTCTTTGTTCTTTTCTTTGGATGTATAGCCAATCAAGAGAGTATTAGATAGTAACTATACCAAAGAAATGTATACATGTCATTCACTTAAGCTAAGCAGGCAAGCCTCTGCCTGATCTGTGCATCAGACACGCCTCCCTTGCAGCTGCAAGTGTGTGAGAGAATAAAGGCTCTCTACAAAATAAGTTACAGGTAGAGTTTTTCTACAACAAGTACAAATTTGTGTGTAATCAAAGTCTTACTTTTCAGAAGAACTTCATAGGTCTCTTGAATTTAGTTAAGGGATGTTATAAGGGCTGCTGCCTCCAGCAGGCTCCGAGATCCAGGATCCCTCCTGCTCAGCCACTGGAGCCCAGCCCGGCACACCCATAAACCTGAGAGTCTCCCCATCCCAGGCACACAGACAGAGCTATTGCTCTCCATTTACAGGTTTAAACAGTAGTAAGGCTGAGCGTATATCCCAGACGCATAGAGAGGACACTAACACATCCAGCTGCACAGACCACCACAGGCAAGACACTACCTTCAAAAACACCCACATCTAACGTTACCAGAACTCACATAAGACATAAGTATTGGCAGCCGAGTCCTTTTCGTCCTCTCTGGCCGGTAAAGACTGAAGTTTGCTAGTGAAAGCACACACCCTCACTCTCCGAATTCACATTAACATACGTATTCGCAGATCCCTCAAATACCAGCGCAGTCCCTTTGTCCAGCTCACATCCCTGCTTGGGCCCTGGGCTCCCCTACCTGCTGCACAGGTCTCCTCACTAGCTAGTCCACATTGATGCTCACAAGCAAGTAGATGCACATATTCATCTCACAAGCAGTCCAGTACTCACAGATCCCTCAAACATCAGCACAAGCCCTCTGCCTGCCTAGTATCCCTACCAGACCCCTACTCACCAGCTAACCCAGCTTGAAATTCACTAACTAATCCCCTCTCCAACACACATCAGATTAGAGGTGAACACAAATGCTCTAGCCCCCCAGCAGCTGCTCCCCAGGCACATAGGCACTGCAACGCCAGTCCCCTTCCAGTGGGGGATGTCAAGACCCTCACCCACTCCAGTTGTGGACACTACAGATGCAACCCGAGGTCTGACCTCCAGTTGCTGCTCCAAATTCATTCAGTCTTGTCTCTTCAGGTGCTGACACCTAGTCCTTACAGCACTTAGAGTGAAGAATGGGATTACACAGGAAGATAGTTAAAAAAGGATTTAATAAGATAGCATAGACTACAGTGAATAGGCACAGGGCTCTGTCACACAAGCAAAGGGACCTGCTGCTGCTTATATGCTACTGACCCTTTTATATTCCCACACTTCTCCACATTCCCCTTCCTCCAAAGGATTACTTAAGTTTTGCATAACCCCTTGGGCACCTCTAATATCCAAAATCCTAATGTTCCTCTTGTTTCCCCCTTTATCAGTTTCAAGGGCAGGTTAGCCATCTCTAAAACAATGCCTGTAGCTTCCTAATAGCCCACTGATTAGCAACTAGAGACTTTTGGTCTTTATCATGGTCTCCATTATTCCTTGTCTACCAAGTTCGCATCTCTGTATGTTTTATTGCTTTCCCCATTACTTATGGTTCCCTTTGAACTGAAAAGGTCCTTAATCTGATACCCTTAATGAAGCAGATGCTCTCACATTCCACATGGTCTTACAAGTTTGTCTTTGCCCTTGACAGCATTAACACCCTGGATGCAAATACTATATATTCCCATGACATAGTCATTAATTTTTGTCTGGCCTCTAATTCCTCAAGTAGAGATCTTAAGAACCAACACCCTGATTATCCCCTCAGTTGCATTGGTTTCATTGGTCCCCTCAGTAGCCAGGCTTGGCATTACCTTTGTGTAATCAAGTTAGGATTTGGCTCACATTTTTGATAACAGACAAAGCTCCTAAGAGAGGCTGACCACTTTTCAAACTTGTTTGTAACACCGAGAGCAAGAGTTCCTCAAAAAAATATATAAGGACACACTCAAATTTCCAAATTCCAAGTTTAGCTGACCTTTATTTTTGTAAACATTAAAATGCAGCACATTTCCCTATGAAATAGATGTATATACAGCTTGCATGTGAATCTGCCCCTGTGAAATCAGAATAAAAATTCATTTGCCCTGTCACTAGCAACTCCTATCTGTTCTACACTGTGAGCTCCACACTGGCTTGTGAATATCTGGTAAGTGCTTTCTCCGATAAATCTTCAGGCTTGCATTGAAATGCAGTTGCTATTTAATATAGAACAAGAAAAATTTGGCTTTTCCGGAGGAGATTAGGTAACCCCTGGGTTTGGTCAAACATATCTGTGCTAGGTGTGAGGCATCTGTGAGCTTGTGATAGATGAATAGCCCTCTTACAGATAAGATCCTCATGGTAAATCCATGGTTTCTTGTTTTGTTGTCATTTTTCTGTGACTGACATAGCCAAAATGAAAACAAAATATGCTCCCCATAGTTTGGTAGGTCACTTGGGACAGTTGAGGCAGTGATACCTTGAACTGATTTGGCAGAAAAAAGCTCCAGTGCCCACAAAAGTTGCAGGCCCCAGGATGCGAATGTGAGCTGCCTTTAAGAAATCCAGTTCTATGTATGACAAAAACCAACTAGTTTCTCCAGCAGTCCCTCATAAATCACACCTTCAGCTGCTAAAGCTGAAAAGCCAAACAGGGATCAACATGAGACATGGCTAAGCAGTTCACTGGTAGTAGTGCAATGAGCAGTATTTTCATTTTTAGAAAACAGTACACAAGTCTGGCAGCTCTACGACAGGAGATCCACCAGGTCAGGGCTCACCTGTCAGAGCTATGTGACAGTTGGGGGAGAGAGCAGGAGCAGAGGGGGTTTTGTAGGCTGCGTCAGCAGAGTAGTTGGGGACCAAGGACTGACATTGCAAAGGCTGCTGTGCACTCACTCGATAGCAGTTTGAAGTGAATATGAAGGGGACTGCTGCTCAGATTTGAACAGCCCTGGCAAGACAGTAGATGCTGATAGATTAATGTTAACTGCATGTCAGGACTGAGGTTAATGAAAATTGCATGACACCTGTTCACATGATACCTGGCTTTCTGTAATGTTGCTATTAACCGGATATAAGCAATACATTTCCTGAAAACAAGAAGAATTTTGTGAAATATTAAATTGTGACTTTAGCACATATTTTTGGGGTTGCAACTGTTTGTAAACAAGGTCTAGCACAGAGGACCTTGAATCCTTTCCATTTCAAGAAAACTGCAGTAGAAATAACCTTCTCTGGTCTCAGAGGCAAGTCATTTTCTATAGTAAAGCACTTTAAAAAAAAAAAAAGGGGGGGGGGTGAAACAGAAAAGAAAGAATATCACAGTGATAACAAAAGTGCTTTTCCCCCTTGTTTTTCCTGGTAGAAGTGTTTTTAAACTCTTGAATAGCTCTAATATTCAAAGTGGTCCATGTCTAGTGTATCTATCACATCTTAGATGAGATACTTGAAGCCTACACTGTTGATATTTTGTACCAAAATATCACAATGAAAGTTACCTCAGGTTCATATTCTCCATCTCATGATCCCTCTGTAGTTTCATCTGGAGAAGTTATTTCTACTTAATCATCTGGAAAAGGAGACAGTTCTTGCTTTTAAGATACAATAAGAGCTTGGAGTGGCAGAAGGCCCAGTTGATAGATGACTTAAGACACTAATTGCATACCTCCATAGCATCCTAATAAAACAGTACAAATAAGAGCGAAAGAGTTGGATTAGGAATGAATCAGAACTGCAACTGATCACCTTGATCCTCATCACTTGTTATTGTGACAGTCAGATATAGCACATGGATCACAATTTATAAGTGTGTTAAGGCAAAGTATGGACCTAAAAAGTTGAAGAAATGAGGTAGCCAAAAAGGAGCTTAAAGGATAATGATACTTTAAATCATCTCTAGCATTAGTGTTATTTACCTAATTTTATATCATTGTTTGGAGAAGTTGATGCCAGAAAATAGAAAAGAAACATGCTTGAATAGCCAGTATTAGGATACAGGATTTCTTGAGTAGCCCTAACTGCAAGGCCATGAAACAATACATCCTCCGGCATTCAAGAAAAGCTGAGGATATTGTGCAGGCTGTGAGTCCAGGTCATCTTGGCCAGAGGACGGAATGAAATTGCTGGTAGGGAGGGAGAGGATGAAATCAGTGACTCCAGGGTCCCAAGTGGGAGACCATTTCCCCATTAATAGCTCTCAACACAGAAGCTAAACTCATTTTAAACATGTTTATGAAGGTAAATCATTAGCACTGCAGAAGAAAAGGAGAATCCAGTATCAGTGCTTCCTGACTGCTGTACAGGCTCCCAGTAAGGATGGGCCAACACCATCAGCAGGCGCAGAGCTCCTAGACAGATATAGCTGTGAAGCTGAAGGGAGGAGTTAAAGAACCACTTCATTATTTTTTCCTGCTTCACCTAGTTACTTCATACGCTCTGATTCTGTCTGGAACGGGAAATATCAAGTTACTACAAGAGAAGACCATTTAACTGTTATTTCCAGTCAGAGACTATAACCTACCAAATGTTGAGCTGGTCCCCAGGCACACTATACAATTTGTTACCATAATGTTATATGAAGAATTACAGAATGCCAGCTATCATAACTCATTACAACATTTAACTCGGCACATACTGTTTTTCTGCAGTGTTCCTGACAGTAAAGGGAAATAGCAATAGCTTCACAAAGCACATCTCTGGGACGTTGTTGGTTCACTTAACGTGAAGTTTTGGTCAAGTACATGTCACACCAGGCATCCAGTCCCCGTGGGATCAAAAGTGTAGTTCTTCAAAAAGCATTGGCAATAGGCTCTTACTTTCCCTGTGGGCTCAGGTCTCATCATTAACAGGAAGTAAAGGTGCCTAGTGCCTCTGATCAGCACAAGAGTTTCCACACAAGCTCATTCTATCAGATGAACAGGGCTTCTAAAAATAAAGAATGGTCATGAGCATCTTGGAGGGAGCTTTCAAATTCCCCGCTTCCGGTCCTAAAAGGAATGGAGAATTTCAGTGTTAAGCCCCCGGAAATTTGGCCTGGCTCGCTTAAAAAAAAAAAAAAAAAAAAAAAAAAAAACCACACACACCACCCACCCCACACTACACTTAATGGAGCGCTCTAGGTTGTACTTGAAGAGTGGAAAATGCATTGCTAGGTAAAGTATCAGTCTGGTTACACAGCCAGAACTAAAGCAATTCAGAAATGCTTTAATATAAAAAAATCCAGAAAATATCACACTGATCCAAATTTCCCCTGAAAATGCGGCTCTTATCGTTTTGAATGTCTCATGTGTGAAAGCACAACCACCATGACAGGTCCTTGCATCACTTCTGCATTAAAGTAAACCAGCAAAACAGTGCACTGTAGATTATGGCTACTTCTTATCCCTAGAGACAGAGAACTTGTTTGCTGCAGCAAACAGCCTTGGACCCTTGGACCACTGCTAATTCCGGCAAAATTTGTCTCCCTAGGATACCTGCTCACTATAGATACAGTGCCTTGCAGCTTGTTTACTGACTAAAACCCTGAGGTAGTCACTATACAAACACAAACCAGAACCTAGTTTTATGTATATAATGCATACATGGTTGAGGACCATATCCCTCTGGTCATTTACATTAGCTTGAGCCCACATTTTCTCCATTTCCTCGACTGGAGTTGCAGGAATTGATGCAAATGTTAACAGGAACAGAACTAGTTCTGGAGCTACTAAAAAGTACATTTTTTTCCTCTTGAATAAGAGGAAATTCTCCGTAGTTACTGTGGCCTTTGTCTAACAGCATGAACCAGGATCATTCAAGCAGTTATTGCTGAAAGAAGTGTAAATATACAACAGATGTACCTGCCAACGGTCACTGCACTGCTCATGTAGCAGTGTTTTCCAGGGTTTGTCTGCTGACAGAAAGAAACAGGCACTTAACAGTAGTGTTTCTGTAGCTGTGATGGTATAAGAGACAAGGTTTGTAATGAGATTTTTTTTTTCTAGCTAGAGCTTCAGGTTTAATAAACAACCTTTCAGATCAACCAGCATCTATCTGGTGTATGTATTCATTTGCACACAGATTCTTTCCAAAGAATGGGTCAGATATTCATGATTTTATTTCAGCTGTTACCCTTGGTTCTATGCTCTGTTCTTACCTCTATTTTTATTCCTTTCTTTTTGAGGCAGATCCTGATCTTACTCGAACTACTTCATGTCACTTTCTTCATTGCTACACTATCTAAGAGATATTATTCTTTTGACTTAAGCATGACAGATGGCTCTGGCCAATCCCTGCTTGCCTTGGTCTTTTCAGAGACTTCAGCTTCCCAACACACCAATTTATTTTTGCATGAATTTAAACTGAATCCTGCTGAAAAGCAGCCAGCTTACAGTGTTGGAGATCAAAGCCATGTAGTCATGCATGACAAGTGCTGCAGTCAGGGCGCTCTCACCATGCTGCAGTCCTGCCTTGCAGATGGGACTCACCTCCAGTCAGACTGAGTTCACCCACGGCTCATTCAGTCTCCTGTTTCTCCACAGAGGTTGTCATCACAAGGCCATTAACAGTCCAGGACCAACTGTGGTCAGTTCCAGCCAGCCATTAGTCAAAGAGAAGGTTGCTCACCTGTGCCTGTCAGCATCTCTCCATGCTCCATTGCCCAACAGTAATACACAGAAACAAGCACCCTTTGGGTAATGGCAACAGTCAAAATTCCTCTGGTGACAGTACTTCCACCCCTCTAAATGCTTAGATGTGTGTCTACTAAAATGACTCATCTTAAATCATTCTTCTGTATTTTTAATTATCTTTGGGAAGAAGTAAAGTTTCTCTATTAAAAGGATTTTTTCCTCAAAAACAGTTTAGCATAACAAATAGGAGCTATTTTTGGAAACCTTTCAAGACATTTCTAAAGTAAACCATCTTTTTATTGGTTATACCAGAAAGTCACAAACACCTGTCATGGAAATAAAAGGGCTGACTTCCATACCAGTTTTAATTATTCTCCATTTTCCTTTTCCTCAGTGACAAAGCATAGTCTTGAAAGAGAGCTTAAACGGCCTTTCAATCCATAACAAAGCTGACCTGTTCTAACATCACCATTTTTATGGAATCCCTTTATTTGCCTCCACAAGCACACGCTATTTTTTAGCTAAGCCTCGATGCAGGCAATAAGAAATGCAGAGCAAAAAATATATACCCATACATGCTAAGATACTGAAAACAGTGCAGTTTCTTCCAGTTCAAATTGAAAGCAACTGCATACAAAGACAGATACCTAAACTTTTAACCTCTGCCACAAGTCTTTAGCACACAGTATACCACCTTTCTACATGTCTCTAAAACATACCATGCTCCTTGCTGAAACCTTGCTGCACTTTATTCCCCATCTCTTTCAGACCATACTCCTGCATATCCATTCCTTTATACTTGCTTTATCACAAGTACGTGACATAGTCCAGTTGTGGAAAAAGATATGGACTCTGCAAGCTGGTCACAAAACTGCTGCCTGGCCACTCTCCTCCACTTCCTACTCGGCTGATTAAAACATTTAAATTTCATGCACACACAGTCTCCATGCTTCTATTGCAGCCTCCCTTTTCCCAAGGACTTTAGCCTCATTCTCCGATTCTTTCAGAACAGAATTAGTTTTCTAATTCTAGCTGTTTTGACAGGACGCCACAAATCTCAGTCTGCCTCCAGCATTCCTCAGACTCAATTCTCTTAAAGTGCTGCTTGCCCTGTGTTTTGTCAGTAATGTCTTCCCTTTACCTTCCCCACCCACCCAGCTTTTTTGGGTGCAAGGGGGCCTCGTCTGTCCTCCATGTTGCTAACCCTGAGGGGCTGTGCAGTTGCACCCTCACCCTTCCTACCTGCGACAGCATATTGCTACTTCCCTTCTCTCAACCCTGCCTGATCTGCTGGCAGCATCACAGCACAGACCACTAAAGAAATCCTTGCCGTCTCTCTAGCTGCACAGGGATTAGCACTGGCTGGTGGATGCTCAGCTGCCAGGCACTGTTATTAGCAATATCAAACCCCACAAGGCTCCCAGACCTTCCTTTTCCTTACAGGACCTCAATAACTTAATCTACTTACTAAACAGTTCCCAAAAGCACTTTGCAGACAAAGAGCTGCCTGAAAGTGGAACTATTTTGAAGGGGTCATCAAGATAAAGAGCTATTGGCTTGCAAAGAATAAGCCCTGCACTGTTGCTCAGCTCTGTCTTGCTATTTTCCTTGCCTGCTTTGCAGGAATGCTATTTAAATACCATTTAGCTGGTAATATAGTCATGCTCATTTAAGAATGAGCACACATCATGTCTAGGCTGGGTGGTATTACAAGTCAACACAAGCTACCTTCTTCCATGAACACCCTAGAAGAGTTTGAGCTCTCTCCAGACTGAATATGTCATTCCCACTGGAAGGGACTGTATGCTTTAGGCCAGCGAACTCTGCAACCTTTTGTCTCACTGGATCCAAACTCAGTGTCTAAGCCCATAGAAAAGATGCTCTTACCAAGGTACATATTGTCCAGTTTGACCTACATAGCTTTTTCCCACCTGTGAAAGCTGTGGCTCTGAAGTCTATTCTACAGCCAAGTGGCTCTCGCTGAAACATGGCAGCTTGGAAAGGAATTGTTTTGTGAATGATTCAACAGACATCTGGTGCATGAAAAATACGTGCTCAACGCCTGAAATTGGAAAGTCAGGTTGGAAGAGATGAAAACATGTGCTGTGGCCTTTGATCACTTCTGGCAGATGATTCTGTTATCCCGAAACGCAGGTGTTATTGTGTCCCCAGGTTCAAATCACCCAACATCCTCTATGGGCTAGAACATGCACCAAAGTATACATGGCATCAGTATGCAACACATGGGAGCGGGCAGAAGAGTCCAGTGGGGTGAATGATTTTGTTCTGGCTGGGAAAATAAGATGCTTGGCTAAGAAGATTGAGGGGAAGTGAAAAAAGAAAGGTTACAGTAAGGCTTTTTAACTACAGCATTTCTTCACCTTCTTTAGGGGAGGGGCAAAGGGGCAGGAACAGTACAGCACAGCAAGGGAAGGGTGCAGAGACAGTAAATTTGACATGCAAAAAAGGATCAAATTATTTTGACAAAAAATCTGCACTCACCTGAGAAATGTAAGATATTGGAATAACTTGTATAAGATCAACACAAAAAATACCACCAAGTTACAGTATAGGAGAAAAAGGAAATAGCGATACCAGAAAGTTGAATACTTGGAACTAATGAATTCTTCAGTGCTTTTCGCCACACTATGCACATTTAAGAGGCGAAATTCTCTGCCTCAAGATAGCATTAAGGCCTTGAGTTTGGCAGATCCCATATATAGAGCTGCATGCAGGTACAATTCTATATATAGTTATTATATAAGGACACATAATCCATAGCATTCAAATTATTTGTTTATATATATATTTTCATATTAACTTGAAGTCTGGAAGGATAAAGCTTCACACCTGAGAAAGATCAATTAACCACTCATTTAGGAGAAGGATAGATTTTAACCGCCCAGATTGTTCTTCCTTTTTCTTTCCAATAAAATCTATTAAAGGGTATTGTGGATATGTTGAGTTTTCCCTCAGTAACCCAAAAAACTCCAGAACTAAAAGATATCTAAATTTTTTAGGTACACAGGGAGCTGGGGGGATGGGAAAGTCTGATTTTCTCTTTTAAAAAAAGTTTCACACAAGTTTTTCCACTTAGTTGAAAGGCTACTTCACACTGAATAAAGAGATATTAGTTTTTGAGCAGCTCCATTTAATACTCCCAAGGTCCAACTAAGCCTCCTTTTCTAAAAAAGGAGAGAAGAATTTCAGGTAACACCTTTAACTTATAAGAAAAAAATTTAACATTAAAAATGCACATTGTGAAACATGTCAACCCCAACAGTAAAGAACCACCTACATTTTTACCTGACTTCTCATTTATCATATTGGTAGAGCAAAGTTGCATGGACAGTAAAGATACCATCCCTCAACTCAATTAAGGGATGCTGTTCCAAATAGTTCAGGACCAGTGCTGAACATACCTTCAGGAATATAACAGAAACTGGTAAAGTTTCTACAGTCATTCTGATCTATTTCATAAGATTCAGTAGGAATGGATCTTGTTTTAGACTGCCACTGGATGGAAGAAAAAATCAATACAGAAAGAATATCTACTGGTAGACACTCATAAGTTTTGTAAGTGTTTCTCTAAGAGATACTGCAACTAGCTACAAATATTCTAACTGAGTTAATTTCGGTCAACTTTGCTCCCATTTGTGTTACAAAAAGCTGCAGAATCAGATGCTACAGGCATTAAGCATGTACCTCTGCTTGGAAGTCACTCCATACAAATATTTTGACAGATAGATGACTGGGCAGAACCAAATGCCAAGTGTCAAATATTTTGTCTTTACAAGAAACCAGTGTTGGTACACAGAAGGTAGCTTAAAAAACACTGCTTCTGGATATTCTACAAGGAAACACATGAATTTGAGAGTCTCCTTTATGGGTGAGTTTGGTTGTTATTGCCTGCCTCATGCCAATTCCTTATAAAAACACTGCACTATCTTGCCTTATCACATCAGCACGTTCCTTTGCCAGCAAAATCATATTAGTGTTTGCCAGTAGTCAGTTTCAAATTCCTTCCCCTTTCTACCTCCTCAAGATAATAAGTAGAATGCTTTCAAATATCTTTTAAAGGAGTTAACTCTGTTCTTTTTCAAATAAAAAACCTGTAATGAAACAATCAAGGGCTATATTTTACATAGCAGTGTTCTTAATATTCAAAACAGATGCACAAAAGGTTAGTGGAAGCACCAGTACCTACTGCACCACTACATACGCACAGCTACTTTCCTCCTCCAGCTTCCAGTGCAGCCCTAGACCTGACACACTTCAGCAAACACTGAAACACTAAATTACATGGTATTCATAATACCTTGGAGTAACTGATGTGTCACAGGCAACTGACAAAAATGCATGAGACATCAGGAACGTGTAATTTGTGATTAATGGACACAGTTTGATATCATTCATGGCCAGTTATAAGAAACTTAACTCAGAACAAATCCGTTCACATAAACACAACAATCAGGGAAGTCAATCTCTCCAGCACTGATTAAGAGAAGAATAAAAGTGATTTAAATATGAATTCACATAACACAGGGATGGTGCAAAGTACTCAGCTCTGGAGAATTAAACATGTTTTATCCTCTGAAAAGGTACCACAGGAGAAGCGGTTTCTGCAAAGCCACATTTGACATACCTCAACAGTGAGCTGGAGAAAATGTTTTCAGAACAGAGGCGCTCACTTTTTTTTAGCTTGACAACGCTGTTTAAACAAAGATGGTTACCATATCTTGTAGCAGTAGTGGGTGTCTCAGCTCCCCCACCCTTAAGAAAGGGCGTAATAATAGGTTAGCTTAATAAGCTCTTAAACCTGCATGGCTATAAACAAGACTGATGTGCGTTCAGTCATTACTACAATGAGGTACCCGAGACGAAGGCTCATTTCTGCACTTCACACTGAGATGGATTCATAACCCCAGCAACACTGTAGATCACCTCTGATAGAGGAAGAACAATTGGAGAGGTATTTCAGAATATTAAGACCATCTGGTACAAGAAAATCATCCAGCATGGCTGAATCCTTCTTTTAAAGTATTCATAGAGGTTTACTGATATACTTCTCCCCAAACACCACTACCCATTCTTGGGATAGCCATTTCAGAGATAGATAAAAGTACTAATTTTTTCCTCTATTATTTGCCACTCTTTTACACATTTTAAAATACAAAAGGGCTGTCTCTGATTAGTGAAATAGAACCACTGAATTGCATAAATAGTAAATATCCCAATACCAGGTCTTTTCTGGCAGCAAACCTTATCTTCCAGGTTGTGTGTAATAGGCAGTGGTAACATTGAAAATGTAAGCACGTTTGCAGACTACAGGATGCAAACAGCCATTCATTTTGCTCAATATAAGGGAACGGCAAAAGAAAGAGGTGCAGCAGGGCTCAGGAACTTTGTCCAGAGGTGAAGAAATCACTGCCACATATGGAATATTAACAAAAACAGATGCGTCTCTGGAGACTTCTGGAGGCACCAATCCCCTGCCTGCGTCAGGTCAAAGACATGAGGCAGCAAAGTGGCAATAGGTCATTTGCAAATAGCAATTCCTAATTACTGAGTTCCGTAGCTGCAGGCTGTTGCTGAATGTAAATGCAAATAGATCTCCCAACACAGATGTTTGCTAGCTAGGAAACTGTACGTTGGCCCCACGGATACCACTGTATACAATTCTAAGCCTAGAAAGCAGTGTCGAATTTACTCAAAAGGAATCATGAACCCAGTGGTGCAATACTTCTTGAAGAAGCATGGGTAAAGAGCAACAGGGGAGATGAGAAATGGATCACTTCGGTTTAAGCAGTAAGTGGTAGCACACTTCAAACATTTATATTCACATAAATAGTCCACACAATTAAGCATAAAGCTGAAGAACTAATGCATACACAGTTTGCCTGGGCTCTTGTAAGATACCAATTTACTAAGTATTCCAATATCTATAGAAAAGTATTTACTGCCTAGAATGAATTCTCAAATTCAGCTCTTTGTTCATCGGCTAGTTTCTACCTGCAATTCACTGTTTACTTTTCACTTCAATCTCTTGTTAATCACTCAGGCAACACAGCTACACAATATCCAACATGCAAAGTGAAACATCTAGCAGCAAAAAGTCCAAAATATTCATTCAAGGCTTTTGCAGATAAGCATCTTCATATAAGTTACCTGTCAGAATATTGACAGAGAACTAGTGGCAGCTTGGGGACTCTGACTAACCAAAAGCAGGAATCTACCTGCAGTAAATATGATTCAAAATTATCAGTCAACCAACAGTGCCCCATAGGGCAATGACAGATGCTCTAAATGACAAATCCTGCCTCCTCCTTTGATCCTTTTAAGCCATTTGTCTCAGTTTCATATGGTTATCAGCTCTAAAGACAACTGTGAACATGCTTTCCCATATTGAAACCTGAACAGCAGTTTGTCTGTGACCTACTTGAAAGAGTAACAGGTATGAAATGCTGTTCTTAAAGGATTACATTGTAATTTTGTGTCTTGTTATGTCAAATGGAAATCCCATTGAACTTCTCTTGACTGCCAGTTACCCACAGGTTTATATTTCAAGGTCTTACTATGAAGGACACTAAGGGACTGGGAAGCAGGATTTACAGGTTCTATTCCTGACTATTAGCTTTTTATTCTATAAGTCTGGGCAATTTCCCTAACCTTACATACCATTTCCATACCCTTACGTACATATCCAGAAAATGAATACAACGAGAGGCAAGGAGAAAAGATCGAATAATGTTTGGAAAGCTCTTTGAGATTCTCCAGTGAAAGGTTCTACTGCAAATTTGTACAAAGTGCAGCTAATCCAAAAAGTTCTGAGTTATAAAAAGGTTCAATAAAGAGGAAGAGAAAAAGCTCTCACCCTGAAGCAATAAGGTATTGCTGGGTATGGGGCGATGAGGAAATAGTAGGCATATTTAGACCATGACATTCACCAGCACTTCCCTAAGTGCTATTCTGAACTTCAGCTCCAGCCTGGAGCTACCAGAGCAAGCTCAGGTGTCCCTAAGCAAGACATGGGCATCCCAGGTGCTGCCAGCTCTCCAAGTTATCATTCACCATGCCCTAGTAAGTCTCTCTTTCTTGACAGTCTCAATATGTAATTATAATCACAGCTTCCACTGACAAAGTTACAGAAGAAGCATTTCCTTTGCAATGGAAAGTTTGGGTACTCAACCCCTAGGAAGGGGGGGTGGAAAAAAAAGGCAAGAAAAAAGTCAACCCAACTGTACTGTTTACATTGGTAGGGGAAATTGAGAGGGAATTCAGTCATCTGAGCCGGAATCATTTTGACTGGGATTTCGTTAAACTTGTAGAAAGCTCTCAGGAGACTGGGGCAAAAGACAGAAGCTAAGGGAGCTTCCTAATGCAAGAGGATAGTTAAAAAGGAGTTTCTCTGGACTGGAAAAATGGAGATGTATCAAGTAATAGGTTGGAAGGGAAGTTTAGGACTAAGAATAGGAAAAGTTAACAGGGATGAATGCTGCTCTTTTACTTTGTCCTTCACTAAATCTCAGATTTGATATATGAAAAGGAAAGGAAGCATCTATTTCCCTGTCAGGCTTCTTTATTCCACGATCCACTCCCATTCTATTTGCCCAAATACCTGAAGAAGTAATTCCAGTTCTCAGAAAGGTTTAGGAAAAATATCGATACCTAAAGAACAAATTAGGGACTGTATAACAGGACTGCTTCCCCTGTCCAAGGCTCATGTAACCAAACTGTTCTACTAAGCAACAGACAAATTCAGACTGCACCACAGTCATTTGAGCAGTGTTAGTTTGAAGCGTGTATACAATTGCATGCAGTAGTGCCTTTATCATATTCTGCCTTTTGTCTTATTGTCTTCCGTACATTATTCTAACATCCAAGCTTTTAATCATTAACAATGATGGCTCCACCCTTTCTCAGAAAAAAGAAAGTAATGTTACCTCTATAAATGTTCCTGTCCCTGAGGTCATACAAGTTTTGTGGTAACACTGAAAATTCCATTTTCAGCTACTAACAGCCCTTACCTGTTCGTCATGCCCTACTGTGCATACTACATTTTTCCTCACTGAAATTGCAGGGAGGAAAGACTACAGTATAAATTACTCTCTCAGTTATAAGGTCAATGTTTTGTCCTTTCTTATGTGAAAAGTGAAACTACTAGCATGAAAACATGGACATCCTGCAAGTGACCATGATTCCTCTTTCATGCTGGTAAGCATCACAGCCAGCAGGTCAGCTAGTATTAGTTAACAAAATACAGCAAACAGAGGAAATGTTTTTCTTGGACAAGAAAAAGGAGTGTCAAGGCAAATTTCTCTTTATACTTTTAAGTGAGAGCTGAAAGGGTGTTCTCTTATTGATAGGTCCTGGCAGGGAGAGCTCACCACCTCCGCCTTATGCTCGAGTTCAGACGTTCATTGAAGAATTTAAAAATGAATAAAAACGTTTCAGTAATATGTTTGAGCTTCCATCTTTGGAAGCTTTGTTTGAGCTAATATCTTTTATTTCTAGTAGTCCAGCCTTATCATATCCTTTCTTAATATCTTAGATATTTAGCAATTCCAGCTGGGAGGCTCTTCAGGCTCCTTCTAGAGAATATTCTTTATGAAGCAAGTATAAAGCATCACCAGATCTGAACTCTAGCTTCTCATGACAACGTCACTCATACGTTTGGTAGCAGGCTGGGCATAGGTACCCAGGAGATTGTACAGATGTCTCTATCCCTCCAGGATTGCTTAGAAATCAAGAGGATTAGCAAGACGCAGGAACTGTGAGCAGTAGTAAGCGTAAGCACACAAGAAAACCAAATGGGTGGTTCTTCTACACAACAGGCTGTCTACCCTGTAAGAGTTAGGGAGTCAGGGGTGGCTTTAGGTCACCTTTTCGATTCTGCGGTCTTTGGCTAGCACAGTAACAGGCAACTTTCCAAAGTAGATTAAAAGGGCCATATATAACCCTCTGCTAAATTTTTGCTTGGATTCAGCAGTCATGGAAACAATTGCTGACTATGCTTAGCTATGAGCCAAAAAACTTTGATGTGGATCCAAGTTTCTCTGAAGCTTAAAGGTGCTTATATCCAGTTTTCTGGGTCACATCCAATTCTAAACTTTGTTTATCTTGTATAGGCTATTAAGTCTCTGTTATAAGAGGAATTTAAAGAGCGAGTAACAGTACTCTCTGGAGTACTGTGGGTGATAGCCATGTCATCCAAATAAGACATCTCTTAACCAGAAGAGACTCAGAATACTGACAAAAAAGAGCAAGTGCTGGGAAAAGACTGTTCACCCGATGAAAAGTAGAAGAAACTTGGATTGAGAAATAAATAGTAAAAAGGAATGCCTTTGTAGAATACTACAGAACAGTATGCTGGGAGTAGCTGCTCTGCCCCTCTCACAGGGCAGAAACAAAGGAAGCTGAAAGGTGAAAAAGGAAAAAGGAGCATCTTTCACGTAGGGTAGAATCAAACTGGGGATCTCATCGCCAAAATGCCTGATAAGTAGATTCAAAGAGGGAAATTATAGACAGCAAAAATATTCAGATTTGTAATAGTTGTTTCTTTAAAGGAGGGATATGGAAGGAAGGAAGAAGAGACAATTGCAAAGGAAGAGAGTTCTGCTTCCAAACTTAAGTCAACTTCTGAAAGGTTAGGCAGGTACAGGAGGTGCAAGATTATCCCACATCTCCACAGTTACTAGCAAATTTCCCCAAATTCCCAGGGCTGGTCAGTGTCAGACAGGACATGCTGGGATGCCTGGACCTAAGCTCTGCTTGTTGTGTTCTTGATAAAATGCTATGACTGGACAGAAAGACAAGGGATAATGACAGACTTCCTTCAGACGGCATTTAAGAAGCTGTGGATTGTTGCAGCATAAGCAGTATTTCATTTAACTATAAGGTATGTCCTCAACTGACTTGTACCTCAGCATTAGTGTCCTTTTCACTGATATTTGCAAGTATGGAACAGTTTATCGAGCCATGAAAAGCATCTGGCAGCCTAAAGTTCTGGGAAGCCCCACACACGCCTGCAGGTGACTGAACAGGCACTTCCCTGGCAGTAATTAAAAGCCAAGTGTGAAACTCAAGCACAGCCTTTCCAGTCAGCACTCCCCAGCCAAAGGCACAGGCACTGGTAAATCCCCCTCTAAGGGAAAGCGTTAACTGCAGATATCAGCTCTAGAGCAACAGGGCCAGAGCCCAGCCAGCTGCTGCAGCCCATTATGAACACACTGAGTTCGCAATAAATAGGTATTTTCATTTCAAACAATTCTCTAGGCTCTCAGGTTCCTGCTGGTTTTCAGGAGTCCCATGTGCATCAAGTCTGAGACTATATTTGCTGAATAGTTACTATGATGCCATAGGACATCAGCCTCTCCCTACCATATCTGCCCTGAAGTATAAATGCAGGATTTCATTTTTCTCTAGCCTGTGTTTTCCAATCAGCTGTTCCGCTTCCTCTCCACCTCAGCCTGTTCCCTTCACGGTCATCTAGACAGAGAAAAGGTGAGGCAAGGCAAGGGGCCAAGCAGCAGCCTGCCTACAAAGGAAAAAAAGTGCCAGGCAGGTCTCACATACAGGGGGCAGAGAATGGGCTCAGCAAGAACTGGCTACAGACAACCCACACAGCAGGAGACTTGGGCAACATCCTGCACCGCGACAAGGTCTGCTGGATTCAGCAGCACTCCACACCACGCTGCACACTCCAGTATGCTCTCCAAAACTAGGAGCTGGATTTAGTTAGCAGCAACAGATGCTGCGGAAAACTTGAGTCCTCAGAGAAGCAGCTGCCTGAAATCAAGCATAATGCAGGCAAATATTGGGAAAGAAGATAGTAATAGCCTTGACATGTCATGTACAACATCCCTTGCTAGCTCTCTACAGACTGTATACAGATGCATCTCAGTCCCAAAATGCAAAATATTCCCCTCCTCGATCCCAAAGCTCTACAGAAGCATTCCAGAGACAGAGGCACTTCTGGCTTCAGACGTGAGACCTCAAAACCCCCAGCTGAGCTCCAGATGGCAGGAACTAGCCCTCATTGCCACTAATCTAGGGTGCCTCTAAACTTAGTATTTACCCGACCCATTCAGGTACAAATTTACATCTGTATGAAAGACTGGCCCCAGACAGCCACTACTGAGCTGCTCAAGCAGAATTCAGTTTTACCTGGTCAATCATCAGTCTCTTCATCTCAGCTGTTTTTTCTGCAAGTCCATTGACAGCTGTAAGGTTGCTCTGCATTTACTGCAATACTATCAAGACTCCAAACTGATCAAGACAAACATCCATGACTTAAGTTAGCAGGACAAAGTTACTTTCCAATTTATTTCCCAGTAAAAGGTTTCATACTTCAAGTGTTTGAATAGTGTTTTTATGCATTTGCAAATAATTTGAAATAAAGTTTATTTTTCATTTTAATTACTTATTCAGAAACATATCTAATTCTTAAAAAAGAGCTCTCAATAATGTTTCACTTATCCCAAATTTCTTCAGTTCTACTTTTTCAGTTTTTTAAATCTCTTTCAGAGAAGAGGTAACATATGGCAGATACTAGCAAAGGAGATTTGCGTGACACAAACTCCGCCCACACAGTGACACTCATTTCCCACCCTCCCCCCCAAAAATAGCCTAACGAAATGCAATCGAATCATTTCTAGAACAGCCTCAGAGTCTCTACAGCTACCCTTAAGCTGAATCTTCCTGACTTACCTCTGGAACCCTTTCCCCTGGACCTTTTAGGCTAAGGGGTCTAAACCATTCAATGTCCCATCTTGTGCCATGCAAAGAGAAGGCTATTGATATCCTTTTCACAAAACCAATGGCTTTAGCTTACCATCACCAGCAGCACTAATTAAAATAAAAAAATCCACCTTCCACTCAATAGAAAAAGCACTGTAACAATAGAAGCCAGAGATAGAGTGCCCTGTTGATAGCTCTTGGGTTTCCCTATCATAGGTCATTTATGGCTGTGCATTCAAAGGTAGCAATTACAAGTCTTCCTAGAAATAAAGGTTAGATTAACTACTGTGCTGCAATACCCCCAGAAAAATGTGGAGAGCATCAGCTCATACAATACCAAGAAATATTTCTTAAATACCTATTGAGGAACTGCCAGGAGATAGTATCCTCTTTCAACCACATCTGTTAAATGTGTTGGTTTTAAGCATAACTGACATCTGATGAATCCAGATACACAAAGACTGTCATTCTTCTGCATTTTACCTCCTACAGCAAGGGGGCTATCAGACACTGCCAACCAGCAGTATGGATCAATTGGCACATTGCACAGGTGCAGATGAGGGCAATGCGACACCAGGAAGCTGCAGATACAGGATCCCTGTTTCACTTAGCCTCTGTGACAAAGTGGGCCAGAGTATTTATGCGACCAAAGATGAAAGCAAGAACAGCCACAGGGCTTGCTAGACAGGATACTTAGACAAACCTTTAATGATGATATTCTTTCAGAGAATACCACTCCAGAAGGTAGGAAGGTCCCTGACCTCCCTGCAGTCTTTGCTAGCTATTACTTCTCTCCCATTTTCCTTCTGCAGAGTTAGCTTTTGCTCCAGCCAAACACTTCCGCCTCCTGTTCACAGTGTCTACTCAAGTAGAGTAACCTGCAGATAAATGAGCTCTTCCTTCATATTAATTATCCTTCATGAGGCTGATATTCATTCAGGAAGCTCCCTTCCTCCTCAGCAATTTTTGGATCCTGATATGGAGGGTTTTTTGCAACCCCTTAGATTTGGGGAGACAGTTAGGCCAGATCATGGGCTTTATTTGGACTTCAGCATGACTCAGTGAGGGGACAAGAGAGATGTGGTAGTGGCTAAAGCATACAAAAAACCAGAAAGGCTTCTTCAAACTGATTTATGACAAGCAGCTTCTCAGTGGGTGGGTAAGAGTAGTGGGGCTTAGCAAGCCTGCTAAGAGACTAAAATCAGATATCAGTCCTTTTCTAAGAGACAGTAATACTTAATCCTTTCACAGAGAAGGATTCTCTTCAGCAGATCTCAGTATTTTTCAAAGAGCATAATGGAGTCCAAACTCTGTTAGTTTGCAGTTCCATTTGATTTGAGGGGCTCAAGGCTCTTGCTTATATTTTGCCTTTTCACAGAAGGGGTCCGTCTGCTATTCCCATCACAGGACATGAGGATACTTGTGAACACGCATCTTGGAACACATTGGGTAAATCTGGGTTGCAAAGGACTATCTCATCCTTCTAGGAATTACAGCACATCTGTTCTTGCTTTAGGATAATAGCAGTGAACACAGAGATAGTGAACTGAGCTGAGTGCCTTTGCCTATCTTCTTTTAGAGGGAAAAAGTAACTTCTTCCCAGCCCTTTCAAACAATTTTTGTAGTTTGGAAGAGTGACACCTTTCATAGACACAGAAGTCTATCTTCTGTAATTAGTATTCAGCATCAAATACTTGAGACAACACCCTAACGACAGTAAGTAAAGGAGGACAGCACTCTGCACGGGAACTCCATCACCATAAAACTCAGGGCAGGACGAAGAACAGGGATTGCAAGTTTGTTTTATTATACATATATATATACACACATACACACGGCCATCTATACATACTCATACTATCATCTATCTCAACTAAATTTATGAATAGACTTGTTTTTGATCATCCCATGCTGCCACCTCTTTCCAATCTTGCACAATTCCATCCAGTCATATCCTACCCCACAGGATTTTTCAGCCTTTAATAATTCTACATTAAAAGTTGTTTTATATTGTCAGCCTTTTCCTAATGGTGGTTGGTAATACTTTTTTTCTCTCCTTCCAAAGATCGCTGGAATACACCTACTATTTCCAGACAAGCACAGAATAAAGCTAAATGATTGACCTGAACAATGATCTTAAAGGCATATAGTGAATTGATTAGGGAAGTCTAGCAGAAAACTGTATACAGGGGGAGAAAAAAAGAACATACACAAAGCCCAACACTTATATCCCGAGTGAGACTATTGAGGTATGCCTAAAAACCTTTATCACCTATATTTACCGGAAAGACCAAAACTCAAGTTTTTGCTTAAGCTGTCTGTACGCTTGCATACTTTTCTCTGTATGGAGTCTTCCACATGTAGGAAGTATGGGTGAGCTGATTCCATCATAGAAAGGTTCCTTACATGCTTATTCTGGTTTTCTATGGAAAAGAGGATAAATCCGTAATGATTTTGAAGAATTGCAATGCAATTCAAAAATTCTCACAGTACACAACAGGTAAAAATACTGAGCTATTAAGACCTAAAAGCCTGACACTCCTATAATCTTAAATATCTGGGCCAAACAATACACTGTTGAGCAACCTGCAATTTTCTTCACGTATCTTCATTCAGATATTTGTTTTCTTTCTTCATCCTTCCTTGACTAGCTGAGGAAATATAGTGAAGAACGAACTGTTAGAATTTCTTTTTTAATGACCTCTTTTGACAATGGACATTTCAAAATCCTTTACAGGAAGTGATGAACCATCCTAAAGGGATGACGGTTTTTGAAACTTCAAGTATTTTCCTTAAGAAAAAACATTAATTAATATTAAACAGGCCTACACATATTAAAGGCAACCTCTTCACACAAGTAACATGCTGCTTTGAAATAAAGGCTGATTGTGTAGGGCTTTAGGGAAGTAGAGCTTTGTTAAAGGTATATTCTCCAACAGAGACACTTTCCATGCTAAAAATCATGAAACTCAATCCCTACTGGGAACTACTCCACAGACTCCAAGAGCAGATCTGCCCCAGATTCTCAAATTACAGCTTTCTGCTTTTATATTATAGTTATCCTTATGGGGGTTGGCTAAAGTTGTATGCAGATTTAGCTTATCTTTTCCCCCAAGTCTGAAGGTAATAGGCCTAGCCACTCCAACAATGTAACCATTTTGTTTCCACTTCTCTAAGTGGCGTCTCTGAGCTGAAGTAACAAGGACCAGAAAAGGCTCTTAGCATTTCTTGGAAGCTTTTAGAATGTGTCGAAACAGCCCTCAGAGACACCTACTTTAATGAGGGCAAAAACCTAAGACTTTGGCTAAGTTTCCACAGTTCCTGAGCTGTCAACATGTACTGATTGCATCTCTAGGGGAAAAGGGAAATTAAATCTCCATCTGTAGCACAGGAGGATTTCAGGCATTCTTGTTTCTTCTGTTTTACTGAACTCACTGGCCAGAGTGGCAAGGAAGACGAAAGAAGAAAGTTAACACAAGAAACTCACTCTGAAGGACCTCAACCAACAAAATCCAATTGAGAAGCTACAGGGAGCTGACTGCATGCATGCAACTAATGCTTAAAGTGCTGTTTACAGGCACCTATGGTATAAATAGCTCATCTCTTGATTCTCCCTTTAACACAAAAGTTACACTATATCCTCATCCTGTACAAGATGGTACTATCATCTGAAACTTAGGAAACCCTTTAATAGATGCATACAAAGGGTTTAGTTTGGGCATTCGTCTTGTGATACACACAGGCAACCTGCATTATAATCTGATTTCCTTGCAAGCTGTACCTAGTAGTACTTGGTAGTACTTTGGCAGTAGTACCAAAGAAGTGCTATATATGAAATAACTTGTACTAATTCTTATTCTATTAGGAGTATAAGTTCATTTCTAAGAACACAGCGCTGGAATCAAGCTTAGACCTAACATATTTCTGCTGTAAAAACAGATAGGGTACAAGATGAGCAAGATCTTCCTCTGTACTCTGAGGCTGCATCAGCAGAGTCCACGTTCTTTATCCTTGCACAGTGGAAATAATTCCTAAGCAGCATAGGCCTAGGGCTCGCTTTTCTTCCTTGCATAGTTTTTACAATAGCATATAATCCTGATTTCAGCTGATTTAGGTGGGTGTATGTGAGAAGATAGCTTGGCCTCTATTGTCTCCAAATAGAACGTCACTGCTACATTAACTAGTTATGCATCCTGACAAATGGCTCACACTTCTGCTGGGATGTTTAGAAACAGCTCTGCTCTAAAATATATATTAGGTTAATTAGACATCTGCTCTTCTCCTGTTTATACTGCTTTGTTGATCTGCTTTCTCATTCCTTCTCAAAGAGTTGGCACATAGAAACAATTTAACTTCCCTCCATGTTCAGCCTCTACTTGCTCATAGTTCCCCATTCCTCTACTCCTCCAGAAACCTTCTGCTTCAATTCCCTCCTCTTTTCTTTGCATCAATATGGCTCATCATCCATGTGTTTAGCTTGTCTTCACTAATCCAGGTAAGAAGCATGTCAGCTGCATGAAGTACAGTGTAATGTTACAACACTATATAAATATTTTGAAGTAACTCCTGCAGGAAAAAGGGAAATTTTCCTCCAGCTAAAATAAGATAATTTCAAACAAATTCACCTCGTTGTTTGCAAGATTATACCCTAGTATAAGCAACCTAAATTTATTCCCAACACTTATTTTTGCAAAGGAGTACAGTAACTGCACAGCATCACGATTTCACTGGGTTTTCTAACAGAAAAATCATCCACTGTTTTAGCATCCATTCCATCAGACCAAAGCACAACCATGAGCTCATTTAGCTTTGTCATGGTAAGAGACAAACATCAGAAATCGGTAGCACAAAGTCATCTTGTTCCAAAAACCACACACCAAAGACAAGTGATTGCCCTACCCACAAAGGGGTTTATAAACTGGTTTTCCTGAACTCTCCCAGCTACCACCCTCCTTCCCCCTCTCCCTCCCAACTCTTTTAATATCCTGCAATGATAACACACTTTAATAGAGCTTCAGCTCTTCATTTCCTGCCCAATAGGTGGAAATGAACAATGTGTTCTGGCTGACACAGAAAAAGCTGTGCTGATGCCACCTGCAAACTTCAGTTAAAGAAGAGTTGAGGTTTGGCTTCAGTTTGTGCCTTTCAGCCTTGTGAGGAAGTGCAGAGTTACTAGGGGACTGTTAACCAACATGGAGATTAAACTGAATACAATATGCAGATTGAGGGGTTAGTGAGGCCTCTAAGGGTCAATGAGGAAAACAAAGAAATCCTTGCTGTGAGGAGACCATGCTCCTCCCCATGAATTAATCCACCTCACACACCTTTGAGCACGTTTTGCTTTGTGGAGTAGCTAGCTTCATTAGGAAACAGAGCAAAAATAAGGGAGAACAACTTCAGTCACCTATCTGGTACCCATAGAATCTGACCAGCGTCCACGGCCTGCGGCAGTAGTTTGTTGCAGTGAAGATGCTAGCAGTGATAGGAAAGCTGAGAGAGCTAAGGTTCCCGAACCCTCATTAGAAACAGTATGGGGCAGAGGTGGGGTCAGTCACTTCAAATCAAAAATCACCATCACACATAACCCATCCTAACCCAGGGAAAACTTGACAACTGTATGGCAAGATAAGGTTTGCATTTCTGAGAAGGAAGTGTAGAAAACATCTACTTGATGCTTTTTGCAGTAGGCTATGCAGATTGAGGGAAAAATATCGGGTATACTAAATCATCTTCAGAGCTTGGATCAAATTGATAAATTAGATTTGCAACACTGCCTTGTGTATATCCAGTTAACACAGCCTCAACTAGACATGATTCTCCATGTGCTGAAAGCAACCTCCCATCTCAGAACGCTACTTTTTGGGGACAAAGTAGTACAAGCCTGGAAACTGTTAGCCATTCTGGGCTCATTTCAGTTTCCATACTAGGGAGAAATGAGATTTGGGGGTGTCGTATTTGCTGCTAGTACAGAAAATGCCAAACTCTGAGCAAGAACAGCACCAAAGGCTTCCTGGTAACTTCTCAGAGTTCACTGGCTGGAATGTTATTCCTTGTGGGAGTATGTGACAACAGACATTAGTCACTCCAGCCATAATATCAACGTGGCAAGCCAACCCAGAACTGAACGCATTGATTCTTTCTTTGCCTTCAGTGCAAACCTTTGTCAATAACCAAGACCAAATGAAGCTCAGAAACAGCATTTCCCTTGGGGCAGGATTGTGCTCTGTTCTCAGATCCTGTTCTGGAAGAACAATGCTTTTAAGGTGTGGTTTTGCACATCCTATTTAAGTTTTTCGGAAGAATTTACCAGGGCAAGCGCATATGATCTTTTCTCTGGATGTGCCTCTAATACTGACTACTCTTACCTATTATAATATCCAAATTAGTGACTCCAGGATTTGCTGCTTCACAAACATTGCTCAGTTCTTCCATTCCTTGCTTCATTAACGGTAATCTGCAGGGCTCAGCAGGACTCGAGGTGCAAATATGGGGTTTTAGAGCTCTTAAGCTGTTAGGAGGATCCCTCATGAGATAAGCTGTTAGGTGGGCTGTAAGATTTGTACAAGGGATGAATTTGGTCAAGTAATTCCACAAATTTTGCAAGCCTCTAGAGAGGTTGCCTCTTCAGGTAAGAACACATTTGGTGCATCTCTGCTGCCCATCTCTCAACAGGCTGTATATTCAGTAGCCCTACAGAGCTGGAAAAACAAAAGTGAATCAACAGAAACAACACTATGCCTAGTAGCCTGCAAGAGCAGTGAAACAGTCTAAAAAGCAATGTATGGAATGGGCTGCAAATCTTCGCTCTAAACTGGAAGGTGAACTAAATAGACCCAGTTTGTGTCTTTTTCCATGATAGTATAGGGTCAGGAGCAGATAATCCTGCCCAAAAGGGTAGAATGGCTAGAAAAAGCCAAAGTAGAAGCTGGCTGAAGCTCACTGTGGTGGATTCACAGGGTGGCTTTACACATGGCCCAGCTGTAAATCAATTAGTTTTCCCCTATAATTGCATTTAAAGGTATTTGTACCTTTTCTAAATATTGACTATTCATTATTGAAAGACCCACTTTTGGGAAAGAGGACCTACTTCAAGACTAGCAAGTAATATATTGCACTTTGCGTTTGGCATCCATAAAATACTTCTCAACTGAATGAATAAGCATGTTTTATCAGTATATATCCAATTATTTTGCACCTATCTTGCACCCTTCTTCACAGGCCTTTTCATCTCCTCTGCTGTTTGAAGAGGGCTAGGTAGAACTCTTCATTTATGTGTTTAAAAGAAATAATAAGCCAAAGCAGAAACAAAAGCCCGTGCAGGTTCTCTTGGAGAGTGATGAATCATTTATGAAATGCTTCATAAAAGCAGGTACTATAAGGCTAGGTCAACTTTCTACGCCCATTTCTTTATCAACTAAGTTGCATAGCACTAAAAGAACTTGAGGATCACAGCCACCCAGTTCTGTCCTCATCTCAATTTTTCCCACTTAAACTAATAAAAATTAAAGGGCACATTATTGCCTTTATAATATCATATCTAATATTAAAATGCTGGACAAGTTGAAAGATCACCATGAAAGTGCCATGTACTTGTAGCTGAAAAATACTGAAGCAACCGCATAGGTAGAAGAAACAGTAGATTTCCTTCCGCAGGAGGAAAGTGTGGTTTAGCACATATGGAGTGGAACAGCATGAAGGTGTTTTCAGGGAAGTCTAAAATTTTGTTTCAGGAGAGCCGGGTTTCAGTGTCTGAACTGTGAAACCAAAAACCTTCTTCCAAGCATATTACTGAACACAGAGTTTTTGTTGCAACCATACTGGACACTTAATGCCACTGGCTTTGTCTCATCAGGAGTTGTATTTTGGTTCTTTCACCTGTGATGCACATGAATAACTGGCCCAGGCAC
The DNA here is from genome assembly GCF_040807025.1 of Struthio camelus. Taxonomy (NCBI): domain Eukaryota; kingdom Metazoa; phylum Chordata; class Aves; order Struthioniformes; family Struthionidae; genus Struthio; species Struthio camelus. The sequence goes on from NC_090944.1 coordinate 107,014,925, forward strand.
TGGAACCCAGCTCAGCTATCCAGAGAGGCAGGCCAGAAAAAAAACAAATCCCTTCTCTATCGCTGAGCTTTTCCTATTACTCTGAGAATCTGAACAATTGAAAGAGGCAATAGAGGTACCCCAAGCAGAAAACTATGCAAAGATAGCTGGAAAGGCTTCTGTTGCAGTATCCATCAATACCGCTCTGACTAGATACAACTGCCAGGAAAACCCAGAATACTAGTTTCCATGACGAAAAGAATGTGGGATACAGTCAACCTCACAGCCCACAAGGTAGTGATGAGGAGGAGGAATGATACTGAGACTTAGTAGAAGACAGAGGAAAAAAGAGGATTATAAAAAAAGTTTTTCACCTATGCGCAAGTCCTACTGTTAAAGGTCTCTGGGGATGGTGTACCGAAAACTGGTTAAGGCTGGACACTAGCTAAGAAGTGATTCATTTGGCCAAGATTTTGTAGAGGATCCAGTCTGCCACCTGAACTACTGGGAAGAGAAAGGGTATCTTCCCAAATCACTCCATGAAAACATCACCTTCACAGAAAAAAAAAAATTGTGAGACCTAGAGAGAGACATGGAATATAGTTGCACTTTTCTTTGCAACTTAATCAAGGGCCTTATAAATCATGAGTAAGGATCCCTACCTCCCATCCACCAAAAGCAGCCCAACACCCTTTCATTCCACTTTTAATGTCCTGTAGTCTTCTATGTTACTGCCTTTCAACAAAAGGTGAAGTTGTTTGCCATGTCAAGGGTCACGCTTGCTAATGTCAAGACAACAGAGATCAGACTGTTCTCTTGCAGGGCCATGAGAATCTAATTGATTACTCATGTGCATGTATAACAGTATACAAGCCTGCTCATCTCTTGAGAGCCTGACTGGTGTGCTAAGAGGTATGCCAGAGGAAGATATACATTAGGTTTCCTCCAGTTCCCGGGAGGCTGCCTTGCTAGAGATTGATTTAGGGAAGATACGTGCATTGCTACTTGCGGTCAGACAAGCTGGCAGTATTGCAGAAGCTGGCTACAAGAGCTGGAGCATCCAAGAAGATTACTTTGCATGAATTATGATACTGGCCACCTTCAACTCCATATCCTGGACGTTGCCTTCAGGACAGGTATTTTGCACTTGGCAGTCAGTTGCCTCTCCAACTATGGCCAAGCTCAATTTATCAAGTGCAAGCTGAGAAATGTAAGATTTATGAGCATTGCATAACCCCTTAATCAGTGTAACAGGGTTTTCTCAAAAGGAGGATTACATGATAGATAAAATATAAGGAAAAAAAAGCATGCTTAGACCTTGGCATTCCACCATGGCTAATGGTGCACAGTGAATTTGATAGAAACCAGAGATTTCGCCTGAAACAAGTGCCAAGCAGAAGCCAGCTCCAAGCCACTCAGAGCAACAGGTGGCCAGAACCTGAGGCCTGGTTTCATGAAAGCAGCAAAAACCATGCCAGATACAGTCCATGGCCAATTCTTGCAAAACATTAAGTATTTCAAGCTTCAAGGTGCATATTTGGAACATAAAGGAATGTCATCAACCCACTGTGAGAGCAGGGGCAAACCCTTTCAGAAGGCTTTGACATCCAGTGGTTGTTATGAATAGGCAGCACTGGGTAAGTTTAAATTCTTTACTCATCTTTTTACTTTGCTTATAGGATTTTTGCAATGCCACAGCTTCCTGCAGGTCTTAGCATATTGATGATTCAGTCTCTAATAAGTTTAGCAATGAGCTACCTATCCTCATAGGACAGCTTGGACTACCATAGGTTATACCTAATAACAAGAGCATTTGAACTGAAATGAGGGCACAGAAGCTATTGCAGGGTTGATTCATAACAGTCCGCTCTTCCTCCCTTCTCTCCTTGCCTCACTGATAAGTTTCAGAATAATAGCTAGATATGCAGGGTCAGTGTTCTGGCAGCTTCTCCTTTAAGTTCACTTCTACACTTTGGTGGAAAAAAATAGGTCTAAGCTGCCACAGATAGCTATAACACTTGGAGGCAGATAGATGCCTTTTTATGTACATTGGCCGGGAAAAGGTTTAGAACCAGCCTGCACAGCTGGGGCAGAGGGTAGAATTACTTTGTATACAGAAATCATTTGTTTGTAGAAGAGATTTTTAGGTAAGCCCCACTGAGCACCTTGATAAAGTTATGGCTCAGATAATTTACTCTGTGGCATCTTACTCTATTTCTGCTGTTGAATTTGTCAGAGCAGATCAAATACTAGCAGGGAACCAAAACACTGGGTGAGAAAATGCTGGTTTCACAGCCACCTTTCAAAGCAGAATCATACTTGAACTCTTTTGCTATTCAATCCTCCCTTCACCCATTGGCCTTGGTACCAATTCCTGCCTAGAAAGGTATACATAGTCACTCTGTCACAGAGCAAGTAACTCCAGACCTGTCTTTTTTCCCCAGGTGAATGTTACATGGACCTGTGATGCCAGAGACCAGAGTTTCTCCTGATCTATCAGCCAGGCAGAAGTAATATCCTCACCCGTTAACTCTGGCTTGTTACAAGAACAATACACATTCAAAACAGCTCTTAAAAATACTTTACAGCTATGCGCAGATCATTCTGTCTCCTCTTGACCAGAACCAGAGACCACATTTCAATTATACAACACACTTCTCTATCTTTCTTCATTTACAGTTGCCACTCTGCTTCTCAGCTGTGTGGGCACATATGCAAAACAGTGATCAGAAACTTCAAAGCAGAACTGGACAATAGAGTTGAGGTGGGGGAGGGAAGGTATGAGGACAAACATGGGAATGGGATGGAGCTGAAACTACAAAATGGTTGAGCTGAGTGGGTGGGGGAGAAGAACTGAAGAACTCTAATGATTCAACTCGATACTCAGACATTTTGTTTGGAACACCTCCATATAGCAAACTGTCACAAGTGCACGTTACCCATTCAAAATTCGCAGTGAGGCCTTCCCACTGAGCACAACTAGAGATACACAACACACAAATAAGATAGTCCCAGGAACAAACCTTTAGTAGCCTAATAAGGCTTGGATTCCTGAAAGTGAGGGGCAGAGCAGTTGAGCAACTGATTACTCAGATAGCCTCCCAGTGCAAGGAGGGGTTTTCCAGCTCCTCTACTTCTTCCTTAAAGGCAAGAGCTCGCTCTTTCCCTGAATTAGGGCTTGGAGAATGAGTCAGTCTGCAGAAGTGGATCTAGCTGAAGAATAATTTGGCCTCTGTACAGCCTGCTATGTGAAAGGGACTATAGAAGACTGCCTGCTTGGCTGGTAAAGAAAAAAGGGAGTGAGCTGACAACTACCCTTCTCCCTGCACTCATCTTTCTCTTAGGCAGACCTCAAGCTATCAGAAAAGGCCAAAATACACATTTCAGTATTAGCTGACCGGAAACTCAATGCCTTCCTCCTACTCATCTCATAAAACCAAAAGTTATTCCAGTTCAGGTTCCAGTAATTGTTTTGTTCACCAGACAGGTACATAAGTCAGCCCAGGAGCCCTGGTGCTAACCAAGCCTAGACTCTCTTGGACTTGCATTCCACATGCAATTCTGGCATTTCCAGGTAGCAGTTCTGCCTGGTGTTTTCCATGCATTGAGACACATGTGAAAGCATAAGCATGAGTGTTCAGGGGGTGTCTTACACTAGGACAGTCAACAGTATCAGTCAGGTCTCTCTCACCCAGCTGAGAGAGTTGAGGAAAAAAGCTTAACATTCTGGGGACTTGAACCCAGAATGTTCCCACCACACTTAGGGACCTGAACCCACTTCCTGTCATACTTGCTCACCATTGCCTAGGGAATTTAAGAGTCGTATGAGTGAGCTGAACTCATATTCTGCAGAAGATTCTTGTTTCCTTAAAAAAAGGTAAAACTATGACTTACCAGGCAGCATTACGTGACCAGCCGTGAAGGCTAACACACTCTACCTCCTGTTAGGAAGTGGATTACTCCAACAGTTTTTCAGCACTTTCCCAGAGATTACCTTAGCGTTTCTCAACTTGCTAGGAACAGCCTGCAGCACTTTATGAGTTAATCACAGTGCCTAGGCTGTAGGCATACCATGCTGACAGCTTCATCACCCACCCTGTCACATGCCCTCAGCCACATACACAGCACAAGATAGGACAGAAATATCACTTTATCTCTTTTGACCTGCTGACTGTCCAGAGTAACAGACTTTTTAAGTGAAGCACTACTTACCAACACTCTGCTTAGCTGCACACTGCTTGCTTGCTTGCTGTACTCCCAGGTCTAGGGTGCACAAAGACACGCCTGACCCAAATGAAAGGAAGGTCCATTATATTCACTGGCTTCAGCTCTCCCTTGGTTGCTAATGATACAACTCAGCTGCTTTCAGTAAAGCTATTCAACTCACTCCAGCATAGAATTTAGCCTAATGAACTCCTAGAAAAGTGTCCCAGAATGTTATCCAAGTCTGAACGTAACTTCTGTAGTTCCTACAGCTACAATTGAGCTTTCCTTGTTTATATTCTGATTAACCTATCATATACTGCAATAACTCAGGCTGTAAGAGCCTTGGGTTGTTTTATAGCCTCTCTGTAGAATGTCTTAATTAGTAGGCCTGACATTCTCCCAGCACAAGTAAGGTAATAAAAAACATTGGTAGTATCATGACTTTTGCAATATGGTCGCTCATGCACTTGTGTGGTTCCGAGAAATATTCTGTGATTAAGAATAGAAGAGGAGAAAGCCCCTATGGCAAAAAGCTCCCTGATGCTGTGTAATGAAGCTGATGAAAGGTCAGAAAATCGCCCACTCCTTTGTCAATTCCTTTGGGCGTGATTTGTAATAGTCTTCTGTGTTCACCTAAAGGAACAACAAAGTATCTCAATAAGACAATGAAGTATTGCTCTTCTGTCTTAGAATGATATTGTTATCATAAAGTAGAGTCCCTGCTACACAAGTGATCTGCCCTGATTATGTTATTCATTTTCCCCGGCTTTATTCCTTTCGCCTCACTTTACCTGCTGTGTACAATTAGCAACTATTAGTCCTGCAGTTCCAGTTGTAGGTGAGCCATCTCCTTCTTCTACCCAGAAGCAAAGCTCGTGCTGCTTCCATCACAACCATCCTCTGTAATTCCTTTAAGGATGACTCGACAGTGCTGTTAATATTGACAGTTTTCTGCTTTGCCAGATGGGGGAAATGCAACGTAGCTTTATTTCCCTTTTCAAAAGAATATGCAAATGGTTCCACACATATCCTGTCATACTTTAATTAATGGCTCTGTTTAGCATTACATGTCAGAAAATAAAAAAAAGAGAGAATCTCTCTACCAAATACGGCATTATTTTAGACTGTGTCCATCCTAGATTAGTTCAGACAGTAATAATTTCTAATGAGCTGTTCATAATATCATGTCAATTCTTCCTCAGTAATATAGAATGGCATAAAATGTAACATATAAAAACTTTTGAGCAGCTTCTTAATGAACTTTCTTCCTCTTTGTCTCTAGTAAACTTCTCTCTGACATGGCAGCCTTTTGCTCTGTGATCAGTATGTGCATCACTGTCAGCTATCAGATAAAAGGGGCCTTGGTGTCCTAGGACTAGGGTACCACAGCTGAAAAGTGAGGTCCACAGGGGTGAGTGGACAGTAAGGGTATCCGGGCTCCGAGGAGATCTGGTTAGCAGCTAGGTGGATCTAACCTTGGAGTCAACCAGCACTTTGCAACTGGAAAGAAGACAGGAAACAAGATTATCATGGGGCTCAGGGAAGAGAGAAAACTTGTTTACGGGATATTTGAAGGGCTTGTGAGATTATGTAAAGCTTACTCTGGGTTGTTTAAGAGAAGGGCCAAAGGCTAGAAAGAGAGGGAATGAGGAAAGTCAGGGAGGAATAAGTGTGGGAAAATGGAGAGGAAGGGTGCTGGTCGTTTGTGACCAAGCTGCAGGTCAGGGCACTTGTCTGGCTGAGCCCTGTACTTGATCACTACAGTCTGTCCTATCATCTCATTAAATCCTATTCCTAATTACTTTCTGTGTGACCTTGCTCTCTATTCTGGCTTTGCGTGTGGGTACACGTGTGTTTTGCTAGCAAACTGCAAGCTGTATTAGCTAGTAAGTTGGAGACCAGAATTTGGAAAAACCCAAGGCCGGAGCTGGAGACAGGATAAATGTGCCCAGGGTCTGGGCCTGGATTGTGAATGGATTTGATGCCTGGTCGAGGGCTTGAGGGACTCACAGATGTTCATGTGTTTGTGAAACAAGAAAGTAGGGGTATCTGCACTCCCAATTGCAAGGGTCAGTCCTGGGGAGCTGGAGAGGAGGAAAGGGATAGGGCTGTCTGTATGGGCAGTGTAGATGCAAGGGCTGTATGAGTTCGTGCGGGTGCTGTTAAAGGCGTCGTTCTCTCTCTGCGCTGGTGTATGTGATCAGCAGTGCACATATTGTATGTGGTTTTGCATCTTTGGAGCTCACACTTGGTCTCGCCATCGACCGTACCTGCCAAGGGGAGCAGCAATAAACAGACCGGGGAGAACTACCCTAGGTCATAACTCATCAGCTTAGATCCTCAGCTAATAAGTTCCTGCCATGCCTCTGCCATGCCACTTCATGCCTCTGTCTCGTCAGATCAATAAATACTATGGGACCCACTTTACTGAGATGTGACAGTAGCTGGGGGCACTTACTTGTCATCCTGCAGGGCTTTTTAGCACTGCCTTCATGCTTTCCCTTCCAGTTTTAAGGAACTCTCCAGAATCTGACCCACTGCTGTGCCACAGTTCCCAGTGCTCCCCACTCTGGAAGGGCTTTTACATCAAGTATAGTGATGGACTCTGCATCCCTGTGCATTTATGCAGCACTGCCCCTCAGTGTTATGTCCTTCCAGGTAAAGCAGTTCTTGAAAAGTATGGGGCATAGACGCTCATGCTATATCTATAATAGGAAATAAAATGTCTCTGAGATTGCTCTTGGGAACTAAGGCCAAATGTCACAGTAAGTCTAGCCTCCATTGAACGTGTATCACCCCCAATACAGGGTAATCAAATGCAAAGTGCCTCTTAGAAATGTTTACTCGTCCATGCTAACCCCTACGCTGTAATAAGGATGAGGAGGGGAAATGTTCATTGGCCTGGATGTATGAAGAAGCATGCCAATACACATTCAGCAGAGATGACTGGGGCAATACATACGCCTATGTCCTTCTCTTTTAGCTTACCAGCTAAACACAACTGTAACACAACTGTAAAAACACAACTGTGTTCCTGTGGTGCTTTGCCTGAGCTTGAAGCCTATTAAACCTGAGCTGGCTCTGCATAAAAACAACTGAAAACTCCACCCATCAGAGGAAAGGTACCTGGACTCTATTGCCAGTGGCTGTAAGTGATTTCCTTTGAGCTCAGACAGTGCCGGTCAGTGCTCTGACAGGAGAAGGACTGCCCAGGTCTTGCCTTCTGCAGCTGCTGTTCTGCAACTTCCGGCAACCATGAAACTTGCGGAGTTTACATTTTTCTCAGAGATCAAAGCTCTGCAAAGTCGTTAGTTAATTACAGACATCAGTTTCAAAATTACATGTATAAATCCTTACTTGGGTTAGCACCCTCGATCATTAAACCTGAAATAGGATTTTAAAAGTCTAATTTATTTTTTGCCATTTCTTCTGTCATTGCTTTTTCTTCATCTGTCTACTCGAGCAGTGAAAGGAGGCCAAGAGGCTTGACTGTCTGCTTTTCCTGCTCCAGCATCATTTTGCATTTTTGGGATTGTGACATTTAAATCCTAACAAGCTATCTTCAAAATAGAGCACCGAAACCTTTGCAGTTAAGGTTGGCAGTAAGTTGCTTGGACTGCAAGCACTTTGAGTACAGGCTGGCCTTTTGTTTCATTGTTTTTTTAGGTGATATTAGACTAACAACAATAACAAAGATTTTATAGTCAAATTATTAAATTTTTCTGCAAACTTGGTAACCTCGCTCCATCTTTGATACAGATGAAGGAAAAGGGCTGCAAAAATTGGCAATTTTTCCTGTGTTTATTATTTTGTGCTACTTCCTAGATGTAAGACTTCTGTGCTGAATTGTTGCTTTTGTTCTCTTGCTTAGGACAGTGTATTTTAATTAGACATTTAGCCTTAGCTTGCTTTATTGTGTCATTTTTCTGTTAATGTCTATGAATATTTCATTATCATACTTTAATGGAAAAACTGACTCTTGTCAATAAACATTGCAGATTGAAAGCATTTAATATACTTTAAAGAATGCTGACAAAAAATCTGTATGTCTAAGTCCTTGAAGTGATCTTATGCTCAGCTCACCACTTGTGTGGTGTCCTGCTGATATAAGTAGAACTGCTCATGAGCAAATGCCAGTCCTACAAACAAACTTTTTCATTGCAAGTGTTTCAGCAGTGATATTCCTATTTTACGAATGGGGAATCCTCCATCCAGCAGCAAGTAAGCTACAAGGCTACAAAAAAGCAGCAGGAGACCTGGGTTTCACTCACAGACACACTGTCCAACTACATGGAATATTTTTCCATTTCCTTTTCTTTCCCATGAGCTTTTCTAGTGCATTGCCTTCGTAAAATACATGAACGCACATTTTTGCAAAGCAAGTGCTGGCGTGCTGATAATAAGCTTCCTTTTACATTAAACTTCTAATTTGACAAAAGCGTTCCTAAATGAGTTCACTCCAGCACTGAAAAATGCGCAATTATTAGGACAAGACTCTGATTCAAGGTACTGTAAACTATAAGCAGCTATGAATGCTTACACTAATAGGGACCTTAATTTATACCTGCTGAAAAAATAAGTTGCATAGACAGTTAATCATAGAAATATATGTACTATATCCATTAATTTAATTCTTTACTTCCATTAAAATGTTATTGACTTTTTTTTATTTATTAAGAGTTAGGTCTCTATTCTCTTATCTACAAAATTGCAGCATGGACTAGACCACTGCTAGGCTGGTTTTCCTGTTTCTTTCATGCCTGAAATAATTTCCTGGTGTATTATATTCATATAAATGAGGAATGCAATAAGACAGTGATACTTCCTTTTGATACTTTTAATTACCTACATTGAAAGTGAAGGGAAGGGGAGAGCATGTGGAAATTATTTTCCACACTATGAAACAGCAGATCACATAGGGAGTTTCTGTGCTACACACTGAGGATAACCAACTGCACGCTGAATGTCCATGAGCTCTGGATGCAGTGCCCAGAGACACAAACCCATCCATTCACATGCAAGGAAAAACCAGAGGTAGAAATGGATCTCCTTCGGCTGGTAAGCAAGTGTGATTTCCTGGGAGGGTGGAACATCAGTTTTCTCTCAGCAGTAACCATCGTGCTGCACGCCAGCACACGTCCCGAGGGACTGAGCCAAAGCTTATTGAGGTTGCAGGGAAATCGTCTCCTTTTCAGGCAGAAAGCGTCCCTGCCACTGAACAAAGTTGCCACCCTTTTCCTCTCTCTGCACCTGGGTCCCTGTGGGTCAGGCAACTGAAGGGCCCCGGTGGGTTAGGCATCGTGCATGGGGAACATTCCCCACGGCCACCGAGCAACCTACGGCTTTGCTCCTGCACCCAGACTTGTCGGGGTTAAGGGAGGGGAGCGAGATACGAGCTGTATGGGCGGATTTAACAGGACTGATGCGGCACTAGTCACCACAGGGCACGACATTGTATTCCAGCATCCCATTCACCCTGGACTGGAAAGTCAATCTTCCTCTGTGACAGGAAATGAACCCAGAAAATGACGAGACCAAATTCCCCCACCCCTTATTTCCAGTTACTTAGCTCAGTAGCATTCAGTTATCTTGCCATTAAGTGGGTCAACAAGGTGAAGAAATGCATTAGTCTTTTCTGGTTTTACGTCTATTGAACATAGGTTCCAGCACTGCATCAGAGAGGGACCTGGAACAAAACACACAAAAAATATTGCAGTACGTATCAGTGTTTCTCAGAAAAGGTATCTGGAGACTTAAAACACACTAGGAAATATCTGAGTAACCACTAGAAGTTGCCTAATTGCTATTTTTTACTCATTGGTGTCCTGGAAAAAGAGGAAGAAGAAAATTAGAATGAAAGAGTGGATAATACAGTGTGAAATGAAAGGTTATGGGCTAAATCCTGAAGTCATGGGTCCAGACAAGACAATATTTTGGTTACACTCACAATGTTTTCTTTCTCTGTATTAGATGCTTGACCAGAGGAAGGTAGCCTGCTCCTCAGAGCTAGAAACTCCTACTTGGTATTTCAGCTCTGAAAACACAGGAACAAACTCTACCTGCACTAACTCATACAGTTAATAGAGCAATAAACCAAAAACACTCTTTGATGGGGCCGGGGGGGCTCCCCCGCCTTTTGCTATTTGGTCTTGTTTGTAACTTCATCTACCGTTACATTACCAGCCACTCAGCCTAACAGAACGACCTTACAAGGGTGAATGACCGAGCAATAACATAACTGGTGAAATTCAGTGCAGACAAATGTAAAGTCATCCAGATCCAGGGAATAATACTCTGAACTTCACATGCAAAATGACAGGCATAATGCTGACGCTAGTGTCTCAGGACTTTGGGGTTAAAATATGAAAACTGTGGCTCAGTGTATCATAGCAATCAAGAAAAAAAAAAAACCAACCCAACACATTACATACTAGGAACATCATTTTGCCACTAGATGAATCCATGGCTTGGCAATATATTGAGTATGGTTTGCAATTCCATGTCTCCTGACTCACAGAAGCACTGGAAATGTTTCACCAAAGGTGTGAGATGGCTTCTGTATGAGAAATAAGCCTATATGAAGTATCAATGGAGTATGATCTTCCCCATGGCATGATGCCTGACCCACCAGCACCCATCTGTCACCTGACTCGCAGGGACCCAGGTGTTGAGAGAGGATGAAGGTGACAACTTTGTTCAGTGGCAGGGACCTCTGCTGTCTAAAATGGAGAACAGTTCCACACAACCTTGGTGAGCTTTGGCTCTGAGTATGCTGAGACTCTTTGGTCTGGAAAAGAGATCCTGGAAGGAGGATATTTAGCAATCTATCATGAGCAGCACAGAATGGGAAGAAAGGGATAGACTGTTTGCTGACTCTACCAAAACAAGGGCTAGAGGCATCTGATGGAGTTACCGGAGGCCAGATTCAAAACTAGCACAAGGTTTGTTTCATAAAAAACATAGTGACTTGCAGCACTCCTTTCCAAAGGGTCGTGGTGTGGCCTCAAGAGGAAACTGGAAAGTGTTTGGAAAAGAAACCTATCGAAGCTTACTAAATATGCAGAAATCAGTTTTGTCTCAAGTCAGAAGCCCTTGACTTGAAAAAGTTTGAGAGTAGGAATGCAGTAGGCGCAGAGTTTTAGATATGTTCTTCTGCCTGTTCTATTTCTTCCTCAGGCTTCTACTTCCGGCCAGTGTTGAAGCATGGATATTATGTTAGGCTGATCTTTGCTCTGACCTAGTTATGTCTACTCTCATATTCTTAACCTTTCTTACAGATGCCACGTTACTATAATCCTCATACTGCTCCTAGCAGCACATTCTGCCATTAGAAGTGAAGAGCTGCCACCTCTCCCTGTTCTGAGAATCTGCGTGTCAAGCACAGCTGCTCCTGGAGTACTGGAGGCAAGGGAAGGCAATGGCCAGGATGTGAGACACGAGGAGATTGAGTCCTCCGATTGGTATGTGAGACCTCTAGGCCTGAAAAGAGACTGGCTTTTGGGGCTCTGAGGGAGGAGAAAGCATATAGCTCAAGGGCTCAAGGTACCCATAGCCTTTCCTGCTACCTGTCCGGGTCCCATGCACACATGCATGTGGCACGTCTCCAGCTATGACTCAGTCTGGGTGGACTGGGGTCATAGACAATGAGGTAAAATGGGAAACACGAATCTCTGCAAAGGGAGAGTCCTGAGTGAAATTTATGCACGAGTAACCTCTGGGATATAAGGTGAGAAGTTATCACGCACAAGGAGCCTCTGATATCTTAATAAGAGTAGGGCCTCCCTCACGGTTATTTCCAGTTGGTCCTCAGCAGCTTCTGTAGATGCACATGTACAGGGGTGCTAGGTAAGGTACAGGTGTGCTGCTGTTCAGGTGCTAGGATGGAGGGATGAATCTAGCTCATTTGAAATGACTTAGACCATCCTTTGAAGCTTTGGGCTTTCGTCACAGGCAGCTAAAGCTGGCTGCTGAAAGGGCTAGGCTGCTGGGGTTTTTTACCATCTTAGCTGGGAAAAGTGATTCATCATTAGGTCCGTCCTGTCATTTTCACATTGTGAATCTTTGAGATAAAGCATGCACGACTCTAAGGACGCTCCATCTTCATCTTTTCCCTTAGCGCTAATTGTCCATACATTTTCCAAAGCTTCTTCTATCAGGCAAGGGGATCTGACCCTGGTCATGGGTAAATGTCTCCTCGTGATGAGCAGAGATAGAAGTAAAGACGAAAGAATGTTTTTTCACAGCTCTGCTTCCACATCCAGGTCATAGTTGACTGCTATTATTATTTCTAAGTGGTCCATTTTTTTCTCTTGCTCACCATAGCTCTCAACTGCAAATGTATTTGAAAACCACATTATGATTATCTTAAATCAGCCCTACAATCTGACTCCTGATATTTCGTTTTACCTCAGATGATGCTTTTAATTCATTTGTGTTTATTTTTAGAGCTCTCCACAATACCGCTTCCTATGAGATGATTTACACTTTATTTATTCATTCATTCATTTATTTGGGACATAAGTGGGAAGATGATTTAGTTATGGCTAAATATAGCTGTCTTCTTGCAGTTGCCCACACCTCAGCCTGTGATTTTTTTGTTAGCACTCTTAAACTGAGCTGAATGGACACTCGGAAAACGGAAAGCACCTGGGAGAAGCAGTGCTGGGTGTTCCATGGATCCCAATCCTCCCTTTGAATTAGCACCAAACCACTGTTTCAGAGCAGTGTTATAAGTGCCTTGCTGCTAAAGGTGCTACCTTTTGGAAGAAGAAGAAAGATGAGGCTGTAACCTCTGGAAGTGTCATGTAAGTCGTGCAAAGCTCTTTTTTAGGCTATGGACAACAGTCTCACTTTAATGTTTAAAAGTCTCCATATTCCAGTAGCCAGCTACATTTTTTAAAGTGAACCTTCTTTATGTGAACAGTGTAGACTATATGAAAAGACCTACTCACAGCTATTGAACAAAAAGGTTTTATTGGGGTATTGTCTATTAATACTAACACAGTAACACTTTATAATAAAAAGTTTATAGAATCTGATAACATTTTTAAAGAGATATTAAGACAGTGTAGTGAAAATGATGAACCGTCAGAATTAATCTCACGTCCTTTGTCTTCACTCAGTCATGGGAATTCAACATGGTATCATCCTTCCCCAACTTGGGCTGAAATTACCACAGGAAGCTCCACCCAAGTAGCCCATGTTTTCCTCACCTGGAAAAAGTTCAGACATGGCTATTAAGAGCTTTGATCCAGTTACACACGATCAGAAAATTGGCACAAGAGGAAATGATGGATGCAACCTCCTTTCCTGCCCTCACTGCTATTAGTACGGTGAAGTGAATCCACCAACACTGGGTTGTGTCCCAGCAGCCCAGGACTACAGTGGCGCTCCTTGCGTCCTGATACTTCTGCTATTTGGTGCAGCTGCAGTAGTGCATGCCTGTCACATCAGTTAGGTGCTAGTTAAAACCGCAGCTAGGACTGGAGCCTCCTCTGCTGGGTGCAGAGCTGGCCTTCGGCTCGGATGGACATTGACTCTCTGGCCGTGTGCTGTGACTGATTTGCTCCTCAGTGTGACAAATATCTAACTTATGAGTAGCTAACATTTGTCAAGAGTGAAAAGCAGAAACGCACTTGTCTGACAGAGAGTAAACAGCCCGCTGGTGCTTGATGTCTTCTCTGTGTAGGAGCTAAGCTGATTTAGGCCTCTCAGCAGTCTGGATGAGTGGCCAGCTGTGAATAGCTGGTAGTCTAAGTTTTGTTGCTTCTCCGCACTTGCTCTTGATGATTTCACCTAAAGAGCTGCTTCTTTAGCACAATAGGTAGCCCTGCTGCTTTGAGATGAAAAGGTCCCCGGGTCAATCCCTTGCTGGACTGGCAAGCCTCATTTGACGGTTCCCCACTTAATTACTTTGCTATACTTACCATTATCTGGCTTATCATCTTGATGTACCCTTATCAGACAGCGTGCTACTCTGAGGAAACAGTCTAGTTTTGTGGTGAGGATAGGAAGAGGGCATAAAAAGACACAGGTACTAATCTAGCTCCCACAATAGCTTGTTGCTTGACCTTGGGTGAATCATTAAATCTCCTTGTGCCATTGTTTTCCTTTCAGTAATTAGGAGAGAATCACAAATTCCTTACATAAGTGCTAGAGGTGTTGTGTGGCTTGCTACTCCAGAGATCTTTAAAGTCTTCTGAGATTGGGAAGTGGAAAAACATATGTAAAAGCTGAGTAGTGGTACTAATTTTACTGTTTCTTATTGTTTGTTCTTAATGGCTAGCATCTGCGTAAGTTCATTAAGATATATCAATTTCACTTATTAGTATTAAAGAATTTACCACATGTATCATAGGAAATGTATTTCTCAGTGTAAAACATTTCCTTCCCGCCTAAGCAGAGCACCATCCACTCCAAAGGGGGCTGAGCTGTTACTCTGTCTCTCCCTATGTAATAACACCTTAGTGTTGTTCTGTCTCTCTGTGTGTATTAGCCTCAAAGGGAATTGCCAGGTTCCAGGCAAAGGTTAACATTAGGCTGGACAAAGAACCCTCTCTGAAAGTGAATTAACAGTTACTCACATAGCTTTAGCATCATTAAAATAGATAGTATTATTTGTGTGAATGACCGTTAACTACTTTCGGTCTGAACCACGGATACTTTTCTGATACTTTTTTTTTTTCTTCATAAAATGCACGTGACAGCAAACCTAGTGAAACTTCTTCAACCTAAATAGGTTTTGGAAAGATCTGAGGATGCTGATATTAATCTTCAATTCAATCTGTTATACCAAATTCTCTATTACAGAACGGGGAGAGGAAGAAAATCATGCAGGAAAAAAGTGTAATAAATCTGACACTTTCTAAAAAATTAAATTTAGACTTTCTCATTCAAAACAGCTTTCTGGCTCATATTTTTCTTATTTTTATTTAAATCTGTTTCTAAGTGCTTGAGATTTTAACGGATGTTTCATTTGACTCCAAATAAACATTTTAAATTCTCTTTTGGAATTGACAGTAAACCAGGCTGCACAGCTTTATGATAGAAAAGATTATAGTTGAGATTACGAAACCATTATAACTGTGGAATGATACATGTTCATAACTTTCTGAATAATTGTTCTTATAAGGTACTTTGACTTTCCAACAAAATCCATCCTGCCATCTCAAAAGCCTCCGCAGAAGTCTCCGTAAAACAGGGAGGAGAGAATTTCAGAAAGGACCCTATTCATTTTTTTCTACATAGGGTTGAAATCTGATGCTTGAAGAAAATGTGCCGATAAACAGTCCTCAGTAAGGAGTAGTTTCTTGCTACTGATTGTGAGAAGAGCTGGTAAGAGATCCTCCTACTACAGTGAGGAAGAGAACTGAACTCAGACAAACTAGTCCCTGAGAGGAAATTCACTGCTGTGCATAGCACAAGCATAAGATTTAAAAATCCTTCAGGTTCTCATTTAAGCCTTATTTCCGACATCATGAGTAATTTAAAGGCTGATTGCCTAAATAGGGGTGAATTTCATCTAGGGTGCATAAAGGGTGAATAAAGGGATCAGGACCAACAGATGCCCTGAATCTCTGACTATCAATATTAAATCGAGATTGTCCTTACCTAATGCAATCCTGAATTTTTCTATCCATTATCTTACTTTTAGCTTTGCACAGCTATTTCCAAATAAGAGGACAGAACAAGCTATTGGTTTCTTTTATTGCCCAGGAAATTATCCTCAGGGTTTCAGATTGGGATGATGAATCTATTGATTATCATTTTTAGCCTGTTGTGATTATGAATTACAAATCCCTTTGGTTCAATTGCTCATAACAGCCTGCCTGCATGCGCATCCTCTTGGAGCAGGATTTCCTTGGATAGATTGATATAGTAAATGTTGGATTGTCTAGAGAATTTTCCCCACTAAAATAAATATTCTTTAAAGAGGGAGTCTCCTGTGATCTGCAGAATGAAATGCAGTGAGAATCTTCCCCTCAAACCTGCACAACAGAGACAGGTTGATTTTATTATCCTTAGCTTATCATAGCCAGCAACATTCACTCTTGTCATCTAAGCTCTGTGCATGAGCGGGAACCATTTGCACCTGAGGTGGCTCATCACCAGTGAACTGTCCCTGACTCATTCTGGGTTTTGAACATTAACCAACGCTAAAGAGGAATGCATTTCCCACACTGCTGCCAACTACATCCATGCAAGCATCAACAACAAATTCATCATGATTATTGTCGTTACTCTGAATACCGAGGAAGGACGACTGATTTGACTGTTATTACAAAGCGCTGCCAATTTCCACAGGCTATACTAACCCAGAGAGCAAAAACAACCTGCTCATACGTTGTCTCCACTTAGCACTGCAAGTCCTAGCTAAGTAAATATATATTTACTCATTGCTGAAGTTATAAAGCACAATGGTGACTTTGTTTTATACTGAAAGGTATCAGCAAGTTTGTACTTTTGAAGGAAAATGCAATTGGATACGAAAGCAGAAGGGCAGAGCTTTGCCTGGTGTCAGTCAGCCTCTCTACGTTGTCCCCAGGGAAGCTGCGCAAAGGGTCTAATCTCTGGTCTCCTGCCCAGCACATAGAGGCTTTAACTGATGCTGACAGGTTGTTCATTAGTAAATGATAGCAGCTTGGGTCCTATCTTCAGGACTCTATTTTTTGTTATTTTCATTTTTATTTTTTTCCCTTGCCTTAATAGACTATCCATTAGTGATTTTCTGTATTCATAAGGCTGAATTCACTTTCTGAAAAACCTGCATCCCAGGCACGTTTGGATCCAAGGTCTTGGTTTAACCTGAGGCAATTTCAAACCATAGATCAAAAGTCCTGTCTCAGCTGACATTTTTGATGATTATTGATTCCAATAGCAAACATCTAACTTTAACTTTTGCCTTTATTTAGGTACTCTTTGTAAAGCAGGTATCTCAGTGGACAGGGTGAGAATAGGGGTAATACTAGACAGAAAAAAAGCAGAGTTTTTTTCTTTCTGCTTTCATATCTCAAATTACAATTTTTAATCCTTTAACCTGCTGCCAGGGGGATCTGGTCCATGCATTTCATAAAGAAACCTGGATCAATGACTATGACTGTCAGCAGCCTCTGATAGGCAAACGCCCTGTCGGAAAGCAGTGATGCACCAGGAGAGACTGCAGGGGAAGTGGGCCCAGGTTTCTGGAATAGGCTCAGCCCTGATCTAAGTGAACAGACTGGGACAAGCTGGGGGGAACTGCCTGACTTTGCAGCAGTGGCTGTGTCACAGGAAAAAAATATGGCCTACAATCCAGACTGTGAAAGAGAATAGGAAGTCACCAAGGATGACAGGTTTAAGTAGTGCTCTTAAAACTCTTTGCACCATCCCTGACTCTGTGATATATTAGTTTTTTCCCTTGGGGAAGTCATTTTCTCTCTGTGCGATGATAACTATGGAAATAGAAAAATAACAAGAATAACAAGTGAACAGAAAAGAAATTTTCAGGCCAAATCCAGTTATGGAAAAGAGCAGAGTGATTTGAATTCTGTAGCTTTGTATACTTTCACAAAATTTCAGTGTTCTTCCAGCAGTAGAAACTGCAGTAGAAAATGTTTACAGATTAACTGTCTGATGTGTGTGAATGGGTGTGTGTGTGTGTGTGTGTGTGTGTGTGTGTGTGTGTGTGTGTTTCTGGTAGGGAAGAGAGGGGGGAGAAATAATTCCATAAAACATTCCTTTTGTGGGAATGTATGGTTTTCTCTTCTTTAAGGAAGAGTTTTCCTAATCTCTGCACAGTCTGGTAGGACAACGGTGTCAGCAGAAGCAGGGACGTGTTCCTTGCGCTTGCAGCCATCACAAGCACCGCTCACAACCACCAGCAGCCTACTCTGGTACCCCTTTGCCCCACAGTGGCACTGCCTTTTTCATCCTCCTTCAGAGGGCATGATGGGCAGGCACAGTCTTGCCTCCAGGCTCCACCATGTGTTGGAGAAACATACACTACCTGCTAAATAAAAACGTACAGAAGAAATCTATAGAACTGTTTCTTTTCCTGAACTAAAAAAAAAAAAAATTCATTTCTACTGTTGGTTCTTAAGAGGACCAAAAAGCTTTCGAGGCAATTTAAATGATTTCCTCAGCCCTATTTGTTTTCCTGGCCTGACTACCAGGCTTTCATGTTATCCATCTCTTGATTTTATCCCCAAAATGTCTCTGACGTGCTGCCAGAAGCAAATATCATCTGATTCTCCACTACACCTAAGGAGCACGGCATTTTTTTATGGAGCCTTCCATCAGAGACAGAACTCAGCTCATAATAAACCTCCCATCTTTTAGCGCTGTTGCTTCTTTTTCTCTAAGTGAATTCGGTGGCAGTGCAATGTGCCAGACTGACAGCCTGGAAAGCAAAACATCTTCTGCAGCCAGATCACTGCCAGCAGGACTTTTCTCCCAGAGCCTGCCCCCTGCTCTGAACGGATAGGTGAAATCTGGAAAGTTGGGCTCTTCCAGAGCGCTACTAGCTAAATGACTAGTACCACTGACCCTCCCTCAATGGCTTCTGCTCCCCAGCTATCCCTTCACCTCTGAAAAGCATATTTACTGTGACTGTATGGGGAGGGAGGGAAGGAAGGAAAAGGAAAAGAGAGGAAAAAAAAAAGAAAGCAAGCATCCAGCAACAAAAATTCTTATACTCACACACCTTCTCTCTTCATTCTGGAGCTGGTTGTCTTTGCTTTACTGTTGTACTGTGTTTCATTTGAAACAAAGACCATAGTTATTTTAAGTTTATGTTTTGCCTGTATCCAGCCTCCAGTGCACGGATGCATTGTATTGGTCAGGGCTCCAGGAGGCTACAGCAATACAGACAATTTCCAGTAAGATGCTGTCACATAGTGATTGATCTCTTGAGAAGAGATGATCCCAGCTTCATGGATGATGAATGTATTACCTTTTAGATAATAGGGACCAAGGGATAATAAAAATAATCTGTGGATCAGCCGTGGAGGAAAGTAACAGGAGATACCTGAAAGCTTGGGATGAAGAGACAATTTAAAGAGAAGGGCTTTGGAGTCATTAATAGTTTGCTTAGGTCAGTCAAAAGCTTCATATGTGAATAACAATGTAAGTCCATAAGACCAGATTTCATAGAGATGCTTGTGGTTACATTCCTAGTCAAAAACCTCAGACTATGGACCAATAGGATGTCAAAGTTTGAAATGGCTGTGGGAAACATATAAATAATTTTAGATTCCACCCTTAAAAGTGTCAGCGAGTAGGAGGGAGCAGAGAATAAAAGCAGCAAGCTGTTTTTTAAATTAATAACATTTTATCATTGCAAATGACAGCTCTTCCACCCACAGTATATGGTGGCCTATGGCTTTTTTTCCTAAACAAGTTTGAGGTCCTTTAATAGGAGGAAAAAAAAAAGGGGGGGGGGCTATATTGCTTTAAAGGATGACACAGAATTTAAAAATCAGATCCCTTCACCAGGTATTGCTTCAGGAGGTGCTGGTGAAAACAACTACAGCTGTGGATAAGCAAAGAGTCTCACGTACAGTTCAAACTCCAACTCCGACTCCTCTGTTTGTCAAGGGTCACAATCTGCATCATACTCTGTACAGACAGGGATAAATGGGGATCTTTTTAGAGAGAAGCAATCCCTTACCATGACCCATCTTGTCCCCTGGCTAAGGCTAACAGTAAGGGTTATGATGACTGATTTTTAATATCTTGACATCTGTCTATAAGGCAGTCAATAGGTAGTCCTTGATTTTATAAAGGCTTACAGCCAGTCGTGAGACAATAATGATATTCAGGTACCGAGAACGGTGTAGGTACGACGCTATCAGTATTACCCAGGCCTTGAGATAGTAAAACATAATTTGGAAATGTTTCAGGTGCAGGCCTGTTCCTGAAGTTCTAGTAGCCTCAGTAGTGTTTTGGCACTGGGAAGTAAAGTTTGAATGGAGAGAAACTAAAACTACACTAAGCCTTTAAAATTTCGGGTGTGGGAGGCAAAGTGGTTTGTTAGTTACATGTTGCTAAAACTCAATGAGAATATTTCCATTTGATGTTTTCTCCTATAAAGATCCCTTGGGGTTCCTGGTAATAACAACTAAAATGCAAAATACCTGCCAAAACCAAAAATATCTGTGTATATCTGTGTAAAACATCTGTGTATGTCTGTGTACATCAGACCCAGAACAAGCTTGGACAAGAGATAATCTGTAGATGCTTCTAAAATTGAGACATGCTTAGGAGAAAAAAAAAATGGCTAAGGCATGACTGTGTGCCAGAAGCATGAACTGTAATTCCTCTTCACGAGACTTCCTGAGTGGTTCTGAGCAACTGATTTACACTCAGGTTTTCTAGAAGAGCTGCTCATATTAGCTGGTGGCCCCAACCTTAATCCAGCCGATACAGGATACTCAGCAGGAGTCTCTGCATATCTTCAGTAGAGAGGACCCTTCTGCTCAACCGTGTGCATCTTGGGCTGCTCCCATGACCCCTTCCATGAAGCTAGAAGTGAACTCCAACAGCACCAACATCAATGGACATTGAGGTATGCAACATTTTTTAGAGAGCGGTCTGTGTCACAGCTGGACAGCCAAATGCTGGGGTACTCAGAACAGTGTTCACATTGAAAAGAAGTTACTACTGCAGAGCAGTACCTCTAGCTAGGTCAGAAGGATATGGACTTGATTTATAAAGAAGTGGTTACCTTTATCCTGTAGTATCAGATTTTGGGAGATAAAGTCTATTTATTTGTCACGCTTGTTACATCTACCGCTAACATAGGAAAGTAACATTAGTAAAATCTCCAGTGGATTTTTTGGCTTCTATAAGCAAAGTTTAGCAGCTGGAAAACACAGAATCCGGCAACTTTTGACTGATTATCAGCAAGAACTCTTGACTGATTATCAGCAAGAGCTTCTCAAAATTCTGGTCTGAAAATTTATCCTTTAGATTTAATAGATTACCAAGTTCCTGGTTTCCTCAAGTACTGGCATCTCTGCTCATGGATCAGGATGTTATCGTCAACTTTCAGAAAGTTACGGACTTCCGCAGACGAGTGAGACCACTGCTGCTGTACGATACTTTGCAATTACTGCTTTGGCCTTTTCCTCTGGGCAGCCCGTTGCTCAGCAAGGCCCTGGTCCATCCTGGTGCCTCCTAGAACCACCAGTGACAGAAAATGCTGGCAGAGTGATAAGGGGAAATCGTGCTGTGTTTGTCTGTCTGGATCTAGTGATTTAGTTCAAACAGTTCCTAGCAGTCAGGGACACAATGATCAAAATGACAAAATCTGTAAGAAATGTCATGGTACAGCTGTCACTCCACATACTCACCGTTGTCACACAAATGCATGCTGTCATTAGAGGCACAAATTCAGGAACAAGAGTAGTGGTAAGGCATTTATAATCTCTTGGCTTTTGTCAGTTTGCATCAAATCTTTTGTTCCACTGGCAATGTTTACATGAAATGTAGATTTATTTATTTTTGCACTGAATTTCTTGCTGGTTCCTAAAGCAAAATCAAACCATCCGTGGAAGGTTATGAAACACGCAATGTTTTCCCAGGAGATAGCCCATTCTCTCCAGGAATATCTTGTTTTGGCTCCTGCAAATGCATATTTCAAATCCACTTATACATGTATTTATGCATTTTTTAAAAGCTTCCCTTTTGGTCTATTAAATACATTTTCTAGGTCAGGCTGTGTCTTCATAGCCCCACTCTGAACCAATCAGGTAGGATCCTGAATAGCTTTTTATTACTTTATCTGTGTCTCCTAGCAAACTGTGATATCAAACATTCAGCATTAAGATGTCACAGCAGGATCGAGTCAACGCTTGTTTAAAGCCACTGGAAGTAGTTCCAACAATTAGTAGAAACAGCAAAAGAAATTCACTCAGGCACACGCACAGAGACAGCAAGCAGAAAACATACAGTAAATTTGTCATGTACGCATGGTGAACTTTAAAGCATTTCCTACTGTGAAAGTTCTGTCTTCATCAGTTAGATTAGAGTCAGCTCGACATTTTGATTAATATTAACAAGAATAAGCTTTAAAATAATTAGCAGCTCTGCTCTTCAGTCCACCTCCTGTATCTGAGGTTCTTGAGGAGCTTCCGGAAGAGTTACTCATGTCTGGTAGTAATGCTGCTACCAGTTCATCTTTGTTTCAGCAGTGGGAGAATTAAGGTACAGTGGATGTAATGTGACCAAAGTTGCAGGAGTCTAGGAGAGCTCCTAAAGGACCCGAAGATTTGTTGCTACTTGGGTTATTGCTCTTCAAACTCGTTGCAACTGAACACTTTTTTTTTGGATAGAGCTCATGGCTAGGACACTTCACCCTAAATTCCAGAACAATCCTCCTATCATTATCTGTCCAGAAGATGTTAAGGAATTCACACCTGTTTTTCCATTTCCCTCTGTCCCTATTTAATGAGGACAAAGACAGCTAGCTCCCTTTGAAAACTGCTTGTTGCTATCTCTGAAAAATCAGTTCAGCACACCAGCAGGATTTGCTTTCTGTTTTTCTCCATCATAAAGACATGCTAGGATTTATTTAAAAATTAGTGTTATTTAAAAGGAGTGTAATTAGTGTTATTTAAGAGGGGTCACAAAGACTTGCCCTCACAGAGAGGACTGAGGAGAGGGAGTGATGATGTTTAGAGTGCCAAAATGCCTTTCCCTCTTCAGCACATCAGGAGGCCACAGAGCCTTTTGTACCTTCTTTTATGGCACTTTCACAGAATGGGGTGGAGCTTCTGTATTTACATAATACAATAGCTTTAATTGTCCTTCAGAAAGGAAGAGGTAGAGGAAAGGAACACCAGCAGTGCCACAGCTCTTCCTGTGAGGACAGACAGTACAGCAAGGCCAGTGTCCTCCCTCATGCTGCCGTGGGGGCATACCTGTAAAACCCTCTTGTAGCTCCTCACTTCCCACCAGCCTGGCATACAGCAAAGGTGCTCTTTTTATTAGCTTGCTAGAGGTCCCGCTCACAGCCAGGTGTGGGAACCGCAGCAGGATCTCCTGCAGAGGCAGTAGCACCTCAGCACGGCCAGCCACTGACCTTCACAAACGAGAGGAGTAGTGCACTGCCTGCCGGACAGCCAGGACCCAGGGGCACCCAGGGAGGGCTCGGATGGTGGGCTTCAGTGCTGTTATATCTGGCTCTTAGGGCTTTTTTTCCACGTAAAGTGCCTTGAGATCACTGAAGTCCCTGCTGGCAGCCATTTCCTTCTCTGTACATTACAGAGAAGGCATGCTGTTCTTTTGTGGTGACTCGGCTTTTGTTTGTTCTTGGCTTTTGTGCTCTCCAAATCAAAAATAAAAGCCTGTCTTACTCTTAAATAACTACCTTATTCTTTCTGTTTGAGAATCTTATTACTGATAGAGGAAATTCTCTAGGAATTGGTTAAAAGCATCTTGGCAGTGAAATACAACTCTGTTTTGCTTAGCATTCTTCAGACCAAGTGTTTGCAGCTTTACGTATTACACTTACAGATATAAATAAAGACAGATACCATCTTGTAAAATTAAGATAGGGATTTGAAGTTTCGTATGACTCATGGGCATTTGAATCCCTGATGATGATGTCTGAAGAAGAGGAAAGAAGAAAACAGAGAAGGAAAATACATGGTTACAATATAGCAGCATTCCACATCAGCAAGTAAGCCCACTGAAACTGCAGCAGGGCACTACTCAATAGGAGTAAAAGTGAGTGGGCAAATCTGGCTTGAATGAATCTAGCAGAGTGGACAAGCACAGGAAGACAAGCTGTAGAGTCATCTGGAGTTGATCCATGGGTAGCAGCTGTGAAATGGACCCTAGGAATGAAAAATTTTTGTTGGACCTTTGTCACAATCAATTATTTTACTTTAGAGGTCTCCTTATCCCTGTGAATGGTTGGTCAGACTTGGTGGTAGAAGCTTTCATTTTTAGATGTAACTCCTGTCTACTGTGTCAAGAAAAAGATTACCTGGTGACACTGTGACTACCTTGCTATCATTTTTCTGTTATGTTAACTTTAGCTTGTGCCAGTGTTTTGGTAGCCTAGGATCATGTCTGTTCTGCCTCAGGAAGAGACACGATGACAGATAACATTACATGTAGTATAGCGCTAACCAATCTCTGCATGTGACTTCCAGATCAAAAGTGACTACAAGTCTCAGGAGAATATCGATCAAACCTGAAGCCCATATCTCCTGAAGTGCTGCCCTGCCTGCTGCCTCTTTCAAAGATGAGCCGAAAGCCACAGCCCTGGTGTTTTTACACTCCTTGCTCCACTGCACCAGTTTGTCAGACTGACATTCCAGCTGAACCAGCAGTGACCTTCTCCACCTCCTATCTTGCCCAAAGCAGCCTCCTTCTTCCTCCTCCTCCTACTTTAGCGACGGATTCAAACAAACTATTTTATAAGGCCTCATCCTCCTGGCTGTCCAAAGGCTAATGTAGGAACTTGATGTGCACATGATCTCAGGGTTATTCACTGGGCTGCTCATGGGCAGGTAGTCTGGGAGACCCCTAGGCAAGGCTGCTCTGCAGTCTCCAATGTTCGCCCATTTTCTTTGTTGCTCTTTAGGATAAAGAAATTTTCCCTCCCCATTTTCCCTCCCTTCCTCTCCCTCCCCAGCTATTCAACTCATCATCATGTAATTAGAGGCCCACCTAGAAGTGCCCTGCATTAGCTGCATGCCCTGGGCTAGCTGGAGTCCTGCCATTCACGCTTCTCCAGCTGTCTCTTCCTACCCTCAGGAGTGGGATTTGTAGTATATGTATGACAGTTGCCTTCTCTGCCAATGCCACAGGGATTGCATGTTCAATGAAAGAATACCTGCTGGTGCTAAACCAACTGGTCCACACCATCACCTGAAAGGTCCCAGTGTTAGAAACAGGCTCCAGAGCATTGTAATTTTCCACAGATGAACTCTGCTGGGCCTGGGGCTGTTCACTTCAGTAAAGTGTAATGTACTATCCTTAGCACGTGTGCATTTTTCAGTACTTAAAATCCCTGCCAGTGAGAGGGCAGAGTGGCTCAGACTTTTGCCTTCATTTACTTTTTTTTTTTTTAAATAAAACATTTTTAATGCTAGTATAACAGAGCTTTCCTTTATTTATTTAATTCTTTTCAAGGCAAATAGCCTCAGTGCTCATCTCTCACTGTTGCTGAATAGAGCCCAGAGCTGTTAGAAGTGCCTGAATAGCCTCTTCCCATATAAATTATTCAACACAGATATTTTACATGTGCTGTCTAGATGACTTGCGGAGGGAGTCTTGTGTTTGTCATTTATAGGACTTTTGATGCTTTAAAAAAAACGTTTGCCAATAGATTTGTTCTGAAATCACTGGCACAGCTTCTAACTCTTTACAAAATGAGAGGACCAAAATAACAGGGTGGTATTGGGTTGCTCAGGGGACCAGAGAAGAAATGCTGATCTGTTGTCTATCACCTCAAGAGCTGCCTGGGTTGTGAGACGGCTGTGCACCACACTGTGGCTGGTCAGACGGCTGTCTGAAGTGAAGCAGGGGGGTTGCAGGACTGTTGCCAAGGGGCGGGTGTCACGCTGACAGAAGCTACCCTCAGATCCGACTCTCCGTTTAGCAACTTTAAGGACCGTCTATGAACCATGGAGACTGTATGTTTTCTTCCCACTCTCATGTTTTTCCCTAGAGTCATGCTTGAGTTTACCAGAGAAAGCCAGTACGGGGTTAACTTGTCTATATCCAGTCTTCAGGTCTGGATAGCAGATGTCTATCTCCAAAGGCTTTTCTTTATCATTTCAGGCATCAAGCTCAAGTGCCAGTTCATGCATAAAGTTTGATGACTTCTTTTCAGAGTGGAATATATTGTCCAGGTTCTCTGCTTAGTGATTCTTACTAGTCCTTTTTTTTTTTTTTTTCATTTTTTTATGGCTTTCAGCCTTATTCTTTTCTACTCATTTTTTTATTTCTTATTCTTAGATAATTTTGATTCTGTGATGCTGCAATTCCTTAGGGAGACTTCTCCCATGCTACTAGTTCCTTTAGCAGCCTTTATCTGTGAAGCATTTGTTTGTTTGTTTTTTTACATCCTTCACGAGTTCTCTTCTCTCACCAAAACATAAACAATCTTCTAGTGAAGGCCAAACACGATGTTAGCATTCAGTGGCATAAAAGGAAAGAAATTATGAAAAGTAAAAAAGAAAGTAAAATGGAACCTTTTCATAAGAAATGCAGGTCTCTTTAAACACTCTGCAGCATTACTGTACGCTAGCCGAGGCAGCAAAGGAGAGGGAACCCCAGTCTTTCCTTTAGAAGGAAATCATTCCTTTCTTGTGATAAAAATTGCATTTTCTCCTAATCGTATGGGTTTGTTTTAAGCAGAAATAGAAGCAACAGTAAACATCCATCAGAAAGAGTTTAATTAAAATGTTAAATACCCTGCCATAGAGAAATCTCCTTTCCCAGCAATAAAACCTCACTACAGAGTTAATTATTTAAAGTAATATATTTGCTTCTCTATGTCTGTATATAAGAGATTAACATATTAATGGGAATGTAATTATGTTATAAAAATCCTTTTTATTTGCACTGCATTTCAAGATGTAATGTTTCTATGAAATCTGATTTTTTCCTCCTTTGTAACCTCAAGCACATGGGGCACGCTTTTTAATTATTATTATTATCATGGTATAATAGTTCTGACTGCCTGAGGAAGGAAATTTTCCTAGTCCTTCATTTTCTCTAAAGATCTTGAGTTCATCTTTTTGAAAGTTCATAGTATGCTTTCTTGTGGGTCTTGCTCCATAAACATTTGTTTACTGGCAGATGGGCTGAATAAAGAGTCATGTAGCTCTTTCCTTTCTCCCTCTAGCTGTAAAGTTTGTTCCTGCCTTTAGTCAAAAGAAACTGCGAGAGGGTGGTGGGTTTTGTGCGATGACTTTTGAGGTCTTAGTCCGTACCACCCAAAACACGTGTCCACATCCTCAAGATCAACTCACATGGCGCCTACCTTGGCACTCATATTACAGCCATGGAAAGAGTGATTCCTCGTGAGTAATGATAATACCACTGCTGCACATTGATAAGGTTAGAGCATAGCTTTCACTGCTGCTGCACCCCTTTCGTGGTCAAATAAGAGAGTTAATGAGCTGTCACCTGTGATCAGCATGCTATGCAAGGAAAACGGTTTAAATTATCAGAACACTGCTCCGGCTGGGAATATGGTTCCAGACTTCAGCTGCATGCAGAAACCAGAGACCAGTGATCAGCTAATGGATGGTATCTTACCTCAGTGAGGAGCAGCTGCTGGTTGCCTGATGGTATGAACTGCCAGTTCACACAGAGGCAGGAGAGTACTGCTTAGGGGTATCTTTGTGTGCAGAAGCACTTGATCCCAGTTTCTGCTGGCTCAGCTGATCAAGGAGCAGGGCTGTTACTGGCAGAAGCAAACTATTTTGCCTCCGAGAGAGGCAGCAGTTCCCTTTCCAACATGCTGGATCTGCAGTAATTCAGCGGTAGCTGATAACCGCGCTAGGCCATGGGAGATGCCAGCAGAGGGGTCTGCTCATTTGGCAGTCCATGGCTGTACCGATCTCAGGCTACAAGTTTGCAGTATTGAACATGTCCACAAGAAGCTGTCCATGTCTGCACAAGGTCTTTGGTAGGAAGATGCTTGCAAAAATACTTCACAGAACATATTACTCACTTTTTATTGGATTTCTGATAGCTAGATGAAGAGAGCTGAACATTATTAAGCAGCGCATTATTTGATAGTTACAGTGATAATAGATTTGTCTATCAAAAAACCCCCATGTTTGCAGCTATTAGGAAAATTGTAGTAGACAAATCGTTATTTTGCTGAGCTGTCTAGCAGCATCTCAACTCGTAGAAAAAGTAGAAATGAGAGTTAGAAGAAATTGTTGGGTGCCAGTGGTAACAAAATGGGACTGCAGAGCACAGGTAACTCTCTAACATATGTCTGAATTTTTTGGGGGATAGATTCTACTTCACTCCTAGTGAAACTTTAGGTGAAGTCTCTTCTAACAAAATCCTGATCTCTTTCTCCTTCCCTTCCTGTTCTTTTCCTTCTCCACAGCTCTCTCTCTTTTCTCTAGACCTCCAGGTTTCTGTTCTCCTACAAGGTCCTCTCTCTATTTGCACATCTTTCTTTTCATGCCTGGCAAAGCTCTTAGAGCTCTTCTACCTGCAAAGATAGAAGAATGTGAACAAGAGCACTATATTCTTCTTTAGTGCAGGTATAAAAGAGACTCTGCTCTTCTCTGCTCTGTGAAGTTGATGGAGGATTTTCCTTTTTATTACTCTGAGAAAATTTTTAGAGCCTAAGGTCTTTAGGCAGGGAAGGTCAAATCCAGTGGAACAAAATGCAAGAAGCCATCACTGCTATGTGCAACATTTATCTTCTCCACACATCCCACTGCTCTGTCCAGTCTAGATTTACTCCATTCATCCTATTCATTCAGAAATGTTGCCACTGTAATCATTCAACATTTTCTGGAAATTTCAGTAGTTATTTTCCTCAGTGATATTGCATTATTTTTGCATGCCTTCTTTTTTTCCATTTCAGAAGGAGTTCTCTCTCATCCGTTTAAAAATCCCTTCTTATGAAAACTCAGTTCATTCTTTTTCTCTTTTAGGTGCCCCCCTAGGCCCCTAGGGCCCCCCAGGGCCACCCACCTGGCTCCCTCCACACAAGTTGAACTCTAAGCCAAGGCTAGGCCTTGGAAAAGCATGCTGGATAGGTCCAGCCCTGAAGCCACGTGCACAGTCCATGACCAGGACTGTGTGGCCTGCAGGGGCTGATACCGAGTAGGAAAGACTGAACGGCAATTGGAAGGCTACAGCCATCAACACAGTAAATCTGTGTCTTCCTGGCAGACATGTATTTTAAGCCAAAATCCTCGTAAGCTGTGGGAAATCCAAAGCCAAAGTATTTAGAATTAATTTCACATAGAATGACAACAACCGTTTAAATACCTGGAAGAAAGGGACCAGTAGAATGAGCAAGCGTACAAAACATTGACATGGAGCAAGTCAGGGCAAAACACCAGCAGGAGGAAAATGGGAGATGTATACGCACTCTCTTAACCAAAACTTCATCTCAATCAGTGGGAAAAACGCTTCCTCTGACGTGAGTCAGCTTTGCAGCAAAAGCCAAACCCCTGCAAACATGCCTTTGTCAGGGCAAAGAAATGACAGAAAATAGAAGATAGACTACGGTGAAGGGACAGATGAAACAGGGTGTGCTGTGTGAACCATTGGCTGTCAAAGTTCCCCCTCTCTACATGGGGTAGGAGAGAGGCCCTAGTGGCAAACTCTGAGCTTCAACTTTCCCATAATTCAGGCTTTTTCTCATAATTTTATCTTCATGGAAAACAGTTATTCTGAAGTCCCTACTGGGGACTATAACGTCTCATTTCTCCCCCTTGGAAAGAGGAGCATTAATGTGTCTTGTCGGGACATTGACTAGGGCTGCAGCGCTCAGCCTTCCTCAGTGAATGATCACGTCTTTCAGCACCTTTATTAGTTCCAGATGTTTCTCCTATTTGGTCCCTCTTTTTCTACAGGCCATTCAAAAGGCCAAGCATATTTCTGACCCTGCAGGAAGCCTGGGTTCGGCATGCTGCTTCAGCCCTTTTAGGCCTTGTCCGTCCTACCTAAGAAATTCCCCAGCACTGCTGCCTTTGCTTTGTGGGTGCTAGGACAGGGACTCTAGACAAGACACAGCCCCTCGTTCGTTGCATTTTCAGCACTGTGTTGCCCAGGCCCAGCAACAACATTAGAGGAGCACAAAATGGTCTTGGCCATCAGAGCCTGGTCTTTTTGTTTTGCTAACCTTGGCTCAGTGGGGAATTCATCAGAAGTGAATTCAATGCAGCTAGAAGGGCCTAGGGAAGATGGAGACAGTCAAGCAGCTCTGAACTAAATTCACATATCAGGCGGCCTTGGTGTCATGCAAAAGCAGGGTACTTCACCTGCCAGTTAGTACCATACTTGAATGCTTAGGAGATACAGGGACCCACTGGCAGCTCAGAAGAGGCCTTACTGAATTTCAGAATGAACTCTCTTCAGGAAAAATGGTTGTGTTAAGCTCACTGTTAGGCACAATAACTTCTCTTTCTCCCTCCTAGAAACAGAAGCATTGATGGGATTGAGCAGGACTGACACGTTCAAACTCTCCCACTGAATTATCATTTCTGTAAACTGCTTTTTTAGTTTAGTATCTTTCTCATAATTTGTATGTACACACAGCATTCACATGGTTAAGCAAATTTCTACTGCGTATTTTTTAAAAACTCCTTGGTTTGGGTAAAGGTGTTTTATTTATTTTTTGCTCACATTTCAGTGTGGTACCAACATTTTTTTCTCTCGTGGCATCGCCTTTGAACTACCAAAGGCTCTTTGCAGCAATCCTCTGGGGACGAAGAGCAGTTGGTCCTTGAAGCCAGGCCAAAAGACAGCTGCCTCTTAGATCTTAAGGGTAAGTTACCTACAGGGAGATAAATGGGCTCCTCTGACACACCAGACTCACTGGCCGTGGCTGGTCCCTCTGCCTTTCACAAGGAGGTGTGGAAAACGTGTATCAGATGGTATTCTTGAGGGCCAATTATAACTCCCATCAAGGTTCACTTTCTTCCTACCTCAAACCTCAAAGGACAAAGTGCGCTCTGTTCAAAGCCTTTCCACACAAACTATCCCAGGGAACAGATTGGGCAGCATGCAGGGAGCTCCTGTTTCTGCTCTGTGAGGCTCTGTTCCCTTCACTTTGATGCTACAGCCAAAAACATACTGTTTGCTGTATGTAAAGTCCTTCTGGTGACAAATGAAGCAATGACAATAAATAGTTGCAGGCCCTACAGCGAACAATTAGTATTCCAAACATGAAATTAATTTGTCCTGCGAATATAGGAACCTTGTAATTTGGTTCACTTTTATTTTATTGTCAGATACGATTCATTTTCTACATGATTTTATGGTTGGATAGGATTCATTAGAAATTTTCCCCAAACTACCTCTATTAAAAAAAAAAAGAGTGGGGGCAAGATCCTTTCTGTTCTCACTGCAAATATTGTGCTGGCTTTTCTCCTGCAAATGAGCCTTAACTCTAATCTATCCACTCACAAAGCTTGCCTCTGTAGCCTTAGATTTTTTTTTTTAAGTTTCATTTTAATTTTAACCACCAAAGAAGATATTTTTCTAAAGATATTCAAATAAAGACTTTGAAAAAAAAAAAGACTAGCACAGACTGCTCAGCTATAGGGTGAATAGACAGTCTCTCTTCTTTTTTGTGTCAAATTTTCAAAACTTGCCTTGCAGATGGTTTTATTCAATTCTGCGCTTTGTCCCTGTCTAAATATGCAGCAGTTCTGGAAAGGAAAGTGTTTGCATGGAGAGTTCTTTTCTTTTCGGAGTGGCCACATAAGTGAGAAGGTACCAGACAAAAGTGCTCCCCTGAGCGCTCAGCTGTGACTCAGCTGTGTTAACTTCCCTCCATATTGAGACTGATGGTAAGAGCAAATTTCTCCTTTCTCTAGGAAGGTTGAGAAGTGCTGTAGAAGGCATTTTTCCAGCCCCCTGCACAGGCGGCTTATCTCAGAGACATGTCATTGCTTTAGTCCCTCCCTCCCCTTTTCTCACTCTCACAGACCTGACATATTTCCTTGAACTCGATACAGCCCGAGAACCTAGTCCCCTTCCCGTTGAAATCACAGGGACCAATCCTAGCTCTTTTTGGCCTCATCACCTCCTTGCCACCTGTCATTTTCCACCAGGGAAAAGATCAGCCCTTCAATTTATTTGTTTTGTAATTCACTTTCATGCACTCTTTTTGTTTTATTTTGTTTTGTTGTGTTCAATTAATGAAAAAGTTTCTTATTAATAATACATTATTAATCTACTCTGCAGTCTGTTGCGAGTAAAGGGAGAAAAATAATTCAGTACACACAAGACACTATGCCCAACAAATAAATAAATAAATGAAAAATGACTGCTTCTACCAGTTCTGAAAGTCGATGCACCTTAAAAGCATTTGGAATTTGTTATTGCTCCTCTGCCTGAGCCAGCAGACCCAAATTGCAGCCCTGGCACAGAAATGCTGCTCTGTCTGCATTCGCAAAGCCAAGGTTAGAAAAAAAGGACCAAACAGGCACCAGTTCAGTGGTGGTAACAGCTGCCCCCCCGGCAAGCGCAGGGCTGGCTGCCGTTAGAGCTGCGCTCACCCCCACGACCATGCTACTGGGCAGCAGGGAGTGACTGTTTAACAAGGAAGGATGACCCAGTGGTTACAGCAAAATGAGCTTTCTGCTCCACGATGCACATCTTCTGCGACTTTGAGAAAGTCATGTCAGCCTGCAACCATAAATATTTATAGATCTCTCTGAGGTATCAGGAGACTTAAAGAACTGCAGTGGGGGTTGAAGTGGGGATGAAGGAGGCTGCAAGCCCCTATGCACTGGCTGGTGCAGTAGGAGGTCCTGAAGGCATGGCAACGCAGGGGTGGTACGGACACCTCTTCTCCCACTGCAGACATTCAGCTCATTTCAGAGTCAGCGCCAGGCGGAGGTCAGGATACCTTTATGGATCTGGACTTCAGCCTACCTTCCTCTCAACCCTCACCCTACGGCCAGCTGAACCCATGTAGGTGTTGCAGCACAGCTCACCTGCCTGATGCAGTTACAGTTAGGCCGTGACACAGCTAATGACACTGATACGGCCAATGCCAGCACCACCTGAGAAGAGCTGTGATCAGCTCTTAAAATCCTTGGATCTAATATCCAAGTTGGAGTTAATTTTTAGCATACAAGCAGGAACAAAATAAAAGAAAATAGTTTTATAAAGGTCACTAGATTTAAATGTATGCTTCTGGCCATGAACATTTCACATGGTTTACATTTTCCATGTGCATCCCCACCTAGAAAGAAGAGCAGTGCATAAGGTGTTCTAAATTTCTTTCCTTCACTGACTCAGTGAACTTGGGTGTTTTTCTCCAAAGTAAATATTCACTTGTTTACCACGTAACATATAAAATAGAAGTGTAGCTGGCAAATATAATATTATTCTAGCTCACTCAGAGACTTCCTTATCCAGAGAAAAGAGAATGATTTCAGGTGATAAGATAAGTAGCACAATAAAAGAGCAGGACTATACTTTGCTAATAGCTACTTTATAGCAGTGGTACCGCCATCTCGGGCAAACGAAAGGACATTACTGCTGATGAACCTAAGGAATCTTTAACTTATTCCTTGGTGAATGCTGGAACACACCATTCCTTTACCTGTTCTTGAAATTCACTACAGATTTGGCACAGCCTAAATCACTGACCATCAATCCAATGGCCAAGCAACCACTTTCTTGGCCAGCACCATAGGGGCTGAAATAGAAATGCTGTGAATTAAATGGCATAAATAAAGCCTAGAAGGTAGGGAATTTCTTTGTTCCATGTTCAGGGCCACTAACCTCATAACAGAGAAATGAACCAATAAATAAATAAAAAAATCAATAGAAAATAAATAAAAATTAATGTTATCAGTGCTCCTTTCTTGTATCATCTTTGCTGATCTTTACAAACCTGGACATTTTTCATTGCATTTTCAGGCAGACAAAGAACACTGTAGGCATATGACCAGACTGCTTCAAGCATATATTGTCATTTGATAATTTCAGCTCTAGACTAATAGTTGTGTTTGGGGAGGATGAGGAGGTTAAAAGTTCACAGAAGTTCTCCTAGATTATT
The DNA here is from genome assembly GCF_040807025.1 of Struthio camelus. Taxonomy (NCBI): domain Eukaryota; kingdom Metazoa; phylum Chordata; class Aves; order Struthioniformes; family Struthionidae; genus Struthio; species Struthio camelus. The sequence continues at coordinate 107,048,832 of NC_090944.1, forward strand.
CTTCCAGAATGCATTCATTCAGTCAGCCTTTTTTTTGGACTCCGCCAGACATCGCTGATCATTGGACGAAACTCTGTTACATATCTGGCATGGCTAGAAATGACAGGAGAGCATTGACATGCTGCCTGATTCTTTCCCAGATATAAGTGAAGGCCTCACCTGGAACTGTGCTGGTGGAAAATTTACATAATAATCCTTTTCACTCTATAATGAGGCATCTACGACTGCTGCAATCTGAAAGCTCATCTGCTCATTGCTGGTCAACAACTAACCACATCTGTGGTGCTGATTCAACCAGTGGCAGCAAAGCTGCAAAAGAGGCACGTGCTGACTATAAAAATGTGCAGTCTTATTGAGACAGAAGACTAGACAATACACAGAATTTTATTCATGGATAGGTATGGTTATGGCTCCCAAGTGCATTGGATGCAGCCATAAGTATGACTTGAGTACCTGTAATATATCCTCTACACAAAACCCTAGAGTTTGCCAAGTGTGCAGGATTTCTGCCTATTGCAATGAAGCTAGGAGATTGCAAGCCTTGTCTTCCCCCCCACCCCCCCACCCCCACCATGGCAATATAGCTTCATGGCCTTTATAAATGAAAACAGTGTTACTATTTTTCTAGTCCATCTGCAGTAGTTATGCTACCTACTTTTTCCTCCTTTAATGGACTATTTTGACAGCACCCTGGGTAGGAGAAGCGTGTGATGTTGCAATACCTGAGTGGCTGCACGGTGCAAATGGAAGGGTCCAGAAAATTATGAACAGGAAAACAGGAGGAATCTGCTGAAGTTGGACACTGATGGGAAATACCTTTCCCTGGTACAATTACTAATTGTATTTTACAAAACTTCAGTGTCATTTGTGGGAGAGAGAGAAAGTCTTCTCCTGAACATCTGGAGAGAATATTCAAAGAAATATCAACTGCACCAAGACATAAATTCAATGATGCACCAGGTTCCTATTTAGACGTTTGGGGGCATTTTTTGAAGCGTACTAGTGGTTTTAAGCAGGATGACTGAGTTTGCTGTGCTTAGACTCACACACACACAGAGGAAGACTTTATTTCGCTTTATGTGTGGATTTTAGTACACTTGTATATGGGGATTTTGACATGTGTATGTTCTGATTTTATTACTACATATAAGAAAATGGACTAACAGAAGCCATTTCCATGAGCTGTTTAATGAATCAATGCAGTAAACGGGGACATTTTGATGACCTGTTCGAGATGCTGAACCACGAGTGTAAACACATTAGCTGTGTCTCATAACACATAAAACAAACACACCAAGTTAAACACGGTGAGCAGCAAATATATACATTCATATATTATTAACCAGACAGTGTGCAAATTGAAAGCTCTTTGAAAACCTCAAGGAAAGGACTGAAGCGCAGCGTTTGGGTCGGCTTTGCTTTTTGAAGGTCACAAGTGCTCAGGGCTGGCAGAAGGGCTGGGTGGGACGGCAGGAGGCAGGGCTGCCCCATGGGAAAGGGAGCTGCTGGAGCACGCGATGCCAAAGATGTTGCCCCATGAACATGCAGATGGCAGTGAGGAGTTGTAAGGTCAGCAGACACTGTACGGTAGCAGGTGGAAGGGGCACGCTGGGATGTGAAAGCATCCTTGATCAAAGAGCTTTATGCTGCCTAGGTGGTATTTTGCCTTGCTAGCAACCATATTTTTGGTAGTCCAGTCACTTCTCTACCCCTCTTCCCCTCCTCATTTTCTTTAGGAACTTTTCCCTCCTCTCTTCTATCTTGCCATCCCTGTCTTCAGGTATACGCAAGACTCACTGAAATACATATTGCCCTTTTTTCTGTGACAGAGACCTGGCAGACATTGTCAGGGCTAGCACACTGGTCTTTATTCAAGCAAAAGCAAGACAAAAGATAAAATAGTCACAGCCCGCTCTGCAGTCTCCAAGACAGAAATCATCAGCTTTTTTTCCCTTGATTTTAATATTCTATTACTGTGGTCAGTTTTCTACATTCGCTCCTCCTATCCTCCCACGGAGCAGTCAGCATTCTTGAGTATGTGACAGAAATGGATAATTATCCTCAGCTGTGTCGCCTAAAGAGTGAAATCAGATTAGATTTTCCATGAGAGACAAAAGACTATATTAAGAGCCGTAAAGCTTCTTCCATGTTGCATTGGATGTAAAACAGCACCAGACCAGAACCTTCTTCCAAAGCTCAGAAAAAAGCCCTGCAAGAGGAGTCATTTTTCAACAGATCATTCAGAGTCCAGAATATATGAGTTTTCCTTAGCCATTTCAACAGAGTAAATGTTTGCAGGCATAACTGAATATGCAAGCCTTCTTATTTTCCCCTGTTGCATGTTTGTTCTGGGTGTTTTTCAGCTGGTGCTACGGTTTCTTTTTCCTTTAAATCATACTCATGTGACTAGTGCGTCGACTGCAGTATCTTGAATGTTTTTCTAATCATTTAAAAAATGAAATTTCAGGGGAGAGAGTCCACAGATTTGGAAGGATTTTTTTTTAAATCTTTTGTCACGATAGCTCTAAAGGAAAGGTCTTAAGAGGCCTTCCTCACAAATCAACACAAGCCTATAGAAAAGATGCTGATGTCAAAGTTTGGATGTTGCCCATTTGTATTGTGAGTGGCAGCCTGCTCTACTGTATGTACTTGTAATGCGAAGGGGTTGAGGGGTGTTCCAGGTTCATCAGTTAGCCTTCTCCTCTCATTAAAGCCTCGGGACTTGAGAAGAAATCACATCTCAGGTTAAAAATGAAAGTAAGGTAGCTGTCTTTACAAGAACCACCATTTGTTTTACAGGAGAGGTTGAAGTTTCATGCTTTAAGGATATTAAAAAATCAGCTGAAAAGATTTTCAAAAGGTTCCTTAAAAAAATGCATTCTTGTTTAGAGAAGAATTATGTAAGGAAGTAACTTTCATACAACTGTTGTATGAGCATCCATACTGCGTATCCAATATAAAAGATGTCACTCTTGCTTAAGAGCTGCATATAAATACAGGAGGGAAAACCTGTGATTTTAATATTTGGAATCAGGCTCTGAAATATGCAAAACAGCAAGGCAAGACAAAATTTGGGTGTCTTGTCAGGACTGCAGAAACAATGGTTGTGGAAAATGGGGGTAAACTGCTTTAGCAGAACAGAGAATAAGTGGAGATTTTCACAGCAGCTATTTGTCTTGTGCCCAGAACAAGCCAGAGCTGTGCAACACTGATTTCTATGTACAGTAATGTTCTTTCACATGCTTAAACCAATGAACAAACAAGCCATCTATCATCCTCCTCCTTCTACTCCAGAGCAGTTACTTCTCCTTCCAATGTTTGACACTTCTCCTTCCAAAGTCTGACCCCTCAAGGAAGGTCTTCTCATCCACACACATCTCTGCCGAGTGCTCTCACTCCTACTTCCCTCCTCCCATCTACAAGGAGAGCACCTACAGTGGGACCTGGTGCCCTCACTCCTCTGCTGCCCTATCATTTTCCCATAGGTCTGCAGAAACGTCCCATTCACACATGAAAGCAGCACAATGATTTCATAATGGCTGTTGATAAAAACTAATGAACCATCACAGGTATTCAGCCACTATAAGTACAGGATATCAATGAGCTGTTTAGTGCAATTGAATTGGTGGCCATTTAAAATGCATCTTTTTGCATTCTGGCCCACACCCAGCTTGCCTAAACTAATTTCACTACCTACAGTTTTAAGCAGACAGACATCATGTGAATGTTTTTGCATATTAGTCCTGTGTTTATTTTCAATCAGCTTACATAGCAAAGAAAACCAAGACGGGATGTTTTGAATCTGTTTATCCAGTCTTCAACTGCTGCCAGAGGTGCACTGAACTGATTGAAATTTGAAAAAAGAGACTATGCAAGGGCAGGACGTGGAAAGTGGCACATGTTTGTGCTATGATTTTTCCTTTCATAGCATATCTGAACTGATGTAGGTGCACTGCTCTTCCTAAGTGTTTCCAGCTGAAGGTAAAAAATGCCAAGCTGCTCCACAGGCACTTTCAGACCCCACAATTTCTGCAGAGGAGCCCATCTGTCACCATGTCCAAGTCTTGCCCACACTCACCCAGATGAGATGGGGAGCACAGCGTGCGGGCTGAGGTGGAAGGGCTCCCAGAGCCCCCTGGTGAAGGGGGCTTCATGGGAAACAGGGAAGAAACCTGAACACCAAGGACAAAAGAAACGGGAGCATCTTGAGAGATTTAAATGAACTTGAGCGACTTTGAGTGAACCATCACAGGTGGTGATGGCAAAGGAATAGCAATGGCAAAGCCGCAAATAGATGAAATGGACCTTCTGGGACTCTTTAGGACCTGCGTACAGCTTACGATCGGGTTTCTAAAGCTGATCATTAGATGGAAAGAGAGCCAGTTAGAGTCAGACACTGGAAATACCATTTATATTAGAGATAGATAGAAAGAAATTTCATATAAAAATTCCTTTTTAATTCAAAAATACTTATTTCACCAAATAAGCATTTGTAAAGTAAATATTTATTTTGTTTCAAAATACTTCTGACAAGTATCAAAGTAGAAGAGAGTTTAGAAAATATCATTTTGTTTTCATCCTTCCTGTCTCCTTCTTAGTAAAAATGGGAAAAGAAATTGGTAAAATTATTTTCTCTCTTTCCTAAGCTTAATTTAAAAACTTCCGCTTTGTTTTTTTCATATGGATAAAAATGAAAAATGAGATAAACTGAAAGGAAAGTTTAAAAATCAGTTTTTTTCCCAGAGTCCAATGTAATTGTCAAACCATAGTTTAAAGAAAGTCATTGCACCCTGATCCATGTTTGTTTCTAGACCTGTAACTTAGACTCAGCACTGTTTTCCTCTGGGAGGTGGCTGGAAAATGAAGGAGGACCTTCGTCATGCCTCTAAGACAGAAAGCGCTAAGCTGTCACTTTTAATGTATGAGTCTCAAACCTTTTCCTTTTTTTCTAACTCTGCTTCATTGTGATCAGTTTGGGGAGAAAGGTGCGTGGGTGAGACAGAATGGGATTGCTGTGATCCACTGGGAGAAATTAGATTTCCTTCAGGATGTGCCTTTATGACTCACAAACCCTGACTGCTAGTGAAGATTTTCCTTCAGCTCAACTGGCTGGCTCTGGCAGAGGCAGCTGGGGAGACCTGAATTTCTTCTTCACTGTTAGTCTATCAACAACTCACAAAGCCTCGCTCAACAGATTTGTTATGGCACACTGCGTACCCCTGGGCTGCGTTGGTATTCTGGGCTCCATTCATTCACCTTCCTTTGTAGCTTATTCCATACGTTTGTTGCCCTTTCACAATTTGCTCCTATCCTGCTTAAGCCTTTATTTCTCATTATGAGCTCAGGTCACTGGACTTCCATTCCACCATGAAGAATTCATTTCCATCAGCTCCATCCTTGCCCCGTTCTCACTTTTCCTGTGAAGCCTGTTTAGGCCTCCTCGCAGCTGTGAAGAACGATCCCCTGAATGGCAGAGAGCTTGCAGGGGGATATTTTTGATGGACTTGGAAAAAATATTGAGGCTTGCATGATCCTAGAGGCCTCTGGGGGGCCATCAATCTCTGACCCTCCATACGACATAATCATTTCCCTATTTGAAATGCTCAGCTTACAGTTTGTGAGGCTTTAATTAATTGAAGGTGAAGTGTTCACGCTGCATTTAGAAAAGCGAATGAAGGGAGATGGGCCCCTGAGCAGCAGCGGATGGGAAGAAGTCCTACTTTCTAGGTGCTGGGATCACTCCCTTCCTCTGTGACTGCTGTGGTCAAATGACTCTGCATTTATGCTTTTTGGCCATTTAAAAGATCAAATCATATGCTGCTTAAGTAGCTGTCATATCTTTCTTTGGATGTCTAGGTCCTGAAGGACTTACTGGGATTTTACTGAACAAAAAGCCATACCACTTACTCAGCGCTAAGTAAAGCGTTCCTGGTCCCATAATGCACAGGAAAAGACAGAGGGGCCAAAACTCCCTACTCCAAAAGGCTGTAGTGTTCGTTACCGTGCTCCTCCATGGCTGAGCAGCTCTAGTGGCCAGCAGCGCTAGAGGAGCCCTGCGTTTCTCTCTTGCTCATCTCTTTTCCTCATCTCTTAGGAACTAAGAGATGAGGAAATCTATCTCATTTGCCAGAGAAATTGGCCAAAATCTGGAAGTTATACAGCAGAAACACTTTCAGAGGGGTGACATAGCCACTCTCCATAGTTAATTACTTGTGGAAAAAGAGAAGATAATGAGGAACTTCTCAGTCTTTTGCAGAAAGGCATTAAAAGAGCCAGCGACTGTAAATGATGAAATACCGCTCTGAAACAGGAAAAAATTTCCTTGCGGCAAAAGTAATTAAACACTAAAAGAGTAAGCAAGAGAAGGCAATAGTTCATTATTACATGAAGTCTTTAGGATGACAGTAGGTATCTTTCTATAAAACATGCTCAAGTTCAGCATCCTGGGAAAAACAGAGTCAAGCAAAACCATCTGGCCTGTATAGACCTGGAAGGATGAAAATCCCAGTCATCCCTCTGGTTTAAAGTTACTTTAGCTCTAAATCACAAGCTGGACTGGCTCTGTCTGAACTGGCTAAGAAGGACTCTCCCCTCTACCGTGCTTGTGGCCACGCCACAGTTCCCTGCACTGCCTTGGAGAATGAGCTCTCTGAGTCACAGTGTAAAACCCAGAATTCAACATTAAACTGTTAACAGTTTCATTTTTTCTCATTAGGCCAGAATGAAAAATACAGTAGTGGCTACATGAATAGTCAAGTTGTGCTCTCAACACCTTCCTTTCCCCCTCGCCCAGGGAGACAGAGCCTAAAGTTACACTTGAAGAGCACATAGGTGGTATCTGCACAGCAAACCACAATCGGGAAACAGATTGCTGCTGGCAGTGTATGTATGCCCTGTCAGAGGGAGCAGCTGAACAGAGCTGGGCATTTTTAGCTTTTTTTCTCCATGAATGGTAGCATGGTAAATTAAACATGAATGCAATGAAAATACTGGAAAACATTGAAACATTCAGTTTGGACAGCTTTGCATTTTGAAAAATGCCATAATATTTCCTTTAGAATTTGTAAAGTGATATTTTTCAACCTTTCACTTCAAAGAGTATTTCTATTTTAAAAAAAGAGGAAAATATTCCAAGTAGAAAAAGTTTAAATAAAAGGGCTAAATGCCTCCAAGAATAAAGAATGCATATTAAGTTTTTCTTTTTTAATTCACATTGAGGTGGAAAAAAGCCAACTCAAATCATGTTTTCATTTTACCTGGACTTTGTCTTCCCCTCATTATTATTTTCTTTTCAAAAACTAAATGAAAAAAAAAACCCAAAATGTTCTCTGTCTTGTTCTGGGTAGAGCCTCTTTTTCTGCTTATTATTTGTCCTTGTATATGCTCTTTCCACCATCATCAGGATTCGCTGCATCTTGTTTATCCAGAGCTCTCAAACACTTTCTTTATCTAATCTACTTTAAACGTGTTGAAGAACCCTTCATGGTAGCATCTAAGCACTGAAATCTAATCTAATCCATCAGCCAAGCATCTAGTTGCTTTATAAACACTAATGGCCAGATGCTGTTACCCTTTCCTCAGACTGAAATCGATGGTAGCGCTCAGTTCTGAATAAAGGTGTCAGCATCTGTCCTTAAACTCATAATATCTCATTCTTATCATCATTTCACAGCTGGGGAAACTGAGATACTGTGAAGTAAAGCTGCCATGAAGTAATTCATGCTAAAATAAGAAACCAGAAGTCCTAGCTCCCAGCCCCCAGTTCTCACCAATGACTGCAAGCAGTCAAATTGCTGCTCAAGGAATTGACTTGTGTTTAACGCATGTGATGCATTCTGACTTGTGCCTTTGGTAATAAAGGCTTAACTGTGAAATAAATGTCCACAACCATCATGTTTACTTGTACTTGACTGTCTCTTGCTAGCTGAATAGAAATTGCTTTCTTGAGATCTCCAAAAATAATAATAAAAAATTACATTTGATCAGGTTTGTCCTCGCCCTGCAGTTACAAGGAGAGGAAGGTTATAAACCAGACTTCAGGTCGCACTGAGCTCTCAGGATACATTACGTTATACCTCTTGTCCTAGACGGCCATAGGACAAAATGCCAGGCTAGGAAAATAATTGCAGTTGGTTAAATAAAAGAAATAGTAAATGGTAAAAATAATTGATGCTTTATGGAGTCCTTGAGTAATTTTGCTTTGAAGGAATTTTGCTGGTACACATCATATTTTCTAGGGTTTTCTCTTCAATTCAAATACACTATACATACATATATATACAAAACCAATATTCCTAGGGGCATTTACATGCAATCAAAATTCATTGCCTGCTTCTCCTCTTATTACTAACATGTTGTTGTAACCTCTTTGTGAGTTGTAGAGGGAAACAAAGGAAATAAATACACAACAGTTTTAAAGTTTATATATTGCAGTTATGTGACATCATTCATTTGAGGAAGTCAAAAAATAATATAAAAGTAGGCAAACTGTATTATCTCCATTTTTAGAGACGTGAAAAATGGAATTCAGATAGCAGGAGGAAGCTGAATTTGTCCACTAGTCACATAATATTCCCCTGATTCTGTACTGTTATATACCTTTCCTCCTCACAAGAAAAAAAGTCTGCAGTTCAAGGCTGGGAGGGTCTGTCTAAACGGAAAGCACACCTTGGAGAGTAGGACAGGACAACGGGACAGTTGAACCGCAACTCCCCTGAGATATAACTGGGGTAGCATTTCACAAGGAAAATACCAGAGAGTAAAAAGCAAAACAATAATCCTTCAGAGCAGCAATACTTGTGAAATCTAAGACTGAATAAAATGGACGAGGCAAACTCAAACATGCAAGCAGAAAAGCCTTATGATCCAAAGATAAAAATTATTACCATAATCACATTAATGAGCATAATTTCTGGAGTGTTACCAAGGGCACGTCTACACAGCCAACCGCAAGCACAGAAACCTTCCTTCTCCCACGTTTTCCATATGCTAGGTGTAAGCCAATTCCAGTCAAAGGCCATAAAGCTACATTAAGGTGTTTCTTGAGTTTCATCTACTACGCCCTGGTGAACAGCTGGTCTTACAAGCTCAGGAACAAGTGTAAGTAACAGCAGCACAATGATCTGTTTTTGCACTGTAACTGGCTTCTGCCTGACCCGCTCAGAGCACAAGCAGGGCTCACTCATCCCTTCTTGTATGTCCCTCTAAATCTGTACCCTAAGCAAAAATTGAAAAATCTCTCAATATCTCACGCTTCAGAGTATGAGTCTAGAGGATATCATAAAAGTTGTCTCATTGGGATGATACAGCACAGCTAATATCTCTTGTTCTACACCATTTTAACATTTAAAAAAGGATCTTAGTAAGGATTTTTTGGTGTCAAAATTGACTCTCATCTCTGATAAGAAGTGGTTCACATGGAAAATCCATCTGTATTGGGCCTGGTAAGTTGGATAGATACCTAAACGGTACACAGAGAAGGAAGAGAGGAAAAGCAGGGATGATGGAGCACTGCAGACTAGCTAACTCAAAGCCCACTGTAGCATACAGACACTCTTCCATTGACCGCAGCCTTTTTTTAATTACAGATAGTTCCCTTTCAAGTCAAGAAGGACAATTCCGACCCTCTTTTCTGACTCCTGAGGGCCAGATAATTTCACTCAGCAAACCTTGCATGAAATCTCTTACAGTCTTAGGAGAAAGTCTTTACTCGTACAAAAAGATCCTGTGAAGTCTGTTCTCACTTGCATTCACAGCCACTAGCCAAATGAGTCTGGTGAAAGGAGTTTGCTGTGAGTAGTTATCACCATCAGCAAGCTCAGGTTGTTATGGGGGACAGAGCTATATAAAGGGGCATATTTAATATGTATTTCATACAAGGAATGCTATCTCCTAGTGTAATAATGTGCTGCTGTTCATAAATGCAGATTCAAAAAGGATATAATTGTAATGTACAGCAGATAAACTTGAATTTCAGTTCATAACACAGCTGAACTGGTCCTGGAGACAATTTTTCTGCAGCCCTAGATGATGCCACACTATGAGAAGCCACTGTTAAAATCTGTTTGGGGTAATAAAGAAAAACTAGAAAGAAAAAGAGGAGAAAGAATAAGATACGGATCTGTAATTACAACTGGCAGAATTTGGTCTATTTCATTGGAGAGCAATAATACCAGAGACCCGCGGAGTGCCTTGTCTGTAAACATCTTCTGAGTGAATCACAAGGAGAGACACTGTAATAATTGTATTTTATTAAGCCTGAAAAAAAGACTAAGATATTGTTCTGAATAAATGAGCTAATTGTAGGATGACCCACTTCCTTCAAGCCTCTGCCACGGCCAGAGTGTCTGATAAATCGTGCTGAAGAGAGAGGCAGAAGAAAGGAGAAAACATGCAGAACCACCGCATAATCTACTTAAGGGATGGTTCTTGAGTAGAAACAATTCTTAAATGAGGCGACCTGTCCCATCACCTTGATTTTAACTTTCTTACAGAATAGTCATTGAACAGAGCTTGTTTATTTGCTTAGGGAACAAGGGCTTTTTCTCTTCCGATTGCCTTTAACAAATAAATCCTCCTGTCATGTCAATATCTTGTTACAAAGACAAGTAAAACACTACTAGAAATTTAGGAACCATTTAAGTAAACGACCAGAAGGCAACAACTACTCCTAACTTTTGGACCAGGGAATGTGAAGCATGGGAAACCCTGTATGTGTGAATAAATGAAGCAAAAGACTGCCAGATTTTCCAAGCTATTTCTTTCCTTTTTAGAGGTTTTGTGAGAAAGTAGGATATCAGCTGGGGGAATGATTTTATACAGGATATATGAGGAAGGTAGCTGTAGATACATATAGATCTAGATACAGGAATCAATATCCTGGGTGTGTGCATGTGTTCTGCGAATGTACAGAGTATGGGAATTCACTGCTTTTTGTCTGGAACTAGTACAAAAGCCTGTGTCTCACTGAAGCCTGTGGCCAGGCACTGCTGCGGTGTCGGTGTTGCAGGGCAGGGACTGACAGCCCTGGGCTGGGCTGAGATGGGCCTGGGGCTGGGCAAGGGAGATCCCAGCAGTAGGCAGGGACAAGGAGGGCTGGGGGTGCCCCCAGGGCCCAGATAGGATCCCTGATCCAAGAGCTTGTTGTTTTTTCAGTTACATCTGAAAGGGTAGCAGTTGTCTGCTCTTATGTCACAGACAAGAAAGTGATATTTTTCGGCCACAAGCACTTGAGGGTATCATCTTTCACTGCTGTGTAAGCTCCCTAGGCTGTCCAGTTTATGTGACTGATCAATAATAAATAATTAACTACTCTGATTTCATCCAAATGGCCAGCTGCATTTGTCTTTTTTTCTATCCTAAATGATTCTGTAAAGTGGCTTGTACCAATAGACTCCCACTATATTTTGTAAAAAAACGTGGTATAATGGCCTAGTCCATGGTGTTCCATAGAGAAACGTTAAGATGTACAGATGCCATGGGATCCATCCCAGGAAGCAGGCGATATGGATGCCAGGTCATGCCAGTAGCATATCCTCCTGACTGTTACCTTCCTCATGCCGTAGCTGCAGCCATGCTGCTGAAATCGGCTTGTTCTGCCTCTGGCTGCATAGAGATCATGCAGGAACACGTAGGGAAGAAAAACACCTGGTGCACATGCTAGAGCTCAGAAACTTTTCAGGGGTGCTTGCCAGTATCGCTCCATATGCTAAATTTGTACAAACACAACAGTTAAGAAGTTGAACTCCCATTTAAGTGTCATTTGACAAGACAAACGTGTTCTGCTGTCTCCTCTTATCTTGTGAGTGCTTTATCTCTGGAAGAGAGGAGCACAGATACTCCCTGTCTTTCAGATCTGGTCCTTGTGTTTGAGTTAGCATTCACAATACATCAGAATGGAGGAGAAAATGTGAGCAAGTCCCATTCCTCTGAGGACATCAAAATCGTGAGAAAACAAGGTCCCTTCAATCTCCAGAGTTCAAGGTAGTTAACAATCCTGGGTTTAATGTGTGACAAATCCTATTTTGATCTTATATGTATTCCTGGTATCACTTGACGGCAACGGAAATACAATCCAGGCCTTACCCACCCAAACTCACTTTCCTGTTCACACATGGATTTTTCTCTGTCTTTCTCTTATTTAGTGGTTCAGTATGCAGCAGAGCAACTCAGCAGCTCTGGGAATTCAGCCGCAGCCTTTTCCCCAAAACAACAGTGGAACTTTTTAAGTTCCAGAAGCTAAATGAAGGGAATGCAAAGTGTTTAGCATGATTTGCATCCTGGAAAATCGATGACACTGGAAGTGCACCATCTCTCCAAGGAGAGCTGATGGCTTCATGGTTTCAGATGCCTTGCCTTCTGATAAAATGGATTATATTACCTGTCTGATATTTTGATTCCATCCACCCATCTATCTGCCCCTCTCCTTTCAAGTCTTTGAAAAGATAGGTAGCATGGATTTTCTTGGAGTCGATACGAAATCAAATAAGAGCCATTAAAAAATCAAGAGAGAGCCCTGTGACTCTGTCCGGGAGAGAAACTTCTTTACTCATAACTTCCTACAACACCTCCAAGTATAGCTGTAGTTATAATCCTATTCTTCTTCCTGCAGCTATTCTGCTTAAGTTCAGGAAGATACTCCCAATGTCTGACGACACTGATCAGCGCTCTGAACTGCTTACTATCTAAAGCCTGAGTTCTAAAAAGTACCTAATCCACACTGATTTTAATGGAAGTTAGTGCTAAATCCTTCCAGGGATCTGGATGCAAATGCCTAAGGAAAGTCAGTGGTTGTTCACTGATCCTGAACAAATATTCCACTCCTCCTTCTGTTTCTCTTTCTCCCTGAAACTGTACATTGGAAACCAATCAAAGGCTTTGCTAGTACTATTGCTAAGCAGTGCCAGAACAACGGTTACGAACATTTTGAGGCACAAGCAGGGAGCACGGCACCTAAGGGGAAGTAGTGCAGAAACAGCAGTGGCTAGATCAGCCCTTCTGCATAGGACAGAAGCAATGATTTTGCTAACAGGCTGCCAGAGATGCATGTCCAGTATCGGCCAGAGCAAGAGACAGTCTACAAGACAGTCTTGGGGTGACCTTCGCAATTCCCAACAGTTTTAACCGACAGACTGCAAAGACAGCATGAGTCAAGATTGGAATATGGGGTGGGGAGGGGGGGTCTAATGAGCCCAAATCCTACATTGACTTAGGAAAACTATTGCAGTTTGCAGCTCCTCCCAGCTACTAGCATTCCTCGGACCCTCCAGATCTTATGCACGGCTGAAGTAGTTACTGTTTCAGAGAGTTTAGTGTAAGTTTGTGGTGGTGGAAAGGTCCCAAACTAGCAGCCTCTGCCTATGAATCTTTGCCTGTTTCATCTTTTGTTTTCTCCCTCATGTGGCTGTATAAATTCCTCTCTGCAGGCTCTATTCAAGATGCCATTCCATATATTTCACTTGTCACCATCTCTTCCCTTCTGGCAGATCACTGCAAAAGTTCAGAGCAGAGATCGCAGCCCAGAGACAAGGGACAGAACGCTTTCAGCTGAGCAGTGCCTCCAAAGCGATAAAGGCTATTCTCTGGGCTCTGCAGATGCAATAGCCTTTGTGAAAATGACTTTTCCTAGCACAGCTGCAGCCACCAAGGAACACTGTGGTGTTAGAAGACTACGTTTTGCAAGATGGATCTAGAGAGCAATCTCTGCGTACTTTTATATTTGTTACTCCAGGGCATCTGACTGAAAGCCTTTTTTGCTGCCGCATTCTGGTTTGTCCAATCTCATATCTTTCCTGTTGGATTTTTAAGTGGATAATTGGTTGTGCCACTGGCAATTTTAAGCAGAGATTCTATTAATTTGGGGTAAGAAGTCTGCTTTGTCTGTGTACGTGTGAGAGACCGTGAAAACGTATATTACAGGCCCAAATCACACAGTTCCTCTTAGGAGATAAGTATCCTCCCATTTGGATGCAAGGTTGTTTTCAAGGATGTTTAATACTGGGCAGCTGAAAAATAATGTTGGGCACTCAAGTTGCAGATGCTCAGGCTCCCCCTTCAACATCGCAGGAGGTTTAGGTCTGAGAGTGCGGCACAGACTCACACGAGTCATCAGCTCATGTAGCAACATGGGCACGTCATTTTGCATGAAGGGCAGGTCGGAGGGTAGGATCAGCCATGCGCTCTGGCAGGGTACTGCAGGGGAGAGCGCTCAGGAAAGAGTTGGGAAGCACAGCACAGACAAAACTGCTTTCACCCTGCTCTGGGTTTGGGCATTTGGGGGAGCAAATCCCCTGGCCTCGTTCACTGTGCTCTCTGCAAGTTAGCACAGGGAAGCGGGAATCAAAATTGTCATGGTCTGCGTGCAGCAGCTCGGCCGGGGCACCAAGTCAAACCTCTTCTGAGGCTGAGCTTGTCAGAGCTGTGCTGAGATCAGCTCAGGAGGAAAGACCTCTGCCTGCCGTTGCAGCTCCGCTGTCGGGGAGCAGAGTACACCTCCTCTCGCATCAGCTGGTATTGCTGATTTGCTTAGGTTCATCTCTAGCCCTGCTGTTTGCCAGCAAAACTCCAGCTGTGAGAGGAGAGGACAAAGGTCAATTGACTGCACACACGCTCCCCACAAGTGGCTGAGTTCAGAAGTGCTGTTTGGCCCACAGATTAATGATTTATTTCAAGTGAGTATGGCCAGAAAAAGAAAACACGCATATGTAGCCTTCACATTTGACTTCTCTGTTGATTTGTTCCCTGTAAAGTGCACCCAGTATCTGGGACTACTGAGGACAGGGATTAGCAGGACTGTTACAGATTTTTGTTCACTTACACCCTGTGATGAATTAAAAAATCACTAACATAACATTCACATGAAACTCATGGTATATGAGACCTAGCTACAGTTTCATAACAAATAATATTTTAATTCAGAAATGGCCTATTAATTTCAGTGGCATTAATGGCAAAGCAAAGTACTGATTTTGATTAAATGCCTGCAACGTCATGTAAGACCTCTTTCTCCCTTTGAGGAAAAGGAAGGACAACTCTGTTAAAAAAGCAGCCAGAAAACAGCACCAGACAAAATTCCCAAGTGAATTGCTATAGGTATACTCCTCTGGCAGGACACAGGATTAAATCACTTCTGATTTTGAAAATTACTTCATTTTCAGCAGCAAAGCCTAAAAAAAGTCAATGTAAAACATCCCCACTGATTTCAGTGGCCTTTGAATCGACCCTAAATTACTGTTTTATAAAATTCTTTTTTTCTTAAGTGAGACTGCTGTTAAAACAGTAGTTTACAGTATAACTACAGTAAAATAGCCCATAGTACCACTGTGCCTCCCACTTACTATTGCAAAATGGTGTTTTATTTCCTCACATGCAATTTCCATACATGATATCAAGAGAAGTAAATGACTTCTGTCAGCTATAGAGAGGATAAGGAAATGGGCTTAAGCTGCAGGAAGGCAGAGTTAAGTCTCAATATTAGGAAGACTTTCCTAATGTAAAATCCAAGCAAGCTCCAAAACAAATTACTTAAGGGGCAGTGGTATCTGTATTCCTCACCATTTTAAAAATAGGCTAGACAAACATCTATCAGGAATGGTTTAAGTAGAAGTTCATTCATCCTCAGGAAAGCAGGACAGATTAGAGGACCTTTTGTGATATTTTCCAGCTTTACTTTTTATGGATCTATAAATTTCCTTCTAACATGAGGGAATTAGTAGTTTTAGTTGACAGTTCTGTGGCTTAATGCATCTGCAAATCTTGGGGAATCTTGCAGTCACTAATAGAGCTGATGAACTGTGCCACATTGAAGTAGATTATTATTTTCATCCTATACAAGGGGAAATTGAAGAAGAAAGTGTTGACGTAGTATGACGAATTAAGCCTAAAATAGAGGTTGGATCATGCGACTCCAATCATATCGCCTTTGTTGCTAGCTTTCTGCCATGATTTCATACATTACTCCTTCTCTCTTGCCAGGATTAAACTAAATGCTTAATTCAGATGACATCAAATTGCTCAGATGGACCAAATCAATTGTAAGAGCTCTGGAATCAGAATATCTGAATTGAGACATGAACTGAACCTTAAGCCATCTCACCCCAGTCCACATCTTGTAGTAAACCTACAATCGGTAATGTCTCACTTGCTGCTAGCAGTTTAGCGGAAAGGCAGATAAGTGACAATGGATCAGTGCCAAAAAAGCACCATTCCTTATCCTCATTTATCAAATTCTATTATCTTTCCCTTAAGCAATAATGTATTCGATTTTTTCATCAACTAACACCATTAACTCAATGCTGCATTAAAAATGTCAGAAGAAACTGTTACGTGTTTTCAGTAATAAGTTAATTCCAATACAGACATCACCACTGGCTGATAGTATATGCAAAATATAGTGTTGGAAAGCAATCTGTAACTCCTTTGGTAAGGATGGATTTAGCTTGTTTGATACCAGGCAGTTCAGGTAATAGCTGAGGAGGAGAGAGAATATGTTTTGAGGGCTGCTGTGTGAATTCTGCTTACAAATTTTCACAAACCTATTCAGCCATCTCAGGAAAGGTCCAAGTCCTACACCTGAGGACTCTGTATGAGTCAAAGATTGCACTGAACGTACCATTGAGTAATCTGTTACGTACAGCTGAAAGTTCATGAAACAATAGTCCAGGCTATCACTGAGATATGAGACCCATCATATATTTTCCCTTCTGTGTCTGAGGTTGAGCACCAGGCAGCGTAGACACTGTTATGCTTAAAACATTCAGCACAAGTTGAAATCCCCTCAGAGCCTGAAAGTACATATCATTCTGGGTACATTCATATGACCATTCAGTGCTACTGCTTTTCCAGCCAGGTAGAAAAAAAAAAACCTTTTGCTATCACAAGTCCTATTCCAAATAATTGTTTTTTTTAGGTCAAGAGGGACTACCATGACTATGTACTTTATAAAAACATCATTCAGTAATTCCTGCATTGAAAGGATCTATTCTCCCTAACTGCCAAAGTGAATGATGTACAACTCAATTATTTATCGGCTTTGCAATGCTGTTTAGATACCCCAGAAAAGAGTCAAGGCTCTGTTGTGGTAGGCACTGTACACTCACTTAGTAAGAGACAGCCCCTACAGCAAGCAGTTCACAATCAAAAGAGACAAGACAGGTAAAAGATGGGAGAAAATACGTTTTTATCAAATTCTAGCTTTCAAAGGCAATATCTGTTTGGAGTCACCACCTGAATAAAATTTAAGGTCTGAAAGGCTACCTTTATTACTTTTATCTATAAATATTTATGGCATTTTAACCTCAAAATTCCCATGTGCTTAGGGCCTGAAATATGCATTCAGTGCAAAAGGAATTCAACAAGCATATCTGCAGGCATAATAATTTGAGTAATCAATTTAGTGTTACCCTTGAAGCACTGGAGCACTACTCAACTGAATTCTCTCTGCCTTATAGTAATATACTACTCGTATATAGGGACACATAACTAGCACATCTTGCTAAAGGCTGGCTGTTCCCATTTTAAACATTCTTGTTACAGACCACACTTTATCCAGTCTCTAAAATACCACCTGCCATTCCAGACTCTTGACAGCTGCGAGAGTCCTAATGAGATTTAAAAAATAATTAGATATTATTTTGTAACGTATAAAATGCTATATATTAGGATGTAAATAAAATGTGTTTAAGTCTTTCATTTTGCTTTCTGGTGCTTGATATATTACTGTTTATAGTCTCTAACTCCTCCAGTTCCCAAACTCAAGGACTATAAATCTTCTTTTTATCAATGAAGGCTGTGAATTTTTTGTAATCTCATGAGTCCAAGACTGGAGACTTTGAAGGACAAATGTTAATTTCCAAATACAAAAAAATTACCATAACTGTATCATCCAGCAAGTTGCATCTGAAGGATTTCTTTACAGCTAGCAGTACGGTTATCATTTCACACTTTTCTTTTAATTTTTCAAGGCAGTTATTAATAACTGATCTCTCTTCTGAGTTTGTTCTATAATTCAGAAGTTTTCAAAGAAAGACCAGGTTGGACTAGTGAACCCTTTTAAACCTTTAATGGAAACATGAACTCCCACTCTCCAATCTATGTCACCGTCTGTGCCAAAGCTGCTAAATGTAATTGACTGGTGCAGAATGCTTAGTATGCTTAGAAATAGGGATGGATTAAATTACAATGAGCTTATCATGGGAAACTATTAGGTCTTAGCCAGAAGGGGATGAAGTATGTGTTACTTTAGAGTGTTAGTGATAGTGTAGGGCTGCCTGGATTTAGGAGCAGTATTTCTACATGGTGGGTGAAAATCTTCTCTCAAATTATATCAGTGATGCCAGCCAGGTTCAATATTCTTAATATAAGAAATCAGTGGGAGTTTTGCTTGAATATTAATTGCATTACATGCTTTAGAAACACAGGATTAAAATCATATACACAAGAAACATGGGAACGATAGCTGATTTAAAATTGGAATTCATAGACCACGGAAAATTCCTACACTTAGAACTTTTTTTTTCTGGAATTGGTACTGAAGAGTTGAAATATTAGACTTTCATACAGACCAGAATATTCCTAAAGGTTTCTTTTGTTTTAAAATACCCAGTTGAAACAGAATACTTCAAAAATTTCAAATGGCAAAATCAAACTTTTTCCATCCAAATGTACTGTTGAGAAGCCTAGAATTTTCCATAAAAATGAGAAAACTCTTTTATGAAAATTCCTGATGAATTGTAACAAACTGATTTTATATCACCAAACTATGTGATCTTAAATTCTGTTTAAATGCAGAGGAAAGAACTCTTTATTTGGGAACACTGAGATTCAGGAGCACTTAGGGATATTGTAATTGCTTACTGTGCCTGTAATGAGTTAGGGGAACGTTTTTTAAAGATCTTAAATAAAAGAGCCTACATTGCTTTGAAAGTGAGTTTTAATATCTAAAATCACTTCATTGTCTTTGACAACGTAACCGCTGGGGTTTCCATAGACTGTCAAGTCTTCCAAACCTCCTCATCTCTCAGGGACTGGGATTTCCCTGAGCTGTGCCGGAGGCAGGATATGAATCCCTAAACCTCCTTCAGACAAGGGAGAAGAGCCTTGTTTCATGGTGTGTCCTTCCGCCTGGCTCTCCCCTTCCATCCCTCCTGCTCACCCTCAGTTTCTCCAGCGCCCGTGGGTGTCTTCGATACTGACACTGCTGAGTGGCTGCAGCCTTCCCAGGTGATGCCTGTTGCCAGCTTGCCTTGCTGCTCTGCAACCTTTCCTTCCCAAGGGGATGAACGCCTTCTGGTGACCTCAACCTTCTCCCTGACCCATGGAGTAACTTCTCAGCTCCACAAGGCCCAGATTTTCATAACCTCTTGCAGTCTTGGTGGCTACACCTTCCACCAGCAAACAGAGCAGCCCATGAGCAGTTCTTAGGGGCCAAAAAATATCATTGCTTTGCATTTCGCTCTAACCTTTACCTCCTGGCGTTCCCAGTGTCAATCCTCTTTCTCATCCACTTCCTACACGTTGAAGGGATCATCTGCGGAGAACAGTGCATCATCACTGCTGTAGACCACCATGCAGCAATATTTAAACATCCACTCAGTTACCAAAAGCACACAGAAACAAAACCACTAACTCATCTTTCCATAAATCTACTCTTGTTTTATGGTATCATGTTTTTTTGCAGAATTCTCTGGGTTTTATTTCAAACGAAGTACATCAGCAGCTCTAATAGGAAAGCATACCTCTTTTTTCTTTCACTAGGGAAAAAAAAAGAGAAGTAAAGGAGAGAGGGAAGAAAGAGGGCAGGAAGGATGAATAGACAGACAGATTTGCCATCATCTTTTCTTCACTTTATCCTAGTCTCTGACCCCCAGAGCTGAAGTGTTAATATGACTGATATCAATTGCCTTACTAGCTGCTGGATATTTTAAAAATAATAATAATCTAATTACAGGTGAAGTGTGAATTGTCTGCAAGGTGCCAAGCACCTTGGGTGTGAAAATAAAATTAAGCTTCTGACTTGAGCGCAAAAGGGGAGCTCAGGGCAGAATAATAATCATAGCAAAAAGTATTTTATTGGTGGGCATCTGAAATATATATCACAAGAGAGGAGGCTAGATTCTCATACCCACTCTGCACTCTGGAAGTAAATTTTAACCATCATAGCCAGCTTCTGATCAAACGCCTTATTTCCGTTTGGGAGATAGAGACATGAACTTGGGGCCTGGCAGCTTTGCAAAGCCCTAATAAGATGTATTTTGGGGGGAAAGTCATTTATTTCCCATGTCACATTTTTTCATTTCCTACTTTGTGTTTGCTTTGACTTTTCAGAATGAGAGATGTTTGCAGCAGGAACAGTCTACTTTTGTTAGTATTTGCAGCACAACACAAGGCGTCACTGGTTTTGATTGGGGCACTTCAGGCTCTGCAGAGATATAAACATAAGAATTTAAAAGGCAATTATTTTGCTTTTACAACTGTGTGCTGCAGCACTAGCTTGTTCTCCCCCTTCCTGGACCCATATTCATTTGCTGCCTCTTGTTACACCTTAGAGCATAAACTCATTGAGGCAGGAGCAACTTATTAGCTGTTTTCCTGCACAATTCCAGAGGCAATAGAAATTTGGTCTTTGATTTGTGTGGCTGTGTGCAGCTGCAGGACAGATATAATACAAGAATACATGTAGTACAGCAAAGCGCTGCTCATTTATCCCAGTAGCAGCCAAAAAGAACACAGGGACGTGATGTGAAGAAGTCAAGCACCCAGATCCCTTCCCCTCTCTTGGAGGATCCTCTTCCCCACTGGGCTTTGCAGCGAGATTAGTGAGATGGGCAGTGCAAGCATAAAGGACAATATAGAGTTTTCTCAAAAAAGCAGGAACTTTAACAGCTCTGATGGGCCACCACAATCAGGTCTTTCTAGGAAGAAATGTAATTTATAATAAATGATGTCCATAAAGCCAATGGATTTGCTACTTCAGATGTTTCCACTGATTTACGTTCGGAACCTCAGTGGTAGCTAGAGAGCCTGGCAGGTTAACAAAGTGGTGTATTTCTTGAGGAGCAGCAATCACACTCGCAGTGCCTATGGGAAACATAGCTGTCATGGCAATAAAAAGATGACTATACAAAGGAACAGAAGGGCACTCTCTAGCCTGTTTTTAATCTTTTAAATAATTCTTGCTTGTGAAGGTTAAAGGGACTGACAGCATGAGACACCAGAGCTTTGTAGACATCCAATTCCCTTTCTTTCTCCGATTTTTATTCTTCACTCTCCTGATAAGATTTCTATCAGAGGGCTGGGAGATCTTGGCAAAAAAAAGTGAGAAATAGCTTCACTGTGATCTCAGTAGGTCTGGTGTTTTAGGGAGGCTACCACTCATTATGAAGGGAACTGACAAGGCAAGGAAGACGTTCAAAGGCAGCCCTGACAATTCTGTCCAGGGAAAGTGGGTAGCAAATGATCCAGAATACATCCATCTGTATTCTGTGCATACGTGAGATGCACCATGCTCGATTCTTTGCTGACCTTAAGCCTGTGAGTATCATAAAGACTGATTTACTATATTTGGCAGTACAAAAAAAAGCCCTTTTTCTTAGGGAAAAGTATGAGCTGGTCACCACCTGGATCAACGTACATCCTTAAAGGTGGGTGGAGTGGAGGAGGTTGTCATATGGTTTAGTGAGGTACAAACCTCATCTGGATCTTCTGACATTTTTCCTTTTAAAATGGATTTTCTCTCCAAGAAAATAAAATATTTTCATCATAGATATGAATCTCTCCAGAAGTATCCCAATATACAAAGAAATAAGATATGCCATAAAGTCCAGACCAGTCTTTGAATGAGAACGTAATCCAAGTCCATAACAGTAGGGAAGAATTTAGGTCCACAATTCTGGCCAGGTTAAGTGTCCTTTATCGGTGGCTTTGCATTATTCTCACCTTTAGGGCTGAAAAGAGTCAGAGTACGAGGCACATAAGTATTTACATCTTAGTAACTGACTCTAGGGTACCTTTATAGCCAATGGAGAGAAGCAGGCACTTCTAGGATACAGTTCATCTTGCTCTAAATAGAAGTCTAAAGCAGATCAGATAAATCACACCTGTTGCCTTTCCCCATGGACTCTAAAGGGAACCTGAAATGAATAGCAAAAATAGACCACTCCATCATAGAAATGATCAGTTTTGACATTCTCAGGTCTAGAACGGAACTTGTGCTCAAAACAAGGAGAGCAAAATTGTGAAGGCACCTGCCCATGGAAAAACAGAGACCCAGATTCAAGTCTCAGTTTCAGATTAAGTGGAATTTTGGGTCTAAATTTCCCACAGATGAAGAGCATAGACCTTTGACTAATTTGAGGTGGGCAGATTACTGTCTTCTACCTCTTTCACTTTTTCAAAAATAAGCTAAAAAGTCTAGCTTTTGTTCTTATTTGAAACAATAGCACTCATCAGAATGCCAGTGTCTTCAGTGGATTTGCATTATTATTTTCTATTGGCACTGAAAATCCTCTTTGATGAAACGTACAAAAGATTCATAGAGATCAGTAGATTTTATCCACCAGTGAAATTAAACTGTCTCTGGAGTGGAACATGATAACTTCTTAACAACTCTCAGCAACACTTCACAATAGTGCGGGACAAGGCAGGCCTGATGAAGTGAATGTTTCAGCAGCCTAAATTTAATTTCCTACATTTGATTCTCCAGATTCTTGGGTTTGTACCTTCATTCTTATGAAGCACTCTAGGGGTATTTAATTACTGTAAGTAATCAGCAGCCCTTTTTCATGAGTGATTTGAAAAAAAGCAGCTCCAACACCATCACATCCTTTAATACAGTTTTAAAAGGCAGAGAGAAGAAGAGGAAGTGTATAGAGAAAGTACAGACGTGAATCAGGTAAGGCCCTTTTGTCTCAGCAAACTTGGGAATGCTTTGGGGACTGCAGCTTACAGTCTAAAATTTTGATAACTCTGGCTCACCAAGTAGCAGAGTGCCATAGCCAGCGTTTCAAAGAGCAATGTTCAAATAACTAATGTCAACAAATCACGTTCATAAATAATTATCAGAGGATCAAGATTATAAGGTTTAATTATTTAACAAGGAACTGATCCAACACAAAGCAGCTAGAAGCACTATCCGTGAGCCCTTTGCTCTTGCTCAGCTCTGAGATTCTTTTTCTTTAACCAGATGTAAATTATTCGAGCAAGGAAAGCCCTGCATAGAGGTATACATACAGAGACAGGTTCGTTTGATATGGAACAGCTTCTGCTTGGACGAAACCCAGTAGCAAGGTTCAAATGGTACAGTATTAGGATGTCTGGGTCTGGTCAAGAACAGAAGAGCACCCTGAATTGCAAACAAATCTGAAGCTGAGCTCTCCTTTTTACACAAGACTCATCTCTAATCAAGACCCATCTCTAGTTAAGCAAAATGGATAGGTAACATTTAATATGGAAGTCCTTCTCCATTGAATGAATGCAACATGGAAGTCTCCTCCTCACTTCTCTTCCATTGAAAGATAGCTATGACTCCTAGCTGTAGTAAGAGGTCATATATGACAGATAGCAAAGAAAAACTGTGAAAGAGGTTTTGGCCGGCTTGTTTGTCTTTTTTAAAATTTGGAATAAAACTTTAAAAACTTAGCCTTTTGGCTCTGAATAGGCACATCACGGACACAATGCAACATGTGATATGTAGTCTAGCTGGGCATACCAAACCGTGTAGAGTAGGAGCTGAAAACCTTGACCTACAACTCCTGGGTCATATAGTGCCTCAAAGGAGTGAAGTTTAATGTCAAATTAAAACAGTAAAGACAGTCGGGCAGCCTCTCCTTCTCTCCTAGGCATGGGTAAGGCCTCTGTCAGTCTATTTTACCACTGTTTTGAGGAAGCTGTGGACTGAACGGAGAGTTCAGGGTGCAGCACGGAAGATCAGATTGAGGATAGACATGCTAAAATTCTGGCATAGAGAGGAAAACAATAATCTCTTTTCTATCACAGATAAGAGACAAGTAAAGATCTTAGACTTTACTGCAGCAAGGGAGAGCCAAATTAAACATCTTAAAAGTAAAGATAATGAACTACTGAAATAAATAGATTGTCTGGGGAAGTCTGTGCAGCATCCATTGGTCCTTGAAGAACAGGCTGGATAAACATCTGTCAAGAATCATTTAGGTAGAGCTGGTCCTGCCCATGGGGAGATTTAATATTTCTGAATGGCAACTTTCTGCTTTCAGTCGTAGAGGAAGAACACTTTTAGTATTTTAGGGTTGTTTTGCTTTGAATGGACAGAATGTGGTTACCCAAAAAAACCCCAGCTCTTCTGGAAACTTCTTCAATCATCAGCTCTATTTTAAAGACCTTGGCCCTCATCCCTTTCTTGGCCATGGCAATGAGGGTCCCCCAGGAGCCGGAGTGTGGAGCTCCTGGAAGCTCAGGCCTCACTCACACGCTCGTGCACACGCACACAATCAGTCTACTGGAACTGATTTAATTGAAAAGGGGCTTTATTGCCATCCTCCTCTGATTAATTCAGAAATGAGGAACTAAACATCTGGATGTTGGGTCTGATTTTCATTTACACTAATAGCTTTGATACCACTTTCCTCCGAAAAAGAAGCCTTAAAAAGTGGGTAAAGAGGATTTGCTGTCTTTTAAAATTGACAAACTAAGGAAAATTGGCCATAACGCAAATAGGAATTGAGACCACTGAGTACTTGGACTAGATTCTTATTTTCACAGTAATGCCCTTCTACTGCTCCGATACTATAAGGGGCTTTAAGGTGAGTGTTAATGAAATGTAATTGCGCTTTGCAACATTCTGCCCACACAAAGAGGTCTTAAAGGAATCTCAGTGTAAATGAGGATCTTGCCAATTACAGCTTAACTGTGTTGCCTTAATTGTAATGTGGCTTTTCAGAAACATTTTAATCTTTTCATAAATGCAGACAGATTGATAATTAAAATAGGATTTTAAAATATTCTTAGCACCAGGGTAGAAACAGTTTTCAATGAGGAGTTCCTATACTGGAACCTTTCTTACGTCCTGGCTTTGTGCAGCCCACTGGTGAGTGTATGTTACTGAATCTTTTCCCTCATCTGTACTCAGTCTTTAAGGGAGAAAGGCTGTTCTAGCATTAGTTACTAAGCTCTGACTTAAATTGCGTGACCCACTCCTTGTGGTTCCCAGTTTGATCCCAGGCCATTCTAATGGCTCCCCAACTTACTACATTTGTGATCCCTTATTCACAGGCCAAGATGGAAAATTATTACACGACACCCAGCTAAAGAAAAGACACCCCCCCCTCCTGTGCCCCAGCTGGGCAACTTTGAATACGAAAGGGAAGAAACCTCCCTACAAGGCTGCAGAGAAGCAGTGAAGCCTAATACTTGCACATTAAGGAAAGGAGAGAAACAGTGGTTTGCGTCATTGTAGATAATCTGGCATCACATGTTCTCTCTGAATTTGCAAGCCAATTCACCATTACCATCTTATTTAATTTCTATAGCCCTATGATAGGGTTTTTTTATCCAGCTCTCGTACTGAGCCCAGAATTTGAGTTATACAGTGGTAGCAGAGTTTCCGGGCGAATTGGAAGGGATAAGGTCACTTCCAAAAGGGAAAGAAATTTTTATCCATCTTTTTTTCCCATAGAACTAAATGTCTCCGCATTCAAAATGAGAAAACCCTCTCCATAGTTTCAGCTCCTTGTTTCTCTGGCTGCTTGATCTCTCTGCAAAGTCACCTTCCTCTAACACATACAGCATTACGACAAGCAGAAGTTGAAATGGGACACAAAGCAAGGTAACTGCTGCAGATGGGTGTGGTGAATGAAATGAGATTAAAAAAAACCAACTGAAACATAAATAGGCTGAAGTCTGAGATCTGATATGATCAGTAATTTCTTCTAATGGTTCTGTCATCATTGATTAGAGGAGGGCATTTGATAGCATGGGTATGCAGGCACAATTATAAACGGATACTGCTCATTCTGTCTTGAAATGGTGAATTATACAAAGTGTACTGACTGATGCTGTAAAGAGGAGATAAATCACACACCATCCTCCACTCAGATGAACATCTCTTTGCTTCAGATATGAAAATCTTGAGTCAGTTTGAATTTCTCCTTAGCTGGGTACATATCCACCAACTCAACTGACTTCTGGATTTGGTCCAAGGAAGAAAAGTAACACAAGCAGAGCAGAGCAGAGCATTTATCGTCTAGCCCTAGAGAAAGTTCATCCTGGGAAGTGCAAGGAAATTATAATTCTGGGTCTGATTCTCATTACTTTTGAAGGTGTTTCACGGTCTAAAAAGAGTGGAGGAGATATTCAAAGGAATAAACACCAATCACATACCCAATTGCCATTAAGAGTGATCAAGAGTCAGATATCTGGGTACCATTTGTGCCTTTGAAAATCTCTTCCTACATCAATTCCACTTATTCCCACTTTAAAGCTGCAGTACACAGCCACAGTGGCATAAAATATCCTAACGAAAATGAGTATCAGATTGTGTAGGGAAATGGAGAGCAAGCAGTGATCTACAGAGCTCACGCAGCCGGAAAGTGCCTTGTTAACTAGGGTGCAGTCTGGGAATCAGCAGCAGATAAATGGGTAAGAGAAAGCAATGTGCAGAAATGGAGTGAAGATAATGAAGAGAAAACTGAACTGGAAAGCCTTTTGAGCTGGAAATGAATGTGACAACCTAATGGGTGACAGTGAGGAAAAGAAAAGAGGTGCCGGCAGTGGGAGGAAAGGACGGGTCATTCCAAAGGGCAGCAAGTGTTGCAGAGAGGATCACAAGCTCCCACTGGAGAATGGGGTGAGTGGGAAGGATTTGCCTGGGGACACACGCTGTGGGAGCGAGCTGTTGGACCCAAACCCTGGAAACAGGACCAAAACTACCAACCCTAATGTCCTTGCCCTGCCACCCCTCCCTTCAGGGGAGTGAGGAGTGCAGTTTGTTAGTGCTGTGAGCTCCAGCTACTGGAAACAGAGCAAGGTGCTGGGTAGGGAAATGCTGCTCCATGTGAAGCATCCTTTTGACATTCAGCCCCCCACTGCTGTACTTTATACATTTAAGCACAAACCATCCATTTCCTTTTCTTTCTTTTCCATTTATTCTAATGTCTTTTTTATCATGTCACAGCATCAGCACTGTGCATCAGCACAATTACTGGATACAGTAATTGTGTGTCTTTTGTTCCACAGAGAGTCTGACAAGGTTCCCCGTGATACCACAGCCACTCTGTCAAGTGCAAAGGCCCCAGTGGGCTGATTCCTTATTCAACTGTTATAAAGTTTACCTTCAAAATAAAATTCTGTGTAAGAAGTGAGAGAGGAAAGAGACAGCAGTTGAAAGCAAGAGAGAAAAGAGGATGAAAAAGAGGAAGCCTGGTAAGGGATGAGCAAAGAGAGAAGGAGGCTGATCTCTTCACTGTGAATTCCCAGAGTCTGGAGTTTTACCTGCACCTCTACACACACAGCATTTTAATCACCTGCTCTTATTTAGCAATTCCAAAACTATTTTAGACTTACTGAATTCTGAGAGCGAAAGGCATTTTGCAGAGATTCCAGTCCCAAGGATTGTGCAGAAAGTCAGGGGGGCATGTCCTCAAAATGCTGAGGCTGCAAGCACCAAATCAAACAGCAAAGGTTTATTGCAAGTAGGGGGAGCACAAAAGGAAGATCTTCTCCTTGGTCCCATGACTCTAAGATAAACACAGGATTTCTGTCATTCAAAGAGGCTCTTTCTAAAAGGATAAACCCAATGTATCAGGTGCCTGTTTACTTAGGAATCCATTCTCTAAGGACAGCCCTCCAAAGGCAGACTATTTTCAATAACACTAAGGTAAAACTGGAATGATGCAGGAAACGATTCAAATTATGCTGCAGTGAAGTCCTTAAAAGGCAAAACTGGGTCCTAGAAAAAACACATCCCTCCCAGCTAAAAGCTGGCAAAATAATTGCCTCCTGTCCCCCTGGTGGTGACTCTTTCAACACAATAAAGTTCTAATTGAGTAGTAATACATGTTTTACTATAAAAGCACATACCTCTAGCAGTGTTCCAGCTGGGATCAGAGTCCTGCCCACAGAAAGAGGGAGCTTCTATATTTAGTCTAAGTCTGAACATGGGAAAGATTGTCTCCTATTTTGTATGCGTATAAGTTCTTTCTCTACATATACTGTAGTATGCACAGAGAACTTTGTATGATTTAACTTGAATTTCTCCCATCAGGACTGCATCCTCAAGTATATTATCTGATAATCACACATAACAGAGTAAGTGGACCCAATTCAAGGCAGAATGACAATACATTCTCAGCTGAAAAAAAGGACAGCTGAGTGATGGCATTTGAAAAATCTGTTATGAAATTTGAAAATGTGTTACTGAGATAACAGGTAAAGCTGCTGAGTAGTAGGAAGGCTCTTTGTGTTGAGGAGGAGGGAGAAGTCATGCCTTTGGTGTTCAGGCTGTGAGAAGGGAGAGCAAGCAGGATGAACAGAGACTGACCCACAACTTGTTACAGAAATGGCGGAATAACTAGGCATGTGAGCAAGATCTCAGTCTGAAGCCACCACCACAAAGTACAACTACAGTTATTTTGCAAGAAAGGCAAACAAATGTTGAAATAAAGGCCTAACCAGCTGAGGAATTCCCATATCACAATGGAACAAAATTTATGTTTTCTGTTTTCATTTTGGAAGATGAGCTGGATTGAACCCAGAGCAGGCTCGCTCTCTCTCTCTCTCTCTCTTTTTTTTTTTTTTTTTTTTTATGAGAGAAGGGATTTATGAGACACCAGAGAGTGCTACCACAGAGGCAGGATAAAGGTGAGGGCTGTATCCTATTCAGTGAAATATCTGGAATGAATCAGTGAACTACTGGCTATAAGAGGGCATTTTAAAGGACTTTCAAAGGCATATGTGGGTTTATAGGTGAGAATATAGCTGGCTACTGGAGCAGGACCCTACATTTCTCCCCTAACAATTAGAGGTAAGAGTATGTGATTAAAAAAATCTTAAAATATTGTAACTGAAGTGCTCAAAACCTGTAATGCTTCATGTGTTGTGTAACAAGGGCTGCCTGTGTGACTGAAATGTAGCAGCATGCCTTTGCAACATTTTCAGAAAAAAAAAATGCACTCACTGTTAAGCCATCTATTTGCGAGGCTACCCTAAAACCCCTTAACCTCTGAGTAAACCCTAGATTAGGTCTCAGTACTTACACCAAATCCACAAGAGGCTATAGATTTTCCTGGATGTTTCATATCTAAAGCACTTGAAACTAATTCACTATTTTCACACAGTTTTTATGCAAAAACATATATAACCTCCCTTTTCAGCCAAAACATTGGCTCAGATTGAATTGAAGCTTGCAACAACAGACGGCAAAACCAAGCAGACTACTTAAACCATAGGAACTGTGCTAGACAGAATAATGTGCCCTCTTTTTATTATTTTAGGTACTGTTGAAATCTCTATATGAATCATTAGTATGGATACACTCTTCTTTTCTATATTTTGAAGATTTGAGGAAAGCATATACATTTTTCTCATAATTTCTAAGTGGTCACTTGCTCAGAATAGTTACGGATTTGCAGCAACTGTTTATGCAAGGTAGAGGTACAGCAATATTTTAGAAATAGTAGTTGCAAATAAAACACAGAGGATCACACTTTAATAAGACAGTGCAGCCTTCTGAGATTATAGTCCCAAGCATAAAATTCTTTTTGAAACTACTGTTACAGTATAAATCATTTATACGGGTGCTTCTAGTAGCATGAAAAGTGGAACACAAAACAGAGAGACGTATTTCAGAAAGAGTGTAATCTGGATTTACATTAGAGGCACAGGAATATGGAGAGCAGAACCATCTATCCCCAAAACAGAACTGTCAGCATACCTCTTACCATTTTAGAAGACATAAACCTAACATGAATAATGAAGTTAATAGATGCTGTTAAGTAAAGTCACTGCTGAAAAGGTCTGAGAATCACCGCGTGAGACAAGTGTCATATAATAGAGGTCCTTGATGTACTTAACTAAGATCTCTTTCCTACACCCCCATCTGCCCTAACACCGTATAGTACCAATTAAACTGTTCAATTGGCTGGAAATTAGCTGCATCCCTCAGGTTCCTCAGAAGGTGCTCATAGGCAGCTTTTAAATATCTTGGAAATAAGAGCAACACAATGACTGGTGAGTTTTCAAATCTATATAAACAGCCATTTCTCCGGAGTGGCTGTACCACCTGAGGCAGCTCCTCTATCACACAAACTGAACTGGTCAGGACTGGAAGAGCTCTCATGTTTTTTTTATTTCAGCTGGAGCACTCACAAAAATCATCCTTGACCCTAACTCCTCATCTCCATCTGAAATATTTCCAGCTCACCAGAGAGAAAGTGGCACCAGCCGAAGATATACATGGAAAGGCTCCTCCATGCATCTAAATACTGAACCCAGGATCCAGCCATCCCAGCCCGGTACCTTCTTCTTGAGGACCCCTACTCCTTTTGCCCACAGTGAAGTTTCTCCTTCACCTCCCAGACAGGCTTCAAAAGACTGAGACTCTACAACAAGCCTAATCTTCCCTCAAAACTTGATGTTTTAAAAGGGCAAACTCAGGGGAAATCCATCGTCTGTATAAACTCCATCTTGGCTGCTTGCCCAGTCAACTTATTCTAATTATCCAGAGGTATGAAAAATATGATTGTCTCCACTGCTAAATCAGCCTTCTCAATAAAAGGCCCCTCTTAGCTGTGCATGGCTGCACTTATCTTCGCTTTCAAGAAACAGCATGAGAGAGCGATTTCATATGCCAACATGATAGCAACTGTATAGCTAAGCTGCTGAGACCTGTCAGCACCCTAACGCTCACAGAAAAATATGAATTCACTGCACTTTTGCAGCAAACAGAGAAATAATCTTGGGGGCTGAGGGGATGGGACATGGTCATTGCAGTCAGAGAACAACTGGCTCAGAATAGCTGTGTCATCTATAACTTTTAACAAGTAAATCTCAAATATCTACTGTATTGACTAAGACTGAGACCCCTTCTATATATCTTCTCTCATGTATCAGGTAGGTATGGGAAGACGTGCGCAAGCCAGATTTAAGCCTGAGCTACATTTCCAGCATCTTAAGCTCACTTACCTTTTTCAGTTCTTACATAAGCATTTCAGATCGTTCCCAGAGCTCCGGGGATCTGTGGAAGTGAGGGTTAATCAATTAGTAATACTTAACAAAAGAAGGATGTGAGAAACTGAATGTGTTCATGAGTTTCATGGGTATTGCTGTGTGCCAAGTCCATGACATTATCACTGTCGGTCTTGCTTTCTTTCCCTGGCTGGGTAGAGCCCTTACATGTGTGTGTAATTTGGGACAGGTTTTGGAAGTGCTGCAGCTGACATATGGGGCAGACTAATAAAATGTTTAGTTTCATTATGATTCTTTCAGACATTCCCAACCATTTGACTTAGGCTCACAATTCAGGCCCATTTCTTGTGTCTCTTGATGGACATCTGCATATTCGTTCCCCTTCCCTCTCACGTGCAATCACTGAAAACAGTTAGATAACAGCGCTTGAAACAAGCAAAAAGGAGGGCTGTTGAGAGAGCAGAGACTGGGCTGGGAAATGAAGGGCACTCTGAAACAGCACACTGTCCAGTGATATGTTTGGATACATTCTGGGATGAGACACTGACCCTGTTTCAGCTGTGCCGTCGGTCCTCTCAGAGGAGAGCAGCTTTTCCATTTCCTGCCCTCCTGTAGCCCACATTGCACCTTTCCAGTTTGACTACAGCCTCCCTCAACATGAATAAGCAAAGTGTTGTACACAGGACCCCAGCAGAGCCATGAATCATGGAGTAACGCTTGCTGATGTTTACTAGAAATATTTTTCCTGGTACACATCTACTGATTCAGTCGTAACATACTGGTATGACTGTGATTGACGTGATATGATTGTGACTTACAACAATATACTCACCCTGTGATGTGCTAATAAATGAAACAATTTTTTGCTCCCTGGCCCTTTCATGGAATGCCATCCTACCTGTTTGCAGGAATCTTATCAATACTTTCATTAGCATTTGAGTTTGTACCTTTAAATGAAGTTTCATTTCTGTTTTTCCAGCCTATCAAGTTGACCGCTTCTCTCTTATTCCTCGTGCTGAAGTTATTTTGAATGCTAGTTAAATAGTTAGCCAAGTATAGTTAGCCGAAAACATCTCTGGTGAAAGTCCCTAAGATTGGTACCAAGACAGATCTTTGATGAACTTTCTACTAACCTCCCTCCAGTTTGATAGCTCTCTTTTATGTATCACATACTGTTGACTCCATTTTAACTAGCTCTTGCCAAGTTCAAGTTTTCTACTGAACTCTGTCTTCTCCAGTTTACACAGTATTTTATCTTGTGGTTCCTTACTGAATGCTTTGCCTTGATCCCAATGAATTAGGTTTACCATATTTTCTTTCTTTCTTTAGAAAACCAATTACTTTAACAAAATGAGACCAGGTTAATCTGGTACAATCTACTTTTTCAACCCCGTATCATACTTTGTCCCATTTCCATGTTCTTACTCATATTTAATTATCCTTCCATTTAAAATTAAGTCATAGAGCTCTTCATGCTATTGAGCCCAGATTAACAGGTCTGTCATTCATGGATCTTTTCTGCCCTCTTTCCTGAATTCAGGCACCCCATTTGCCATTCTCCAAGGATATAGTACTATCTGAGGATGATGGTTACCTACAGTCTTACTTTTAGTTCTTTTAGTACTGTAATGGAGATTATCCAGTACCGCTGACTTGAGTGCATAAAATTATTTGAAATGTTCTTCTCTTTGGTCTGTGATTGTTCTACTTCTTACACTTATTTTCGTGAGTCCTATTATTTACCGCATTTTACATCATGCTTCATTTTGGCCACGCAGTGTTGCTATATTCTCATCCCATGGCTTCGAGTACCATTTGCAGGAAATCCTAAGCAACAAGAAGATTGAATTTTAAGAATACAGGTCCTTGTTACAGTGGTGCTGGAATGATATTTGCTAATTCTTCTATTCTTTTATTGAGAATACAGGTCCTTGTTACAGTGGTGCTGGAATGATATTTGCTAATTCTTCTATTCTTTTATTTCACAGGGATATCAGCTGCACACAGAAAGTAATGATGTTGCTGAGATCTACATGGAAAACATGGCAAGGCCTCTTCTGTGACATTTAATTTGATTGTTATGGAAAGCTCTACCACTACTTTTTACCACTGTCACTTTATAGGAGTTGATGAATTTAAAGACATAACTGTTCAAATATTTCCTAATATATATTAGAGAATATATCAGATATCCATACATTTCAACATTCGTCCTCGTTCGAGAAGTAAATGGGCACCACACATGTAGATAATCTGACAAAAATTAACTGCATCTTATGCTCTTTCCAGTTTATTTTAAATCATTTCTCCATTGCCTGTTGTCAATTGAGTCTTTTTTCCGTTCCATATAGATCCATCAGCTGCCTATGTCTTTTTGATATTATGGATCCTATTAATTCAGCTGCCACCTTTGGCCTTTTGTAAAGCATGCCAGCTGTGAAGTGTGGACCTCTGATTTTCACTATATCCTTCAATAAATCTGAATGACCTCTTTTCTATTCAGGCTACTGTAACATAATTCCAGCTGGCTAAAACATACTTTCAGCGCAGTTTTCCCTTGCAAGATTGAGGGGGTTTCTTCCTGCCCCCACCCCAAGCTTCTTGCTTTGACTGCTAAACGAATGCTGTAATGCTCACAATAGTGCCTTCATTTTAATAAGCAGAATGAGCAAAGAAAGAAGGATTTATATGGTCTGAAAAGCCTTAGCAGACCTTTGGTGAACTATACAGCTGTGTCACTTATTATGCAGGCAGCTGGTTACTGCAAATATTCTGGCAATCTTAATAATTCTACTGATTTTGTTTAACTTAGAGTTCCTCGGAAGATTAGAAGTGGGATTTATCAAAACAAAAGGTAAAAAAATTTTTCTCTTTAACATTCTAGCTAGTTCTTTTCCCTGAAGACATAAAAGGCTGAACCTCTCGTATTTTTAAGGGCTTGTCAATGTAGAAAAGTTATATCAGCCCATTGCTATACTGATATCAGCATAAATATCTCTATAAACACTTAGCTATTACGATGTGGCTTTTATTACTTTATTAATATTATTTTGGAAGCGTTGTAATCTAAAATAGGAAAAGAGACAAAAATGAAGCTTTAATTCTGGAGTGGAAGTATATGCAAGTATAACCAGCAAAATTTTCCCTAACGTCACTCAGAATTGGATGACGATCCAAGTCAAACAATGAATTCTTTTAGTTACTTTGAAGGATCTATACTGACAGCTGTGTATATCATTTTATCTCCACTTGTTCTTTCTATGCCTGGGATGCAGGGCGGCTATGAGGGAAAACAGGTTTTACTTATGGGATTGTCTTGATTTATAAAGTAGGCCTGCGAAACAAAGCTGGTTGGAGGAGATGGCTGGAGGAAAGCGTGAGTATCCTCTCTTAACCCCTCACTCAGCATTGCAGTGGTGCCTTTCCTTGAAACAACGGAGTGTGCGCTCCCGCCCAGACAGCTTGAAAGTCGTGTTAGAAATCGAAGCAGCACCACTTAAGTTAAACACGTGCTGGAGCTTCCTCTTGTCTGAGGGAAATCAGTGCTTGAGATCCAGAAGCTTCTGGCAATGGCCAAATCTCCGAATTCAAGAGGAAAACATGACCACTAAAATGCTGTTTACCTCACAGGACTTACCTCTATCAGCAATAAAACAGGTCTGCCTCTCACTTAGATGAACACTGAGCTAGCTCCCATTCAGACAGAAGCACGGACAAGAAAAACCTGTGATCAACCCCCCAGACCTATGACCTGTAATTAAACCATTCCTCCGAACCTTAGCCAAAAAGGTGCTAACCAAGTCACTGACTTTGACTATTTCCTGAAATATACAGGACTTCAAATGCATCCATGTGACTTTTTGATTCTAGTGGGTTCAAAAAGATGGTACAAGAGAGGAGTCTATTCTGAGATGTAAAGTCTATGTAAAAACAACCCACTCTTGTATGCCGCTTATGTGTAAAGCTTTTTCCAAAGTGATATTGTGAAGACATTTTTCACAGTTAAAGAAACTGAGGCACAGAAATGATTTGCCTCAGGGCACATAGGGAACTAGTGGAAAAGCACAGAGTTATACCCCACAGCTCCAGATTCAGGGCACAACACCTTGTCATATGAGTAATCCTACGTTCCTCCATTTGAGCACATCTTTATAGCATGTACCTGTAGCTAACGAAAGGATCTGCTCTTCATTTACCAATGCTCTGAGCACTAAAGAAGGGAGGCGGAAGAACTCAGATTGTGGTTTTACTCTGAAATTTCAAAAGGTACAATTTGTACACTGGGACCTGCGCATATTTTAGGTCTCTTTTGTAAACAGAAATTGCACACAATGTTAACTTTCATACATTTTTATTCTAAAATTTTATACCACATACTGTCTTTCTGAATGTATTTGAAGCCATTTGATCTTCTAAAAATTTCCTTCAGCTGGGAGGATGATTCAGCCTGTCAAAGATATAATGGTAAATAATCCTTTTGAAGATATTTTCCTGAGGAGTACAGTAATTTCAAAGACACTTGGAGCTTGAGAAGTGCTAAGTTTGGCCCCAGCGTGATGTTACATCACTTCAGCTCGTGATGTCAGCTTCCGGTTTGTTGTGACACTGGCTTCTGCCATCAACAGACTTTACCAACACATATATTGTTCCATTATTTTTCTCCTCTTTCTGATCACTGGCGCCAAAACAATTGGAAAAATTCACTGATCCTGAAAGAATGTTTATTTCTTAATAGATTAATAATTCTGCTAGGCCGTCCTATATTAGATATGAAGTTGTATCACCAAATACAAACAATCAGAATTTCATCCAAAAAAACCTTTTTCAATGAAAATTTTCCCTTCCTTAGATCAGGACTGTTAATGAGCTTTATCTTTTTTTTAATATCTATCCTACCATATACAAGTAGCTCATATTTCATGACACATTATAGTTAGAAATTGGATCACCAGCTCTTCTAAATGTAACACAAGGGATTACAATTTCAGAAGTCTTTTTTTTTTTTTTGTAGGACAGCTAATCAGCATTTACTGAAAATGGAGTCCGCTTTAAAATGTTTTATTGGTGCAACACCAAAAGTAAACACTCCAGTTCTTAAGCTCATTTTGAAAATTTGCAGATAGGTATGTTTGTTCGCATTTCTTACTGCAACAGACAGTGAAGTAGGAGAGCTTGTGTTTCTCACAGTAGAAATCTCTATGCTGATAGCCACTGAAAGATCAAAAAGTATGCAGAATAGAAGACTTTTAATCAAAATGACATGAAAAAGACTTTGTCTTGCAATATGTGAACTGTAAAAGAAAAAAGGCACAGTTGGTTCTGGTTTACACTGTACAGTGCTGTTTCAAATTTCCAGGGTATAAAATACTATTAACCTTTCAGTATCCCCTCTTGGAGCATTAGTCTTTAACTAGCTCTCTGAAGACCTTATATACTAGGCCTTCTGCTCAGTCTTTTTTACAGAGCTCAACCTTGAAACATTACCACCTTGAGCCTGACCTTTTCACTCTGTGCTTCTGCAGCGAGCTCAAATGGGTTTGGACTCTTGGTGGAGATTCTCCCCCTGCAGGGAGCCAGGCAGTCGGCAGCGATCTACTGCACTGGGAGGACAGCCTTCCAGCACAAGCCACTGTGTGTCAGTCAGCTGGAATAAAGGTGGTAGAGTCCTGAGGCTGGGTTGGGGAAAGCAAAGCTTGACTTCAGGCACCTGTGACTCTGTATCTCAGAGTTCTCCTCTGCCATAGGCAGCCAATTTCTTGACACCTCTGCCTCTTAGCCTATGGCTACAATGATGTAGCTGCACTCAACATCCCTGTTTCCTTCCAAGCCTGTAGGTTGTTTAAAGCAAATGCTTACCACTTTTCTTCTCTCTTCAAGACTCCCATTCACACATTGCAAGGTCTGGACTGCACATGCAGGTGAACCTGTCCATGACGCCTGGCCAGTGGCTGAGTGGAAATAAGTGCAGATGAGTATAACCTCAGCCATTGAGGGAGCTGAATCCCCAGCTCCTCCACCCCTTCTATGGGTTATAGCTGTTGCAGTGTAGCACCTGGCTAGTGCTAAGGCTGGGAAGCTCAGGAGCGGATATTGAACTGCTTGGTCAGTACATGTTACCTGAACTCCTACTCTCTGGGAATGAGATCTGGCCCATGAGCTGACAGCTGGGTTATGCTACGTGTCTTTCAAACGTTAAAAAGTCTAGATCCATCTAGATGCCTGCTTCACAGTGCATCTGCATAGTTACTCTGGAGATTTAAAAAAAACAGATCTTGTACAGCAGCAATTTCTGAACAGTCATCAAGAAATATGTACAGTGAAGTGCAAATCATTTTTCTAATAAATAAAAGGGTCTAGTCATTGAATGAACGTAAATGCTTGCAGTGAGAGAAGGGGTCCACCTGAAATACGAACGTTTCTCAAACTCAAACTTATTTTGCAGTTCCTAAATGTTTTATTAGTGCTTTTTATTGCTTAGTATTTGTATCACTAACTTGTTCTGTTTTCATCTCTTAACTAAAGTGTGTACAGCAAAAAAAAAAAAAAAAAAAAAAAACAGCAAATGAGACTACCTGAAAGGCATATGAAGTTTGTCCGGGTGCAGGAGGCAGCAGAACCAAAAATGTCCTCAGTAAAATTGGTCCTGCAGTTCCAAAAAAGCTGGGTAACGTGTGAACATATAAATATACAGCACTGTAGGGAGCAAAGCTGCACAAGAAACTGATGAGTGTTCTCCAAAAGAAAGTCCTATGCCCCAGTTATCCCATTGCCAGCACTAAGGACTGCCAAAGCTTGTCTGTGTGCTGTATAGAGTTTGTACTGCTTGCACTTCACACATTAGGAGCGGTGCACCGAGACTCACTTCTGTGTAAGTACCTATATTGCTTGTTGGGTAACTTGCAATCTACTTCTCACTTTTGCAGCCTGTGAGACTTCTCTGACAGCTCTGAAAACAGATCTCATTCCTGGTATTTTAGCAGCACCAAAACCAAGTCAAATCTCACCATTACTTCAAGCTACTTTCATAGCCGAGGCATCTTATGTGGTCCAATCTTTAAATGCGATTCAAGTAGGATTTTCAGACCCCCAAGGAAAATGAGTTGATCTTGTGTCAAGCACTAAGAAGTGCTAGGATCATAGGCTTGGATCATAGGCTTACAGGAGAAAAAAGTTTCTGAAATAACTCCAGCCTATCATATGCTAACAAGTCCAGCTCCTTATTAGCTAGTGTTCACCTCCTGATCTGTTTCTAGAGAGCAATCATGTCCTCTAAGCATTTGTTTTGTGAACCTAGACTATACCACCATTCCTAGTCTCTCACAAATCACATTCATGCATTCCCGCAATCCCACTTTCCCTATGACTGGTGGCATTCCCATGTATCCTCCCTTCACTTAGCTGACCGGAATTGGACACAGACATCCAGCTGTATTTCTCTTGCTTCCTGCCAGATGGTGTTGCCAATCCCTTCTCCGTATTTTAAACATCGCAGCTGATGCATTGTAGGATGGCATTTGCTTTTTTCATGCTCATAATACATTGATTAGTTATAGAAATTCTGAAAATGATCAATTATATACATTTCTCATTTCCAAAGGATGGTCCTGATTTTATAGAATAATTTCCTGTTTGCCCTAAAAGCATCCCCTTACACTTTGTCTTATTTGTCCGTTTCAGTTATTTCAGACCTGTTGATAATATCCTTTCTTTTTCTGTGAGATTTCAATCCCCTCCTCTGCTGATGCTGCTGCTCATCCATGTATCATCTGTGCATGTCGTTAATGTACATGATAATTACAAAAATAGCAATTAATGAGTGGTCACAAGATCACTTCAAGGGAATTGTACCACTAACTGAATACTTCCTCATGCAGAATAGTCTTTTCAGAGGAGAACACTGGCTTAAATAAGCCTTTTAATGGCACAGTATCTTCTCACAGTCAAATTTTCTGTGTGATCATAGTAATTAGGGTCTTTAAGATACCAACCATCTCCTTAAAGGCTACAGAAGAAGACTCACCAGTTTCAGAAGACAAGAGAAAGCCGTAGGCTGTCCAGCATCTCTCAGAAATACACCGTTACTCAGGCTATATCTGTAAGCAAGGCAATATTCCTAATTGTTGCCTCCATATGGATAGGAGATGAAGACTTTGGGACAGGAGGAAAAGTAGCTTTTCCTCTGCTTCAGAAACACAGCAGGTTTCCCTTTATGGTGACATTTGAGAGTCTGTGACACCATGAATGTGATTCTGTTTTCTGCAAGGCATATGCTCATCATCACAATCATTCATATAGGGGGATGGAGAACTCTGAGTCTGGCTCACAAACTCTCCTGCACACAGACATCTGGCCATCATGGGGCTGTATCTGACACAGTCACCCTCATCAACCCCAGCGCGACCTGCTGGTGACCGCCTAGCCCAGCCTTGGCCTATCCCATCCCCATGGCAGTGCCTGATGCCCCCATCCCCCCCGGGGCTGGTTGCCCCAGCTGTCCCTAGGTCCTGCTCCCTTGGGATGGCGGACAGGTCCTGGTGACCAGAACTGGCTCTGCCGCACCAGCAGCCGCCCTGGGGAGCTGCCAGCTGTGCAGCGCCCAGATCATGAATGCAGTTAAAATGCCAGTCTCTGGTGCCAGCAATCTCACTCATTTTCTTCATGACACTCGTGTTCTTTCACATGTATTTTCCATGGCTCTGACGTTGCACAATCATTTTTACTACCCACATTTCTGCATATCATTTAAGTCAGAGTTATGAATGAAATCATCTACATTTCTACATGCTACGTTTGATATCAGCTGGGGTTTTGAATTGAACAAGTGTATTTTATTGGAAGTAGATCTTTTACTGATTTATCTGTTCTATATTCATACACATATGAATATACAACCAAATTTTCCCATTTGTATTTGAGGTATCTTGAGTCATTTTGTTTGAAGTTCTCTGGTAAAGAAACTGAAATCCCAGAAGGGAAGAAATTAATGATAAAAAAACAAATGGAAATGTCACGTTTGAGTTTGGCTGCCAATCTGGCAAGATATTGCCATGGCTGGTATAATGCAACTGAAGGTACTGCAACACTTTCAGTCTAAGGCCAGATGTCTCACTGCTTGCATGGGGAACTGGACAGTTTCATGGCTGTTATGTTGACATATCATCCATGCTTGTTCAGCACTGAGTCACTGTACACACACATGAACATTATGTGGTCAAAACTGGGCATATTTCCTCTTTCTAAGAAGAAAGATCAGAAAACTGCTGAGTCTAGGCTAACTGACCAACACTGAGGCCCAGTGGAGAAATGAGAGAGAGAGAGTCTAGGTGCAGGATATACATTCATCCGCACTGCAGGCAGAAGGTATTAACACCTTTTAAAAATGCATGATAAGATTGTCACATTATGTCCTGTGTCCTTTACATTGTTCAAGC
The DNA here is from genome assembly GCF_040807025.1 of Struthio camelus. Taxonomy (NCBI): domain Eukaryota; kingdom Metazoa; phylum Chordata; class Aves; order Struthioniformes; family Struthionidae; genus Struthio; species Struthio camelus. Next base: position 107,089,415 of record NC_090944.1, read on the forward strand.
GGAAAAAAATAGCTGGATTATTACTTGCCTTGGCTCCATCAGACATGGCTGCATAGCCCCTTTCGCCTCAGGGGAGGCAGCAAAGGAGGTGATTTCAGAAACTGTATACTGTTAATATAAAAGCCTTTGGACTCCTCTAGCATCCAGGCTCCCCACCTAAGTAACGACAGTGTGGTCCCAAATGTCATTTTCTCACTTCCCAAAGGCATCTCTGAAGTATGCCAGATCTCAGATTGGAGTAGCACCATGTTGCTGAGAGTAAGTGACCAAAAGGACAGTGATGGTGCTCTAGCTACTGGCTTGGCTCCTTCACGCAGGACAGAAGAGACCGGGAGCTCAATCCCCATGTTGACAAACGCTGTGAGGGAGAGAAGCTCCGATGGCAAGAGCCAGGAATGCCACATCCATCTGTGCTACAGCCTACCATGCATGTCAGCAAGAAAGGAAAAGCGCTCTTTTCCTGTAGGTATGTTCTTGCTCTCTTCTAGTTCTGCAGGGCTATCAATCCTCCACAAAACAGAGAACTCATTCAGATTGGATATTGGTTCCTTTTCTTTGAGGAAGGTGTTCAAAAATATACCCATTTGCAAATATAAGCTAAAAGGTAATTACTAGCATACTCAACAGCACTTTGGACAGCCCCTTCAAATGCCATCCATTCGTTAACCAGCAGGAGAGGCGTAAAAAACATGGAAAATGGTTTTGTGGTTATTTGACAGCCTGAATGTGTGGCAATCAGTGTAAAAGCCCTTTTTTTATATGGTGCAGCAAAACCAGTAAAAGTCAGTGGATCTCAAGCAAGAGCATTAAGAGCCTCTTTACTCCATATCTCATGTTACATACGGTAACCTTGGCAAATGCTCGGTTAGCAGATGTGCAAGTACACCTTTGTGGGTGTGCAGCAGCACAGTATTAAATCTCATTTATAATTTGTTAATTAAAATGAAATGGGCTATTCCTCCTGACAAGTTGCTTTGCTCCTTCTGACAGGTTGGTTTGCTTTGACAGGAGAGAGGGAATCTAAAATGGTCTATAGGGCAGTTGACTTCAGGGACGTGCTACAATCAAACCCCAGTCTACACCCTTCCCTTGCCCTGCCCTTCAGAGACCAGGCTCCTTAGACCCTGCCATGCCCTCCTGAAGAGAGAAAATAGGGTGAAAGTACCATTGATGGCGTCTTGTCTGGCACAGTGACATGGGTCCATCACAGATCATATTGCTAATCTCCTAGTGATCTAAAGGTGTGAAATCAAAGCTGCTGCAGTGCTGAGTGCAGCAGCAAACAGTTACATGAAAATAATGAGAGCGCTATACAATTCGCTCAATCCTTCTGTTTCTCGGCTGCATTAAGAAAAATCTAGACTGCTGCAACCATTTTTCCTTTCTCCTTCTTTTTATTTGCCTTATTTTCTTATGTAGTAGCGACAGAGGTGTTCACGATATAGGCTGCAGAGTGGTTACCCAACTATGAACCGAGAAGCTAAGGTTCTGCTAATATTATAGCAAAAGTTTCTGACACTGATAGTGTCACCATGAAAATACAGTATACAAGGTGCTACAGTATTTTTTTATGGACCTGCCTACCTTAGGTGGATTTTTTTTGCTCTCAAAACATCTATACCCCTCATAGAGAGAATAGTCGCCTACTATGAGAGAATTCATAAGGCTGTAGCTTTCATCTTCTACCTTCCTAGAAATGTTAGGATGTCATCAGTGATAAGAGTAACAACTAGTCAAAGGAGGGAAGTAGCATTTTTCCTTTTTTTTTTTCTTTTCATTTAAACTTTCTAACAATTTTGAAATGAGAAAAAAAATTTGTATTCTATCCTGAAATCATATCACAATATTCACTCTTACCCCTTGCTCTAAGACTTATTTAAGGATGATATTCTGAAAATACTGATGAATTCTGTAAATTTGCTCATATAAGTAGACCTACTTCACTGAAACCTACAGAATAACCTGCACGCATGATATTACTCTATCTATCTATATTCAGAATAGAATAATATTGAGCAAGTAATCTTACAACAGTTGAGTAACTCAGTCTTTGGAAAAAAACTTTTCTGATGCATTTTGCTATTTTTTCTGCCTGAACATGAGGTAGTCCATTCCTGAAGTTTATTGTTGCTTGATGTAGAGTACAACCAGTGAACTAGTCTTGAAAGCCAATTCTTCAGCTATTTAACTTTACACTTTTTGAGTGGGTTGCTGACAGCTTAAGTTCAGCACCAGAATAAGACTTTAGAGTCCTAGTCTGAAGCTGCTGCTAAATGACTCATTAAGAACATTTAATAGTCAGAATTTAGATTGTTCTTTGACTTTGATTGATACAAATCATATAGTTTTTTTAACACAAGTCTGCTCCTAAGTCTACAGCTCAGGTCTGCAAATCTAAAATTCACTTTCTGAATACACTGTATTTTGAATAAACCCAACACAGTTTACCTGAATGCCTTTCTTGGTAAATTTCCTCAAATACAACTCGCTTGGTATAGAAATCTTTGTCCAGCTATGGAACAATATCCATGAGAAAGAACAGAAGAATGAAGGACATACATAATGCTGTAATTGCCATGAAGCAACATAACACAAAGCAAAGACAGAGTTTAATGTCATGCCTTCACTAGAGTTAATATTTAATTTTAGACTGAAACATTTTGACTCAGAAATGTCTAACCCATCATTTCTGACTTTTCAAAATTACAATTTTTCTAAGTATTAATTTCTGTGACATGATTTGCCTGGGCACTAGAATGGCAGATGAAATTCAGATGTTGATGAAATGCAGAGTAATACACAAGGGAAACTTCCCATGTAAGCAGGCATAAATGATGATGGGATCTAAATTAGCTATCACCATTCAGAAAATATTTGAATGGTTCCCTGAAAATGCTAGCACAATGTTCTGCAATGATCATAAAAGAAAATCTAATGCTAGAAGTTATTAGGAACTGGATAGAGAACAAAGCAGAAAATATCTTCGCATCACTGTATAAATCCACGGCGTACTCACATCTTGAACACAATCCAATTTAATCCGTCTTGAAAAGGATACAGTAGAGAACTAAAGTTATGATAAGGGTGATTAGAAATATAAAACAGATTCCACATGAATACAGCTTACAGCTCTTCATTTTGGAAAAGAAAAGGGAAGACTGGGGGAAATCATTGAAGAGGTCTACAAAATCTTAAATAGAATCTATCAGAAAACAGGCAGTAATTATAAGCTATTTTGTGTGAATATAAGAGCTAGATCTGCCTCAATGCTATTATCAGAAAGAATAAATAAATAAAACTATTTTCACACAACTTTCAGTGAAACTGCAAAATGCATTATTGCAGGATGTAGAGGAGAGCGAAAGTTTAAACATATTCAAAACTGACCCAGATAGCTCCTGGGGACAGCTCTATTAGTGGGGCATTAAACGTACTGGGAGTGATGCAACATCTGGCTTTTGCCTTCTCTAAAGAAGTCAGAAGCTGGCTTAGAACACCAAGGAAGATCCATCCTCTCTGTTCTCCATTTCTCTCATTCATGCTAAGTATTTGCTGCTGATCCCTGTTGGAAGCAACATTCAGGGCTGGATAGATTTCTGATGTGACCCATAATTGCACTTCACACAGCCTTAAGAAATGCAGGAATATCCCTTGGGATTTACTTGAGAGTCTGACGAAATTAATCACTTTACTATTAATATACTCTTTATTCTAATACAACTTTATGATCTCTATTATGATCACAGTAAACTAACTATTGACAAGTACTTCCTAGCACAAGGATTTCCAAATACTGCAGTAGCAAAAGCAATCTAAAACTCTGCAGTAAACTTACTGAAAACTGTGTGCTTAAAACTGCTAATAAAATATGCTTAATAATTAGCATATTTATTTCAAAAGAGTTAGGTCTTTGGCCCAAGTTCACCATAGATCTTCACACAGGACATTTTTAATAAAGTCTGTTTTTTGCAGAAGGGGTTTGCATTTTTTAAATCCACTTTGAGCCTGAAAATAGGTAGAAATCACTAGTTTGTGGGACTGTAAATTCAAGCAATAGCTTGTGAGATTTGCTTTCACTTAATTTATTTTATGTCAGATTGCTGAAGTCAGCTATTTCTGAATATTTCCATGTATTGAGATGCATTTTTTTCTCTTAATCTTCACACGGTGCCTGTGAATTAGATCTTCAGATGAAGTAAATAACATATTTCACTGGTACCAGTGATGCTACACCAATTTATAGCAGCTGAAAACCTGATATTTTCAGTTAGATAGAGAGAGGGAAAGAGTGGGGAGAGCAGCTGCGCCTTATGCCTTTACAATGAGTATCTGAAACACTAGCATTGCTATTAACAGAATTTACAATAAGCTTGGTAAAGATGAGCTGCAACCACATCAGTTTTTCCCAGTGCTGACACAGCTTCCCAGTGCAAACTTCACTCATGCAGGGGCCGGAGAAGTGCCAGCATAGGACGATTATGATGACATGCTTCTGCTGTGAGTTGCCTCTTTTGCTGTCAAACTTAAAAGAAGCAGAGAAGATTGGGGGAATCTCTTACATGAAGATTTAGGCAGGCTTTTGTTACAGGCTTTGTTTGTTCAAATTTCTTTGGGTAGAGAATGTGTGGAATAGGTTAGACAAAGCAGAAAGTGACCTGCCTTCTGGGATCTAAATCATTCATTCAATAGACTGGTATGATAATTTCACCTCTGTATGCAGTCCCTGATTTCTTACCAGACTCAAAGTCCATCATACTTCTTCCACGGGGTTTTTGTGGTCATTAAGACTTGAACTGCAAATGTTCCCGTATACATCAATTACCTGAAAGTTGCCAAAACTAGCAAGCAAAAAACAGAAAAAAAACCCTCCACCCCCAAAAAACAGCCCAGAAATCTTATCCTTCCAAAATATGCAGACGAGAAGGTCTGCAGTTTGGAAAGCTGTATGTTAAAACCTTTTCCCAGTGGGAGCCATTTTTACTAAAAGTCAAAAGTGGAGATAAAGTAAATCCTAACCACTTCCTGTTCCCTCTTTTCTTATTTCCTAAAAAGCCTGGCTAAGTGGCCAGAGCAGTCTTCTGGGATGTCAGAAAGTGTCAGAATCTAAGACTTCCCCTAGTGCTACTGCTGATATGTCTCTTGTGTGAGGATTTCTAGTGCTTTCTTATCTCATTAAACACAGCAGGAGCTAAGGGCAGCCAACACCTCTCAGAAGAAAAATACAACACTTAGAAGCTATGCGCTACACTTGCAAAGGTCTCTAGTTGCTTTAAAATGCTGGTGGGTGCCTTGTCAGAAGTAAGCAGGCACTCAGCTCCTCAGGGTGTATAGGAAAATGTTCACAGGGTGCCTGTATGTAACTGTAAAGACCCAAAGTTAAAAACGTGGTTCCTGCCATGGCAGCATCCTGACATATACTTTCCTGTAAGTCAACAATAATTTTTCCAGGGTTCTGAGTGCATGATTGAAGATGTCACCCGACAAGGTAATGGATATCTCCATTTCCCACTGAAACCTCAAATATGAGAGAGAGCAACAATCCACAGACTGGGCTTTTCATTAGCAAATGCCAAATTCTGAAAGTAACAGAAGTCAGTGGGGATTCTCCCAGAAAAAAAGATTTGGTAGCATTACAAGCTCTATTCACGGCTGACAGTGATAAATCTTTAGTGGCAGAAGAACAGAGTCATCTTGAAATACTTTTTTGTTTCCCAAGTCCTTTTGATGCAAATATATCCAAAATATGAGATACCCATTCCTTTTGCTTGTTTATTAGTGTTTCCAGAACGAGAGTCAGATGTTTCATCCCACTCACAGGTTTCCTGCCTTTCCCCCTTCTAATAGTCTTGTGCCCAGCATTGTGAGAACTTGATCTCATCACTTTTTCCAGATTTGTCCCTCTCTTCTTCCAGGCATCAGGATAAGATCCTGCTATTCTTGTCCTTATGTAAAAAGATGCAACTTTCTCATTTTCAGCATTCTGCATACCCTTTGAGGGAGTATAAACAATGAAAGTAAGAGTAGGGGAAAGTGAAGCTTTCAAATGCCTACCAAACCAGCTGGCACCACAAATGATCTTTAAATATCCTTAACAAGCCTTACTTAAGAGCAAGTGTGTATAACTGTGGACGGTGTATGGCAGAGACTGAAAAACCTTAAAGGTTAGGCCTTTGCAGAACTGTCTGCCTGCCCTGTAGCCCCATGCATGTCAGGGGCCCAAACCTCTTGTTACAGCCCTTCAGCGATTGCAGCACATGTCCAGATCATGAGGACTTCACCATCCCTTTTGGGAAATGGATCCTAGCTCTGGTGCACCCAGAGGCACCACGCTTTGCAGGGCTTATGGTGAAACTGTGAGCAACACTTGGGTAGCAAAATAATCCTTTGCACTCTGTCCCTGCTCAAGCACGCACACGCTGTCCTAGCAGGGAGTAAGAGCCATGCAGGTATGTGTAGAGAGGATATGGTCTCAGTTAAATAAAGTTTCTTTCTAAATTCTTCAGTCTTTTCCTAAAGAGTTGAGACTCTCATAAAAGCATTAAGTGCTAAATGTCCCCTGGAATGAATCTCTTAAAAGACAAAAAATGACTTATCAAATGTCCAACTAGAATGAAACAGAAAAAACTAGGGAAATACACATGCCCAATATATTTGTTTGACAGAATAATCATTGGCAGTGATCAAACAGAAAATGAATTCACTGAAACTCTTATTTTGGGGGATTTCCAAAGACGTAAATGTCAGGTAAACACCCAATTCTTATTCTTAGATCGTAGGCTACATATGCCTTTGACAGTCCCTTCTTTCACTCATTGTCATTTTTATCTGGACAACACTGGTTTTAAATGAAAATAATATTTATATTTAAATCTTTGCAGTTAATAGTCATCTTCTTGTTCACAAGTGAGATGCTGAGAAGACTAGGGGAGCAATCCAAGAACGGTCCAGCGTGTGGAGTGATCATTGCGTTGCAGACAGGAGCTTTTAAAAGATCAGTTCTGACTGGATGATTTTAGCCCTACTAAATCATTTTTTCCTCCTCCCTCTTCTTTCCCCAAAAGGAGGTGAAGAAGGGGTACCATAGACACAGTCCTTTGAAAGCTGAATCAAGGAAAATCTAAGGCAAGACAAACAGGAAGAGAATGTAACAGAATCAATAGATTCTGCACAGATTAGGGAAAGGAGACAGGCCCTGTTGAAAAGTCTCATGTTTGCTGCATGTTTATATTTGTTAAAACAAAACCTTAAAAACTATGAGTTTTCTAGATTTTCCACATAGCTTATAGCCATTTTAAATGCTATTCAGGAGTTTCAAAGTCCTCTTTTCACATTACATGGGACTAGCACATAAGATAATACTAGCATGGGCTATATATGCGCACGCACAAAGAATGTGAGGGCAAAACTACCAAAACGTCAGGAAATACTGGTTAGTGTTGCCTGTACAATTTTAATACGGAACACTTGGTTATATGAATTAGCGTATATTTCTAGTTAAATTTCCACACATTCTGCACATCCTTATTTACCCACTTTCCATTGCCTTCTCTTTGTCCTCCCTTACTACTTTTGCTTCTTTTCATTCTTTGTCTCTTAATATGTATTTGATACTTATATCACCTATATCTTGCTTTAAAAGCCCCATACGCAGCTTTAGCAGCATTTTCTCATTCTGCCTTTAACTTAGTCTTTCAAAGAACATGCGTTTTTCATCCTTCTCAGTTAGGCAAACATGCCTGTAGCTACTCTCTCCATGTACTTGATCCAAAAAAACCCCAAAAAACACCCCAAACCAAAACCAAAACCCCAGTATGAAGATATTTTCTTTCTCATTTGCCCCCAAACTGAAGATAATTTTACTGAACCGAAAAACAGTATATCATTGGCAGTCCAAAATATCTTTTGGGAAAGTTATGGTTTGAATGAAAAGAGATTTGAGGATGAGAACTATCCAATAACCATAACTTCACTGCTTTTGACCACTACTTCCTTCGTAAGACGCTCTACTCACATTCCCAGCTAATTTGAATATAATAGGCTGGAGATCATCACCAGAGAGGCTGATGTGATGAGAGGCTAAGAAATACCCCTTAGATGGAATGTTTTCAATCTACTGTGAATTACCTTACAACTATTATTAAAAGTCTAGAGTTAAGCCCCTCTAAGCGGGCTTTTAAAAATATAGCTCATTTTCTCTAAATCCCCAGTTTTCCAATACTGCCTTCTCCCTCTTTCAAGGCACAGATTATTTTCATATAGAAGTCTGGGCAAGTGAAAGGAGTAATGTTGGCAGATCTAGATACTGGCATTGTCTATTCATCTCAAAACTTGGATAACGGCATTGGAAAGTTTTTCTTTGTACTGTGCATCCCCAGGCCTCTCTTTTCTTATCTAAGAAGGCCAGCACCACTTAGCTCAAGAGGGAAGATAGTCCACAGACTATTCCTCCCTTGGATTCTAAAAGGACTTTATGCAGAAGAATGGAATAGAATTACAGCAGAGTCTGTGATGAAACCTTTTTTATTTGTTTGGCTTATGGTAGCTTTCAGAGCCCAAAACATGTACTTGAAGTTATACAAGTTGAAAAGCAGCCCCTGCCTTGGAAACGTTAAGTACATAGGTCAATACTCTGGAGAAAAGAAGAATGTTCGTATTTCACAGATGACGAGTTGAGGCTCAAAAAATCAAATTCAGATTTCTAGAGGGTCTTTGACATCTAAAGATACAGGAGGATTGTCAAAATTCAGTAGTTCATCAAAATCACCTAGACTCTCTGCATCTTTAGCTGTCTGCATACTTTTACTACTTCTACCCTAAGTCTGGGATTCAGCTCCTCTGATTTTACTCATCTAGAAGTGAGGTGTGCCGAACAAATTAGTTGTCTAGATACCTTCCCTAGACTGTAGGGAAAGAGAGGTATCTTCATACGACAATTCAGCCAATGCTGTATGGTTCATGAGAACTGACTCATAATTTTCATTAACTATAGAGGTTTGTCAGTCATGAAGCAGCAGATCACACCTGTATCTCACAAATCTCAAGGCATTGACTCATTTCATAAAGCAATGAGAGTAGACAAGAAGTACCCTCCCTAAGGACACGGTAAAGTTGGAGACTCCATATGGTAACTCAAACAGCTAGACAAGAAAAAGGTTGTATCAACTCTGGGTATGACCCCGAGCTATAACTAATGTGATAGGCGCCACACAGGCAAGCGTGGGACTCAGGATGGTGCAGCCCGTAGAAGAGGGGTTTGCTCTGGGGTGCTCCCCAAGAGTTTAGGAACCCCGGGTGCACCACGGCCAGAGCCACCACACTGTGGGGTTGCCGTAGCCTCATGAGTGCACAGCGTGAGTGCAGAGCAAACCTAGTCAGCAAAGGAGAAGTGACACCGCAGACTCACACTGTAAGCATCTAGATACCTTGGAACTGCGTACTGATAGCTGTTGAATGTGCGTACTGATAGCTGCTGACTGTGCACACTGATAGCTGTTAAATGTGCAACTGTTAAACATGCGCACTGATAGCTGCTGAATGTACTGATAAGCATCCTGTTGACCATCCTGTCGGCATCCATACTGTTATCAGCTAAGACCATCTGTTCCATTGTCCAGCTGTGGTCTGGCACTGATTAATGAACTAAGCCCGGGAAGGATAAAAGAGAGTAAGCCACACACCTCTGTGTGGACTCGGACTCACCGTCAGCTGGCCTGCGGACCCGACAACCCACTCGTCAGCGGGGACGCCCCTGATGCCAACTGCCAGAGAGAACCTGAATCCTCTTGGCACAGCTCGAGCGTGGTGAGAACAATCCGGGGAAAACTATACCGGAGGGGTGGCCCATAAGGACAAGGAAAGGGCGAGAGCGGTCATTATACCGTGCATCCGAGAGCAGTCATTGTACTGTGCTTCCGTGGCTTAACCATAGAGCTCTGATATGTGTGTGTTTTTGATTCTTCACTATACTTCTTAGCTTTGTTATACTTGTAGATTGTCTGCTGTTAATGGTTTAGTGTTGTCCAGTGTCCGTCATATGTGTAGAACCGCTTAGATCTAATAAATTCTTACATCTGACAAAGAATGATCTCTCGAGTTCAGTGCAACTAATCCCAGAATACGAAAGAATCCCGGACGCCCCTCTAGTGGCGCGTCACATAATGAGAAGAAATTCCGATCTCTAAGGTCACAGGAAGATGAGACCACTAACAAGACAAAAGTTGAGCTAATGGGGATCATCCCTCTAGCCACATGCAAGCAAAAAAACACCTCTAGTAAAGTGAGGCATTTGGATTAATCCCAGTAGTAATGCTGTCACGCATTTAATTATTAATTGTATGCTTGGGCTGTCATCTACTTCAGGCAATAAGGTTGTGGGGCTATCACAAGCCTTCCTGAGCTGCATCTATGATTTCTTGGAAAAAATGTCCTTTTCATGCTCAAAATTATAATCTGTTCATGAAGCTGCTGAATTACTCATGTTTAGGTTTAGGTTATATTCCTACAATTCCTATACATTCCTATATTCCTAGCCCGCGTGCTTAGATTCCTACTCTGGGCTGGTTGCTCAGCAACATAGATCCTCCCTCAGCCCCCCTTCACCAAAGACAGTGGCTGGTTTTTATTGTCGCTGTTGTTGTTAATTTATTTCCTGTAAAGAAGAAACTATTTGTTTTAACTTAGCTTGGTTGAAAATCAGGCACTACTTAATTGCAGCCAAAAGAGCATCTTGCAAAGATGCTGGATTTATTTGCCTGAATCACAGAAGAAGCACCTTTCCTTAAAGGTAACTTAAGTCATATCACCAATAACCAGGTTAAAACCCTCTTAAAAGGAAGGTTGCCACAATCTTTACTGGACAGAGCAAGTTATTCCGGTGCCTTTTCAGTCAGCTATGATTTTGTGAACCGATCTTTGGGGAGTACGGTCAAATAGCCTTTAGCAGCAGCTGTAAAGCATAAGATCACTGCATGGACACTGATTTCATTAGGCAGCCCTATATAAATTAGCATTACTTACTAATAGTACTGAAAAGAGGTGGGTTTTGTTCTCTCTGTGCACTGCAGTTCTAAGTGAAGAGACGCCTTCCTGTCTGTCTGCAGACAGACAACTGCCCTTTTCTGCTTTTCTGCATATAGACAATGTTACACAGGGTGAATCCCCACAAGAGTCTTTCTTTCCAGCAGAGATCACGCAGAACAGACCTCCAGATGGGGTAAAGAGAGAAAGTAGCAACCATGTGCTCTGATGAAGCTACTCTGATTTACTACAGGTAAAGGTCTAGTTCTCTTTCAGATTGCAAACCCTCAGGTATCTTCCTAGTATCTGAGCACCTTCCAGGTAAAATGCAATAAGCAACAGTGAAGTCCTAATAGACTCCTAGGATCTCTCCATCAGAGAGATTTCCCCTCTCCATCAGAGGGGAAATCTTCCTGGGTTTCGGACCTTCTAGTTGATTTTTCTTCTTTTATCTTGTTAAGTTTAAACATGGAAAGGATCTCTATTCTGCAAGTATCATTCTCATGACAGCAACACTTTTTTTGAAACAGAAAGCTTGTTTGATACACCCTAAAGATTTCTGGAGCTTGGCTTTACCTCATTTCTTCCAATACTACTCCCCAGCTCAACCCTATCCATTAAGACTACCATCACTGTGCTGCCAAAGATGTCCTCTACGTGGCTGAGCTCTTTCCCTCTACAATATCTCTAAACATTTCTTAAACACTCTGAAACCTCATAGCAGTTTCAGAGTTGATCTGCTTTAGAGAATGTATTAGCATTCAGGATCTTTTTTAGTTTTTATGGACCAGCCTGATAATCTCCCATGGGAAAAGTAAGAATTAGCTCTTTGTGAACCATACAGAAGGGGGAAGAGAGTAAAGGATTAACAACAAGAATAGAATTAATCACAGAAAACTTAGGTAATGAGTTATAAACTAATTCCCAGTGGTGCTAACTGCAGAATATTTAGTAAAATTATGGAAGGTGAAGTGATACAACTATTGCTGATACAAGCATTAAACATCCCCATTTCAACAGCAATACTAACAATTGTCCTTTCTGTGGTTGGGCATGTGGGAGAGCGGCCAGGGCTCAAGTGGGGAGGAAGGAGGAAAGCTGCAGGCTTCTGGTCTCTATGTCTGGGTGAGAGGGGGACCAAGCAGTGGTCCCAGTCTTTGGCTGCAGCACATGTTACCATCACCTTACCTCTACTTTCTGTAGCTTGCCTTGATCTAGGATGGACTTTTGTCATTGTGTGCTCATTTTTCATGGGTGAGCTGAAGAAATGCAGTCTAGATGATATTATTGTAAGAAGGGAATTAAACCAATGGTTCTTAACCATTTCCAGTTTGGGTCCATTTGCAGCTGACACCATTCCGTTTATTTCCAGGCTGATATCCAAAACGCTGCCCCAGTACAGTTAAAATTCAGTTCCAGTTCAAGCAAAAACAAGTTTGAATCAGTTTAGTTTGAGAAAAAGCAATGACTTTTGAACAATAGTTTAGGTTCAGATTCAGTTTGAGAAAAGAGTAATATTTCAGATTTCCTTTTGAGTCAGGCTCAGAAAACTCCCAGACTATTAAGCAATGCTCATGTATTATTATAGATCTGTCCAAGCAAATTCTGATTAGTAGTCCTCTGACAAACTGGAGGATGTCTCAAGTGCAGTTTCAGAGGGCTGGGTACTATCCCAGTGTCTGCACTTTCATTCATAGGCCCACTGATGAAATAGAGTGCCCTTACTAAATTTACAGATGACATCAAGCTGAGTGGGGCTGCAGCACTCCAGAGGACAAGACCAGAATTCAAATTAGCATTCAAAGTGATCTTTGCAAAAAGGAAAAACAGTCTGAAATTAAAAGGGTATGACTCAATAAGCTCAAGTGCAAAATAGTGTAGTCAGGCAGGAATGATCAGTTTCAGACAGGGCAGAGAACAACTGGCTAAGCATTCGCTCTGCAGAAGACGTTCCCAAAATCATGATGGGGCACAATGTGAACTTGAATCAACATTGTCATATTATGGAAATCAAAAAAGTTCACAACTCTAATGTTACACTTAGGTGTACGAAGGAGGATATTTTCTAGAAGGCACTGAAGGTAATCCTTCTACTTGTAAGACCTCACCTGAGATACTGAATCCAGTTTCAGGCATGGGATTCCAAGAAGAGTGTGGACCATTTGGTCTGAGAAGACTAAAGGGAACCAGAAAGCCAGAGATACAGAAAATATGACCTACCAGGGGAAAAAAAAAAAGAATAAAAAAGGAGTTGCGAAGCTCAGAGGAAAGATGTCAGGAAGACATAACATGGTATGCAAAAGCATGCTGCAAAGAACAAAGGATTAATCTGTCTGTGTGCCTGCTGGGTAATAAATAAAAGGAATTTCCTAACAGGAAGTCTAGTGAAGCACTGGAAAAGTTTGCCATAGGAAATAGTGCTATCTTTATCACTGAAGTTCTTGAAGAACAGATAAAACAAATACCTGTCAGGAATGCTTTGGGTTGAGCTGATTCTGCTTTGGAGTAGAAGGATGAGTTAAGATGACCTCTTGAGATGGCTTCCAGCTCCCTCTTAGCTCTAGTCTCTGTTCATTCCACCATTTCTGGGTACCTAGAGCAATATATCCGAAGGCAGTTAAAACATTAAAAAGTACAGCTCATATTTTTTTCTTCTAAAACTAACAAATTAATGATACTAATAAAAAAGGTTTTCTCACCAGGCTCCTTTAGTGTGCTCTAATTACAACACTGTGAAATATTTGTGCTTCTTATGGGAGCTCCATTTTCCATTGAGATCCAAACTTGTGTCACCTGCTTTTTCATAGTCAAATCTGCAGGCAGCAGTAGGCATGCAACCCAGTCCAATCTTAGTGAGACAAACAGCAAAGAAAATGCAAGCACAGCCGTTACCTTTCTTGGCTTATGCCTGTACCTTTCCCAAGCCGTTACCTTTCTTGGCTTATGCCTGTACCTTTCCCAGACTAGCAAAAGCAATCATGGATACATGATAGCATCTCCTAGCTATTAGTCTGAATACGGCCTAACTTGCCGTATCCGTTAACAAGTGTTACTGAACACATTAGCCAAAACTCATCTTTCCTGACATTTCCCAGTGCAGCTCTGGCAGGTAACGCCCATGTTAAATAGTGTTCTTTCATTGGTAGTGCCTGGTGGGTGGCTGATTTACAGACGAATTATGGCGTATCCCTGAGCTTGCTCGCGGGGAATCCAGCCCCCACGGGGACTCAGCTTGTCCTAGCTGTTCGGCTTCTGAAGGCAAGGCAGGTTTTGCCATCTCAGCTAGGCAGCAACTGCTCCTACGTTGGCAGGATCCCACTCTGGCACATAGGCACAGGCCTTTCCCTGTCATGCTTGCAAAAGGCTTCTGGAATGGTGTCTAGTTAGAGCCAGGTTACTAATAAAGAGCACAGACTTGAGAAAATATGGATGCCAAAGCAGCCCTCAAGCTACTCTCATGAAGAGAGGCATCCCAGGTCAGAGACCAGCTGGTGTTTGCGCTGCCCTGAACTGTGCTCTGTGCAAGGAGGCTGTTCCTGGCTCACTGTTGTCTGCTCAAACAGCAGCTTCACACCTCGGCATCCTTGTACATGAGTTTGTATTTCATCTCTCTTAATTGCAACCTTCCCAGAAAGCAGCAGTGACATGATCCTTGCCATGTGACTCCAAGGTAAGTGTTAGATCCCTCAATGTCAGAGTGGAAAAAAGAGTTGTAGGAAAATCAGGGTCCCACACTTGACTGGGCCTTGAATGGTATCAACTCTGTGGTCAGCTTTCAGACTACCCCCTCCTGGCACCCAGAGCCCTGCTCCTGGGATGTAGCCATTATTTTGGCCTATTACTGAGCATAGAATGGGTAAATCTCTGCTACTCCAGAAAAACCTCATGAGCAGGCCAAGCAATCCACTGACCTTTTAGATCCAGAACAGCAATAATTTTCCAGCCTCTATGAAGCTAATGCCTACAACATGCTCACGGTATTCAGTACTCCCAGGACTGAGTATGGGATCACATCAGAGCTGTCTTTCTACACCTCCAGAAGTTAGCTGTTCGTATAATTCCAGGAATACACTGTTCACTTACATCTGGAGAGAGAAAGAAAGGAGAAGAAAAAAGAAAAGAAAAAAAAAAAAGGAACTGGTTAACCTACCCCAGTCCTTCTGACAGCCAAAATATAGAGTAAATGTTGGGAGGGCATGTCTCAGAAATTTTGTCTTTTATATGCAAACACAGAACTTACAGTTAAGACTGGATTAACTGGTCTGAATTAATAAAATAATAATTAATCCCTGAATATTTATAACCTGAATATTTATTATATTTAATACCTGAATATTATATTGAACACCTTTATTATATTTAATACCTGAATATTTATTCAAAAATCAGATCCAGCTTGAAACTGCTATGAGGTTCACAGCAAAAATAAAGGCTCTCCATCTCCATTACATAGGTCTTCTTTTTTGCCCAGTACTGAAATACCTTAGCTGTCTGGGTTCTGTCTGAGTAAAACCCAGTCACACTGGAACGACACTAGAAAGCCCTTACACATACATTCACATTTTGCACTTTTGGGAAATTCAGGTAAATGGGAATGCGGATTCTTTTGCCTTTCAGAGGCTTTCTTGTCTTCAGTAGTTTTTCATTTTCTGAATATTTCCCTATTTCTATATAGAGAGCAAATGGTAAGGATGTGCCATACATATTAACCACCAGTGAAACTAGGTTGAAAGAGAAAGCTTTTATTGATTACGTTGCAAGGGACATAGAGAGAAGACAGCTCCTTTTAATCAGGAGAAGGAAGGAAGGTTGTCCTTCCTTTCTGAACATCACTATTGTAATCCTGATAGTAAAACTCCCAAGACCATAGAGAACTGTCAACACATAGCACTCATCAGCCAATGGTATCTTTCTTAGGCATGAAAGTAAGTGAAAACTTAAACTAATGTCATGTTTTCCCGAATGAGACTCACCGTTTAAAAACTGTGAAGACGGATTCAGAACATGGACCTGTTTAATCAGTACAGTGCTAAATTAAATGTTACGGCAACCCTGCTGCGTTGCTGCCCAAAGGCAAGCCAGTATCTCACTCGCAATGATCCTCCTCACAACATCCTTGCCCAGCCATATAGGAGGTCCTCTCTGATAAAGAGGGATGAAACATACAAGGGCAGAAGAGAAGGTATTTCCTTCTCCAAGATATAGCGGTGAGCATTTTTCAGAGGAGAAACGGCTCTCAAGCCAGCCATGAGTGGAACAATTTTAGACCTCCCAAAAAGAGGTGCTGACCCTGAGAGACAAGGCAGAGTTACAGCCTGCCTCATCACTAGGCAAAGGAACAAAACAACACACCACAGTAAAATGCTTCCTCGGAGAAAAGAAATTTCTCTGAGGTTCAGCAAGAAGAAAGCCTCATGCCTTGAGATAATCAACACTGCACCCAAGGCATGAAGATTTCCACTGCTGTGAGGAAGAAACCATCTGTTCCCCCCTGCGGAGGAAAGCTCAGCATCTGGGAGTTCCTGAATCTAAGGCATAGATAAAACCATATGTCAGTAACATGCAAGAATGAATCTCTACCTACACCACAGACATTCAAGGGAGAATTAAGTGCCTTTCACCACCTTTCAAAAATGAAATAAAGAAATACCGTTTCCCAGGAAAATATTCCCCCTTCTCCCAAAAGAAGGGCCTGAATTTTCCTTCCCAGGCACAAGAATGAGGGAGAACTTGAGACAAAAAATATATTTCTGAGGCAGAATGGCCACAGGGAGATGAGAATGTAGCTATAATGGGCCAGGGGTCTGCAAATTCCACAACATCTATCAAATTTAGGTGTGAAAACAAAATTTGAGTGTATTGAATTTACTTATGAAACAAGATTCCCAAGTGATGACTCAAAAAAATTTAAAGACTAAGAGTGACTCGCAAAAATGAGATTTGTTACAGTAACTGACCGTGGAGGAAAGTTTCTGACTGTGATATGAGAAAAATAAAGTTTTATCTATTGAGTCACAATTTACCCTCAATGTTTTAATTTTAAAGGATACCAGGAGATAAAATAAACTAAAACATAAAACACCTGCCACTGTGTCTTTCGTTTATGTGGCCCAGAAGACAAATGTTTTCACTTGTCAATATTGGTAAGGATTTTCAGCAGTTAACAGCTTCCTCTGTGTTCTTGTCATGTACTCCACCCCTTCCTTTCACCCCTCAAAATATACATGCTACCTCTGATACAGGCCCTCTTGCACTTTGCTTTCAAGGTCACCTTCAGGTGCTACCCTAGGCATATCCACGAAGGCTGTGTGAAGCGGCCATCTTATACTGGCAGCAATGAAAACAGAAGGGTGACAGGGGGTCTCAGAGGAATGTCCAATTATTATGATTATTTTGAATATCTATCACATTCCCTCCTCAAAGATCTCAGAGTCTTTTATGGATATAAATAATGTAAGTTCAATATCATTGTTCTTATTTTACAGGCAGGGAACTGTAAGAGAACTGGCCAGCAATTTGTCCACGGTAACGCAGAAAATCTGCTAGAACTGGACTAGACCTCCATTGTCATTTCTGTCTTTAACCCTAAAAACATCTCATTTTCATGAACAAAAGAGCGAGCTTTTCAGAAAGACCAAATTAACGGTGACTTAAAATTGTTATAATATTGGTGTTCTTTAAAATATCACCACAATTTTCATGGTCACAACAGGGAAGGCAGAGGCTGCACAGGCACAAGAACTGTGTTGCACCATCCATGAACAGGGCTGAATAACTGCAGAGGGGATGATAATAAAGGACTTGGTGCTACAGATAAAGGATTAGCTCTACCACAAGGCATAGGTTTGGGGCACATCAATACAAAAGTTGTCATTCTGATTTATAGAAAGTGGTGTAACGTCCATGATAACATGTGCTAAGGTATCCATGCAGAGGGCTAATCCTGACTTGTGGTGCCATTAACAAGATAAGAACAGGCAGGAACTGCAGGACGCTACAGTTAATGAAAG
Source organism: Struthio camelus (assembly GCF_040807025.1). Lineage (NCBI taxonomy): Eukaryota > Metazoa > Chordata > Aves > Struthioniformes > Struthionidae > Struthio > Struthio camelus. The sequence continues at coordinate 107,107,441 of NC_090944.1, forward strand.
GGGAGTAATGCCAATGTAGATGGCTCACCCTCACCTGGGGCACCACTAGCAGGATAGCACATGAGAAACTGTAGGACACTACAGGTAACACAAGGAACGTACTAGCTTGACAAAACTGATGACCAAGATAGAAATTGCCAGGACAATGATATCATAAATACTAAATAAGGGTATAAAGTCCACAAAATCAGTGGTAGTGGGGAAAAGTTAAACAGAGGTGGGCTTTTTGTGGGAGGGAATAAGGGGAAGAACATGGCTGGAGGTAAAAGGGAATGTGAAGTGAAGCCAATCAAATGATCAGGGCTGTTTGGGTGTCCTGTCAAGCAGCCCTGCACCTGCTCAACACAGCTTGAAGCAGAACAAGAAATCTGTGGCTGCTGCGATCCTACTTGCATCTGATCTGCTTTTGTGGTTGGAGGATATGGGGTGCTTAACCTAGTGTTGACCAGGGAACACCCGGAGGGCACAGATAAAGCATCCTTGCATGCTAGCACGATATACATGTGTTCGCTGCTTCCCTTATTTCACAGTTGCCAGGGCACTGACATTGAATATATACTGAAAGCAATCACAGACCTTGTGCGTCTGAAAGACAATGACATTGGATCGAAGAGACTGCCTTAAATCAGCAAATGGTTTGCCCACCCTAAGAACACTGCATGAAGTCACAAGAATCTTACAGCCTAAGAGATGTCAATAAATTAGAAAGGATTCAGAGAAATGCAACAACAAATGATTAAGAGACAGATGGACTGAGTCCTGAAAAAAATAATATGAAAAGAACTGAATAGCTGGGATAAGAGGAGGTCATGCAAGGCAAATACTGCAAACAACAAGGATAAAATAAATCATTTAGGATTATAAAAAGAAATATAAACCATTGCCACTGAATAATACTGAGCAGAGGAAAATTCAGTCAGCAAATTTGGAAAAAATTTTTCTTTTCAGGTCCAATAGGTTGAAGAATAGCCTCCCAAAGGACATGATGGATACTGTATGGCTTGAGGAAATTTAAACTTAAGATCACAAAAATTCAGAAGAATAGATGGCAATAGAGAAGTAAAATCAGTCTGGGAGTAGGGAGTGAATTATGTGTGCTAATTGACTTCCCTATTTCTCATTTCTCTTTTTGACATCTTTATTGTGGCAACAGTAGGGAAGATAGTATATTTATGTTTCGTAGTTATTATTATTTGGTGTATATGTTGAAGGGAACTTCCCTTCCTTGCTAGCTAAATATTCACCAACAGATTGTTTTTCCCTCAGAAACTTTTGTGTTTTAATGACACTCTTTCAAATGTTTTGAAGTTGTGGACTGATCACAGGTATTCTAAAGTTCAACCTGAGCATCTTAGAGATGTTAATTATTTGTATTGCTTGATTGGGTGATCACTTGTAAGGCGAATATGAGCATATGGGGATTTAAATTTTGATTTTTTTTTGAAAAAAATTATGTATGTACCTTTGAAATTTGCCAAATTTGTGCCAATTGCATAACATCTGGGTGATGACATAAAGTGAATACACAAGGGACCTGCACTTAATCTTCATAGAAATGAACTGATTAAATGTATTTATTCATGGAAGCCTTCTTGCAATGTTTACCTTACTCTAATTTAATTATACTGCACACTCTTTCCTGCTGAGCAATAAGGACGGCTGTAATTTTCAATAGTCATACAACAAAACAGCAGATTCAGTTTTGATTTTGGGGGGTTCTGGAGCAGCCCTGTGGCCAAAGTTCAGGACAGCATTTAAACCCATGCTTTTCCAAGACATCAGATATCAACTATTTTCTCCAAATGAAAGACACGTTTAATTGCATCCCAAACATAGGCCTTAAGACTGTAAATTCTTAACTGTGAGCAAATGGGACCCAGGGCTGCCTGATAGCACCATAATATTCTAATATAATAATTACATTATTAGTCATAATTATATAATACAATATTATGCTGTTAAAATCTTCTTAATGGAAAAGGCACTTGAGGAAAGGGCATCTCTTGAGGAGGCAGAACAAGACTGCCTATAACTTCTGATCTATATTCTGCAGTCCAAAATAACCTAGCCGTTTCCCTGAACCAAGGTATGCGCCTGCACTAGACTGCAGCATGCTCAGCAGTAAAGGAACAAAAGATACAGGAACAGTTTTCTGTAAGAACTCCAAAGGTATATTTATGCTGTACCTACTACATCAGCTAAAATAAGAAGGACAGCCTGATGCTGATCAGTTTAACCAAACAGAGTTTAAAGGGCAATATTAAAAACTTATTTGAAAGAATGAAAGAACGATTTTGTCAGCTCAAGGCCAGAATCCATTGCTCAGTTGTCACTCCAGAGATTATTATATCCCACATGGTCAAGCGATTCCATTGTTTTGGGATAGTACGTTCCATTTTAAGTATAAAGCATATTACCAGGTGTAATATAGAAATGATTTGTCAGTGTTAGCCTCCCTGCTCCCTTAAACTGGCCTGTTTAAAGCATTCATTGACTTTCCACTTAGTCAGCAAGAAGCCACATTCTGTTCTCATTTGCCTTAAGGTAAAGTCAGAATTACTCCAGCAACTTTACGAGAGTTACACCTAATTTCCGTCAGTGCAACTGGAGGCAAGATTTGGTCCTTGACATTCAGATACTGTTTGCATACAAAAGAGCCTACTATCTCTATAACGCTATGCCATAAGAGAGAAAAGTTATACTGTAAATAATAACAGTAACTGAATAATGAGAACTCTATAGCTAGATTTGGCATGCAGATCTTTCAATAAGAAGCACTTGCTGAGGTACTCACCTCAAACACTCACAGACTCAGATGAAGTGCCTCTTCATTATTACTGAAGCAAGTATGCAGAAAGGAGCAAAATCGAACCTAAATTACCTAGTTTTGTTTTGTCTTTTTGCATCAGAAGGGAGTGCCCACAATTAAGTCTATGAAAGCTGAGATTGCCCATCATCTCTGAAAACCAGCCCAGACCTTTAAATCCCTAACTTCTACTCTGTTTCTAAATTTGGATTGTATGACTTACCTAAGGACACAATGAGGATGAAAACTCCAAGCAAGGAAATGCTATTTTGGACATATACTAATTAGCACTAAATAAGCTAGCTTGTCTACACAGCCTTGAGTGTTACTGATAATGTTAGTTCATTCCTGGAAGTGGTACACTCTTTTCGGCATGGTCCTCCAAGCAGATCAAATCAGTCTGACTTTTCTAATTGTTTCAAGTGCAGTGAGGACACAGGCAGGGCTTCACTGTGTCCAAGACCCACATTGGGTCATTTTGAGACTGATGAAAAACCCATGCACAGCAGTGTATTGCTCAAATAGCCCATGTAGAGTACCCTATCTTGGAAGGTGGGAAGTGAACTCAGCTGCCCTAAATCCTAGAGCAGTAGTTCAAGAGTGGACAGCTTAGTTATTTCCCTTTTTTAATCAGTCAATTATTTTGAACAGCTAAGTGGTCTTTGCAAAGCCAGAAGTGGAGATGGGTAATTTCAGCATTGCTTCACTGAAATGCCTGTAGCTCAATATGCAGCACACTCTCTGTGTCTGTGTGTGTCTGTATGCAAAGACAGGGAAGTAAGAAATATATTCTGCAGGATCTATCTAATGACCAAAACACCAACATGTTCAAACAGCACAAAACCTCCACTTGTCATACTATGCCATGGTATTAGGGTAGGAACTGACTGACAAGGAAGAGAGCATCCGACTGAGTCATGAACAGCGCACTCTGCATGAATCTCACGAAAGCTGGGCTTTGAGAGATTGAACAGCACCTATGTCATTCATCTCAATCATGACTGTGACAGCTCTTCCCTTCATTGATTATGGCTAACAATGGCTGAGCGAACCGGAGGAAGAGGATAACTGGTTCACAGCAGGCAGGAGATTGACCTTGTTTGGAAGGGTAACAGCAAAATCGGTGTCCAAAGAAACAGGCACTTGAATAAACAGCAGCTCCTTTAATAAGGGAAATACTTTGCACAGGAAAAGGTCTCTCAGAAGAGGAATGACACATACTTGTCTCTACTCTCCAACAATCAACCTGAATTGTAGCCCTTTCTTCTATCCATGCACTCACGTGCATGCACCTGTATTTCCTCTTAATATTTCATTGGTGGCAGGAAGGATCCGCTAAACTCTCCCCTTTCTAGTGCCTGGTAGACGATGAACTGATAGGCTTGGACAGCTGTGGCCCAGCCTCCCTTAACCTCCCACATTAGGAACTCCAGCACAGCCGAGCTGAAGCCCTCAGAGCTGCGTGGCCAAGTGAATGAACAGATGAATGAGGTTGTTGTAAAAGAGCCATCCACTGCCTACTTCTTGCTGCTCCTGGGTAGGATAACATGTGTGAAACAATTATGAGGACTAGCTTGTCTTCCCAGGTAGCAATAGATTAAGTTGCCTATCTGAAAGAATCACATCAGCATGCTGTGCAGAGAAAAGCCTTTGGGTTTGTTTACTTGTTGTAATCCCTGATAAAGGGATCTTTTCTATTTAAGACTTCCACAGTTCATTCCCATCCTTATTTCCATGCATTTCCACACATGTCAGAGCCTTAGAGCTGTCTTGAACACTAAGGGAGAGGTCCATTTTCAAGAAAACATCCAGTGCCTTGCGAGTCTATTTGCCACTTCATAACCTTGTAGCTATCTATCCAAAAAGAGTTAGCTATTTTTTGTACTAATACACTGTGATCGGGAACACTGATGCAAGAGGAAACTATCACCTGCACAGCAAAGGAGATGTTAACATGGGATGATATGAAAAGTGACATGGAGCTATGAAAGGCTATATCTGGACTGCAGTCATAAGTGAAATCACCTCAGCTTGGCTGGGCTGCCATCTTCTCTGCAGATATCAGGATAGCCCCATACTTTACCAGCCTTATGCGTTCAGCCCCTCCTTGACACATTCCTAATGGGAACATGAGACTGGTTTGGCACTGAGCCACAAAAGTTAGATCTCTCTCTGATGCACAGAGATGGAGAAGGAGGTTTGAGACAGGTGTCACTCAGGCTGGAAAGTTCAGCGTCATATGGAGATGTAGATAGTTTGAATGTTTAGGCGAAGTTAAGTAATATGTCTAAAATCTCAGAACAAACTATAAACAAATACTGTCCTTTGGGAGGAGGGAGGGAAGCAGAGGGAGAATAATCTAAAAATCTCTTCCCTGTTAACATAATTTTGGAAGAAACTTTAAAAATAGAAGAAAAAAGAAGAAAAAAAGAAGACCCAGCTGTCTGTATCTCCGAGAGCTAATGGACTAAGAGAAATGACAGGCAGAGTATAATTTAAAAAGCTGTATTTTACACTTTGGTTAAAAATTTGTGTATGTGTGAAACATCTATCTATAGAAAGCCCCTCTGTATAAGGTCATGCCTGTCTGCCAGATACAGCAACATGTAGGGCAGAGAAAAATGTTTTGAAGCTTCCTAGGAAACTACAGTTCTACCTTAATGAAATCCATTATAGACCTCTGCTTTCAGTATGGGAAGGCACTTTCAAAACACGTCTAGCAATGAAAATGAAACTCTTCCATGAAGTGTAAAAGTTGTGACAACCCAGCTACAGACAGAGATGACAAGGTTTTGCCTGCCACAGACAGCTCAGATAACATCTTAAAGTGTACTGGAGCCACAGGGACTTACAGGATTTCAATCAGGACTCAGTGAAATCAAGTGCAAATGAATATGCATCAGCTGTACTATACATGTATTTCTGACAAGGTAAGGAATACATGCGAATGCTGTTTTCTTGGCATTATCTCTTAAAACGTAAGGGACGATTTTTCCCATGCTTCAGTTCCCTCTCTGTAAAGGGAGGTCAATAAGCCTTATTTATGTGCCTATTTTTTATAGCACACGTTTCCTGCTTAGTACAATGGAAAACTAGCTTTACCTGGAGGGTTCCAAGTTAATAAAGTGGAAATAATAAAAAAATGTGTAATGATGCTCGGAGTTAATTCAAGATGGTGCCTCCTGCTGACTTTATTAGCTCTGTTGTTTGCCTGGAACAAGTGCAATCACCCTCAGCTGAGAGTTAGCGTTTTACTTTCGACATTTTGAAGACACAATTGGTGAAACCTATTATAAATAAAGGAGAGTCAAGCTGATCTACTTTAAACAAGGTACTCATAAAACTGAATCTTTTGCCAGGATTAGATCTCACTAGATTTGCAGAACTGTGCATCACAACTGCCATGCCCATAACATTTCTGGTTCCAAACAGGACTAGTAGACCTGAAGTTGAAATTCCACAAGGGAAAATATTTGGTCAGATGCAAAGAGGTCTGGCACACTTTCACCTGGAAGGCCATTCTGATGAGATTTCAAATTCATCGTTACATGTTTAATAGCTTTGGAGCAGGTTCAAACAATCACAGCCCAAACACCAGCTCAATTTTTCCACTGTGATGGAATTAGTGTCGTGAAGTTGCAATAAAAGCAGAGGATCCTCAGGTTCTTTCGCCTATCCCGTGTGACTGTGGACACCCAATTTGAACTCTTTGCCCGTTTGTAGAAAGGGGATCAGAGCTTCCTACTGAACTCCTGTGTGGTTTTAATGAGTGTTTCGGGATCTTTTTGACCATCACAACCTAGCAGTGCCTTCTTTCCAGAGAAATGGAAGGAGGCCCTTAACAGAACAACACTATGCTCTGTAAATCTGCTCTGAAGTTTGCACAGCATTGACCTCAGACACCAATGCACAAAATGACTCTGATTTTCATCTACGGCAAAGATCATAATGCTAGGGGGATCCTCTGCAGAGCCACTTATATCCAAAGATATAAGTATCAAAAGATCAAAGGAAAATAGAAGAAATTGTTGTCTTTCTGGCTGCTGCAGATTGATCTCTCCAGCTTATCTATAAATTCCAATTCTGCCAGTGCAAAGACTGAATTGTTTGGGGCATTAGAATAACAGTTTTATGCTTCCAGAAATCTCTTAGATGGTAATTCATCTTTGTTTTTATTGTCTTTGCAAGCAGAACTTAGCCTCATAATTTCCTTTCCTCTCCCACATATTCATATTCCAGACCTCCAAACCCAAGTAATTTTATTATTGATGAACAGAATTTGTATAATGTTTATCAATATATTTGATCTGAAAATTAATAAAACTTATATCATAATTATTTTTTCACCTAATACTGATATACAGCTCCCTCCAACGTGGAACAGAGTAGTGTCCTGAAGATGTTTCACAGATTGGGAGTGGAAGAGAAGCTTGCAACTGACAGTGACCATGGCATTCGGCACTAAAAAAAAAAATTTAGTTATCCATTTAGACCCTGAATTCAGCAGCCAAGCTAAAATACCGTTACTTTTTCAGCAAGGACTTTTAGCCAATTATAGAAATTGTATAGCACTTATTCTGTGGACCCATTGCTCAGTATAGACAGTTTTGGCTCCCTCCTCCCTGAACAGTTTTTCAACACCACCCCAGCAGGTTTTGTACCTTCAAATACCTGTCATGCTACAGCCACAGTAATGCAACACATACCATCAGTTTCACACTATAAAGACATCTCTCTGATGGGCTGCAACATCTGCAACATTCGCTCACTTTGCTTTGGACATTTCAAACTGAATAAAAGAAATTACAATAATGATTGTGTCCTAGAGACCACCCCCCCCCCCCCAGCCCCCTGTCAAAGGAAGAGGCCCAGAGGAGACCCAGAGCCAAGTGCTATCAAGTACGGATGCAGGCATTTTGTGTCACTTAGCCTGAGGGCCAGAAAATGGTCCCTGGCTATTTTATTTAGCAGTAGAAATGAAGCCTCTGAATTTCAACAAGATTGCAGCCTGGCTGGCATAGTAGTGGCAGGACTGGCAATATCTTTGTGTTAGACTTCTTTGAATCAAGTAAGTGGAGACAGAATTCATTTTTCTCCTTTGCCATCATGTTTGGCAGATGATCTCAGCTCACTGTGGATTTTGAGTTGGATTTAGGAGATTTACTTTTCTTGTGATAAAAGGATAATCTCCCTTAAAGATTCCCCCTCCTCTTTCACTGCTCATTCTTTTTAAATAGCAAGCAGCAAAAATAAAAACTAACCTTGGGGAAAAAAAAACAAAAAAGAAAAGTTGGGGGAGGAGGGAATTAAAATAGCTCATGTTTAGTTTTGGTCTTTGTATTGATAGGGAATAAAACAGTATAACATAAGAAGTGATTGAGTTATCTTAAATCATGCCTCCATGCAGAATAGAAGGGAAAAATCACTTTGAAATCTGGGTTACCCGGAAATTTATTATGTCAGAAAACATTGAATCTAAGATCTAGTGCTCATGTCAATCAATTTTATTTTTTCACATACGTCGGAAAATATGTCTTTTCGCATGTGCAATATTTAATTAGACCTTCATGAGATTTTAAAGCAGGCTCTAAGGATTTTCATAACTCCATCATCTTGCAAGTTCACATGCCAAATTTACATAAATGGAGACAAAGAGATTAAAAAGGCGAGGAATATAATGAAAAATACTGTCATCTAAGACCTTAGGAGGAACAAAAGGGATAAGAGGAAAAGATCTTTAAGAAAAAAATATGAAAAAAAGAGAATTAATGAAAGAAATATGCATGAAAAAGATATTTATAGAAGAACTCATACCTGCTGAATGGCTAATGATAATAACAGATTTTTTTAATCTATACATCTTGTACTTCAAGGAGTAAAGGAAAGTTCATTATTGTAATTTTGCTAAAAGCAGGAAGCTGAGCCATCAGCTCTGGCTTGCCTAGTGAGGGCTGTGATTGACTCGATGACAAAAACAGCATGTCAACTGGAGATAAACGATGCTCTCTCTGATCTCCCAAATACGACATTTATTTCCTGCTGCCTGCGCATCCACACTGTCTTCAGACTTTTGTCTCACTGAAATGATGTTCTTTCTTGTTGATTGCAAAAGAGTTGAGATAGCATATCTTACATAAATATATACAGGCTGTCGATAAACAGTCTACCTCACATTCCTTTACTCCTGAATTCAATTTCTCTTTGAATCATGAGATCCCTCAGAATTCAGTTCTTCCTCATGCTAAAGCCAGGACTGCTGACAGACATCGTATTTCTGATTCAGGAAGGATGCTTGGATGTGACTCACCATGTTTCAGCTATCCACGCTGAGCCTAGCTGAGGCTGGAAACCGCTTTCCTTGTGCAGGGTCTGTAGTCCTAGTCGGTACCCAAAGCATGAATAGATTTAGATAGACAGTACAGAAGGTTGGCAGAAAAACCGTAACAAAAACAACTTGAAGTGATTTGTGTACTTTTCAAACAACAGGTCAGTAGCAAAGTCAGGGACGTTTGAAGGTCAAAGGAAGAGCCACGGATACAAGCTGAAGAGGACACTGTTGTAGATGCATGGCCTTCCTCCAGCGCCCCTCAGAGCCAGCTTTCAGCACAGCACCTGCAAAAAGGTGACTGCACCTCTCCTTTTCTATCTCCAGCATTTTATCTCTTTCGATTCTGAGTCAATACTCTCACTTACTCCTCCTAAGGGAGACCTAAAGAGACTTCACCTTCTTATGAGTTCAGTGAGCAGCAGCAGTAAAAGGTGAACAAAACCCCTGTGTGTTCACGAGTCATTTCCACAGAGAGGCTATCCTCGCCCTGTGCTGCAGCAGCAGAAAATGCATTGTGTCTCACTGCCTCATCCTTCTTCCCACCCTCTTACTTTTCCTTGTGAAAAGGAGTTCTAATCACAGGTGTCTTTCAACACTGTTTCCAGCATGGAGATTACCGTTAAAAATTTGATACCCAATGGATGATGTTCCCTGTTGTCTCCAGCAAGGAACTTCCTTCAGGTCTGTAGTTCAGTATTCTGGTGTATAGGTCATTCAACAGTAGGTTAAACAATTAGAGTCAAACTACTCCCACCTTTCTCAGTCCCTAGGAAAGATTTTAAGCCATTCACTCAATCCCTTCTAAACATAAAAGTACAGAAGAGAGTCATACACAGTGACTATAAAGCATTACATGATATTCTCATGTTCTTCCCACCACACAGGGGTTTTTCTTCCAGTTAAACAAATAGTTTTTCCATGGCTTTCTTAGCTCAGGAACAGCAAAGGAACATTCTTCATTTGGCTCTCTCCTCCCACTAGCTCATGCTGGGATCAAATATGTAGGAAGCTAAATCCAGTTCTCTATAGAACGCTCTTACCAGGCTAAGTTCTTCAAAGGCATTTCATGCTTCAGAGTGCTTTCAACAACTAAAATCATGACTGAGGAAAAGGTAAGGGAACCGAAAGAAAGAAACCTGCAAGGGGATGACAGAACATCCCATAAAATAGGTGTTTTTGAAATAGATTTGAAAGATAAACATTGTCATTATGTACACTGGAGAGCAGAGACCGAGTTCATGAAAGAAGGTTAGAAGCAGTGAGTAAATAGCGGAGTTAAAGGAAGAAGAGCTAGCATTTGAGCAGGACTATGCTCCGAAGAGTCAGAAGGCAGAATGTAGGTGCAACGCAACTTCTTGTCTCTTAAGTACTCTCTGCCACAATCCTGTTCTCCTTATCCCCCTCTCTTGGTCTCTCAGCTATAACAGGGATTTTTGTCACTGAAAAACACGAAGAGGTTTATGCAGGAGTGCCAAGGAAGAATGAAGGTGATTTTCTCAATAGCATGTTGGGTTGCCTGGTAAGGATCAAGACAAAAGCAACAATGAAAATGACACCAATAGAGAAGGGAAGAATGACTGGGCCATCTGTAGATAATAAGTGAGTTTTTGGGTACCAATGGGTTCCAAAGAGAGCATAAAAGTAAGGTTTTTTAGGTGGCGTGGAAGAAGTACATGACTGAATGGAGATTTTTGGCTTATCTGCCAGCTTTTCTTCTGGCTCATTTTGAGAGTTTGGGCAAATCATTTCATCCCTCAATGGCTCCCTTTCCTCATCTGCAAATGGGGTTTAATTATACCTACTTCCCAGGGAAGCACACTTCATTAGGAGTGCAATCCACCCACATGCAGAAACCCGATGGACCATTTAAACTCTTAACTGGAACCTAAGTGATGTCTAGACCTTGTGGCTAGCCCTTTGAGCCAGGATAAATGTCACTTTCTATTTGCAAATCCTCTGGGATCCTCAAACAGGAATAAGTGTTAACAGCGCAAAAAATTCCCCTTGCTCTCTGTGTGGGCTGGGGAACGCTGCAACTACCAACACTTTATGATTCCGAGACATTAAAATTTGTCTGTTGTCATAATCCGTACGCTTGGGTTGTTACTTTGTGTAGTTAAAATCCTAACATGCTTCTGCACTGCAGCTAATTAGTGATATGCACATGGGAGATGTTACAGCCTTGTAGGCTAGTCTTTGCTGCGACAGAGTCGACAGTGATGGCAATGCAGCCTGCTCCAAAGAGGGGGGAGGTGTGTTACTCAGAACTGATTTTTGTCTTCATTAAAGTCTGTGCTTACTCACTATTTTTCCTCAAGCACGTCTACTGCCCAGGTTTATTTGAAAGTATAAAATTGACTTTTTACTGGTTGGCTTTATTGAAGCTTTTTATGCTTTTAATATATTCCCTGCTCAAGCAGAAGCTGTTGCGAAAGCTAACTCTACCATGCATCTATCAGAGCAAAAAGCACACAAGTTGTTTACTGCTTGCCCCAGGATGCCAAAGGGTTACATTTTCTAAAAGATGTAGGATGTCAGTATTGAGAATATTTGGGTTTCAGCAGCCTATGAAGACAGATAAATCAAAAATTCAGAGAAATAGAAGTCAATAGGTGGTGAGCTGCCTTGGTAACTCAGTCGAAGGTGTGATTAATAAAGGCTTTTGGTAACGTTGATGTCAGTATGCTGCCAATAATCTTCTCCACCAGTCATCCAATATAGTCTCCTTCCCCCCTCTCTTTCTTTCCTGAGCTGTCAGAAACACAGTCCCACTCAGATATCTCTCTAAGGTAGTCAGACTTCAAACTTTTAGATCAATTTCTGAGAGCTGACAGAGAACTATAGGAAAATCAGATGATTTCATCAGAGAAAACCTTTTCTATTCCAATTACTGGATTGGGCTTTCATTTTCCAGATTCTGGGAGAACAAAGCATTCAACCTGAAGTCTGAATGGACACTTTTGGAGTGGTCTTCATGCCAAACAGCAAAGATTTCAAATCAATTTAGACCTTCACAGGTCAGGAAAGTTGAGATTTGGTTGCACTATATGAAGCTTGGGATCCATTATAAAAATGCTGCACACATTCAGCCAGCAAAGAACATCCTAATAGTCCATTCTTATGCACTTTATTGGCCAGTCAGAAAAGTCCATTTCATCAGTTTTTTCTGATATGTCTGTTAGTGATCACATTTGGGAGCAGGATAATAAAACCTGATGTGCCTGTAGTGGGACCAATAAATGACACTGAGTGTTCCTGTCCACAGAGTAAAATGCTTATTCCCTAATTTTCATCCATTTGAAATACACATCCTTCATTTCAAGGAAAGGCTGTAAGAAAGGCTGTAAATTCTGCATCATCCAGTGCCCTAATTTTTATGGTGGTATCTACATAGATAAGCCCTCCCCCTTCCATACTAACAGATTGGTTGCTGTTCTCATATCTTGCACTATGCTGAGCTCAGAAAATGAATGGATCCATTTGTCCCCACTGTTTCCCTAGAAGTCATGACAGGTTTGTGCTGCTGACAGCTTAATCCACTTCCCAGCTCTTAAAAGGAGTATCCCCTGTACCCACAGTCAAAGCTATTACTTCCCTTAAAACTCAAGTCTTGGGTTTGGATAATAGTTGATGACTGAAGTCCAGAGCCTCAACAGTACTCATTATGCAGCAGTAATAATGACTCAGCTATAGATCAGGTGTGTCATCCATGCTTGATGCATTCAGAGAAGCATATCCCTCCTTGTTTCTTCCCTATTTCTGCTGTCCAGTTTTACATACACTCAGAGTAAAAATAATCCAGAAAAACTATAAATCTATTAGCAAGGTTTTTATTGTCACCTACATATTCAAACTGAATTAAAATATGCTATCTACTCGCAAAATTTGCCTTCCATGGACTGCTCCATGAAGTGTATAGCAAATGATCAAAAGCTGATTACTCATTCTCATTATTCCAATATAGTTATCTGTAGAAGATGACCCAGAAACTGAGAAACTGCTTCCTTACTAAACTTTACAAAGCAATAACCAAAGCAATACCCTGTCATACATGAACATCACCAGGGATGTTCAACAATATGATGTGAAAAAAATCCAATGTATATGACTATTAGCAGAAGGAAGGCTATATCATATTTATATCTAATAATCACAAATATTAGCCTTCAAAACTCCTTAGAAATAGTTGCTGGAAGCAGTAGGAAAAGTTGATAGAGGTATAATAGCTGTGAAGATGTCTTCTCAACAGGATTAGCTGAGCTTAGCATAGCGCTGTACATGATACCAAAGTACACAGTTGTTGCTAGCACTGGAAAATCACCTGTAATGTGGAGGTGCTTGACAAAGTACATGACAGGATGTATAGTGCAAGTACGAATCCAGTGGCCTCAAAGACTGAAAGTGAGCTTCAGAGCTGCATGGCTTGAATATGTAGAGAAAGACAGCACAGCTTCTAAAAAACTACGCAGAACCAATACATTATTTTCTTTTCAAATGTAAGTTTCTGTCCATAGCTTCTACTTCTGGATGTAGAAACATTACATATTGCTGTAATCATTTCTTTAGAAGAGTTTCGAGAAGACATTTTCCTTTTTCAGAGAAAAAAAGCTCTCCTGAGGAAGCCAAGAAGCATCAGCTGGAAAAGGACTACCTCTAGGAGAAAGCAAGAAAAGAGAAAGGGAATGAAATAGGAAATATAAAAAAAATTGAGGAGAAAAATCAGCAAACAAACATGAAGAGTTATAAAGATGCATAGGAGTAGGGAATGTTTTTGTTTAAGTTAAGGCTCATGCTTATCCTTGTTTGATGTGTCTTCACAAGTTGGCTTTTTCCTCTGCATGGCTTTTTTTTTTTAAAAAAAAAAGTGAAGCCAAAAGCGAACTAAAACATTTTCATAACAGAACATGGGTTTATTCTCCCTTCTTCTGGGTGGAAGGGGCATTGACTATGTTGTGCAAAATGGCAGCTTTTCTTCCACAGAAAGAAGTACAGTACAAGTCCTAATGAAGTTGTAGCTCCTACAGGCATCAGAGTCCTAAAACAGAAATAGTATTTTTAGTTTACAGGGAGAAGGAAGGAGTAAGAAAAGAGGGGAGAAGACAAAAGCAAGAGTAAAGCCGGCTCTTTCTGAACTCATGCAGATTTGCTGAGCTTTTTGCTGGTTTCACACAATTCAGAGATCCCTGCCCTTAAGTTATGGAGAAAAAGGTCATTTCCTATTGCCTTTGAAATTGGTTCATACCAGCACCATCAAACACACTGGAAACAGCCAGGTATGAACACACACAAGGTTTACAGTGAAGTGAGATAGAAAGCAGATGAAGACTTTTTTCCTGGCTCTTCCCAGGTTTGTAATGAAAGGTTTTCAGCACTCTAATTATAAATCAAAGCTCAAGTTCTTCTGTGAATCAGCCTTTGAAGGAGCTGCAATTTTGCCCTTTATTTAAACAGTGGGCAGAGAATGACACTCAGCTGCAAAGAATAATGCAGAGCAGATGCTCTACATTAAAAAGAAGTGTGAACAAGCTTGTGACTAGCTCAGCCTGGTGAATTTATTTTTCTCCTCCAACAGCTATGACAAAATACCACAGACAAAACTGAGTTTCACTGCCACAGGAAAAGCTGTTTGGGTCCAGCCTGTGACACAGAATTGTTGTGTGGGAAAAGGATAGATACACATACAGGATCCTTCATGTGACTTGGGCACAAGAAATATGGCTCAGTGGGTGACATACTGGGTGATGTTAACTACATTGCTCACTCTTTAATTTTACTTCTCCTGAGAAAAGTGGGGATAGTAAAAATTCTTAACACTGGGGTGCAGTGAAGATAAAAACCATGTAAGGTCATGAAGCATTCAGATGAAGCAGCAAGAATAGAAACTTCTAGATATGCGGAAGAGGAAGAGGATTCCAATTGCTCATTTTCCATAAGATGTGAAGAATTGCTTTTAAAAGTTTCCCTGGTATTATGCAGATGACTATCTCCTGCATGAAACTTGCTAACATCTGGGCAAAACCTGCCACAGTTCCCTGGGACTTTTCATAAACTTTGCCTGTTGTGAAGGTCCTCTTGTTTATTGAGCCTACTCATTTTTCCCAGTATCTAAAACTTTGAGATCATTCATTACAGGACAATTTCAATGTAAATGACACTGGGAGCAAAGCCATCTTGACATTCAGCTATTTTTCCATTCCCCTGCTTACCAAAGCAAGCTCATTATCTCTTTGGAAAGAGAGTAGACAATTGCATGAGTCCAGTTTTCTATTGCACCTCAGACTGGGTGTTAGGCAGGAGCAACTTGGCAAAAATCAATGTCAAATCAGCATGAGAAATAAATCAATTCCTAAGATACTTAGGTAACCAAACTCCATGCACTACACTTCACAAACTCAAATGGGGTTGACAGTAATTTATGTGCATAGCTCTACTAATATCAGCTATGATAAATTTGGTTTATATGAACATCAAGGGATGCTTTTGAGTTACCACATGTAAAAAAGGTTATGAGAAACAGTGATCAGCATATCTACTTTACCTGACAGTTTCATGCATTTTAATCTTTTTCTTAATTGCTTTGCTAGACATTACAAACTATCCTTATCACAGAAGCCTTGGGAAGATCTGCCCCAAAGTGGCAAGTTTCTGTCCTCAGGGTGGCCTGAATGCTTATTTTGACATTTGTGTCCAACTGTAGGCAGTCTTTTCTTTCAGCAGAGGGAAAAAAACCCCCAAAGCCTTGCTTATATTGTTTGCATCACTCATAAGGAGCCCCCAGGAAAACACGTGGAGAAAAATCATTGCCATTAGTACAATTTGAGGTGCAGAATGATTGTAAGAAAAGAGAATCACACTCAAGTCCTGCTATGAAGACAAGATCTGTCAGATTTAATAGCTAGATTCTAATATTCCTCTCATCTGAGAATGACAGTTTCATTCAAGGAGATAAATAAGAATTTGGTTATAGAATTGGGCAGAGCAGAGGAAGGAATGTCTCCATTTTTGCCAGGTTTGTTATTCTCTTTCAGCAAAAAAGAGAAATGATTACTAGAGCCTTTATTCAGGCAAGATTACAAAGGGAGGAAAATTAAAAATGTGATGCAACTGTTGGAAATGCTAAACAGGAAAATTAGCTGATGTGCAGTGCATATTGAATATTCATATTTCCACTGTGAGAAAAGGAATCAGTCCTACATGTAACAGAAAACAGCCCACTTCAGATGGCCTCAGGTGTTAGTTTTGAGCTGATATATAAGCCTCTAATTTATTAAATGACATAAAACATTTTTTCCAACATATCGGGGTCTGATAAGTACCATAGGATCACAGTGAATATGATCCCATTATGCTGGAGAATAAAAGCAAATCAACTATTAAGAGTTAGAGCTGGTAAAGTAACTCCTCCTTCTGATTCATATAGATTCATTTTTAAAGGATATTGTTCACCCTGCCTCTTTGCAATTATTTAATATGATTTACATGGACTTACACAACCATAGGGGTAGCTTATTGTCTCATATGAGGCCTACTGACCCCTGCAGATCTGTGCATGCCTGTGTCTCTTCCTGCCTTACAGTACCTTTCTGTGGTGGTAGAAAGGGTTTTAAAGGGTTTGGAACATCTCTTAAAATAGAATGGTTGAACGAACCTCCTTCTTGGAGATGGAAGCTATGCTTAAAGCAAAAGGGCAGAAAAAAATAATTGGCTTCCTGTAGATAACAAACTACTCACAGTATCCTCATAATTAGGGCTGGGTCCTGGAATCCAGAGAAACAATAATCAAATGATACCTGCATTTTAGAGAAGGTTTTGAGAAGAAAGGCTGAGAGAGCTGAGCCTGTTCAGCCTGGAGAAGAGAAGACTGAGGGAGGATCTCATCAACATGTACAAGTATCTGAAGGGGGGGTGTCAAGAGGATGGGCCCAGACTCTTCTCAGTGATGCCCAGCAACAGGACAAGAGGCAACAGTTACAAAATGAAACACAAGATGTTCTACCTGAATATGAGGAAAAACTTCTTTACTGTGAGGGTGACAAAGCACTGGAACAGGTTGTCCAGAGAGGTTGTGGAGTCTCCTTCCCTAGAGTTATTCAAAACCCACCTGAATGTGATCCTGGACAACATGCTGTAGAGGACCCTGCTTGAGCGGGGCAGTTGGACTAGATGATCTCCAGAGGGCCCTTCTAACCTTGGCCATTCTGTGATTCTGTTCACGTTAGTTTACAGAGAAGTCTGTTCGGGCCTGTGGATAGCACAAACCCAGCCACCAGAGCCACAAAAAACAGGATGTCCACCTCTTACCCAGCTTCACTGATAAACAGTCAGCAGGGCTGACTGATAAACAGTCAGCAGGTGGAAAGGTCTGACATCCTCATGAAGAAATTGAGGCCAATAAAATAAATACTATTTACTAATATAACTGATAAGCTCACATTTAGTACAGAACACAGTGCAACATGAAACTTTTTCTCCCAGCCCCTCCACCATCAGAAAGCCTGATCTGTAGTATGTGGAATACAACAAATCGTTTTTCCACCTCTAGTCAGTTGTTCATAGTTTGAGACTTGAGTCACCAAAAGCTAAAAGAGATTGAGAAGGATCAGGAATACCAATATAATAGTAGCTATCAAGCTTGAGAGCTCAATATTTCCTGTAAAAAAACCCCTTTGTAGGAAATCCACCTGAAACCTGCAGTTACCAGAATCTGCAATGCCAGTAGTTTCCACAAACATCTAGCAGAACAAAATCATGCCTATCCAAGTCTTGAGGAAACCAGAGCTGGTTTCTTCCCACTTACGCTTAAATAAATGATCCTGTGATTTTACTTGTTTAAAGTCATTTTTAAAATGCATTGTCCCCAGAAGTACTTAATCTCCCTTCTGTAATGACTTTGTGGCAGCAGTTTAAATTATTTGCAATTCTTAGGAAAATTTTAGTTTCCACTTTAAAAAAGGCCAATTTTTTTAAAATTAAGCACCTGTAATTTTGAACCAGACAAATGTTGGACTTACTCTTTTATTGTCCTAATACAATATAGAGTAATTGTGGAATTAGTAATACTTTTCTCACTCTTGAAAGGAATTATTTTACCTGGAACAACTTGAAAGAAACTTCTTCCCTACCCCCTTCAAATTCTACAGACTTCAAGGCATACCTTTGAAAGGTCAATACCTTACATTTCATGTTGTTTGCTTTGAAAAAAATAATAAAAATACCCTAGATTTACACAACAACTTTCATCTCAAGCAGTACAAAAGCTTTTTAAAACAATACAGCACAGATTAGGACATATCATTAAAAGAGGCATATAGATCTATATAGGTCCATATACACAAGCATGCATTTATAAATGTAACCACATATAGATGTATATTAAAAATACATAATGCAATTTGATTTTAATAGAGTGGGCAATTTGTTTTGCTATAGATTATAAAAAACAAAACACAAGTAAAACCAAGTAACTTCTCTTCCTGTAGTGGCACAGAGTCCTTGCACAGGAATGAGTTTCCCCTATGTAGATAACTTTTGGTGGAGTTTAAAGGAACTAATAAAAGCCTCCAAGAATGAATCATGGGAATGAATATAAAGTTTAAGCATGCACTTTGAGTACTTTCCTTCTCTCTGCATTACATCCTTACCCATGAACCTTTTCCCTTACTTTGCTCCCCCAGATGACACTTTGTTCTTCTCCCATGTGGCCCTTCTGACAGCCTGCCCATGCTGTATGACATACTGTACAGCTAAGTTCTTGAAGTCAGCATCAAATGAACTCTCTTTGGAGCCAGAATCTCTATAACTGCATTAGGATGGTCATACTGCTGTTAGAGATGGCATTTCTATGTGGTGTTGCATCCATACAGAACAGGCACGTTTATGCTTTCAGAGACTGCTCATAGATCTCTACTAATGCACAGAGAAGTACTTTAAACAAAATCCCATCAGATAAGACTATTGGTCTTTCTTTTTCACCCTTCTCACTACTGCATTTCTCCTCTAATACTCTTTTCAAATTCTGAATGTCCAGATCCTTCCCAGTCTTTGGGACACCAGAAGGCTTTGCTTTCACCTTCCCACATTTCTTTGTGCTATTCAAGGAAGCCTCCAATCCTGCAAGGCTTTTAGACTATGCCTAGCAGAAACTTCAAGATCTGCTGAAAGTTAGAGATAACAGCAGAAGTAGGAGAACTAGCTGTGGAGAAAGTAGACCTGGAAGCAAGCTTATTTATGCAAATCCATCACAAAAACGTTCTCACAGCTTGGATGAAATTTCCCACACAAGGTGTCCCAGGCCTAGATAAAACAAGAAGTAAGGCCAACATCAGAAAAGGAAATTAGAAAGAAAAGAGTTAGAATTGTGATTTGAAATCCATACTGATGAATTTATCCTCTTCAATTGCCAATTTGTTTTTCTGAGACAAAAGGAAGATTCTTACAACACCAGCAACATGTTTTTTCAATATAAGAAAATTCTATGAGATAGAGTGAAGCTCATCAGGTATGTTAGGCACTTGTGTCAAAGGCATCTAGAGTAGAGGTAAGATGTTCTAACAGAAGGCAGAAAATATATTCATTGTTTCAAAGTTATGACAGGTCTTCATTGCTTTCTTTTGTTTCCTTTTTATTTAAATAGAGTGGGGTTTTTTGCATTAAGTACAAATATACTCATGATTTTCCTGACTTATATGCCTTATCATATATCCTTCTGTCCTTCCAACTACCTATGAATCACAGTCTTGGGGAAATGCATGTTATTGTTTGGGAACTCTTGTAGAACCCATTGGATAAAAATCAAGCCAGACCCACAAAGTGAAGCTGAACCCAAACTTAATTAAGATTGAAAGGAAAACATTTTTTGGCAACAGATCAAGACCTATTAAAAAACACAAACATGTCCTGATATCCTTGCTCTATTAACTGGAAGAGCATGCAACACAAGTAAATCTCCAGTGTCCAAAGAAGGCACCAATGTTCAAGTGAGTCTATCATCCAGACCTTCACACCAGGCCAAACATTTAGGAGCCAGTCTCACAAGGATAATAGGGAAATGTGTTCTCAAATGATTACAAAACAGCAGTCAAGAATTACTGTTGGATTGTGGTCAAACTGGAAAGGATTTTGAAATGTTATCCCACAGACATTTGGCTTGGCCTTCGTTTTCTTAACGGTTTTAATTGACTGGAACAAGTATGCTTACAAAAATTGTGTAAAAAGCAAATTGGACAAAAATGCAAGCCCTTTGAAAGACAGTATCAAAAAATAAAAATGGTATCAAGAAACTGGAAACCCACTAGAAGCCAGTCATTATTCCAGTTCACTTCAGGGTGGTACCAAGGCACAGACAACTACAGCCAGCTTTGGATGGCACATTTTGAGAAAGCTAAAATGAAATGAGCATAAAGAGAAAAGCAAAAAGAATGATAAGATGAACAGGTATAACCTATGAGAAAAGACTAAAGGGAAATGAATTGTGTTGTGTAAGCTAAGAAAAAGACTAAAAAGAGACATAATAACATTCTCTCATTTTAAAAATAGTTGCTATAAAAAGTAGAATAATCAATAGATCCCCACAGCCAGTGAGGGTAGAGAAAGTGGAGATATTTGAAGAAATTTTACTTTAAGAAAAAAAGGTTATTTCAGTTAGATACTAAGGAAAAATTGAACCTAAATGAAGCATGGGAATAGGCTGTCTAGGGAAAACCGCAAGAGATATTTCCTTGGAGCTTTGTAAGAATGGGTTGGACAAATATCCAGTAGGGATGTTCTCAGTATGCTTGATGTGAGGTAAAGCAGAGAGCCATTTTGGTCTCTTGAGGCCTTTTCCCATTCTATACTTCTGTGCTTCACTGTTGACAAGTCTTTTGGAGATTATTTTTAATTAAAAATTTTCAGCTTAGAGATTTGTTTAAAAATTGTCTTAATATGTATGGCACCACCTGTGGTGACTGGCCATATAAACCCAATGGTATTTTTTCCTGCTCCCTGATGATTCAACATTCTCCAATATTGTACAGTGAACTTCTACTAGAAATACATTTCTGCTTTGGGTTTGAAATTCATTTTCTCTGAGAGCTGATCAAAATGGGAATGTTATTTTATGGAAATAATTCTATTAAGGTTCTAGAATTCTGACAAATTTTAAGCATCCCTATAAAGCTCTTTGGAAACAACCCTAGATGTTTATCAACTTATGTTTTCATTAAAAATTTACCAGATATTTATGAAAAACATAACATGATCATGCTTTCATCTTTTAAATGGAAAGAATGTCAATTCTACTTCAGGTAAGCATAACATTTCTCTCACACAAACGTTCACCAAAAGCAAATGAAAATTGCTGCAGCCAGGACAAAAGCAAAATACTACTTGCTCAAGATGCTTCCAGTTCATTTCTCCCCATATTAATCCTGTTTCTCATGGCAGAAACAGAAAGTTAAAAAAGAAAGGAACAGACGAATTTCACTGCCTGAAGGAATCAAGGTTCTCCCTAGTTACACTTTTGTAATGACATTTTAGTACACTGTATTGCTATTTCAAAGCCAACCCTGAGAGTGCATTACTATCAGCACACAGAAGAGCATTCCTGCAAAAGTGTACACTTTTGTAATAGCATGGTAAGGTCATCTATTACAATAGGAAAAACATAGGTTTGTTAGTATAGCTAGATCAACAATAGAACGCATATTAATATAACTAAATCAGCCTGGGATCTTTCTTTCCAGCCTTGAACAACACAGCTGTGCTAGCAGAAGCTTGAAGTGTTCATGTGGCTTGAGACATCCCAAAATAGGCACCTGACTCATGATCTGGAAGTATCCATTTGTCTCAATAGTTTATAAAGAAAGCTCAGTATAACTGGATCAGAGTCATATAGCAATCTTTTAGATGTACAAGAGAAATTGCACTGACTCTTCTCCTCACTCTAAAATAGAACAGGAATTGCTGTCACTCTCTTAATATCAAATCTCAAAGTGAGTATAAGATCAGAACAAAGCCTTGAGGACTCTTAGAAACATTACCAGTGGAGTTGTGTTTCTTTATGAGGACTGCAATCATTTACTTGATAAGGTGAAATAAGAACAGATACAGCTATGCTAAGGTACCTTAATACTTATTTGCATAGTTAACACTGATTCCCCTAAAATAATAAAATAGCTTTCAATGAAGATTGACTCCTTGTTTTAAATACAAACAGCAGAAAGGGTCCTGAAGCTGCCAGCAGTACTTACAGCGGCATTCCCAATGGCTATGAAGTCTGTGACTGCATATCGGTCCTCTCCAGAGTTGTAAGAGGACAGAATTTGTCTCTTTGACTCTAAGCCCACCAAGGTACCCGTATAGAGAAGCATCTCCCCATCATACAGCAGCAACAGGCCATTGCAGTTGTAAGAAATGGCCCATTCCATTCATTTTTACTGTGCAGTATCTTAAACTGAACTCAGATGGAGCCACCTTAGAGGTTTTGATTGCTGCTAAAGACAGCCTCAAGAAACTTACTCATTTTACTGAGGGTCCCTGAGGTGAGCATTACATGTGGCAGTTGGTTACAATAAGTCATTTAACATGAAATGATTGAGCTCGCCAAGAGCTGATTTATTCTAAAAGCCGTACAAAAGGCAAGTCAAATACAGCCCGGGAGAGTGGGAGGAAAGCTGCCACTTCACACCTCCACACCACCGCACTACAAATGTCTGCGCTAGCAGAAGTCTGACCTGCCCCAAGCACCTGCCAGCTCTGCGCTTTGAGATCTCTGTCAGAAACATTTGATTCTGGGGATTTAAATCAAAAAGCCTGCCATGTTTATGACAGGTGAAACTGACTTATTTTGAAGCCTGGTTGATTTATCAAGTTGTTGGAATGGCAAGATTGTCACTTGTTGTTACCAATGACATACAGTTCAGAGGAAAGCAGGCCACCAAGTTAACTGCAGGCAAATTCACTGGGATGCCAGCTGCAATACAGACAAAAACCAACACCCTATTAATTGAGATTTTGAAACATAAGCAACTTCTGGCTGAAAGTATGGAAAAAAATCATAAAACTCAGCCAATTGAGGGAGAGAAAAAATTATGACAAGCTAGATCTAGGCAAGTTTTAGTGTCTCTCCTTTAGTCTTGCTCAGGAAGCATTGTTATGGTAGAGGACAGGGGCACTAGATGAGGCTGTGAGTTCCCCTTGCGTTAATACAGTAGGTAAGAGGTCAATGAGGTTGCACCATTGCAAGGCAGCGAAGAATCAGGCCAAAGGTTTCGATTGAATTTTGTCTGAGCCTTTAAGAGGCTCACACTTTTGAACCTTTCATAGTAAAAGCAGCATCATTTTCATCAGTTTTTTACATCTGCAAGAGATCTGTACAATCAGGTACCTGTCTACAATCTGCAGGTACACATTCATTTCAGTCTGATGGAAATTCAGACACATGAATACTATGTATGTGAAGGATGTGAGTCAATGGAAAATAACATCAAAGTCTGATATTTTGAAGTGTAAGTGAACTCAATATTCTAGTCATCAAAAGCATAGTTAGCTAAATCTTCTATACACTAATAACCAGTTGGGTTTTCATTTTTTTTGTTTCCAGGTAATATCTAACCCATGTGATCCAGGAGGCATAGGATGTCTATTGCCCTCTAGGAAAAAAATATGCTTTAAAAAATGGCATGACTCTGCTTCACTTCTCAGACACAGACAATAAATTACTCCCTTAAAAAAAGTGAAATTTACTCATGCACACTTTAAGGTGCTTTCAAACCCTTAGATAGAAGGATGAAGCATTATTGTCAAAATGAGTGCTGGTATGTAAGAGTTGAGAATCAGCTAGTTAAGTAGAGAATATTTCCCAGGTGAAGAAGGTAAAAAGAACACTCTCCCTCACAAAGCTCTCAAAATATGCTATTTGGCCAAGGTCTCATTATACAAAGCTTAAAAATACTGCATTGTTAAGACTGGATAACTTATCCTTCCTTTTACGCCAGATATTAAATTGAAAATGCTGAGGATGTTTCTAAATTATATTCTTAAGTTTCTAGAGGGGTATTGTAGGAGGAAAGGAAAGACTACAGAGACAGGTGCTAGTCACATTACTTATTGCATCTTTGCTACAAAAACCAGAACTTGATGAACAGGGAAACAGAGCATAGCATATAAAAAACCCAGACATTTTAAAGTCTTGTACTCTGAACTCATTCCTCAAAAAATTAATTTCCTCAATATGTAGACATATATAGTTACAATCTTTTCAAAGAAGAAAACAGACACAAAATATTTCTGTGCTGGATTCAAAGTTAAGTCAGATGTGCTCCTTCCCCCCCCCTCCTTCTGCTTCCTTTTTTTTCCCAAGTGCATCCTCAGAGAAAATAAAACAATATGTTGCTGCTATGTATTTCTGTATTTCTCTGGGTAACATTGTGTGAAAATTATATTTGAAAAAAACAACAAGGTTTCCCATCCCTACCTCTTTTAAGGCATCACTCTAAGGGCAAACTTTTATGCTCAGAGGCCAGTTTGTTTAGCATTCCCCCTCCCCCACAGTGTTACCTGTCGTTCCCCCTTCTTTCGATATTCTCAACTTTTATCTTTATTCGACATCAGCAACAGCTAGTAAAGGCCATTTCCATGCCGCTGGACTCTAATCGGAAGAGATATTGTCAAGGTCAGAAGAAAAAGTATCAGTTTCATCAAATGCAAGAAATCACAACCTGTTTTCCTGCAAAAACAGCAGGATTTTCCCATAGTAATACTTCCTCTCCTTTCTTATCTGGCTAACATAAGAGCAGTAAAATAGCCTGAGCAAAGAGGAATCAATCTGAACCAAAACAAAAGAAAATCACCCATCAGCCTTCCTTTACTACATCTGAAATTTTAAGTTGACATTTTCATTAGTTTCTTGTTTTCTCACACATTACTGCGTGCCAAACACCATATGGATCCACACGAAGTGCGTGTAGCTCCCAGTCCCAGACGATTTTGTAGGTGCCCATCTTTAACAGAAACCCTTGTGAAGTGCAGGAGGTGAAGGGGTGACTTTTGGATGAAGTTGGGACTCCTCCTAGTATCCCCATTACTCTGTCAGAATGTGAAGTCCTCACATAACTCAGCGCTGTTTCACTCCTCTAGTTATTTAAGCTTGAAGGTCTGTAGTCAGCCTGTCATGGGAACATATCAAATAATCCTAAAATTACCTGTCAAGAAATCCTCACCCCATCACCCTATATCCTGCACCCTTCATTTTTTTGTGGGGGAAAGTTATTTTGAACTTATGTGAAAACCTTCACAGCATCTTTGTCCCAGCCTGCTAGGACTCCTGTCCTTCTGAGCACCTGCAAGGCTGAAAAGCAGAATCCCTCCCATGTGCTTCAATGTGGCTCATCCCAACAGGAACTGAAGATTAAGCTCCAATTCAGAGTCTTTCTTCCTGCCACCAACCTTCAGATGGCATTGAGAACTCATTTGTTTTAGGCTGCTGAAGATGCAAACATTGCTCTGTGTCACCAGAAAAGTGAGGAATTGTTTTTCCTCACTGCCTAATTGTGCAAGGAGGAAACACTGCACATTTTGCTCTTATTTCAGTGCAGCAGTCTCATGCTCTTTAGCAAAAGAGCTATAGCTGTTTACAGTGCTTGGGCTTTTATTCTGAAGAGAAGACAAAAAAATTACTGACTCATTCATACCCAAGAGTAAAGAAAAAGTGCATGATATAGTAATATTTTTACTTTAGTCAATGAAGTTAAATGTAATTTCAGAGGAAAGTGCTCCTGAACTAAATAAGCATGGTAGTTAAAACAAACTAGAGATCAACAAAAATAATTTCTTATACTATAGCAAAATAATCATCTTCCCCAAAGCAGAGAATACTGAAGTTGGTTTGGGTGTGGATCACAGACTTGAGGTTAGTTCTTGTAAAGATAATTTTGATATAACTTCAAATGCAACAGCACTTGCAGATACTTGTTCTTTCTATAAGCAGTCAAGAACTGAAAACTTTGAAGGGACCTTTGCTTCTTCTAAGCAGCTCTGTGTGGAGTTATAGAGGACACAAACAAGATTAAGATAGTTGATTCTGTGGCACAAAATAGCACTTATTGCTAAGATTTTCTAGCAAAACAGAGCTGCAAATGCCTCCTGTCGATATAGTCCACAGGAAACGACAAGGACAGAATTGTTAAAGTATGCAGAAGTTCAGCTTCCAATTGCTGTTCTGCTTCAGGAGAACATAGGGCTGAAAGCTAATCCAGATGTGGGTCAAGAATGACACCCAGTGGACAGACCATGTTGTACTCCCAGTGGATTTCTATAGGCTCCTACCCAATTCAGTCTTCCCAATTTAAAGTATTTACAGGTGATTAGTCATAGTGTTAATTCTTATACTCTAGGATATGGGTTTAATATTTCCACTATCACGCCAAGAAATATCATTAAAACAATTTAGCCCCTTTACAAGCCTACAATTTGGGATATAGGGACAAGAAACTCCCCTTGAAGATGGGAACACTTCCCCCCCCCCCCTTTTTTCCCCCCAAAATCTGGGTCTTTACAGCTAAGTATTTCAGAGGATTTTCTTTTGTCTCTTAATCGATTTCTGCACAAACAAAAAAAAACTTCCCATAAAACCCCAGACCTATGCAGAGCAGGATTAACCTCTCAGCCACACAAAGCAACTAATCTGTTCAAGTTTGTTTTTCAACACAACAGAAGAGGTTCATAAGAAATGTTTATATCACTAAACAGAATGCTCAAAGGCTTCTCCTACACAGGAACTTGCCATGACACCACTAAAATCAAACAAGACAGCCACACATTGCATTTGTTCTGATGTGGATGCAATTTTGCAAACCTATTTGCAACACAGGACTACTTGCACCTCAGAGCAAAGCAGTAGCATGCTTATGCCTGTACTGTGCTCCAGTGTCCCAAGGAAGAGGGCCTGATAGGGAGCTTTGCTCAGTGGCAGGGCCAAAAGGCAGGGAATGGACCCAAACACACTGCAAGGGGTGAGACAGGGAGGAACAAAGCATGAGGAAAAGAGGGGAACACATGTCTGTGCCACCTCACGAGCAGAGCACAGATGACACAGGAGGAAGAAGAACCAATTGTGCTACGTTGCTTCTAGCTGAGCCCAGACTGGAACATCCCCTACCTTCTGCCTCAAACAGAACCTCATTACTCCTCCTGTAGGCAAGCTTTCCTTTACCAATAGTTCATTGCACAGAGAGCAAACCAGAGTCCTCAGTCCCTCCTGTAAAATACCCCAGTATGTTAAAAAAAATCCCCTCAGAGTGCATCACATACCAAACCCCAAGGGCTAGAAGCAAGTATCATGCCCTTTTTACCGACACTGCACTACTAATCTGAACAAGTGTGCCATACCCCAGTTATGGCAAGATACATGAACTGCTTAGTGCCGGGAAAGGCCTAAAGGTATCAAAATTTATACTTTCAAATGCATATCTGAGAAGAATTTTGGTAACAGCAGTAGAAGTGATTTCTCCCTGCCTTGTGTTCCCTCCTCTATCAGGGTAGAATAGTTAAAAGCAGGATGAAACTCAGTACAGGTACATCCCACTTTCTTTGTCCTTATTGCTCAGGTAGCATTATTTGCACAGAGAAGAGACTTTTAAAAGCAAATGCCTACATTTATCTGCCTATGGCCCCTGCTTTCTTTGCAACCTGCAAAAAAAGTTCACTGCAGATCTTGCCTACAAATTCAGTACTGCTCCCCCGTGAGCTTACGCCTCCTAACCTTGTTAACCCGAGCTTTAAACACCTAAAATGAAATCCTACCTCACAGGCTGTTTTGAGTGCATAGTTAATCCAGGAGAACTCTCAGGTCAGAGGCTCAGATTTAGCCGAGGCCTGCTGCAGCACAGCCAAAACCAGCCACCCAGGTAAAGAGCTTTGAAAGCACACAAAAAAGGGTCAGACACAATAGGTTTAGAGCACAATATTTTATCAGATTCTTCTCTATGTGCCTCTAAGCAAAGATCACACACAACAACAGTCTGCTTAGTCTAACAAAGCCCAGCAAGACGCTTACTCATAAGAGGTGCGGGTAGAAATAAGCTGTCTGCTAACCCAACTCACTAGCCCTTTTTCAGCTGGAAGTCAGTGCATTTCTCCTACCTTTTCACCTAAGCATCTCCATTCTTCCTTCTCCTAAAGGAAAGTCATCTATGAGGTTTTTTTAAATCCACTAGCATTCCATTTTAATCACCTTCCACAGCAGTATGTTATTTCTGCTGTATTTTTTGCAGGGCAATAGGTATACTACAAAGTTTTCTTCTTTAGAAGACGCAGGACTCTTGCCTCTCCCCAACACAAACACACTTTTCCTCACTGAAACAGTGAAAATAAGTTAACAAACTTTAAACTTTCCTATTTCAGGATTAAAAAAAAAACCCTATTGTAAGAGCATATCATTGCTTACCACAAATCCCTCACTGTTTTGCTTTTTCCCCTATTGTCAAGATAGATGCTAACCCTCTCACCACAACATGACTCTAAACAGCCAAGCTTTTCATACTGTTATTCATCTTTTATAGAGGGAGTAGGGCTGCTAGTTAATTCTCTACAGGTCGCCTTACCTGCCTCCTATAATCATCCAAAGCAGCTGCAAACCGTCTGTCGTCAGAGGTGAAGGATTAACCACCTCCTTGCCAACCAGGGCATGTATCACAGGTCATGCTCTCTACAGTGAAAACATCATCTTTTGGAGGGCTGCAAGTCAATGACCAAATTTCTATTAACTTCAGTGGAATTGTGCCTAGGGCTGGTGTTTTATATTCTGTCAGCTTTCCTTGCATCTTCTTTATTCCCTTCTTTTAATTGATGCAACTCATGCATTGATGGAATCTGAAATGTAAACATCTGGGAGTTAAAGAGAATCTCTGTCCAAAAAGAAAGCCCCATGTGCCTTAAGGGATCATTTGAAATCAGAGAGAATGTTTCTGCAATGGAAAGTAGAAAGAGGAAAACAGATAGAGTGGCAAGAAAAGTTTTACCTTTTGAAGGTTTAGCAAGCAGCAATAGACAACATACACAGGCAGATATCCACCCATTCAGCTTAGTAAAAGCAAAATCATTGCAGAAATTTCCTTTCACAGCATCTTATGTCTTAGAACATTTTATGATATTTGATGGTTAAGTGAATAATCAAATGTCTCCTGGGCATGAGATGGAGCTGAGGAGATAACACAGAGGTATATAACTATGTCGCACATAAGGAAGGCCAGCGCATTCATGCAATGCAAGGGGAGTCCTCAACAACATTTAAAGGCAGCAGATTACAACAGACAAAGAGCATTATTTTCCAACACAGCAATCAGTAAAAATAATCTGCTTATTATGCAACTCTCAGTTTTGCAGTGTTATTTCTCTCAGTAAGGTAAAAAGCTTTGTAAATTTGAAGAAAGAATTCGGCAGGTATATGTATAGGATTAGCATCTGCTAACCGTTATCCAGGAAAATATCACAAGAGCTTTCAGTTTCGTGCTTCAGGACACAAAACTGTCTGTCTCTGGAGGTCAGGGAGAACTACCTTTACGCTATTACAGAATTACATTTTGAGTATCATTATGGTGATTTTATATGAAGATTGGTCACATATTTTCAAAATGTGCACTCTTGATAAAATATTCAAGCAAACTTTTAACTTCAGAAAAGAATTAAGTAAACGTTGTTGCAAAGATTACTTTCCATTCTTTGAACGTTTGCAGAGTTTGTTCAGAAATGCCTACATTTTACATTTTTAGAGGATTTTTATAACATTTCTGAGTATTGACACAAGAAATTGAATATGTATTCATTATTTTCTGTATTTTGTTCTGACTGTTGAACCTTCACACAAAGCTCTAGACGTAGGGCAACCAGACAGCGACTCTGTCAGATAAGCTTCCTTATTCTGTGTTTTTCAGGAGAGCATCTCCTTGCCTTTAAAATCTGTCTATGTACCTCAAAACCTATTTGTGTTAATCCTAATTCTGCATACCCTGTGGTAAACATAACAGTGTGAGAACTGGTCTAGAACTTGGATTATGTGTATGATTAAAGGCTAGTGTCAGATTACTGTATACTTTATTTTCTTATACTAATAAAAAGTAACTTCTAAAGAGCCTCAAAGAAAACTGAAAAAGAGAAAAAGCTGCTGAAAAATACTGGTACATGAGCACATTTTCCATTTTCCCCTGTGTACTTCATTCATCAGTCTCCCATGATTATTTCTGGTTTTGGTCGTATCAGTGTGTGTAACTATTTCAATTCCATATCTTCTTTGCATTGTTTTTTGATACAGCTGGAAACAGACCGTATCAGAAAGAATAGATTGGCTACTGCATCCTATGCTCACTTGTAGCAAATTGGTTTGCTTCAGTGGACCTCTGCCTATGTATAGGACAGTAGAGGTCATACGCTTATAACTGATGAACTAATGTGCATACAGCAGCACGCACTCAGACACTTTATTGCTAATTTCTAAACTTAGTATCTTCTGCATCACCTATTCACCCCATAAATATATGGATATTAAATGGAAAGTGGAGGCATATCTCAAAGGAGGAAACAGTTTGACACTTGATACATCTGATTTCTAGAAGTAGGAGACATGGAAATTCTGGGGTGAAAGAAAATTCAATTTAAAAAAATTGTTTTCCTCTTGAACTGGAACAAAACTGCATTATATCCATATTTCTGACAGATATACAAATTTCTAAGGCATTTGGAACTATCAAAATATTTTATTTGGGTAGCATCAAATTGTTTTGGTTGGCTGGTGTTGAAACGTTTCATTTAATTATATCAAAATACTTCATTTTGTTAATGTGAAAGCATTATAGCATAACCTTCAATCTTCAATACCATATACCATTTAGAATCTTGTATAAATGCAATATAAAAAATTAATATGTATATAACAAAAATCAATTAATCAAAATGGTGCAGTCAAAACGAAATGTTTTTACATTGTCAAAACAAAATGTTTTGACATTACCAAAACAAAATAAGACAGCTGAAGTGATTTGTTTCAGCTCTTTTCCAATGAAAATTTCATCAGAATTGACATATTTTCAAGGAACATTTTGATGCTGATGAAACAGCATGTCAGAATGAAACATGGTCCCATTTAAAATGTTTTGCTGCCGTTCATTTTAGGAAAAGGAGAAGACGTCCAAAGGGTTGACCACAATGACATAGCAGATTTTGCAGCTATGTATTCACAGGTGCCTGGAGGTACTAGCAATTAAAATATTTCTGTCCACTTATGTCCTTTCTTCTGCTTCTAGAAATAACCCAATGAGCTCCTTAGAGTACTCCTTAGGTGAAGATTACTCTACAAAGCCTGCAAAGGTTTGCATTCCCCATTCATTGCTACAGTGAAAGAGCACAGAAATAGCTGCAAGCATTTCATGACATCTCTCTCTTCTTATCTTCTTTGTTTTATGATTGGGGGTGATTTTTCCCTCCCACACGCTTACCCTTCATGCCCCTTCTTCTCCTCATTTTCATGGTACAAAAGCTTGGGCAAGCTCCCTTTTACCTTCTTCATGAGTATTCATAGTTCTAATTAAGTTAAATTCAGCTTGTCTGATTTGAGAAGTCTTATCAGGAATACTTAACCTGCACAAATAATATGCATAGACTGAAGTATTTCTTCTGAATGCTAATTAACAGCCATACAAGACTTCCTACATAGTCAAATGTCCAAATGCACCAGAAGCCTTAGAGCAAATAAGCCAAAAAAGAAATGCTTAGAAATGGTGACAAACAAATATCCTGCACTGTCAGTTCAGAGCAGCTCAATAACCCTGAGCACTTTTCCTGATTCACACTGTGACACTACCTTCTAATTTTAACTGGGAAAGGCTGGAATTCAGCCATTCTTCCACCTGGGATACAAGCACTGAAAGATGGCTGTGAAGGGATAAAAAAGCCAGTAGGCTCATTCAGCCGTCCTCATTTTTCAGGACCACATTTTTATATTGAGTTAGGCAGAAAGTAAGTGACAATTCATTCTGATTAGCTCCTTTTAGGGTAAGCGCATTCCAGTCTATGTCTTCCCTTCTTCCTCGCCCCGTCCCTCCCGGAGTTTCTTACCTTAGAATATGTCTGCCCCAGCCTATAGCTCCTTCTTTTCATGGACTGGTCCTGCTAATATTCAGAGACGGGGTCTGCTAGCCAGACTCTAACCCGAGGAGTAAGCTGCAATGAATCCGAAGATCACAGAGGAACTCCACCAGGAACGGCCCGCAAGGGAACTCTGACTCTGGCAGTGTGATTTGTCTTGCTGAACTTAGAACATGTATGGTGCACGTGACAAAGCTTATCATGTACCCCTGCACTATACCAGCCCCTGTCCACAATCAAAGAAGAGAAAAAATTTCAGGGCTGGATCTGTTCATCCTATTTCTGGCATCTATATTCAGGTGAGATGAATCACACTCTAGAAGGGTATCTTTTTTTTCTGCGGTTATATGGGAACTTAGCGCAACCAGTACATCAATAGACAGATGTCTGAAGTCAGGCAAGATCTATGCTGTGTTCTAAGGTACAGCTTCATCCATGCTACGACCAGGCATGTCCATGCCCAGGCTCTCTCTGTCCCCAGTGCCTGAGGTTTCCTTTGACACCAGGACAAGAGAGATGTGCATGTGGAAGGGCTAGTACACGCCAGATCGTGCCCAAAAATGAAGCCAGCATGTTAATGGAACAGTTTCCCAAATCCAAGGACTCAGACCAGCTCCTGAATCCAGTAGGAATTCTCAACCCTCTCTCTACCTATGGGAGAGTATAACACATTGCACAGACAAATGACTTCAGAGAAAGACAGAGAGAGAAAGAAAACCTGGCAAGATAACTGTTGCTAGCAGGAAAGGAGCAATTAAAAAAAAAAGGGGGAAATGTGTTGCTAAAACCCTCATCAACCTATTGGATATGGTCTGAAAGTCTGCTGCATCTCAGGCACAGCCATGTCTTCTCTCTGCTTTTGCTAGCCACAGAGTACACCAGTCTGAGACATGCAATGCTTGATGCAGATTGCTCCACTCTGTGCTCCACTTGGGCTCACATGAATTCCCAAATAACACTTCTGTTGGACCCCCACAGACCTGTACATCACACTCATGAAAACCTGGAGCGTGAAGGGCTATAAAGCTCTTCCATCAGTGCATCTAAAACACCCAAAGCTTTCCTCCTACGTGTGTTTCTCATTACTGTCCAATTTCTTTCACAGTTAAGTAGGTCAATTCTTCCCCTCTCTTAACACTCCATCTAATTCCAGTGGCTCTGTGCTGTAAGAATTCAGTTCAAGAATCTTTTGCTGCTATCAGCCTTAAACTTTTCCTTCCATTGTTTCGGGCTATTTGTTCTAATCCCTTCATCTTCTCATATAGTGAGCTCCATCATTTATATTGCTATTGTGAATGCATTAGGCGATAACACATCATTTTTAGCTTCCAATCTTATCATAATTTCTTTTGTCTAAATTTGTATTTTCTCCATTTTTTTCAAATCAATTCCCGCTACTCAAGCTACACATAGAAAAAATGGACTGATTTGCAGGGCCACATGGAAGGTCACTGCTTTGCAGTGCTGTGCAGAAATTCATTGTTATCTCCACAGCTTTACTTGAGATCCTATAAAATGTAAAATCCAAACTGTGCTGTCCAGGGAGACCTTTCTGTGTTCTGCTATGGCCTGCCCATCCTCAAGCATGCAGTATGCCAGTCTGCCTGTTTTGATCTTCTTCCACAACCAGAACTTTTTTTTACTGTAATCCCCTATCACATACATATGGGTGCCCATTACACTGTAGAACAAAACAACACAACAGTTTTATACTGACGTAAATTCTGCTTTTCTTCTGCTGTGCTGCAAAGTGGTTTGTCCAGAGGCAAAATCCTAAGAACTATGAAAAGAACACGATAAAGAAAGGCCTACCATTTCAACCTGAGCAGGGACTGGATACCTGTGTGGTCAGTTCTCACTGCTATAAGCATTTCTATTTTTGCGTCTAGAAATAATCCATCTTTCTGTTTTCCTTTCTTCCCTTAGCTTAGGCAATACTCTAAATATCTGTTGCTGTTAATCATGAAGAAATGTACATAATTATGTGTAAAGTATAAAGATAAAACAGTTTACTATGCATGAACATCAATATATTAAGTAGGAGAGTAATTGGACAAAGCATATAGAAAAAATTGACTGATACATAGATGGGAAGAATTTGACGGATGGCTAGTTATGAATGACTAATACATGGATGTACCAAATGGATAGACCTGAAGGACAGATGGATGAGATGAAACAACAGATAGATGGATTGATGAATGGACTGTAGCTATGCTGAAGGGGAAGTCAGATAAAAGGACTATTAGAGGGAAAGAAAAAGTGGGTTCAAGTATCCTTGTGGAATTTGTTCTGCCGGAATGAGCCCTGATGGGTCACATCAGGAATCTACTGGTTAATTATAGTTCCCTCCTTGGCAGTGAAATCGGGTTTACTCTACAGAGGTGCAAGGAAAATGAGAGCAGTCTTTTAACAGGGGGAATCCAAATTTAGAATTGAAAACATAGAAATGTCTTAATGAAAGGAACCCTAGGAAGAGATTAAATCTTAGCAAGTGACTTAGCCTGTGATATTAGGAAAAACTCAGAGTGAAGTTTCAGGTAAAATTAACCGGAAATTTCTTATTTACTTTTTGTCAGTGAAACTCAGAACTTGGACTTATCTCCCACTCTACCTGTGTTTTCCTAAAGCCCACTCACTCAGACATTTTAAAGGTCAGTTTCTCACATTTTGGACATTAACAGCATTGAAGCTCAGCAAGAAATTGGGCCTTCCATCTATAAATGTCATGCAGTGGTCCATTTGTAATAACACCAAGGGTGCAAAAAGATAATATGCTGTCGCTCCCACTGAAAGAACAGATGCTGACATTTGTTGCTAACCGTTTCCATTATCAGGACTAGATAGTTCAAGAAGCTCAAAATATAGACAGCTTCTCCTCTAAGCCTCTGCTTTAAATCTCCCCAGAGTGGCACTTGTAACAGGACATTTATTAATTCAGTTTATTTCATTTTCCCATATGCACTTGTACAACGTGCTGTGCATGCACATTGTACAAAAATTTGCAAGACGTTAGCTTATTAGGTCACAAATCCTGAAGATATCCTACCCAAGTCAGCCACATCAAGTGACTGAAAGCCAAGACTCCTTATGACCGGTAGTCTTCACTGTACAGAGGCATGCTAGCAGCTCTTTAGCAACTCTCTGTCTCGTTCATGACTGAGATATGGCATAGCTTCAGCATTTAGTAGGCAGCAACTAGTCCAACTCAATCTATGCACAACTTTTCAGAAGGCGTCATAACAGATAGTAGCCCACAAAAGGTTTTCACCTACCTGAACTAAAAATGGTTTCACTGTAGCAAATGTATTCTTCACACAATGTTTGCCAGAAAACTGGCATGTTTTGAGCTGGCTCTGGCAGAATCATTCCTATGGACTGTGGATTTGAGAGCTCCGTCAGGATTTCTCCCTCCGTCAGGATTTCTCCCTCCCCCATGAGCTGGGCTCCAAATCATGACTACAGCATCCACAATGCAGTGCAATGATAAATGTCAGCTGATCAGTGTCTCTTTCCCAACGATAGTGCATCATGGGAGGTGTAGTCTCTTTTTTGTGGCTCACATCACCAGCACAACAAATAATTGAATGGGAAATATTCACGGGAATATTTCTGACTCAAAATTCTTCAAATATTGATTATTTTTTCTGCAAATCTTCCAAATAAAGATAAGTAATTTATATTGTATAATTACATGCTTTATAATACATTATTATAATATAATAATATATTTTATCAGGGCAACCAAAGTAGGTGAGTTCAACAACAACTAAAGGTATGAAAAATATTTTGCAAGTATAATGTGCATCTAGGTGACACCTACTAAGGTGAGCTAGAAACATTTTTGCCAGACAGCTTGGTAAAGCTGAGCTTTGCGTGATTTACAAATTCTTTTCTATTTTTGTCAAAAATATTATCAATAAAGCAACTCCTTTTTCCATAAGGAGCAATAACATGGCTTCATTGTGAGGACCTACTTTGAACTCACAGTAAAATACAAGCTTCCTTTTGCTTATATAAAAAGGAGCAAATAGACCTTGGAGGGAATAAATATGCAATGGTGGAAATAACATTTTTCAGGTTACTTTGCTGACTTTATTCTCAGTAACAGTCAGACGTGATTTTTGAAGCTATTAATTTCCACATCATTTTAAAATCTGGTTATGTCTGAGAAGCAACATAGTAGAAATGAACCATGGTACTTCCCTTTATGTATTCCCAGTAAGTTTTTTGAGTCTTTTCTGATTAGCTTTCTGAAAACATAATATTGTCAACAATGCAAAGAAAACTAGCTGTTTTATTTCTGTCTTCTGAGAAATGCAACATCAATAATGACCAACTGACTTCTGATTCCCCTCTGCTTTTCACTGCAATGGTGAAGTGATTTGCTTTTTATGCGCTTGGCAGGGTTATCTTTCTAGCAGGCTGAAGAAAAATTAATTTTGAGCTGGAAACCAAAACATCGAGTTCACTGAGAAAGGATCCAGATAAAATGCCAAGATGATTTGTTTGTGCCACAACTTCACTCTTCTGGCTTTAATCACATAGAAAGGGGGAAAAAAGATATTTTTCATTTTTACTTGTACTTAGGTCATATACTAAATGTGAATTTACTAATGGTAAGGGATGTTGCAGTAATTACTGTGACAACAGATATCCTGTTCTTCACAAAGCAATTACAGCAAAGCTATCAGCTTTGGCATTAGCTCCTTCATTAAAAATGTCCTGTTCTTCTCTGCCTCAGAAAGAAGCCCTCATCTTCCAAATCCCCAGCATAATTTCTCTTCCTTGCCTAGGTCCTGCCCTGAATAGACTCCTTCTCATCTTGGAAAAGCAGCTGGATCATCATATTGCCATATATCTCTTCCAGATAGACATTTTTTTCCAGTCATCCTTGGTAATTCATAAGAATAAATCTGCTAACCAGGAAATGGTCTATGTACACCAAGGTCGTTTCTCAGTTACGAATGAAAAGCTACCAGATATTCATAATTTTCACAACATAGGTGATCTTGAGCAATGTGAACTAAAGTATTTTCTGTAGAAACTTTGACATTTCCACTGTAAAACTCAAAGCCAAAATATTTCCTCCTCAGAATGCTGCCTCTTTTCCACAGAAGAGCTATGGTTGAGGGTGCTGGAGCCCTCATATGCCTCCCACCTGGACTATTTCTCCTTACTGTTGTCGTCTCCCCTTATGGTAGAGGAAGGTTGTCCATCATTTGCTACGTCATTTATCACACTTTTATCTCAAATCTTGATTAACCTTATCCCTATATATCTTCACTTTGTGATTTAAAAAAAAAAAAAATATTTTCTTCAGGGATCAGGCAGCACACACACACACACACACATACATATATAAACAATTCTATAAGAAAATCACCTAATCAAAAATGCAATTTCCCTAGATGTTTCAAAGAATACTTCTGAGGGGAAATTGCAGATAATTTCTAACATTTCTGTCTTCCTGAAAATGTCATTGCCTGCCCAGCCTGGCTTCATTGGAATATTGCTTTGAGCTGAATGCCATCAAACTGATTGCTGAGGTTGGCAGAAGCAATGGTGGCACCTGGTCAACCTCCTGTTGTAAAAATGAATGAGTACTTGAATAATTATGCTTTATTGTACCTGATAATTTCTCCTGGAAAATGCCTCAATAAATTGATTGCATGTATCAAGCACACCCGTAATGAGAGGGTTATTTACACAGGCCATATAGAAGCTGTTATTAAAAAGCAATCAGACGAAGAGAGGAACAATGGCAGGAGGGCTCAATGGGGAAACACTAATGGTGGGGGTTTAAGATTTGATTTGCTTTATCTTGCTGACATTTTAATTAAAATGTATTTCTCTCATTTCATTACTGTCTCACACTTTGTCTGAATTAACTTTCACACTTGGTTAAGGAGGAAGTCATTCTCCTTACAAGTCAGGATGAGGCAGTGCCAATTTCTTTGCATCCATCCCTTAGACCTGAGCCTGGAAAATCTTATTTTGCAGATATGCATTCTGCTCACACTGAATCTGAGCATGCTGGGGGATCAGTGAGCAGCAGGGTCCAACAAATAGGTAGCCCTATGGCTTGTCAAATGGATCCTGAAATCCTACAGTTAATGGAGGTTTCAGTCAGACCTTTGCATACACAGAACTCAGCCCATTAGTTGATTTAAGATGCTTATAGAATGGAGAAGCCAACTAAATTTTTCAACCTGATCCTATAATTTTCAAATGGTAACAGAAATAACCTTCACACTAAATTAAATTGACATATTATGCCAAAATCTCCCCATTCTTCCTCCCCCAATTAGCCAATAGGTTTTAAAAACAAAAAATTAGGGAGATGGAAGATCTGAGGTGTGAAAAAAGGAATAAAAAAGCTAAAGATATACAATTATTATAATTAATTCGGAAATGTTTGCACATTCCCCCGTAAACTCAAGCACCACATAATTGCTACAGTGACGGGGAAGGAATATAAGTGATTAACAAGACTGGGTAGCGGACAGTGGTACCAGCATCTGAAAGATGTAAAATGCAAGGAAGGAGAAGAAGTATACAGGATATGAGTAATGTTCCTAGAAGAAAAACAGCAGAAGGGCTGGAGCCTGAACCTTGCATGGATGCCAGGCAGGCTTGAAGCCACTTCCTTGGGCAGCGATCTGACTTCTTTCCCCTGCACTAATACAGGCAGATCAGCAGTGGAGATGCTGACTGATAGTTTACCTTCGGCCCAAAATGTAGAACCAACATAAAGGATTTCCTGAGTTTTCTTAATTAGTATTCACAGGTCTTACTAGCAAAGTTCTTGCAAAATTCTCGCAAAATTCTCGTTCTTAATTGAGAAAAGTTTCATGAAAAAAAAAAAGGTGCTTTTCAAGGAAATTCTTGGGAAAAAAACTCATAACCTAAACCAGAATATTTTAACAGGTAATGACGTTGCAGTATCTATCTCATGGGAGCTGTCAGTTAGTTTTGCTGTCCTGTTTCTGTCCACATATGTTTTCATACGGTCAGGCAGCAGCTCCAACAGGGGACCAGGGTGAGGAACTGCCACCACTTTTCTCTGAGGAAAGAAACTGCAGTGCACCATAGGAAAGACGCACAACCACCTACCCTTGCTCACAAAGCTGAGTGGGACCATGAGGGCCACAGACGCACTCTGGGACATTTAGACTTTCCTGTACAGAGCTGGCCAGGCTGTGTAATGATATCTTCCAAAACAAATACTGAGGTGACATTACTGGAATCATGTAGCTGAGGCTGGGTATAGCATTCCCTCTGTTCCCAAACTAGAGCTGCATCACCACCAAAACCCTTCTCAATCCAGAGCCTCTTTGCTTACCCACTTCAAAACTGTTTGAGGTCCTAAAAAATAGACTAGGAAGCCCATGAAGTGAAGGGGAAGGAGTTGCTCTTGCTGTGGGTAATAAGACCATACAATAAAAACTTATCTTGCGTAGCATCCCTCTAATTGTTGTCTAAAATGATTTAGAATTAAAAATCGAAAGACAGCAGTGAATTTGATATAAAGAATACATTAAATGAAGTTGTAAAGATAGAGTGGAAAATTAACATAGCTTTCACTCATGAGTCTAATAACAGATGTAGAAGAAAATGGAAAAGGAGTCACAAGGATGGCAAGGCACACCCACAGCAGGGACTCAAAAGATGAAGACTCAGTGAGGTGGAGAGAGATGGGACCTTCTAGGTAGCAAGCACTGCAGAGAAGGAACTTGCATCGAGAGCAAGAACAGAGACAGAAACCACCGGAAAAATAAGGAGGCGGGAGAAGCCCAGGAGGAAGGCTGCAACTAGTTTTTGGAGGACACTTTTGTACTTGGATTATCAACAGACAAGTGTTACTTCTCATGTGTAAAGCAGAGAAGCTCAAGTCTCTTCTGCAATGCCACATCTGAGCTAAAACAGAAAATCTGTGAGATTCTCCATGATGCAGTAGGATCAAAATCATCTAGTGGACAAAGTCTGGAGATGTTAGAGTGTTAACAAGAAAATCAAACCAGCGATTGAACTGAATGAAGATGACCAGCTCTGGCTTTGATGCAGCTTTTCCCTCTAGTAAAGCTGCAAGCATATTTCCTGGCTACTTTCCTGTGATTTTTTTTTTTTTTTGTTCTTTAAGGTGAAAACAAATTTTACTCCTAGGCAAACATCACTCCCATTTGTACAAGTTCCCTTTTCACCAAGAGCAAATTTTCTACCAACCTATAAATCCTCAGAGGAACTAAATGTGACAAAACTTTCTATCTGGCAGTGCTTTTATAAAATGCGTGGGCTTCTGGCAACAAATATAGTAGGAAATGATCATCGTTACACTGCTTAGTTTTATGGTATGTTAAACTACTCATGTACTGATTCAAGAAAAATGCCCTCAGCATGCAGCTCTCCATGCTGAGACATTCTTTGATTTTCAGAAAGGCTGACTTTACCAGGACTCTGCAGTACTGTACAATAAGCGCTAATCTCCACTCTTACTAGAATCTACTTCTTTACTGTAGTATCTTTACTGTAGTATCTAGGCATCTTTTATCATACCAAGTGCGTAGCAATTTTTCAAATAAGCATGACCTCTAACGCTCCTCACACAATATTGTACTCCTACCAATAACTCTGCAATATCCCCTCCCGCTGAAACTGGGAGGAATGGACAGCAGCATACTAAGCCAAATAATTCTAAGTCCAAACCACTGCCTGATACTTCAAATGAAAATCCATTTAGTGGCCAGTGCAGTTGGCTGAACATTGATACAATATATTGGTCGTGGAAAATGTTGTTTTGATTACTGGAGAGCTTCATCCCAGCTTAGAAGTTCCCAGATGGTTTCAGTAGCAGAGGAAAAGTAATGAAGTAGTTCACACTGTAGATAACAACAGTCTGGCTGTCTGGGACTAGAGCCTCGTACTGGAAAGAGGATGTCTCAGCTGGCTTCTGAGCGCCAGATAGGAAACATTGGCTTGACAAACCACTGATACCTACCTAAAAAAGGGCAAATGAAGAGACAGGGTCATGAAACGGATCAAAAAATGCAAGTGCTCCCCCCACCCCCACCCCATGTAAGATACATTTCCTTCATGTGAAGTGGCAGAAATAAAAGATTTCAGGTTTTCAGGTAATATGGACATTTTGAAATTTCACCTGAAACTGCAGTTCCCCTCAACATGGTCATGTATAACACCTCCCCATTACCCTTCCAAGACTCAGAGCTGGCTGCTTGTTACAGGACTGTCTCATGGAGCCTGAACTTTCTCTTTAAAAAAAAAAAAGTATATATACACACACACATACATACACATATACACATATACATACATACATATACATATATATATATATATATATATATATATATATATATATATGTATTTATACACACATTTTAGGAAACTATATTTTCTGATGTAACTTGATTTTGTCAGAATATTCCTGCTAAGCTGTTTTCAGTGATCTCTGCCATCCGCTACCTAGGAAGACAGCGCGCACCTATGGACTGTTGTTTGAGAACCCCATGAATGCTGATGGCCTGTCTTGGATACCTCCGAGAGAGCCAGCAAGTCCCTGCATACAGTTCACTGAATTCTGTGCAGTAAGCAGTCTCTTACCCGAGTGCAAAGCCCTTGGAGTGCTAGACCACCATGCATTTTCTCGGCCCCAGTTTCTCCTTCCAGCTTGCATATCTGTGCTGACATTACACTTTGCACATTCCCTAGGATTGCCTCTGAGCTCTCCTTTTTAGAAGATTAGCTGATATAAAGGGGCTGCTGAGGGGTATTGAAACACAGCTCAGGGAACATCTCCAGGCAAGGCAGCTCAAAGTCGTGTGTTGAACCCAGACCTCCTGAGCTACAGTAGTTCCTCAGCGGATGCTGTCCCTCCTGGCACCACCTACAAGCATTAAAATAGGGTCCAAGCTGCAATCCTCCTCTCCCCAGGCCTCATCAAACAAAGGATTAGTCATTCAGCTATGCTGGAAGGATAATTCTAACAAAGGAAGAGAGGGCATCAGTTTAATGAAAATATTGAGCACCTCTCATGAGGGTGCATGGCCTTGTTCAGCTGCTGAGCTGGAGGTACCATGCAAGGCAAGTATATGAGACTCCAAACACAGCAAGATTCTCCAAGCCGGTGAGAAATTGCTCAGTACTTCCTTCGGCCATCTTTTGCTTAGGAGGAGTACCGTCTCTCGCTCTGGTAAAGTCTCCATTAGCCAGAGGCTTCCTCAGACCTTTAAGTCTCTATGGCTCTTGAGAAAGATAAAACTTCTCCACCACACAGAGTTTGCAGGGGTTATTTAACATTGTGTAAGGGTTGTGAATCAACAACTGTATATTGATCGAATCCAGCGCTTAGAAATAGAGAAAAGGAGAATATGGCCTAAATTTCATAATCTTCCTTGGGCTATAATTAGTTCTTTTGGAGAAATCACAGCCAATGCAAGAAACTATTAGTTTGTGTATGCTTCTACAAATAGAACTGACTCATCAGAAGCAGAACTATGCCATTGTCCGAACCTCAAAATAATATATATATATATTTTTAATATTCTTACATTTCCCCAAGAAAAAATCATTTACAAGACTGTTCATTCAGTGATGCTCATTCGCTCATCTCTTAGTAAAAATCAGTGCAGCTCTGCAGTTCATTTCAATTGATTTCCTGGCCCTAGCTAGAATTATTCTGTTGTCTTATTTCTCCCCTTGCTGTACTCTGGAAAGCTTTAAATATTTCCCTCCATGTTCATAACTGTCAAACTCAGATAACCATTTTCTCCCTCTTCAGTATTTAAAGACTTTACAAACTGCTCTTAAATTCTGCTGGGTGAATATATATCATAATCTGTGGTATGCCTTCAATTCTGATTGTAACTGTGTGTGTGTGTGAGTGCACTGCGCATTTGTTAAATAAAGATGAGCAGATACTTGGGAATAGATGTGCAGCTACCTGAATTTAGTTGTGTTCACATGCTTCTTATAGTTTGCATGTATACATATATGTCCCAGCGGGAATGCATGCACCCATAAAGGCTAGATTATCAAAGTGACTAACAGCTTGGGGTTACATTTGTTTTTAATCCTGTTAAAAAGATCTGGAATTTCTAATTAAAATGTTTTCTCATTTTTCAAGATCAGCAGCTAAAATAGATGTAACTAGGACAAACAGGCATTTTATCCAAGGTATATTTGTTCAGATATGCAAATATGAAGCACAATGATGTGTAAGAGCATGTTTGCACATGCTTGCATACATATGAATACTATTGTGTACATATGATAGCAATCCCATATCAACAGTTAGTCTTTTAACTGGAACCCTGAAAGCTTTCGATGTAGATAAATACATTGACTTTCAACATCATTTATTTTCTCTGTGTTAATGGTGGAACGGTGATGACTTAAAGGGCACATGAGAAGACTGGGAAAGACCTTAAAATACTGCTCAGATCTCCAACACTTGACAGCTGTATGTGACTACAGAACATTCAGATGAACATGTAGGTAAAGCAGTTAATAACCACAGCTGTAGGTTTAAAGCAGCACAGAGGAAATACACAGGAAATCCTGAATTTTGAAATGTTCAGGCAACCAACAACTTTGTTTAAGCTGGTAAATTGCTGGAGTGTCAACACATCCCTATAGCGATGGCTACCCATATGAAGGTGTCATTGCACCATTTAGGAGCTGTTTTGTTATGGCTTTTTATTCTTTTTCCATTTACCCATATCAATAGTTGCTCTTTTAGGGACACCTGCAAATTCTCGCTTTTGTGATAATGCATGGGGTTGTCTGGCTTTGAGAGGTATTTATGTAATATTTCCATTAACAAGCTGTAATTAAGCCATCTAATTAAAAAAGCAGTAATCCATTTAGCAAGTTTTTTATTTTTTTTTAAGGAAAAAGCCTAACAGAACTGTGATTAAATTCCTCTGTTAGATGAACATTATGGCTTTTCATAGGGCTCTTAATTACTCAACCTTTTTTC
Source organism: Struthio camelus (assembly GCF_040807025.1). NCBI lineage: Eukaryota > Metazoa > Chordata > Aves > Struthioniformes > Struthionidae > Struthio > Struthio camelus. The sequence goes on from NC_090944.1 coordinate 107,151,688, forward strand.
CCCTATATGTTAAATAAATTAAATTAAAGATATAATTTTTTTTTCTGAAAAAAGCACTAGTGTGAAACAGCTGTTCCAAAACACCCATTAATATAGTAGGGATTATTTTTCAATGTGTTGTCCATTTTAGCCTCGGCAAAAGCTGATTAGTGGTGTGAAATATAATAATTAAAATCTTGCAGTTACTAGACACATAGATACAAAACCGTACTTTTTATCCCCAAAGGTGTGCCTACCATTAGAGCGTAAGAACAGCCCTTCCAGGCCAGAAGCGCAGCAGCACTCTGCTCCCAACAGGGGCACGAGGAGGGACTATTCAAAGAGAGCGCACAAGCCTGGCTGCTTTCCTCCTCTGTTCCCTCTGTATTTCCTCAGTATTCACTGTTGTTAGATTGGGGGTGTTAGACATGCCTGGCTATTCCCTTTAGTGGCCATTTACAGAGCTGTTGTCCATAAATTTGTCCAATCCCATTTTGAGACTGCTGATACTGTCTGCCTCTGCAGCCTGCTGGGCCAACAACTTCCAGGAAGTTCACTACCCACTGTGTGAAAGGTACTTTCTTTAATCGGTTTTAAACTGTTCTCCTATTACTTTCGTCAAGTGCTCCTTAGTTCTAACAGTGAAGGATTTAGTAAATAACAATTCTGCATTCACCTTATCTGCATCTTTTCCTAACCCTATTAGAAATGCTCATTTTACTTTGCGTCTGAATTGAAATTCTGATATGCACTAATATCCGCCATGCTCTTCTCGTCCTTATGGCTTGTATTTTATATCAAAAGACATCAAGAAAGGAGGAAACTAAACTATATAGGAAAAAGTACTCTTTAATACTTTTACCCAAGTAGAAGGCTGTAGAAACCATGATCAAATCCTTTCCATCTCTGTAATCAAGTGAAGCTCCTAGAAATATAAAGTTGCAATACACAGAAACAGAGGCATCTGTGTTACATAATTTCATACAGACAAACAAACAAATGCATCAGCTACACTGAACATCTTCAAATAAAAGTTAACTGAAACGAAATTATGAATGGCTTTTGGGATTTGCCAGGGAACTTGGAGTTAATATTGATAGCCATTAAAGAAAACGTATTGGAATTTAGCGCGAGAGACTCAGATTTACTTTTGAGCATTATCATTAGTGCTGATAGCACTGCCTAGGACAATGATTGTGAAATTTCTCCCATTAGAAGTACTTCTTTAAAAGGGCTTCTATCTTCAGTTGCCAATTTCATTTCCTAAACATGATCATTCTCATCAACATTCCCCAGGCTGCTTATCTGCCCTCACTTTCACTCACTTTCACTAAGACAAAATTTTCTGAGGGCAAAAGTCAATGAGCAAAAAGGGGTGATCATTCCAAGAATGACAGAATGTATTTTGCTCAGCCTGAAAAAATAAATGTGCGCTCCACTGAGACACTTTGGTATAGGAATTAGCTCCCCTCTGGAAAAGGCACATGAAACCTGGCTAAACCTCTCAGGCTGCTCATGCTTAGTCCTGAGGTTTTGGAGTTCTCCAGTTCAATTTGCGCAGACTCAAAACTCCTCGCACGTTTGAGGGGCTCCTTGGCTCCATCCCCAAAGGACCAGGCAAGCTCTGGGGGCTGTCGTTGAGATGGAGTTTTTTGGCTGCTGCAAGGCACAATGTCACGGCAGACATTGGCTAAGAGCAACTTGTGCCTCCTGTGCTGGCCACGGCTGCCCCCCACCACTTGCACACAGGCAGCGTGCGGGAGGAGAGAACAGCGCAACTTGAGAGCAGGTGGGAGGGGAAAGAGAGAAAACAGAGAAAGCAGAGCTAAAAAGAAAGATGGGATTTGTGGAAGCAAAACACAACCCCACAGTTCAAGCATATTTGTAGATCTGGCTCAGCTTGGACCCACATCTTTTGTCTTGTTAGGGTTTGCCTCACTGCCAGGCCCAACAACAATAAACAAATTAGGCCAAATAAGGGTTTTGTTGTTTAGGTTGAACACAGAGCAACAAAATGTGAAATGAATTTCTGTATACTTAATCTTACCCAAATGAGGTTGTCAGATGTTTGTTTCTCCAACCTGCCTCAGTACTCTAGACCACGAGGAAAATGTTCTCTGAGTTTAAAGCACAAGCAAGTGAAACAAAAAACCATGAACACAAATATTTATCATTTTCTTTCTCATTAGTGTCCCTTGCTCAAAAGCCAGAACGTGCTTCTTGTGCCTCTTCCGTCTCCGCAAGTTGCCTGGCTCCCTTATTGCTCTTCCAGCAGACAGGAGGTAATAACAGTCTGCCATGTGAGATAGTCCCGTGAGAGTGCTCCAGCATCCGGGAGAAGTAGGAGACGGTGCAAGGGTTGCCCTCTGACACGCACCCAGGCTTTAAGGGCTGCTGCAAATGCCTCATTCGGGCAGCACGAAGTAGGGATGCATAGGAAACCACCAGGTGCCAAGGGGCTTCAACGCTCTTAGGCTGACCAGCAAGGGTTTGGAAGTGCTCAGTGCTTTTGAAGAAGCCTTAACTGCTAGTCAAGACAGATCAAACAATGTCACATATGTTCCTTGTCCTAAGCTATGAGAAAGGATAAGCTTATTCCAGTTTTCTGGGACACCATAGTCTTCAAAAAGCCTGATTTATGCTAGAAATTCATCATATAAGGACATCAATTTGCTCGAAAGTTGCTAGATAACTCAAGGCCAAGCGAACATGGTACCTGCTCGTGTCAGGTATGGGCTCACACAGCTCACATGCTCAAAAAATTGCAGAACACAGCTGCAGAAGAAACTCCCTGTTGTGTTACTAGGCTTGTCCAAGTGCCAGTACGAGACGCTCGTGTTCAGTGTGGTATTACGTCCTCTAGCGCTACTGGGAGGATCTTAAAAGATAACGGTCTACTTCTCACCTTGTGATGGACTCACACTGTTGACTTCAATTAAGTTGTTGTGATTTGAACTGATGTGATGTGATGTAAGGTCAGAATCACTTTCCTACAAGGACATTTAGACATAGTACAATGAAAGAGATGGAGGTTAAGCACCACAAAAAAACTTTTTAACAATAAAAGCACTGTACAGGGACAGACTATTTGAGAAAGATGTGGAATCTCCAACACTAAAGACTTTAAAAAATGGATTAGATAAATATTTGCCAGGAATAGGTTAGAAATGTGAGATCCTGCACTGGGGCAGAAGGAGAAACTGTATACCTTCCTGAGGTCCTTTCCAGACATATTTTCTGTGATTACCCAGTTCATTTTAACCATATTTAACTAATTCGATACAAACGTTGGCAGCAAGTGAAATATCATATTTGACATTTAAAATTTGATTTATTACACTCATAGGCTGCTTTGCTCTCCCTAATTCTTTCTGCATTGTTTCCTGGGCCTAGATCTCACAGACCTGTACACTGACCTGATTAATTAAATTCCTCCCAGGCTCCCAGGGAATTATCATTTTAAGACCCAGCAGTCTAACGTTTGATTTACTCCATGAAACTTCCGTTTCTGTAGTACCAGGCAGTGAAAATATGTCAGCAGAGTCTCACATCAAAGAGAATATGAAGGGGAAAAATGCCTGTGCAGCCAGCTGGTTCTTTCCAAACCTCATTCATATACTCAGTATGTTTGTGCTTGAGGGAAAAAGAAAGGACAAGGAAGAAAGTTTTAGATGGGAACTGAAAGTTACATTAATCTGGAAGAAGGATGAAAAATAATAAGTCTCTTTACCTCGCCAGACACAATCAGGAAGCCTCACAGAAGGAGGAGATGAGTTTGGAAGCGGTAATCATATCACTACAGCACTGAATATGGATCCTTTCTTTTCAAATATAATGACGTTAAAGGAACAGAAAACAGGAAATGATACAGGTTCAGTGAAGAAGGTGAAATGGAGTTGTCAAATTGGGCAAAAAGTGCCATGCAAAATGTAAAAAGGCATGAGGGGTAAGGAGCAAGGGGCAAAGAGAAGAGAAAACAGAAAAGCGAAGCGAAGCGAAGAGAAAAGAAGAGAAGAGAAGAGAAGAGACAAGACCAGATGATACTACAATAGGAATAGAAACTCAGCAATTGTAGGGGAAAAAGCTTTGCTTTTTGAGGTTTTTTCCCTCTTTCATTTTTATTTCTTTCTGTTGCTAGAGAAACAATAGTTGCTTGGATTAGTAGCTCACAATGTGTAGTAAACCTGTTATATGTGGCTTCTGACCGTTACTTTAGAGTATAGCATTATTTTTGAAGAAAGATTTTAAGCTAGCTTTTTCAATGCAGGAGTTGTTGTTGGCATTATCTCTTGAAAGGAAATTATACCTTGCATCTGAATTTCAGCTACTTCTTTACAAAAAGATAAAAATCAATCCAATTCTGTCCATAGAAACTCTGGCCAAATCAAAACGTGTGTTGCTGTTGAGGATTTAAGCTAACTGAAAACTCTTACCATGAAATATGAATAAGTAGCGTTATGTTTCCACCAGGTATAGGGGAACAAGAGATTTGTATATTACATTATGTTTTTAATCCCTCCTAAAACCTTGACAGAAGGGTGCACCGAACACAACAGAGAGCTCTGCTTGCCTAGGAAAAGGGGTGAAGGGAGGAAAAGCAAGAGGAAAAGAGAAGGACTTTCCTTTCCTTAGAAGGAAAGGAGAATAAACTGTCAAGCTTACATACTGATTCACTGTTTGAAGAGTACTGGTTTTACAAAGCAGGAGACGTATAACACCAGGGGGAAGTGTACAAAGATGCAGGAATCAGAGGAGCACCTTTACTCCCTCTTACTTTCCCCCTGAGCTGCCACAGTAGAGCTTCACATCTGGACTCTGCTAAATGGAAAATCCATTTCCCCCTGGACTGATGATACAGAAAACATTTAGGACTACAACCTGAAACCTAAATAGTGACTTTATTCCGTCTGCACTCAGGAAGTAATAATAATCATAACAACAACAGCAAAGCTAATAACTACCTCATCATGGTAATGCCTTTGTCTATGCGAGATCTGCATTAGTGATTCTGCTCCCACTGCTTTTCTGGGATCTGGGATGCTGTAGGGAATTACAAAAGTGTCTTTATATGGTTATTTTTGAGGTGCTGTACGTTTCACAGACAGATGATGTTTGGAGTAAGGAAACTTTCAGGGCCAGAAAGGTTCTTCTGCAAGGCTTGCACAGGGCCTAGCATAGTGGGTCCAAATCCCAATTAGGATTGCTTGGAGCTATAGGAGTACTGCACAGAGTGATAAGTAGGATGTGTGAATGACACCAACGGTATTCTTCAAAGGCAGCTCCATCGCTAAGTTTCATTAGCATTAATGGTTGCTACCTACAGAGAACAATTTCTTACCCTCAAGCCAAATGTCTTCTACTTAGGGAAAAAAAAACCCAACAATGAAGGAAAGAGCTGAAGTAAAATACCACAGCAAGAATGTGACCACATCTGTTTTCTATCCCTAACTGCCTCAGCTCTTCCATACAGAATGGCAACTGTCTCTTCAGATGGCAGAAACTTAAAAATGAAAAAGGTTGGTATATAGAAAGCAGAAAATTGTAACAGTTGCCTGGCTTCATACCCCCAAATTACATCTTCCTGCAGTTCAACATTTCTCCAAGTCCATAGCTGAACAACATTTTTTTCTATATTCAGCCACCCCAGCTGCTGCAGGAAGAGGCCCATGATTTAAACCTGGGCTTTTGTCACAGCTGAGAAGTATGCAGCCAATAATCCGTTTACTTAATAATATACATGGTAGGTGGCAGAAGGGTCAGCATATTCTTTTCTATCACCAAGCCAAGGGATTCTTGCGCATAATGTCATGTGACTCATTTAACTCAGCTGAGTATAGAGAAGTTGTAAAAAAGGTTCATTGAAAACATTCCTTGTAATCTTAATGGAGTAATGGGAGATAACAAAGCCTGCATTGTTATCAGAATAACACAATTAAGCAAAATTAGCTCAGAGAAGTACATTATTTTGCATTTTGAATTACTTTTAAACAAGCTCCTCTCCTGCCTAAGATGGATATGAGTTGATAAGTACATGGTCATTTCATTCACACATCATGAGAATAAAAAGATAATAAATATTGGAAGGGTGTAGACCCCTTCATTTTATGCCAGAAAATTGGTTGATATCTTTGCAACCCGGTGGCCTCAGAAAGATGTTATTTCCACAGCTGGCAAACGCATATACTATAAATTGTCAGTTCTTTTGAAAGTCCAGTTGCCTTCAGTAAACATGTAATATGCCACTCAAAGGTCTTCGTCCAATTTTTCACTTCACTGGGACTGAAGTGTCTTATGACTTGCGAACTTTTGAGCAGTCAGGCTCACTGTTCAGTAATGATGGACGTAAATGTATCCCTCCTGATTTTCTGTTACCAGAATTATATAGAGAGACTCCTTGGAAGTTAGTTAAATGGGACTAGTATAAACCTGGAACACCAGCATCTCCCTGCATAAATTTACAAGCACCAATTCTAAAAGGTTAACAATGTGGCAGATGGGTATCACAATGTGTGAACTCAGAAGAACTGAGAATTACAAGGTTTGGTTCCAAAAGCAGTTAAAAGTTTACGCATTTCCCTAAGCCTCTTAGCAGGCTTTCTTGACTGACACAAACCACCTGCTGCTTCAGTTCAAGCCAGAAATAGTCCAATAACAGCACTTACAAGTCTTTTGCTTTATTTCTGCTCTTCATCTCATTGAGAAACTGAAAGCATGGAAGTAGAAGCAAAAATGTGCAAGCGCGAGTCCTATTTAAACAAATAAATGTCAGCCTCTGGAGAAAGTTACCCTCGTGACCATTCTTAGGTTAAGGTCAAGTGTTTTCTGTGCTGATTTTATGCTGAGATTCTCTCACTTGGAGAAAAATTTTTGTACTATCAAGAAAAAATAAATTTTCTAGCCTCCCAGTGCAAAAGCTGTTCCTGCATCTTCATGCCTGCGATCTCACAACGTGCAACTTTTCTTCCTGTGGGTGCCCTCCTTTCATATGGACAACCTGAAGCATGCAGAGAACTGGGAAAATCTGAAAGTAAAGAAAAATATGTACATTTTCCTCACTTTACTGTCTTTTTCATGCTTTATATTGCTTTTGTGGCTTTATAGATTAATCGGGAATAGCAAGAATGATCCCCACGACTTGGCTAAGTCACTACTTAAATATGGAAGTGGAAATATGGATACAAAGCATAAAGCAGAGATGTGCAGACACCAAGCTAGGTCTGAATGAATGGTGTAACTACAGCCCAAGCCTCCATTTACCTTGTTCTCTGGTGGTACATGAAGGTGAGCAACATGAGCATCTCAGCCAAGACCTATGCAAGAGGGAAGCCCTCCTGGAGAGAAGAGCCAGCCCTTCTCAGGCAGAGTCAACCTCCTCCACGGATAGGTTTGACAATCCATTTAAGGTTTTCTGCCTTAAAAACCCAAAAGTCTTATTACTCCTTCTCAGTCTCATGGTGCTGTGTCTCCCTCTGATGGTCTCTGGACCACACTTCCAGGCTGATGAACATGCTGACGCCTCACATAACAAACGGTGTCTTTTTAGCTCAGCTGGTGGATCAGAGGTCCTAGGTTTAGAAAGCACTACTATATCAAAATGTGATTTGTCTTCCAGATCTCTAGTGAAGCGAGTTATAGGGACAAATTTTCAGAAGGATCCAGTTTTCAGTCACATCTGAATAGAATTCATGTTTGCAAACTCATGGTGAGGGGGAAACTTATCAATCAGTATTTGCTAGAAAAGATGTAACGACTTTAGCCCTTTCAGAGTGAACTCCACAAGGCTACTCTGAATGCCTAGCTTATCTCAAGGCTGTAAAATCACTATAAGAACCTTTAATTTCCACAGATACCTCAGGACTTGCCAGCATGCTTGAAATTAGAAAGTTTTCCTTGTTACCTACAGCTTACAATCAGCCTGCAGAGGTCCCCAAGAAAGCTCTGCAGCCCCTGCATCCTGCTTTATCATCCTTCTCTGCACACTGTGCCCTTCTCAGTGACCCGGTTCTGAACCACCATTTCATCATGACTGGTTGCAAAAGATTTGTCCCACACTGGAAAGTACAGGAATTCACTGCCAATAAACTCGTGATATTGCTCTGTTTAAAATGCAAGTAGTTTCACTCTCTTTCCAAGTGAGTAGTAGCAAAGCCCAGCCCTGCGAAGGACTACAAACTGGGTGAGTTTATAAAGAACAATGAACTTTTGGTCATTGTTCATTTTGTGCATTTGCTGGTCTTAGAAGACTTGACTGTGAAGTGCCAGACCTTAGAATAAGGGTCACCTTAAGGTCCCCTTGAATATTCTTCCATAATTAATATTGCTGAATAGAGCGTGATAGGAAATTCTCACTAGTAAGGTTTTGATTGGTTTGGTTATGCTGAAAACCTGAGGTATGCTGTGGCCCAGATTCCTCTCTTCCACTTACATAAGCAACAGCTATTTGTTTACATAAGGTTAAAAATTCTATCATCTTCTTTTTGTGTGGCAGTACAGCATTTACGAAAATGTCTCAAGGCATTAAAGACAATAAAATGATAATAATCCTCATAAAATGAAAACACTCAGTGGTCTAGGATTTGGGGATGAGGATGAAGCAAACATTTCTTGTGGCAGGCCTCATCCTCTGTATGTCCCAGAAAAGTAAAAAACTATAGTAAAATCATGTGGAATCAAGATCAGCAGCACTGCCATCGACTTCAGTAAAGTCTCTCTTTCTTTTGTAATCTTTGAGGGTGTGAACCACAGAGCTTCAGAATAAACAGTAGTATCTTAGATCTGAGGCCTCTACGTCGTAAACCTTTCCAGAGTATCCAAATCCATCACACTTCTTAGAAACAAAAAAACCAAAAAATAATTTTATAACACAAAAGATTCACATTGTTAAGAGGAGACTGCAAAGCTAGAAATATCTCTGCAGGAGTCAAGACTAGTGCCCTTTGATGCTGCTGAGAGTATTGATACAGAAATTCACAACAAATTGTCTAATCAGAAGCAAATGTTCTTTCTGCAGAGCGTTTCTTTTTGTTTCTCTAAACCATGTGTTTGTAGAAGGGTAACTGCTGGGTGCTAATGACTAAGCCCAGGGTAGGGTTCAACCTCTTCGTTTGTGTGCCCATACAAATTTGCCACTGAAGGTAGAGACTCCTCTAGAAAATTTGCATACAGAGATTGCTGCAGGCCAGTATGAACCTACTTTTCTTTGTCACTTTTCACAATCTCCATAGAATTAGTACTGTGATCACCCTATTGAAAGCAGTGGTGTGGAGGATGTTTTCATATTTTGCAGGTGACATAAGCTTGCTTTGCCTCTGCTATGAGGAATAGGAACTCCCTCGACCTACATTCAAACCTCACTGGCAACAATGTGCATGCAGCCAACGCAGTGCCGAGCACCAGCTAGTAAGCCCTACTGGTGGGCTGTGGATCTGGGACGTGCCTAGCACTGTATTCAAAAATAGGGTCCTGGCTGATTCAAAGCATGGGCAGAGCAAGCCAATGCTTGCCTGTAAAATGCCATGCTCATTTATTTACTTCATCACACCACTCACTATCTGGCTTCCAGTCTGGCTTCAGCTAGTACTATTTTCCATTGCTTGTCAGTTGACCCCTGCAATCAGATGTTCACAGCAGTCTGGCCACCAGTGCAGTCCTGGCACATGGCATTGGTCTCCACACAGAACTGGAGGTGTCTTTAGACAGAAATTTGTTCCAATTAAGGTAAGATTTATCTCTTGGTTTTGAGATATCCCTTGTCAAGATTGCAGGTTCTTAGCAGGAGAAATTGTTTCTTCATCAAGGCTAAGCCCACTGGGCCCTCACCTAAGCCAGTGTTTTTTGGTGCTCTATTAATAACATTCAAAACCTGGATTCTTTCTCTGGCTGGGCCACCAGCTTAGAGGCTTCTGTATAGACACCTGAGATTCAGCTAACAATGATAGTAGAATTAGGTTATTCGGAGAGAAGTCCACCCATATTTTCCCGCTCTCTAAATCAAATAAGCTTCTTTTTATCTTAGATAAGACAGGCACTGGCAGGTTTAACTTCTGAATGACTTTGAGATGATCAAACACGGATATTTGGAAATGCTGGACATCATAGAAATGAACATGAACAAACACAATGAACCAGCCCTGGCAGGGCAGTAATAAAAGGCATCTGAGTTTTTCACCCATTTGCTTCAAGAAAAAAAAAAAAGGTATGAGATGGCTGAGGATTTTTTTACACAGTAACATTTACCAGGCTACTGACTGCTATTTGATTAGCCTTTTCCACTGCAGTGATAGAAGGCCAAAGTTCACACGGCAATGACAGGAAACTGTACAAGAAGCTGAGCACCCTGGCAAGTGGGATGAGTCTGTTTAGAGTCTGCTCAGACTAAATGAAAGGTTATGAAAGTATCACAGCAGGTAGCTTGTGGATCAAAACTGGCCAAGGAGAAGGGACGAGTCAGGAGCTATAAGAACAAATTAAGAAAGGGAGTTTTTGGGCCAAATTCCAGCAAACACTTTCTGACAGGGAGATATGGGGAATTAGGGAACTAGAGTTCAGCTTCTGTGCTTGCGGCATGCCATACCCTTTGATTTTAGTAGCAATAGCTCATGCCAGCACCCAAGGAGAATATGCGTCCGCATCAGAGACAGCAGGAGTTCATCATTCACTCCGTGCACCAGCAAATTCAAATGTACCCTGTAGCTTTCCCTGCTGCCATTTCTCTCTCTCTCTCTCTCTCTCTCATACGCACACACACAAACACATTTTAAGTAACACACATAATTACCTCAGCTTTTGAAAATAAACTGAAAGATAACACAGGGTAGAAAAGGTTTCTGATGAAGGCTTTAACGGCACGGTTGGTAAGATCAAAAAATTGCGTTGTGTACCGGGGTCATTAAGCCATAGGAAGCTGTGCATATGGGAAGGACTTGGCAGAGTAATATGTTTGGAAAGAGAAATATGTACAAGCTAGGTCCAAGGGGAAGGAAAAGAAAGCAAGACCTGGAAATTTAGTGTAAAAACTTCCCATTGGTCTTTCAAGCTGCATAGCCCAGGAGACCACGGTTGCTACAGTGTAAGATGGCACTGCTGCTTTCACAGGTAACGAATTAGATGAGCTCCAATCTAGATACCAACTCGTGAGTTATTGTGTATTGTCACTGCGTCAGTGCCTAACCAATCCACCTACTCATGCTTTATAGATTTTACAAGAACAGGATTGCATCGGTCTGTTTCAAACCCCTGAACAGTTAATCTAACTGAGGTTTTTAAGGTTTTAGCAGGTCCTTCTAATAGCTGCTGTGGTAGCGTGCTGTTAACCTTTATTGCCATGAGGGTCTATTAAGAATGAGTTATGCTCGTCTCTTTTGAGGAAGGAGGGGTTACACTTACAGATTTGTTGATACACTTGACATATGCCCTGTCATTGCTTGCACTCTCAGGCACCAGAAGAGTGCTGCTTTCACAAAGAAATAATTTTTGTTTATATGATATATGCACATGCTTGTAATGGTAATTTGTGCACAGCACTCAGAAACCAGGTGATGAAACTACACAGAGAGAGATTGAGTGAGGCAGTAAGACTTCACAGTATATAACATTTAAATGCTCTCAAGCACAGGCTATGTGAAACTGGTTTCCTTTTGCTTGTTCCAATTAGAATATCCATAAACACTTTCAGTGTTGCTGCTATCATCACATCGACTTGAACACACAGAATAGCTTGATTTGTAAGTATATGCAATTATATTCGTGAATGAAAGCATCACATTTAGTTCATTTAGACTAGTAGATGCACATTGTGTCTTGCTGTTCGCCATTCAGAAAGCAGCAAGGCAATTGTGTGACTGTTGCCATTGCAGTTGTTACCACTAATAATTATTCATCTGGAAATTCATACCCAGGCCAAGGGATTCCTTACCTCGCTCTTTTTTAAAAACTTTCCCGTCCTTCCCTCTTGGAATAGAAGAAATACAATGGCTACATCTGTCCTGCAGGCAGAGCAGTCCGGGAAGGACCTGAAGCCCAGAGCCTTGACACCTCATCTCTTTATTTCCTCTGTAGTAAACATAAAAATAAACCTGAGTTCACACTGCTGACACATCCTATCCTCCTGCCTTTTTACCAGGTGACTCTGGCATGCTTTGTGGAAGGGTCCTGGGGCATCTGCTGTGCCTGATTCCAATTGCCTTACATCACCAAAGGGTGGATGGGGTAAATTCACTAAATTGGTCATGAGATCCACAAGTCATGTGGATGCATAGCAAATCTGGCCTCTGGCCTGGTCTTGCCCAGCTGTTTCTCCATAACAGGGTAGATGCAATCAATAGGACCTCAGGGACCAATGCAGACAGTATGAGTCGGTTAATAAAGAATGCATTTTGCAGACAATCTGTTCTTCAGCTGGCAATATAATTTGTCCCAATGCAAAAATATTTTCAGATAAAAAGCAAATATGCTTTCAGAAATCTGGAAGAGCCCACAAACAATTTGCTGAACAAAACAAAGGAGGAGGCAGGAGATAGGTGTATTATGAATCCCCTTATTGACAGTCCCTGATCAGCTGAAATAATAAGCGTTAGGGTAAGAGCATGAAGGCAGACTCTGTGTCAAAATGATGGTGAAATTTTGCTGTTTCAGTACCATATTTCTATTTATAGTCCCACCTTTTCATGCTCCTATATCTCTTTCCTGTTTGTTCATTTTTGTTTGGTTTTATTTTATTCTATGGAGACAGAACACCTGGGCTTCTCCAAGCTGAGAAGGCACCGTACCATAGAATAACGCATGGGTAACCAGCTTTCTTGGGACGGCAGAATCAAAGCCAGCTGCCAAAGGTGCGGGTCCATCAGTCTCCAATGCTTACGAGCGAGAACAGTCACCTGGCAGCGCAGCCAAGTGGCAACGCCATTCCTGAATTGTCCCAGGCCCCTGCTGTAAAGGCAAAGGCAAAAGACAGCTGCATGGAAAACAGGTGGGCAAAATGAACTCATGCTACTGGAGCTGCTTTTCAAGATAGCAAGATGCTTCCCCCATATACCCAAACCTTTTCTACTGACCATAACTCTCCTCTGCAGCACTGGCCATGCTGGAGCACCACTGTAGCAAGACAGTGATAAGATTACTGTATGGCATGTTTTAGCAGTGGAACAATAGGCTGATATCAGGTGTGCCACCCTCAAATCAAGGCAGCTGGTTGCACGTTCACTGCCAGCACTCCAGACCTCCCAAATGAAAACTAGCCCTGACTTGGAAGCTCTGCCAACACCTGATCCTGCTAGGGAGTGCAAGCTGAATAGCCCTCCTGCCTCAAGGAGTAAGCAGGTCCAGGGCAAGACTGTCTGCATCTCTCTGCCTAGGCTTTTCCTGGACTGCCCTGCACTGTGACTACAAACAAGCCACTTAGGACTATGCCTGAGAGCAGTTCAGTTTTTCAGGATCAACAGAAAGCAAGGACCTCTATTTTTCATTCCCTGTATGCAACTGTGGGTATAATTAACTTTATTTCATAAAATCATAAAATAATTTAGGTCAGAAGAGACTGCTGAAATCTATTGGACTGAATCCTGTATTGAATCTGATTTGCCATACACATCTAATTAGACTCACTTTTCTTTTTAGATATAAGCTCATTACAGGCAAAAAGGTCTTGTACTGCCCTGGCACAGTAAAGTCCTAATCTCAGGTAAGAGTTACCAGAAGTAGTGAATTAAATAAAAATAGGAAACAAGAACAAAACAGTTTAAGGGAATGTACTAGAAAAAATGCTTTTACTTTTCAGCTTATGTCTTATGTCCTAACCCTTTGTCTCACTGCATCAATTGGGAGGATATTTAAATGTCAGTGCAATATCTATGCTTGCAACACAGGGCAAAAATCCGCTATCTTACTGTGACTAAATTGAAGATACTGTACAGACAGACTAGGAAAGACTGAATAGCATACCTCACAAACAGTAACTCCGGACTCTTGTGCAAAGTGAGAGGATAGTTCAAAATTATTACAGTCATCTCAGAAACTAAAAGTCTCTAACTTGTATGAAGCACAACTATTCATGTAACATGAGAATGAGCCTGAGAAAGTGTCATCCAGCTTAGGTGCCGGATCAACAAAAGGAAACCAAAGCTAATTGACTGAAGTCACCTTCTGAAATCGATGCAAAAGCCCTTCTGGTGCATTTTCTTTCAAAGCAGCTAAAAGCTTGGGGATTACAGTAGATCTGTCATCTTCCACGTATACACAGGCATTTTGCAGAGATCTGTAAATCTACCTTGCAGCAGCCACTCCACCTGGAAGCACTGTAACACTACATCTCACTCAAGGAGGGGGCCTAAGGGCTTTGGAGACTCCAAGTAAATGGTCAGACAAAACATCGGTTGGGAAGTTAGTGATTCTGCAATATATCAATGGAAAGGTCAGAGGCATATTTACTGGTTGAACCATAGAGTACACATGCTGATTGCAAATGGTTTAAGGAATCTGCTCTTTGTTAATTACAAGACAGCTGCAAACGCTGTAAAAGAATATTAGAGAATGTGAGCTCACAAATGCTGTTCTTGCTTCTCCCCTACCCCACCTCCACTTGGAGCAACAACACTGAGTCACATCCTTTGCTTTATTTTCCCCCTTGCTACATTTGTGTATTTTTTTCTTGTCCCTCAATGTAGGGAGGACAAGAATTGTGCAAACAGAAACCTGAGTCTTTAGATCCTCAAAAGGCTGTTAAACACAAGGACACCCTGTCTGCTCCAGAAGTCCCTGAGCTGTGGGGCTGGGAGCATACACTCATCCTACCCTACCTTCACCCTATTCTTACGTCTGCCTGAGGCTCCTGAAAGTGGCCACTGGCAGAGATATTTAACTAAACAGACTCCCGGTCTGACCCTACGCAGCCAGTCCTGTGTTCTTACACAAGGTTTTGAGAGCGCTGCATGCTATTGGGAGCTTTTGCTTGTTCAGAGTCCTCTGGAAACTAGAAGCGTATCTGAGTCCCACAAACAGATTTTGGATCCTGATTTTAAAATCAGAATCTGCCTATTCTGATCTGTAACATGAGCACTCTTCCTCCCTCACCCGTGTCTACAAGCCCTACTTCTTCCGTAAAGCCTTCAGATGAGAACTGGCTAAGGGACACTGAAATGAAAGAGGTGCTTTTCATATACTATGTATATTTTCTCTACATTTGACTAGAGCTATCCCTTTTTACCTCTTATTCTGCTTTAAGCCTTAGGACAAGGATCAACTGTCCTATATATTTGTAGTGTATAGCTGAACAGTGACCTAATCCTGAGAGAGCAGCCAGGAAAAAACAGTAATATAAATATCAGATAAATGCAAACATTAATAGTTTGATTCAACTCCAATCCGATAGGCTCTCACCCTTCAGCAAAGCTCTGAAGTGTCTGTTTCATGTTAGACTGAGCGTAAGCCGTTTGCTGAATAGAAGTGGGTTTAAAGCCTGCTGAGTAAGGACCACTAGGTATTTCAGATGACAGCTAAGGATGTTTTCCCCTAGGTTAGTGGCTGAACAAAAGAAAAAGAAGAAAAATAAATTAAACAAGAAAGTTTCTCAGAGGTTTTGGCTAACTTAAATACAACCCTCAAAGTTTTATTTTGCATATTATTTAATTCAGAACAAAATATTTTGTTTTGTTGTTGGGTTATTTTGTCTTTCTAACAATTTTGCTTTAATTTAGAGCTTTGATTAAAAATGTGAAAAAGCAGTTCAAAGTAAAAAGGAAAAATTGTTTAGAAAATGACAAAGTGCAGTGTCTTAAATTTCCATACTCGCTCATTTATCACCAAATTTGACCCAAATCAACAAAGCATTTCGATCTCCCTGAAATTTGTCTACCATTATTTGGCAAATTTACTGTACAGCAAAGCATTTCATTTTTTTTTCTATTATTCATCATATTTGTTCTTCCTAAACATTAATACAAGAACGTCTGTGCTCATAAGGAAGTTGGAGTATCGTATGAACATGCTGCTTATGGTGGAGCTGTCCTGTCTATCTTGAAAGTTGCTTGGGACTCAGACAAGCAGGATGCAGTAAAATGCAATGGGACTGCAATGATCAGTCACCAAGCAGTGACTAGCTGGTGAGAAATCTGCTTCTGAAACACTTTCACACTGGCCATTGACTTGATCATTTCAAACAATGAGAAAAGCCTATTTGTAAACATGTAATAAAAAGAGCGCCTAATCCATCAAATAAATTGTTTGCTGCACATGGTTCCCCAGCTCTATCTATAGGCGTGCAAATAAAAACAGATGACCATATAAGCATGGCATATAGCCCTATTGGCTCATCTTGTATACTCAGTTTATCACCAGTCAGGGAGACACAGAATCCACAAGTGAGCCAAGGTGCTTATTGACTTCTGATTATTTCTGGAGAGGCTTAACTTTTATCTTTTCTTATCCGGTAAGGTCTAGTGCTTACTTGCAGCCTCAGGATCTGCAGTATGAAGTGATAAAGAGCTAGGACAAGTAAAAAGATTTTTTTTAAGATTCTGATTTAGAAGAAACCAAGGAAAAGGCAGACTCTGGAAATGGCAGTATATAACTTGCTGAAGCTGAACCATCAAACAATACCATCCAATATTACTCTTAAGAGACAGAGTAGCTAAAGATTCTAAGCCAAAAGAAGCTCTTCAGGAAGCCTTTACATGTTGCGCTTCAGCTTACCCTTGAGCACGGACACCATGGAGGTGAGGGCAGAACATAAACCTAGCCATACAGAAGGAGCAATAAACCTTATAAGGTCTCCTTTATACGTTCCCTTGGAGTTTTGCGCACCTTCTCATACCAAAGTCAAGCAGAGGGTGGAGAAAGAAGGTAAAAGAGAAGGGAGCAAGGAATATGGGGAAAATATTTGTGCCTCTGCGTCACTATGCTTGGTACTGAACGCAGCATCTCACGGCCCCACTGTAGCAGCTGCTCTGTGAACACCGTTGAGCCACTGAAAAAATGGCTACAGCACGAAAAAGCTTAGATCGAGGTTCACCCAATTTCAGCCTACCTATGAATCAGCAGTAAACCCCAGGTTCCCTCTGCAGTCAATGAAGAGCAATAGCACTGCTGCAGGGCGCTCCAGCCTACTGAAAGGACAGACCCTCCCAAGGGTCCCATGCGTCTGTGTATAGAGTCCACCACTGCAGCCAAGTCCCCAGTTCAGGTGCCTTGGTTGGGTATCTGAAGTTAGGTAGGATATATCCAGGCCTCCAAGTCGATGTACAAGAACTAAGACTTTCAAAAACATGACGAAAGCGGTGAGATATATTCTAGCAATATGATATATTAGCCTGAGGGAATCAGCAAAACCCCAGCACTTCTGTTACTTCAAACTATGAGGAATAATCCTGCACAAGTTTTAGAATAGATTAATTAACCTCTGTCATCAGCTCCGCTGGTTCCAGACTACAAGGTACGCATTGCCTTCCTGTCCAGCCAACAGCGGTTTCAGGTGAGCCGGCCACTACTGACCAGACCAGAGAGATCAGGGAGTGGGGTGGACAACCAGGTGGTGCAGCTCTGACATCTGTGAGCGAAAGGTAAAACAAGTGTGTGGGCTGAGGACACTATTCAAGACAGGGCCTGGTCCTCAGTGCCAAAAAGCAGCCGTGTCCAAGAGCTCTTTTTTCCACTGCGCCCCACACAATGAAGGCACCGTTTTCTGTCTGTTATGACCACGCTACAGCTATCCAGGTCAAGGGATTAGAATTCCTTAATGCTCTCTCTATGCTGCTACACCTCCGAAATGTTCAGTTTGAAGCTAGCACAGCATGCTACAGCCTTAAGATAAGTGAGGCCACACACTGGGAGCAATTTGGACCTTTCTCCACCTATTGCACTGGCTTCCACTAAGCTTCCAGGTGGAACGTAAGGTGATGGTTTTAACCCGCAAAGTCGTCACCACTTTGAGACCTTTTTAGCTTAGAAATCTCTCTCTCTCTCCCCCTCTCAGCCACTGATACTGCCTCTCAGGGGACCTGTTCCCATGTAGTGTGTCAGGCCCCCGTTTTGTTGTCATTCTGCAGAGGCTGCACAGCCCGTCAGTTTTCTTCTTTCTCTGAAGTGACACTGAGCAGCAGTGGATCTCTTCACAGGTACGTACACCCCTTATTTAGCCTGTGACTGGTAACTGATTGTTAAGGTGCCTGAGGCACAGAATGAGTAAATTCTAAAAAGAGTAAAAAAAGAATAAAAGAACAGTTGTCTGCTGCATTTACAGTTAATTTTCCACAAGCTTACTTCTCTCCCTCCCTCCCCAGCACCCATTCAGCGACAGAACTTTCATGCCAGATGCCACATACTTGTGCACGGTGGGGCACTGAAGAGGTTCAGCAGTATGTGTCTGCCATTTGACTACACTCCTTTCATCTACTACTCACAGCATGCTCAAAATTTAACATTAAGCACCTAAAGAAGCAGAGAAAAATTGGCTCCTTCAACCACCTTCTTAAATATCCCCCAGCATATCTCCTTTTCTGCTCATCTGTTTTCCAAATGATTCTCTGTCACTTACCACAAAGTGGAACCCTCCTCAGTGCTCTCTTAGAGGTCTCCTATGGACCCTACCATTTCCTTTTTGTTGCCAGAGTGTTTTCCAGTGCTTCTGCCCATGGTTTGACCAGTTGTCTCTCAGTGTGAGAAAAATGACAGCTATGGAGATGAAGGTTAGAGAGGGAAACTCACAAAGCAAAGTTATTTGCACACACCTAGATTTGCGATGCTGTGCAAGGACCAGAACTGCTTCAATGTTAAGTAAACAGATGCCTTCTGAAAGAATTAGGAGTAGATTTAGGCCAGCGCTAAACTGATAGGTGCTTTAGAAACGAGATAAAGAGGGATTTTTCTCTTTTATAGCTATTGTGAAGTCCAGCTCTCTGGATATTAGGGATTCGTTAAGAATGGTGGGTCAATAGCTCCCTTTCCATCAGAGCTGGCAGATGCCATGCCTGTACATTAGGATGTAGTGCACCGACTTTTCTGCAGATCTTACCAGAGCAATCAGTAGCCTGGAGACCTCCAACCAGCTGATTATGCAGCTGTCTAATAACTGTCATATGGCTTCCTGTTAGAGGAGAAGTGGAGCTGAGGAAGATGGAGTGAGGCTAATTAAAAAGGCAAAGTTTGAATATGTTGCTTTTAACTTCCCTCAGCCGGCTAATTCGACTTTCTGAATTAGCACTTCCTAAACTAAAAGGAGCAGAACTGGGGGTGAGCAGTGTAAAGGCATTAGAGACCTAGTCACTGTCCATCTCTTCAATGTCTGTCATTGCAGGCATGAACACTGATGTTTTTTAGCCCTTCACGAAGTCAAGTCTCCAGAAATAGGTGAAAGGCAGTGAAAGAAATAAACAGAAAGAGTCCCTTTTCTGTCAGAGGTCCCTGAAATGCTACACACAGTAGAGAAAAACATTACATTAGAGAAGAGAGCACACTGGAGTGAGAGAGGAGCACTTTATACCACTTCAGTTATGGAAAGGGAGGGATTACATTTAAGGACATGTGGAAGCACTGAGTTTTGGTATGTGGCTGAAACAGAAAACATTTCATGGCAAACAATTTCTCTTTTGGAAGGTTTAAATTATGAATATATTTAGGATTCAATAGAATATTTTTTCTAATGTGAAATGACACATTTTGAAACACATCTGATCAAACAGAGGAATAGATTCAGAAAATGAATGAAAAGAGGGAGTGCCCTAGAGCACAGTTATTATGCCATTGCTCTTGAACGGGAAAAACTGGGGTTCAGGCCTCCTCTAATGAAGTTCAAAACAAAGGTTTTAACCAAAGTCTCCCACTCACAGGAGCTTGTTCCTTGAACTGGCAATTGTTGAAGATGAAGCTATCTCATGCTTGCCTTTTGAAATTGATGTAACAGTTCTTTAAATGTTCACTCGTACAGAGACCAGAAACCACATAAATAACCCTAACCACCTGGCTGAAGTCAGTTTTTCACTTTGTGTCTGTGAATATTTAAGGCAGCTACAAAGTGGAACAGCTTCAAAAGGACAGCTCAGTTCAGAATACACAATAGCTGGCAGCTGGGCCACTCTCTGAAGGGGCAGAAGACTTCGCTTGAGGTCCATATATTATCAAAGAAGTGGAGAAGGGTGTGAACAAGTTTTATAACCCCGACAGCCTACTCAGATACATTGTAAAAGGACAAAAGATCAGTTCCTCCTACCTTACTTTTGTGAGTGACATTTAAACCCGCCAAATGTTTATTTGACCAAAATTATATGTTGAAATCTGCCTGCATTTGTTAATAAACGTAAATTGACTGAAATGTCTTTTTTCCCCACAATAAAACCTCTTCATATGTGCATGTGTGTGTGTGTACACGCATGTACAACCACCCACACATTATTACCTACTTCTAATTACACTGAAATCCCCAGACCCAAATTTGATCAGACAGAGATCGTATTCAAAAGCAGAAAAGCCCATTCAGACATAATTAAATATCAGGATAATATTTGCTCCCAGGAGCTTTCAGACCATAATGGAAGAGCAAGACACTTAAGTACCCTGGTGCAGTAAAAAGGAAAGGTAGAGAAGAGAAAAAGAAAGGGCAATTTTCTACTTTCGAAATCAGTTGCTCTCAGGTAGCATCTCATAAGCACACCGCTTGTGAAATTTCAGAGTAAAATCCAGCCCAAAATCTTGGTCTATTACAGTCTCAGAGCCCAGCTCGAGCAGAAACTTCAGCCACAGCTGAACTCTGTGCGTAAAGTACCAGGGTCACCGAATCCTCTTCCACACAAGAGACCAGGGCCTGCAGGCAGCTCACTAGGACTCTACATTAAGACAGCTTATTTGCCAGTTATTAGGGAGGCAAGAGCAAGGACCTGAGAGAAAGTATAGAGTGTAGAGAGATGACCAATAGACATATTTCTTTCGAACATTTAAAAGGAATTTGTTCAGTGTATTAACACAATTGATGACAAAGCAAGAGGAGCTGAACTAGAGTATCTGTGGTCAAGTCCACACAAAAAATATCCTAAGCCTGGTACATTCCTCTTCCTCCCATCCCTTGAGGTAACTTGCTTTACCAGACATTAATCCCACTGTTAATCTCCCTGCTTCAGTGTAATGAGCAGTGAACAACTCACTGCAAAACTGCCCAGAACCAAATAGGCTCCAGATGGGTCTGTGCTCAAAAACATGGCACAACAGAAAGCTGAAGGAAATGGAAAATAGCCTTATCCCCTGTAGCAAGAAGAGGCAGAGATGACCTCCCCTTTGGACGTATGGGGATCAGGGGTGCAGGGAGGAAGAAGGATGTCTTTGGAGAAAGAGTATAGGTGGGGTGATAAAGCATGCAGGAGCAAGAGCAGGAAACTGGCTGGAGTTAAGTCATCTCTGCTTACTCTATTCGTCTCAGGACCCTACAAATGAAAGTACTACCAGGGTTTGGGGCTTAGGAGTTAATAATTGGAGCCTCTGGCATGCTTGGGCTGGACCTGGTTTGAAACACTTGGCAAGATTTCAGCCCTGAAAAGTCAGACATTACGATTCTGACGCAGACCCAGACACATAGAAATCATGAGACTGAAATATCTTTTGAAAGAGGTTCTTTTCCTGATTTTTTTCCCCATCTTTGGGACAGTAAAACTCGGATTGTGTTTTACAGTTTTTCTCTACAAGCGTGAACTCTAAGGAGTCACTTAGTGAATTATTTATTCTTAACTGAGAACTGATATTCGTGCAGCAGCCCCACCTCCACTCCCCAGCCTCCTCCTATTACTGTACAACTAAATATCACGACTTCAAGGCTTGCTTTTAATTTTCTTGGGAACCATTCATCCTTCCTCTGCAGCAAGTCAGTGGTATTTGTTCTTCTCTGTGGGTTTGCCCCAAACTATTCTAGCCCCCTCTCCTACATACAATTGACTTCCTGTTGCCTCCTTTACTTCAAAGATTGAGTCATGACACTAGAGTTAGAAATGTGACTATTAATAGGAAAGAAAAAGAATCCCAGAGCAACTGGCACTTCTTGAACTACTGTTTTTCTTGCTGAGCAAGAGGTCTGTGGGATTTCCCTCTGCCCCCCACTGCTATAACTGCACAATATAGCCAATGAGAAGGAATGATAATGAAAGGCTGCTCCCGGGTCCCTGCAAACCTTTCTGAAATTAGATCACCCAGGTTCAAATTCTCCATCATGGTAGATCAGCATAGCTTCTCTGAATCTACCGGTGATGCATGCATTTACACTAGCTTTGAACCCAGTTGTCAGCAATGCAGACAGGATGGCCAGGCAAAGAGCTATGGCGGGTAGAGGGGGCATGAAAAGTTTGTGATAGGGAGCATAATTGTTCAAATCCTCTGTTTTTCAATTGTATTTCCTTTTAGCTGTAACCTGATTTCAGGCTTGGAGATGAAAGGAAGGCTCTTTTGTGACTCCCGTTGGTCTTGCTTATTGCTGTTTTATTTATTCCCCACCTACTCCCATCACAGGAATTTGCTGCTTATGCCAGGAAACATAGTATAGAAGGAGGCTCATGGTCTGGTAAGGAGCCCATGAAATCTGGTGCAAGAGACCTCAGGAGAAACGGGAATGGAGAAAAACAGCCAATGCAGAGTGGTTAGAATATGCCTGGGTATTGAATATTTGATGAGGCTGCCTGTTCAAAAGAAGAATCAGATTTGCTTAGTTCAGCCTATAAAAATGGTTTAATAGGTATAGAATAATTTGTGCTGAGACCCTCACTCCGTGATAATATATACTGGGAAGAGATCTACAGTTTCTCTCTCTACTTGTCTCCCCCCCCTACCCTCCCACCCTCCCCCGCAATGCACCTGTATGAAGGTTGCCTTCCTACTACAGTACTTCTGGATGACTTCTTTATATGGAATATTTAGAGTAGAGATAATAATCTAAAAGATGTTTAAGAGATACAAAGGATGGCTGCAGTATTTCTCTCTGTAGAAGAAGGAAATGCCCACTATATCATTGGAAATGCCCACTATATCGTTCTTTCTTGAATGTGAGAAAGTGACCCTCATTAAACTTATCACTATTGGTTTCTTCATTTCCTGCGTTACTAAAATTTCCAGATTGTAAAAATATCCCTTGCATGTTCATCAGCCCAGTCTACTGGGGCATGCCTGGTAGCTATTTGCATCTAATTAATAGGTGTAGTATTGTAACAGGAATACTGGACAAGCAAATCAGTTCTTCTTTATGATACACACAAGCATTAGGTAATTTTATCGCAAATGTTCTGGAAGAGACCACAAGGCTGCTGGAAAATGTTTATGTAATATTCTCATGGCTTTCCTATGAATGTTATGCCAAATGAAACTTTTTGTTATTAGTGTTATTAACTGGAGGTATTTGTGCATGTTCGTTTTCTCAGTGAATTTCAGTATTGTAAAAAGAGACAGCACTCTAGCTTCTTGTCAGTGATGGTGTTCTTGGAAATTTCTGTCTGAACAAAACACTAACAGACATCTCTTTAGAAATTTTGTGACAAGATCCAAAGATGAAGAAAAGCTGTGTTCTGAAAAAGATACAAGTCAAAGTGGTACTTTCTCCGTGGGATCTGAGTTCCCAGTGGTCTGCAGTCATGTTCTAAATCTTGTCGGCGATAAATTTCACTTACTTTTTCCTCCCAGTAGCACAGAGCCAATCCACACGTGAGAGAGAGAACTGAAAACTATTCTATTCCTGTATCATCAGTAGAAATATTAACTGAGATTCAGTGGTAATGCCACACTTCACCCTAAGTCAGATCTGTGAAAACCCTTTGAGAAAATAAGCACTTTTAAGGAATAGAGGACCGAACTTCATGCTGGGGAGTTAAACCAAAGCAGAACTTGTCCTGTATAATTTGCATTACTAGCAAAGAAGGTGAGTAAAAAAGCTCTCTTTTCAGCTGTGAACTAGGCAGCCGTGGGGTAAGTATCTCTATGAGAGACTGACCATGGAATAGCTGAACGTTTCAAGTAGGTTGAAACTTAAACTAAGCATCTGCTTTTCATTTCTCCGTGATGAATAAATACAGCTACACTATGTGATCTAATTTGGCTCCATTACCAGGAAAATCAGGGAGAACAGTGGATGATCCTTTAATTAGTTTGGATATCTCAGCTTTCCAGGAAACAAAAGACAAAAAACAACAGCACACAAGTCCTACTTCAGATTTCTCTTACTCAGAATAATTCTGCCTCTATACTTATTAAGTCAATAATAGAGTACAGTACTTACTGCTGTTATAATAGTTATATAGTAGCCTCTTGATCAGGGCTTCACTGTGCTTTCTTAAAACAAGCAATCTCTGAAAAAAGGACAGCGCAAATTTGAAGACAGACACAGTAAGTAGGATTGCTCCTGGAATTAGTAAAAGAGAATGTATGGGACGTTAGTGCCTTTCTATACCTACTTCTTCCACACCCTATTTGTCCCAGTCAGTATAAATATAAGGTCCTCTTAGTTGACTGTTCAGCTGCAGACTTTGTTTTCTGCATTAGCAAAAAATAATTTAGACTGATATGAAACACCCTTACTACTGCCCACAGTAGTGACAGTTAAAGAATGCCAAGGGAACAGGGTCGTACCTCAGACTTTGGGAGTGCTGTCAAGCCTGAAGGCTCAAAACACATCAGTTTGCCATACAAAATTCTGTTTTAGGTATGAAATAAGGAGTTGTAGCAGAGCCGCTCAGAAAGCAGAAAGCAGAAAGTCGGTTAGCACAGCCCCTCCTTTGACAGAGCCAAATGAGGCTGAGGAACAAAATTAATGATCGGGCCCTGTAAGAGGGCACCTAGACCTGGAATAGGTGTGGGCATGGCAGACAGGGAATGAGCTGTGTTGGCAGGTCTGTGAAAGAATAGGCTGTGCAGTGCTTACCAGCACAACCTCCATGTGTAACCAGTGTAATCATCCTCATGCTCCCATAAGCAATAAGATCATTTGCAACTATTTTATAAACAGAGGAAACCATTAAAAATTATACCTTCCCATGAGAATTTTGCTGACTCTTGTATCCACCGTATGGTACCTTCTGTTTTGCAGCCTGTACCCAGGGCTTAACGAGCAAATCACCATAGTATGAGATACTACTTAACCAGTCAATATAGGCAGTATAGTAATGAGAGTAATTAAAACACCTTATGGTACATATGCTTCTCGAACTAAACCACAGCTGATACGGATGCTGCTGGTAGAACAGAGACACGTAAGCCTGCTTTTTTATGAAATGGATCTGATGGAGAACGGCGTGTAGAGATAAAAGGAACTCTGATAAACCAATCTGATTATATTGTGCAGTGAGAAAGCGTGAGCCTGCCAAAGCTGCTAAGAGTTTTTCATGCTGCTACCACAACCCAAATTGACGCTCAGTGAGACAGGCTCCCTGTGCTTGGTGGCCTGTCGTTTCAACCAATGACACCCTCACTTGGTCTGTCTTGAGTTCACATTAAAGCACATCACTTTTATTTGTCCCTTACATGTATTTGGCTGAGATGATTATTTATATGTCTCATCTTTGTTGACAGGAACTTACTTCTCCCCTTTTTGACTTCCAGATGGATTTATGGTATCATCATGGCATGCTGCCTAACATAGGCAGGAAGTCTAGCAGGCAAGATAGCACTCAAAGAAACCAAGAACAGCTCCCCCCCACCCCAAATAAAGAAAAAATTCTACCGGCAAGCCTTATAGATCTAGACTGAATCCAATTAAATGAAAGTCAGCAAGGGACTGGGTGGCATATGGACTGGGTAACGGCTTACAGAGGCCCTCTCCTCCAGCGGGCTGAATGAAAGGAGTAAGGAGTGAGAGAATGTTTCACCATGGGTCCCAGTCAAAGTCACATGCAGAAGTCACAGATACAGCTCAGGATGGAAAATAGCTGTGGCTTACGTAGCTGTTTTTCTCAGTAGCAGCACAGCAGGGAGGAAGAAGACACCATTTCCAACCCTGAAGTCTGAAAAACCATGATCATTCCTTAGGCTTTAACTCCAACCGTGCCAGCTAGGTAGGGATACGAAAAGTGAAGACACTAAAGAAAACAAAACGCAAGAACATTGTATGTTGTGGCCAGTTACAGAGTGCTATAATCACAAACCTTCCCTCTGGGACATCAAAAAGGCTGCTGATAAACCTCACTGTTTGTGTCCAACACAGGGGAACTGAATAACTGAGATATCTTAGACCTCCTACCCTCATTGAGAAACAGCAAATCAGGTTACCCAAACATATTCACAGAATCACAGAATGGCTGAGATGGGCAGGCATCTCTGGAGATCATCTAGTCCAATCCCTCTGCTCAAGCAGGGTCCTCTAGAGCATGTTGCCCAGGATCGCGTCCAGATGGGTTTTGAATATCTCCAGCGAAGGAGACTCCACTACCTCTCTGGGCAACCTGTTCCAGTGCTCAGTCACCCTCACAGTCAAGAAGTTCTTCCTCATATTCAGATGGAGGAATCTGAATTCTTCCTATTCACAGGATGTTTCCTGTATTTCATTTTGTGCCCATTGCCTCTTGTCCTTTCACTGGGCACCACTGAGGAGAGTCTGGGCTCTGTCTTCCTTATACCCTCCCATCAGATAGTAATAAATATTGATCAGATGCCCCCTCAGTATTCTCTTCTCCAGGCTGAACAGGCCCAGCTCTCACAGCCTCTCCTCATATAAGAGATGCTCCAGTCCCTTCATCATCTTAGTAGCCCTTCGTTGGACTCACTCTGGTAGCTCCATGTCACTTTTGTACTGGGGAGCCCAGCAGCGGACACAGCACTCCAGGTGAGGCCTCACCAGGGCTGAGGATCACCTCCCTCGACCTGCTGGCAACGCTCTTCCAGTGCAACCCAGGATACCATTGGCCTTCTTGGCCACAAGGGCGCATTGCTGACTCATGGTCAAATTGCTGACTCATGATGCATTGGAAAGGGCGACAAATCAGATCCCCCTTGCTGGAAGTTGCTTGCAAGGATGACCTCAGTCAAGACTCTGCCTATTTGTTTCCCGGAAGGTTTTCTTTGCCTTTTTTATTTACAGCACATAGAGTGTTTTCTTGGACAATGAGAGTAAGGCAGCCTTTCTGCGCTTTGAAGGACAGCTCACCCAATGTCAAACACGATGCAAACTTAGCACTCAACAAAGAAAGCGTAACAGCTCTGAGGGAGCTGATGGGAAAGGGAGGAAAAACGCACTTGCACTGCTGCAGCCCAAAAATCAAATTGTTAAGGAGTCTGCCTGAACAAATAGATGGCCCTTTCTCTAAGATCACGTTCCCTCCAGGGCCTGAGGCATCGTCAGAGGACACCAGCAGGTAGCATGCTGGAACAGCTGAGGGGTAGATAACTGCTTCTCCTGCATTGCTAAGTCTGTAAAACATGAAGGAAATGCACTCGTCTTACATCTTCAAGTCCAGTACGGGCAACCTAGAAGAAGCAATTTGCTTTGCTTCATGCTACAAATGTGCATTTCACATGTGTGCACATTTAAATGTTTTAGCAAGAACAGTATATATTGATTATTTTTATATCCTATAAATAATATAACATAATATCCTATAGGAAAAAATGTTTGGTATAATACCATTAATTAAAAAATCATAGGCACAAAGTTGTGACCTATATACTTTTATAATGTAATATGTGTTGTAACTACGGGCGGGAAATCCGAGTGCTGAGCACCATATAAAACTAGTCCGATAATTATTCTTCATCACTTTAATACATTTTGCCTTTCAATTTTTTGTAAACAAAAAGAAAGGACAGTGTTTGGGGAACACTGTATTAGGTAACTGAATGTTCTAGCCATTGAAAAAGTGCGCTATGGCAATGATTATTTATGTAAGTGTGCTGAACAAGGAATAATTATCTATATGCAGTACAAATAAGTTTACTGGCCTACACACTGCAAAAGGAAGACAGCAATAAAAGCAGAGAAGAAGAAACACTAAAAGACCCGAACTACAGAGCAGCTTTTAGAAGCCTATTGCTGCAGAGCACAGTCAGCAGATGAAGTTTCACCTTCCCTGTCAGAGTGCTTTACCCCACCGGGGCAGTAGGAGAGAGCAAGCTCTTTGAAGTCAGGGAGGGCAAGGGGAAGCTTCGGCGAGTTTAATCCTTTTTTCTGTTGTGAACTCTCCAGGGCTCTGGTACAAACATTATTCAGAATGATTCCACCAACACTGTCTGCCTAAGTAACACATTGTATGGGCTGTGTGCACGTTATCCACAGCAACCACTGCTTACAGACATATGCTGTCAGTAAGCCATTACTCCGGTCAGAGGAGCAATCGTCCTCAGCACGTGCCATTGTTTCTGATCTCCAGCTGGCTAACAGGTGTCACTGAAAAAGTGGAACGCTTTAACAAATCATTTGTGAGATGCATGCTAACCAAATACAAATATTCCTACTGTACCTAACTCAAATATTCGTAGATTCATAAAGATTAAGGCCAGAAAGGAACAATATCTCACCTTGCCAGACGTGCATATGACAGGTCACTCAGTTTCCTCCAGTTACTCCTGCATCAAGCCCAATAACTCTTGCTTGGCTGAAGCATATCTTTCAGGAAGCTATCAAGTCTTGATCTGGATACATCAGTAGAAAAGAAACACATCTGTCCTTTTGTGACTTGTTCCACTGATTAATTCCTAACACTCTTACATTTTTCTCTAATTTTTCATTTAATTTGCCTGGTTTCTGCGTCCAGCCATTTGCTTTTGTCATACTTTGCTCTACTAACCTAAGAGCCCTCTCAAACCTCATATTTTTCCCCCAAAGACATTTACAGTCTTTAATAAACTTATCTGTCTTTCTGCTTCTTAAAAAAAACAACAGATCCAGCTCTTCCCCCACAGCATTTTCTGCAGGTCTCAAGTAGCATTTGTGGCTCTTCTTTATGCTCTCCAAAATTTGTTAGTCAGGCACCTAATTTTAGTATCATTCTCATGAAGGCTGTATTTGGGAGTTAATCCTCCTCCTGCTTTCCCATTCCCATACTGAAGATGACATTGCTCTTTTCTTCAGTAGCATTACACTGGGAGACCCAGCTGGGCCACTGGTTCAGCAGGGCTTCTAGGCCGTTTCTGGAGTCCCTGTTGCCCAAGATATGGCTCTCCACTCTGCCAATAGAGCCTGAGTGCCTTATTCCTGTCTTTGCTTTGGGCTGCCAACATTTCTGGCTGATCCAGCAGAAGCTGATTTCCCTGTGCGGCTACCATATCATCATTTTTACCACTTAACAGAGCATCTTCCCTTTTTTTTTTTTTTTCTCAGTATTATTATTTACTGCCCCATTGTTGAGGAAAATGTTGAATAGAATTGGGTTTAATATTGATCCTTCTGGAACCCCATTTAGAAACATTCTCATTTTATGAGGTTTCCTTGCTGACAGCTAGCATTTGAGATTGTCAGATAGCCAGCTTTTATCTGTTCAATGTCCACTTTATGACATTGCACAGTGCTCTTCGTTAGAAGAATTTCATGTGATACTGAGTTAAATGCCATACAGAAGTGTATTATATCTGTGCAGTTGTTCTCATCGACCAAACTTATAATCTCATCAAAGAATGAAATTAGATTTCCTTGACAAGATCTATTTTCCATAAAAAAAAATCAACTAGCATTAAATCTATTACCACACTTAGTCTTGTATCAACTGACTCTTATATTAATTTCTCTCTTTTTTTTCACCCAGGAACCTTATCTGACTAATTGCCCTACACATATCTCTGCCATCACACTTACCCTCTCTGAGCACTGGGATGGTGCCTGCAAACACCCACACATGGGGTATTACAGTGGCATTAGATATAGGGGAAAAAAATGAGCCATCGGTGAGCCAGCAAGGTCCCTGACCAGCCTCTGTAGGATTCTTTGGTAGAAGCTATCACCATTGCCGATTCTGAAATTGCTCTTACACATACAGTTTTCGACTCTCCTTAGCTATCCACACAAATCCATGTGAATGACCACATTACTGTATTAGCCTGACTCACTCTAAGTAACGGTCCATCTTGAAAACTGACCTAACAAAATCAGCATGGTTATATATCAAAGCAAAGTAAGAGGAGTGTAAATTATTCTTTGACTCACACAGTGGCACACTCAGACACAGGAGCAGCAGACCCCTGTGGGACTCCTCTCGCAAACTGCAACAAATTGCAGTGGTAGCCAGGGCGGCAGAGTGAGACCCGTATGCGCAAGGCACCTGAGGAGCCGATGGTGCATTTTCACTTTCCACGGAAAGACATTGTTTGATCAAGATTGACAGTGAGCAAACAGAATAGGCTGCAAACACCACTCAGGCAAATGTGGGGTGATGGCTTGATCAAACATCTACTCAGCCACAGGTATATGTTAGTACTTACTCCACTTGCACCTTCCCCTGCTTTTCAATAACTTTTTCAGAAGTGGTACGAAACCCTCCCGGCACTGTGGAGTGAGGCCAGACTAACAAAAGACAAATTTCCTGACCAATACCTTATTTTTGAATAATCAATAGATGGAGCCAAACTGATTCCCAGAAGTCTTTTCTCAGAGCAGAAGCTGAACTTGTCTTTATCAAGAGTTAGTCCCAACAGGACACCTCTCAGGGAATTCAAAGCACAGGCAACTTTCCCCCATGTGTTTTTTTTTTTTAAATAGCCCCAGTTTGTGGACTGAGATAAGTTCAGATACAAGCTGATATGATAATTCCCATCTGTCACCTAAGGAGCAGGATTCTTCACTCCCCTGCTTCTCTCCTTGCAAGGCACTGACCACGAGCAGCCTCTGAGGAGTCCAGAGGATGCTCTGCCTGTGCACAGATCATGCTGACAGCTTTAGAGCTATAGCTGTCTCAAAAACTCTGCCTATGTTTGGATTCATAGATCCCATGATGTCTGACTTCATTAAGATATCAGTCTCTTGGATGTCTAAGCAACTTAAATTACGCTTTCAATTACGGCTATCCTCAATTCTGTGCAGAAAGGTGGAAGCCCCACTGAAAACTTAGCCATAAAACATGTGATCAGAAATCCATAGAAACTACATACATATTTTCTGAATCAAAGAGCAAACGTCCTGTCTATGTAAGTAGTTTCCATAGCCTCCAACACTGTACAAAATCACTGAAGTCCTCAATGAGATGGGGAAGACTTAGGAACTTCATTTTACATATATGCAAGTAAAGAGTAGAAAGTGTTTGTGGTTTGTGTGATGTCACATAAGACACTTTCATCAGAGTTCAGATTTGGATTTCTTCAGTTCTGAAACACAAGACTGATCTGCTCTTGTCTTTGTCCTTCTGCAGGTCCTTAGCAGACTAAGGAAGCTGTGCCCAAGTATCAATATTCAGATTGATATACCAAGTCTTCCCCAGTTCAGGAGATATAGTGATCTGGTTTAATCTGTTCTGAAGACAGAAATCACACGTCAAATTTAGGTCTGGATCCAAGCTGAATTTCAGCTCTTCAGGATATATCTGACTGAGAGTGTAAAGTACAAATAATTCACACAATGTGCTAAGATACCTGTGACTCCACCTTCAGAAAACACAGCCAGAACAGAAAAGAGAGTTTGCAACTGGGAGGAAGACTGAATTATTTCTGGTCATAAAACTTGCAGCGGACCTGACCTCTTCTCCTAGAACATGATAGCAAAACTGAATGTCTAACCAGTCAGGAAAGGAGTGAGTTCTTCTTCCTTTACACTCTCAGGCTGCCAGAAAACAGTGGGTTCAGGATGGAAACAAACTGGATTTTGTCTACAGTCACAACTGGGTCATGTTAAGTGCTAAAGAAATCTGCAAGCATTTATTTGTCACTTGGCTTCATCCCTTCCTTATGACCAGTACCTGCCAAGTACGACATCACTTCATTATAAAAGATTTTTTGTTTATTTTTTAAATGAGTTAAAGCAATGTCATTTTCTGCTGCAAAATGCTCTGTGGGCAGCTGAGGATAAAAGGTTTATTGCAGCTTTATTAAAACATATTAAATAAATTGAAGACATGCTATCCAACAGGCTGACTGAGGCAGATACTCCCTGTAGATATTTTGGTTGCGCATTAAGAAAGTTGTCACAAGTAATTTGGACTGGAGCATGGAGTTATAGGCTGCCAAATGTTGATTAATTAAGCTCATGTTTGGATTAGTTCTGCTAGATGGTTTCATTAGGGAAAATGACTAAAAATATGGAATAAAGCAACCAGGGGAATCCAGGAAGGATTTGCATGTAAGTGAGACCTCCAGCAAAGAACAGGGTCTGGGACTGAACTATATGTGTCTAGGATGTTACATGGTCCTCCTTTCTCCTCTCTTACTGTGGTAGAAATAGACCCCAAGGAAGCTGACTTGTGTCTGTTGTAGCAGTGATCGATTTCACTGAAGTCATTCTCAACCAAGCTCAGTGCCAACAGCTGAGGAATGAAGCCCTTTGTTTTCTTGCTGTGTGATGCTTCAACTTTAAGGCATGCTGCCAACTAATTTTACACCCATAACATCTTCTCACTCTAAAGGCGAGAAAGAACATATGATCATAAAAAAAATGATCGCATGATTATTGCTTATTTTAATTTCTTTATCTCCTTATGGTTTTTCCCCTACAGTGTTGTGGAAGAAAATTCCTTGATGAGGAGACCTCCTGCAACGGGAATTCCTTTCCTTATTTCCTTAGGCTCTCCTAATTTCACTGTAAATGTACTGCCATGAGACTTTATTGAATGTAGATGCATTTCAGAAATAGTGAGATAGCTGATTTAAAAAATAAATAGACAAACAAACAGTATGCCAGATTTAAGTTAAAAAAAAACTTAACTGTGAGTTTTGGGGCTGAAGCAAACTGTTACCTGTCTGAAGTAAGTAAAATCTCACTCTCTGAGCAGCCCATGGAGAGAAGAGCATCTTCCTCCCACACATTTAGCCTTAAATACTGGAAGAGAAATTTGGGAACCTGGATTTGGGAACTGGACACAAATCTGGTCCAGGCTAACAACCCTGGGGGCCAGCAGGGGCACCTGGCAAAAGATGGAGATTGAACTCAAACTTTCAAGGAAGAAGAAAAGTGAGTGAGGCAGCAAGTGAGCGCAAGTCTGTCTCCGCTGGAGGAGGTGACACAGTAGGTGCCCAGCACACTGCCTGCAGAGCTATAAAATCTCAAAATAGAGCATCACACAGCTGAGCCACCAGCACCATAATAGGAAGCTGGTGCTCGTACCGCGTAAGTGAAGTTATAATACCGAAAGTGAACTCATCACGCTTGTCATGATTCATAACATAAATCATTCTGCCTGATTCTAAATACATTTCACAGTCATTGTGCTCCAGCTCAGCCATGAGCGACACAGCCACAGCTGAAAGGAGGTGCTTGATTAGCTCCAGTACCATCACCAACCAAATAGAAGAAGGCAGGCCACCTGCTTTTTGGCTGGCCCCACAGAGCGGTCTACAGGCCTCTTTGATGGGTAAGGCACATCAGAGGTTCTCAAAAGTTTTACCTTTATAAAAAAATAAAACAAATAAAATTGCTGGGCTGTTTGGCTATTTTTCATAAAAATGAAGAAAGAAAAGAAATAAGACTTGCAAAATTTTCACTCTCTGAAAAGTCAGCTCTTTTCAGGTAGTCAGTTCAGATAGCCAAAGTCTTTAGTCACTCTGGAGAATATAGAATTTCTCTTCCTTGCTTGTTTTCACTGCAGTTTAGAAAAATCTGCACACTGAAAAATTAAAAGAAAATTCTGATGCTGGTTTCAAGTAGTGCTACCTCTATACATCAAATTCCCCACCTGGACTGCAGTTGGCTAATAGGACTTTTTGTCTCAGTGAGTCACTTTTCAGCCAGACCTGTTATACATTAGTCTTTCATGGAGAAGAATCAGACTGAACTCAGGAGTGTTCATGGAGGCTGAAAAAGGAAAACAAAATCACCTGCATTCTCACCTCTGAAAAAATAAGTGTGAGACTATAACTAGAAAAACAACCAACATACCGTTACGCTTTTCTCAGTTCATGCAAATTCTTCTCATTTAGCAGATGCGGAAAATCAAACTGAATGGACAGAAACATTTTTTGACACGCTCATTTGCTCTGCTCACATATGTCGCACTGCTCCTATGCTGGGCACAACCCTCTGATGTTATTCTTGTACCTATTTATTACAAAGGTCCATATTTATCTCTGGTATAACTCCGGGAGAACTGACTCTAGTCTGTAAAATTATCCTAGTAATTAACCAGCTAATACAGCTCAGACTCTAGCTGGAAAATATGTTAATGTTATGTGAATATGTTAATATTTTATTACTTTCAGGAGTAACAAAAAGTATTATGCTTCCTTCTATTCGCTGCTTGTGCCCTTAGTCACCTCTGCCCTGCCATTCCCCTCTTCCCTGAGTATCCCTTCCCCTCATCCTCCCTTGTTCTCCCAGCCTTCGGCTCCAGGATAGCCCATCTCCTCCGCTCCCTTGCAAGGGTGCTCTCTGAGTGAGTTAAGGGCAGTTACACAGTGGTGTTACCTGTCAGATGTTAGGACAAGTCATGAACAAGTATGATTTCTAACGACACCTTGTTAAAGTGATGGTGCGCTCAGGCTGTCTCCACAGCACCAGGGGCTGTCGGCACCCTGTGGGGACCCGGTGTGACCCCGCAGCATGTGGGCTGTCCCATGGGATGCCCTGTGCAGGAGAGCTGACAGGCTGCACAGCCTCGCTTGGGCCAGTTGTGAGCTCACTGCCTTGTCAAGCTGTGATCCTACATCCTAAGAGGACCCCTTCCAAGTCTTTTTAACTGGTTTGCGCCTTGAGTCCCCATGCTGCAACATAAAGATGGTAACACTCGTTATTACACGAGCCTATCAGCAGATTTTACTCCCATTTTCCCTCAGCCCTTCCAGAGCATGGTAAGGAAATGCCATAAAATATTCTCCAACAAACCCTCAGACCTGTATTCTGCTTTGCCTGAACCTTCAGACTTGCTCCTATGCTACTGTACTCCTTTGGTGGGGTACCTGGGGTAACAGCCATGACAGAGCTCGGGACGAGCACGCCCGGGGCAGCGGCCGCTGCTGTCTGAGTCCCAGTGCATCATGATGAACAATCAGCTGCGCAGGCCCTAGCATAACTGCTCAGCCTTTCTGATTTCATTATCACAGGGTAGCAATGTGGAGACTTACTACAAGTTCATTATTGTATTATTGAAAGTCCATCTTGCTTTGCTTTAAGCCTCACCTATTTCCATAACTTTTATCCTCTTACCTATGTGGGTTAAGACTCACAGTACCTGGTATCATAAATCCTTCCACTCTATTTTTCCTCTCTCCATAAAACCCTTTTGTGCTATATATGTGAAGGATGCCATTTATGCAGCTAAGCTGTACTGCATCTATCCATCTTCTAAATTAAAAAAAAAAAAAAGAATACTAGTGAAAATTGCTGAATTCTTGTACTTATAGCACGATATCACAAAATTTTTTTTGCTTAATAGGAGCTGTCACAAAGTCATCTGCACAGTGGCATATTTATAAACTGACAGTTTCTTATAAATACTGAAAATCTGCAATTATCACTCATGCTGTTCATCTGAAAATAGATAAAACAATGAGCAAGAGCAAAAACTCTATGTTAAATTCAACCCACCTCAAAATATCCACCAACCCTTGCTCTTACAATGTACCCAGCCACTTTATAATGTGACTTGGTACCACAAAAGCTGCTGTATTGGGTGCCCAACAGCTGAAATATAGCAGGAAGCAGATTATTTTTAGCCAGAAACATAACCTGAGAGCATGTAACTGATTCTGAATCAAAGCTATTAGCTATAAGTTGGAAAAATTGAGTTGTTCTGAACAACTTTTTAAGATCTACCCGAAGAGTTCCCACATCTTCTGTAATTTGTGTATTATATCATACTGTGCAGCATATCAGAAATTTGGCCTTCTGCTTACTGGTCGAATTTGATCTACAGCAGCTAATCTGTAATAATCTCCGAGAAAAGAGGAAGCAAGTGTGAAGGGCACAGCAAGGACAAGTTGTCAGTATCTGCAAGAGGGAGAACTGCAGTTTCTAAATGGCTTGCCTTCTCACTTAACGAAGAATTGTGTGCCCACATCTTGAGCACATGCTTTTGGGAAAATTCGAATCTATGTTTGAAGTTATGACTCACTTCTCACTAGAGTCTGGATTCAGCAGAGTGTTTAAACATGTTCAGTACAGCTACTTTTCCAGCTGATGCTAGTTGAAGGTCTTCTGCTGACCAGGGAGACTAAAATCAGCATTTTGCAATTATATAATCCTTTCAGTCCAAGGGATTGCAGAGCCCTAAAGAAATCTCACATATAGATACAGGCTATTGAGGTGGAGGATTATTATCTGCTATTGTTGCTTCTAGGGTGCTTCTTGTCAAGGCAACAGTACAGAACCCTATTCACAGTGGTCAAAACAAAAGTTTTCACCCAGAAAAAAAAAAGTAGATTGCGCTTCAGGTTTTACTGAGGTCTTCCTGAGTTTTAGTTGAAACTGGCATTGTGAAATGACCCAGACTCAGCTGATAAAGGGCTTGGCTGACCTGCATAGAACGGAAAAAAATGGTCAGTAATTTTCTTACAGCGGCTCATCCATGAATTTCAAAATGTTTGGTTTCTTGTTAATACAAAAAGCTGTTCAGTTCCCCTTATTAAGGCATTTCCAAGAACACAAAGGAAATCCAGAAGCTAAAAAAGAGTGAGTGTGCATGCCTCAAGTCTCTTTATTTCTTCTTTTGCCCATGCCAGTGTCTTATTAACTATGGTGATAAACGCTGCTGAGAAGGATAGACAATGGCAATAAATGTCCCTCTCTCTCACAGCATTACCTCAGGGATCCCCTCGGAGCAGTGCTGCAGCACATGGCATTGCCTTGGAAGGACAGAAGGAGGCAGGGCCATGGCAATAGGAAGCATCGAAGCAGGTAGGACTTGTCTCAAGTGTTTTGAATGTAGAGGAATGAGTACAGAGAAAGCAAAGCTTGACATCTGTGTGCTTCCTACTGGTGAGTGCTGTTAGCTCACGTGTCCGGTGCTGTTCAGGAGAATTCACCTGCAGGGCTTGCAGTCTCTTGCAGTGCAAGCAGCCTGTTACAATCTCTGGATTAGAATCGACTCTCAGAGAGAGTGATGGAAGACCCATCACATAGACTCTTTAAAAACAGAACGGACCAAAGACTATAAACAAAACCTTAGAGTTCTCCTGTTCCAGCACAGAGCGAAGCAGAACCAGTGTAACCTCAGGGATCTTTTGTATTCTACATCTAGATTTAGAACAAGGTCAATGAGATGCAAGCATAAATTTACATTCTTTCCACATTCAGAGCTGAGTATTCAAGAAATGCATGTTGCAGCTGTAGTTCTATGAATTTGGAAGTATCCTGCCTCTGAAATAAGTATCATCAGCAGTTGAAGGTGTTGCTAGAGAACGCTAGCATTATTGAGAGATACTGCCAAAATTGCATGTAACTACAGCAAAACAAACTACTGAGGATGAAGCCTGAAGTGATGAAATGATAAATAATTTATGCTTTCAGCAAGAATAAAGTTTTCTTCATCTTATTTCAGCATGTTGCATTCCTGGAGGTAGAAAGTAGTGAATTAGCAGCTTTCTATGGAACATAAGGTTGTCCATCCCAATGAGGTATTGTCAAGAGGTGCTTTGTATGAGAAGTGAGTCTGGAGCAGGTATAGACATATAATATTTTCTTCCATTTCAATTGATTGTTATTGCAAATTACAAAAGGCTTCCCAGTGGTGAAGCTCACTCATTCAGTCTCACAGACTCAGTATTCCAAAAGCCTGTGACAGAAATATCATGTCGGAAAACTGTGTGCGCTACTAGATATGATTTGATTCTGATTAGTGTTGTACAGATATTTGCTTTTTTCACCCTTCTGTAAGTCCCAAAAAGTCAGGAAATATGGTTTTGGTAAATCTGAAACGTATTCATTTTTCCATTGAACTGTAAAGTTCATTTAAGAAACTCATTTAAGGTGGAGTCAGACAATGCTTTGGTTTTTTTTGGAGAAAATTCTGAACTTCTAATGTAAAATGTAAAAGAGAATGCTAACAGACGTTCTAAATGCAAACATCAAAATGTTTAGCTTTTAAAATGACAAAACAAAAATCAAACATTTTGATTTTTACAGAAAGAAGAAGCATGTGTTTCTATTGATACATGAAAAATTAAGCAAAACAAATGGGCAAAATCTTTCTGTCAAAGCAACATATCGGATGGGAAAAAAACATTCCCACCAAAAAATGTCACCTATCTCCAGTTCATTCTCTAGCAACTGTCAAGGACTCAACATCACAGAACTCCTGCTCATTCAGACTGCCTCTTCTTTCCCAAAAGCTGTAAATTCTACTGCCAAAGATAGACTAAACGTTAGACTGACACTGTCTGTCTCTGAAATCTGAGAACAAGGTACTTTAAACTTAAAAGGACAACCACTTGTTCCAGCACTCTGTATTATCGGTATATATGATACAAATAACAAACTGAGGCTGAGGAAGTTTGAGCAGTAGGGATAGGAAAGCTACATGGGTGCAGTAAATTTGCCCAGCACAATCTAGTTATTATTATTATAAAACGTACCTTGTATTAAGGATACATATATGTGTAACTTGGGCTACCTTGGGTGTCATTTCCAAGGTTCAGAAACTCATAAATGAGAGTCCTGCCCAGTCTTGCCCTCACATGTTTAAGGTCACCACTTGCATTATCAAACTCATTTTAAGGGGCTGAATTGAGCACTAGAGAAAAGCAGCAGATGGCAGGCACTCTGCTGTATAACGTACTTCAGTCCTGAACTGGAGGGCCAAGAGGTACTTCAGACTCCTTTCCTACTGAATTTCAGCCTGTGTTGGGAGGAAAGCAGCGGTCACGCTGACCTCTGAGGACTGTGGAGATTCCCCTGGATGTGGGCCATTACCTTGCTGCACAAACCTACCTGGCCGTGCCTGGGAAAGGTTTTGTTCTCTCCTTCCTTATCAATTGCATTTCTTTCGGGAGATGGCTGCACGCTCATGTCAACAAATCCCAGAGGGGCTGTAGGCTTTATCCTGGAGAGTTACTGCAGTGAAAACTCCTACCAGATGGGGATTACACTGGTGCTTTTGCCACCGTTGTTCACCTGTTTAAAAAAATGCTATCTGCCAAATCAAGGGGTGGAAGCAATGTCAAGGGGCTACAAGCTCTTCATACTGCCTAATGTGCCGTGCCCGAGCTAATGTATCCGTCCCTTGGCAGCTGTGTATCTCAGCCGGACGTACATGCTGCTTTCCCTGCTCTGCTGTCGACCCTTTGAGGTACCTACTGATTCTGCAGACACCACGAGCCAGCCTTGAACCCAGGATTCCCTCTAAATAAGAAATGAGGGTCTATGCTCTATTTCCAAACAGGGAAAACACAGCAACAGTCATAGGAAACACTCGGCTGGGTGTGCTCATAGACTCAGCCTCGGTTTAGCATCGCCAAGAGGGAGGCCTGGAAGAGTCTATGCTCTGCTCTTT
This sequence comes from Struthio camelus, assembly GCF_040807025.1. Classification (NCBI taxonomy): domain Eukaryota; kingdom Metazoa; phylum Chordata; class Aves; order Struthioniformes; family Struthionidae; genus Struthio; species Struthio camelus. The sequence goes on from NC_090944.1 coordinate 107,191,155, forward strand.
TCCATCGCAAAGTAAAGGGATGTGGGCCTTTGCTTGTCCCTGTTGGCCATGGGGCAGCTTGCCCCACTGGAGTGCAAAGTATTCTGGCGCCTTTCCTTTCTTGTGCCTCAGCTTCCCACATCCCAGCCCACAATCCCCACCACCTAGAAACCGCTTGATTTGGCCTGTGCAAATGCTGCATCTTTTGGGAGCTCAGCTCAGCTCACCGGAGATGCCCCAGTAAGGGGAGAAAGAGAGCTGTTTTAGGTTCCTTTTGTGCCACAGCAACATCATGAGGAGGGTAAAGCAGGCTGAGAACTCTGGCTGCTTATTCTCAAAGAATAGTTAAAGCAGCTGTGTCTGCAGCCAGCTTCTCTTTTGGGTAATTACCTTCTAGTTCCCTCAGTTCCCATGTGCTTTCAATAGAAGTTATTCTTTTCTCCCCATAAAAGTGTTGTTACCACATTATGCCCCAGAGATGACTATATGTCACTGGTGGCTGAGTGATTCCATTATACACAGTCTGCAAAGTGTGTAGGGGTCCTTTCAAGATGAAAGATGCCATCTAAATGTAAGTTATATATTTTAGTAATATGCACTTAAGTGTAAATTCTGCATTGCAAGGAACGCTTAAAGTCTCTGGTAAGCTACATGGTGTTAATAAACTGACAGTCAGCAGTGGCAATCTCATACCATGCTTATTTCAGAGTCTCTAACTTCTCCCAGGAAACTGCACTTTGTCAGACAAAAAGCTTTGCTCACTGCAGTGCCTCACTGTTATTGTAACGCTATTGGCATCTTGCCTCTCCTGTTGCACTTGAACCTTATTATCAGCAGTGTAGTTTTAACATCTCCCAACTGCAGCTGAGAAAATTAGCCCTTGTTTGTGAATCGATCATCCTTTCAGAGAGGTGGAAACCACCACCACCCTGGTCTGTGGGAAAGAAGTTGGCAAGCGGAAGCCTTCATAATTTATTTAACTATTTGTAATAATCCGAACAGTGAGCTATTGTTTCTTTGCTTTGTAGGCTCTTTCTCAGTATTTGGAGGCAAAAGACCTTCTGACCTGAGAAGGTGCCCGAGGGATTTGTGCTAGTAATCCAACAGCGAGGCAGTCACTCTGGAGAATCCCTGAGCTCACTCGTTTCCCTTCTCCCCTCACCTCTATTTTCTCTGTCTCTTCCCCTTGCCCTTCTGTTCAGAGACTTGGGCTCCTTCCAAAACCTGTTTAGAAGTATGGCTCATGCCAGTGGGATAATAGCTGGCTGCTGCCGTTCCCTGAATAGCAAAACTCTAATCTGGAGGAGAACAAAATAAAAAATGCTTAGTCCTCCTAAGCTAGATGACTGCTCAGTCAGCATAGGTGGAGGTGGATTCTTGGCTGAGCAACAAACTCAGTGCCTTGACTGCTAAGAATTAGAGAACAAAAGAAATCCCGGTGGTTGTAGCAGCAAGGTATATCTGTTCTAATACCGTGGTGTGATTCAGAGATGGTCATTAGATTGATTTAGTCGCCAGGCAAAAGGACTTGGCAGATGGTGGTTTCATTTAAGGCAGAAACTAGTTTGCTGGAGATGTACGTGTGCAGCTGTGTTCTGCACCCGGGAATAGCAGGGGGCTAGGAGAACGTTGATTTCTTTTATTACTATTATCCAACCTAAAGAGAAGTTATTTAATCCTCACCTGAGAATCACACCTTCCCCCATGTCAGGCTATGTTTTTCGCTGAATTTGTTTAATCTTCTAACAAGCACTCTCAGAGCAAAGGCAGGAGAGAGCTCTTTTGCTTTCTTTGCTTGTATTTTGGCATGTATTTCTCAACACAACAGCAAACCTGTTGCTCCCTGCTGTAGGTGCATACAGACCTCATAGCCGCTCATCAGTTTCTGGGGAAATTAGGGCTCCAATGTATCTCAGTTGCAGAAGAACGTCCTTTGCCAGCCAGCAGGAGGGGGACTGTAACACATGCAGCTGAGCACTGCCACTTTCTCAAGTAGGGGGGATGGACCCATTCAGCTCTTGGCATCTTGTACTGTAAAGCAACACAAACTGCAAGTTTAATTAAACTTTTCTAATAGGAAAAGCTAAAGCTAGTGGTCCATTTTGAGATGGAGAGTACCCTTAGTCAAAATGTATGCCTTACTCGAAACATGTCCAGCAGCACAGTGACAGCTTAGCACGCTTTGCTGGGCTGTTGAAGAGACAATCAAAAGTCTATTGAATTTACTGCCAGTGACCCCACAGGCTTCAGTGTCCTCGGACTAAACCCTTGTTTAGTAGCGACTCACCTACTGGACTCCCTGGTGAGCTTTCCACTGCATCCATACCACCAAAACCCTTGGTGTCTCGCTATCCTAACTGCTTTATGTGAATTGCCTCTGGAAAGATCCATAATTACCCTGAGAAGGGAAGCAGGGTGCATGCTGGGGGAGCCTTGCGTAGCTGAGATGTTCCTGAAACTGTGGCTGTTTGCCACCTTGTGGTAAATGGTTTTTCAGCTCTCATTTAGTTTTCTCTGCAATACTCCACTGGTATTAAAGTATCAAGTAATTTTTTTTCCTATTATCTTTTTTCTTCTTTTATGAAATCCCCATTTGTTGCCAGGGCTTTGTTCTTGGGCCCTTTTTTCCCCCGGTGATTTAATAATGTCCTTCATTTCTTCCTCAAGTCCAAGCTTAATGAGGTAGTCCTTCTGTTCACTTACCAGTATTAGTGAACAGGTCCTTCACCTAAGCAAATAGTTGTGTGAGTGTGGTGGTGCGTCTGTTACTGTCTCAGCATAGGCTTATTTATGCTGCTTCTAAAATAATTTTTCTCCCAGAATCTTATCTTCCACTTGCACAGCTAAGGGTGTTGACCTTACTAGTAGTTGATCTACATGACTAAAAACGTAAAGGAGAATTAAGACCTCTCTTTCTCCTCTCGCTGAAGGAATTCCTGTGACATCTTCCTGGTTTGCTTTCATGTAATGATTCTTTACCTTCTACACTTCTAGATCAGTCTTGGTCTTCTAGCAGTAGTGTAACAGATGTTTGCAGTCATGCCACTAGCTGACACTTTTATTATTGCAGGTTTTGGCAGGCTCCTGCCTAACTGTCAAGCTCAGACTCAGAGGCACATCAAAATGGTATTGTGTGCAGATGGAGAGAATGTGTGTATATAAGCATGTGTATACAAAGGTTTCCATTATCTTTGAACTGATAGAGTAATACAGTCACTGTGGTGTCTCTGAAATAAATTAAAGACTCACCTTTCTTCTGCAAAGGCAGGAATAATCAGCAGATAAAAATATCAGCACAACCTAGCCCTCACATGTTACAATCTAGAAGGAAAGGAAATTAGTCTTTCTCTTATGTTTCCAAAGTCTGACCCACAATTTAAGCCAGTGGTTTCACCTATACTGCTAAACAAAACAAGACCAAGGACCACTTTTTGGTCCTGAGGTCAAGTAACACAGAACGGCTGTGTCCATGTGTTAACACTTCACGGCACTTGGTCTTGGGTCTCCTATGGGTCATATTAGTGCTGTGTGGCCCTACAGCACAGTTATGGTTTTCATTTCCTTTTTTCCATTCAAAGTGTCTGAAATAAAGGGAGATCTATGCTGAGGCCCATCAGAAGAAGAGAGAAGTGAGAATACTTCCTATAACAGAAAATTAAGGGTAGGTTTTTCATGCCCAGGAGGTGGCATGAGGGCATACACAGAAGTCTGAAGGCACAAACTCTCATGGGACTGTAGCACTGTGGAGGTGGAAGGAACCAAGGCTGACACTGTCTTGTGCATCCAGCCTGCTGAAATTGCCCTTGGCACAGGCTGTCCCAGCAAACCATGCCTAGGTATTATCTTGGTGACTGCAAGTTGGCCCAAGCCAAAACTGTGCCAGAGCATGTGTTAGCAGTGAAATGGTACAGACAGTGTGCATGTCCACTGCTCAAACACTCCATGCTAAAAAAAAATCTCAAATAATATTTTTAAATAATATATTAAGAATAATCACCAGTTTCCTTTCTGCAGAGGTATGCACAGACGACCTAAGCACACAGTCAGCGCCACGTCTCTCTCTGCTTGGGTTACTGTTCCCTATCCATGCCAATGGAAGGCATAAAACAATATTCCTCTGCAGCTTGGCTGGCCCCCACACAACACTGTCCCCACAGCACTCCAGCAATCCCTGGCCAATATGCCAAGAGGGACTTCAATTGGCTGGAAACACTCAGGGGAGCCACCATTGCTTTTAATGTGTCCAGCATCATTTGCATTTACAAGAAGAAGTTTTTGGAGCTGAGGATGGATTCTTGCCCAACCACTGCCTTCCTATGTTTGGTTTTCATGCTGCCCATCTCCTCTCTGTTTCCACCTGTCCTTTTCCTTATAGAATTTGTATTGTGCCTCCCCTTCCCCTTCTCCATGTCCTGGTTCTTCGCTCCTTGCTAAACATAGTCTAAGACCAACCATTTCAGCTGACCCTTCAACTGCAGGCTGTTCAAGAGAGTTTGCAGTTAAGCAGTGAAAAAATTGCCCAGTGTTAATTTCTAATCAAATGCAGATATAAACAGCTAGAGTGGAGTATGTTCAACACACTTGAATGAAAGTCCCATGAATAGGAGTAGAATAAAGCTATATAAAAAAGCAATAAAGCTGGAAGACTAAGATGCAAAGAGATAAAATCTATAATCAGAGCAAGAATTCAAAGCATGATATTAGAGGACTATAACCTAAACAATTAATTTAATTTTAAAGGGTGGAACATGAAGTAAGATATCATCAGTGGATTCTGCAATTTTTATGCAATTCGAGTGGATCAGTGTTCTATTCGAAGATGAAGAAATATGTAAAATAAGAAAGATATATGCCTCCTAAACTAAGGAATTTAGGTATAGACTAGTTAGAATCTGTCACTTGATATTAAAGGCCTAAACCCAGGCAAAATGCCAGCTAACTGATGAGCACCCAGCCAGCTTCTCCTGTGAATTTAGATTAATTTTAAATAAAGCACTTCTGGAAGCATTTAATCCTATCTTTTCAAAAGGTATTACTTCCCCAACCAGGAGAGAGAGGTGGGATCTTTAGCTAACTGAAATTTCTGCCACCTCATTACAGTGCTATGCTGATCTATACCATCTGATAATCTGGCAGAAATTACACTTCTTAGACCGTTGGTCTGTTTTTCTTAAGTTCAATATACGTATTTAAAAGACCAAAAATAAAAAGAAAATCAGCTGTCAGCGTCTTGGCATTGCAACTGACAGATGTGATTTATGTTGTTCACTAAGATCGATTACTGTCCCTGATGCATAAGCATTCAAGGGCAGAGACCATCTCTGTTTGCACATGGAAAGCTATCCAGGGCAACAGAGTCCCACCCTGTTCACATTACAGTCCTTGCTATCCTTGCAGGTTTGCATATAGAAAAGGGCAGCAGGGACCACAAAGGCCAGCAAGAAAAAGCTCGGCTGTTTGCATAACAGCGCAGCGAGGCAGAACTGTGCAAGTTTAGGCAACACAGCCCTGAAAAGATCAACTGGCAAGAAACTGCAGTCAAAAACATTCTGCCCTCATTTCTATAGCTCTAAGGTTAATTAGAATCCAAATAGTTTTTTTTTTTAAGGGATGCAACACATTTTCCAACATTTGAAGTTTTTAAATTGAATTTGGATGTATTTTTTTGAGAAAAGCTGTCCTTCAACCAAAGGTTACAATTTGAGCTTCATTTCAACTCCATAATCCATGTTAAACACATCAGACATAATATTAGACAGATCTCTTTCTGGTCCTCAACTGGATTTTTAGAATTTTCGAGTTCGGCAAGATGGCCTCAAAGGCTTTGTTGGTATCCACCTGGCCACCTGATATGCATTAAAAAACACCCTAAATCTGGCTAATGAAAAGGAAAACCTCCGCGTAGCAACACTGGGATGAAAGGCTGGTGGTTCTGAAGGTGTTAATACACTATTCATATTATCCTTTACTCCAACAGCATTAAACAATTAATTGAGGTTCAAGGTTTATGTGATGGGACCCAGGCCTGCTTTTACCATAGCAACCACATTCTAGAAATCCTTTCTGATATTATTAAGCATAAATGAAAAGCAAGCAAAACAGAAACATTAAAATAGTTGAAGTTCAAAAGTGATTTTTTTTTTCAGTTTGGAAAAGCTCCTTTTTCTTTCATTTGCATCCAATAAAGTCCTTCAGAGAGAATAGCGCTTAAAAAGTCTCTGCATGGTACTAGAAGTTTTTCTTATTAAGAATAACTGATTCTCATTTACAGGGAAACCTTTTTGCACTGCTCCATAAATAGAGAAGGCCTCCATAAAGCACAAAATGCCTGAAGTACGCTTTAAGGCCCAATTAAGCTACTTCCGTTTCATAGAAGGCTTTTAGCGTACCTATGTCTCAGGTGACAACAGTTTATTTATTATTGGATTTTAGCTCAGCAGTAATGTTCGGAAAGGTTATTCGTGCTCTTGGAACAGCCACAACAAAATAGATGTAAGGGAAAGTCTGGTAGGTCTCATCTCAGTGGGATGATCAGCAGATACCACAGGCGTGCACAGAAACAAACCAGTCATGGATGAGGCCTCTCCTTTCAGGCTCTCATGGTCCCTTGCACTTTTTCAGCTTGGGATGATACTCTCCGAGCACGAGCGCACAAACCCTCTGGGCAAAGGTCCTCAGATGTCTCACGTTGCCATCCCACAGCACACGGCTCTCCAAACTTGCCAGTTCTCTCAATCAGCCACACAAAAGCCAATAAATAGACCCAGAAAGGAGGAGCTCACAGATACAAACAGTTCAAAATTTGAAAGGTGGTTATTTGTCAGATTATCCTAGGGGGAATTAGCTTGCTGGCCTCCTGGCTATGTTCAGAGTTTCAGCATTCAGCAGAAAATTCCTCTGGCATCCAAAGGAAAAGGTGCAGCACCTTGAATAAAGACAGAGGACTTTAAGACCCTGAAGGCATTCTCCGCGTTTCTTTCCTTAAAATGCTGTAGAAGGTTTATGATTCCCTGTCATCCTCCTATTAACCTGACTCCTAAAAAGCTGGATCCTAAGCCGGGGCCATATTTATGACAACTTGTGACCTGAGAAGATTCTGGGGACAGCATTTCGTCCTAAATGAAGCCAGTTCATTCAGTTCCTAAGACTGCAGTTTTATAGGCCAAATTTAAAGGCTGAAAGCCACCTTTATGATTCTACAATCTGACTTATGCAAGCTGTAAAATTCATAAGGTGGTTTCTTTATCAAGCCTATAACTTTTATTTGAATTACATATATTTTAGAGAGCTTTTCATGTAAAGACTTCAAGAGATACTGATTACATCATAGAACTGCATAAATTCTTCCAATGGTTAATTAACCTCTCTGCAAAAAAATATATAAGCTATATTTGCCATTTGAATTTGATTCATTTTAGGTTTTAGGTATTGGATCTTCATATACCTCCCTAGGTCAGATTAAAATAATACTTTGCTGTCAGGTACAGCTCACCAAAGTTAGATTAAAATGATTGGCTACTTCCACGTACCTCTCGCCTCCTAAGCTTCTCTTGACCTCATTAATCCCACAAAAGGTAGTAATGCCAGTCCTCTCTGTTACTGTTTATGATTCGCATACCTATTAATATCTTATATTTGTTTTGTTACTTGTCAGTAAGCCACCTAACTAGTCACCCACTATGATACACTTTTCTGAATCAGTGTCTTATCAAAACTGTGCCTGATTTTTCTATGGGCAAAGCTAGTTCTTGTTATTGGTTTTAAAATTCCTATTTTTCACTCAACGCACAAGACAAAAGGTCAACGTACATAAGGTAAAAAGCATCTTCTCTTATTTTACTGTTCTGGAGGAAACTACCAATGACCAAGGTAGCACAGAGCCCATTTTGAACTACTGGGATTTTAAGTATGATTTTTCCAATTCTTACCAAAAAAACACAGATCAGAGAGAGAGCAATACAGATTGCTAGCAGAACTCTCCAACAAATACAATCTATTCTTAGTTCTTGATGAGTTGCAAAACTTGTCAGTCATTAGCATAAACTAAGCCCAGGAGCTTATGGGCCAGCAGATGAGAGCATCGAGCAATTTAAAAATAAATGTGCATGTAAAGTGGCCATGTAAAGCTGAGAAATACCTGCTGAGACATTTATCTTCTTTAACTGTCCAGCTACAGCTTGGTATATGTAAAGTTTAACATAAGGAGACCTACTTTTGATAAAGCCAGATAGGGAAAATATAGGGCAATATGAGCTGTTGTTGCTAAATGAAGCATAATACACCTACACCTCCTACTTAGAGACCGCATGGCTTGTCGTGAAAATCAGGTAGCGGTGGTGTGCCTGTAAGTCTTAAGCTGTGGTTATATAAATGGCTTAAACCAGTCACTAATGCTGAAAAAGACAGTGCTGCAGTCCTGACCCTGACCCTACCATCCTGCTGTTTCCTTGCACTGCCACTAGCACTCCTTTGGCCATGCAACCAGCTGCATCAGGGAGCTGATGAGACTGGAAACCGTTTTTGGTCGGTTTATTTTCCTGGGGGATCTGCTAGCTGATTTGTCTGCCTTCTTAGCTGCACCAGTACCAAGTGCTGGCACAAGGGCTGTTAAGAGCATCATAAAGAGCCTGTGAAGCCATATCCCTGGTGAAGGGAGATAATCTCACTGTCAACACACAAAAGAGGACTCTGGACTCTTACATTGATAAGCTAAGAAAAACTTTCTTTCAGACAAGAAGCAACATGAGTGGCAAGGAAGATGTGCATTATCTGAACCCTTAAATTCCCCTTATTCTTTGAGATTGTTTACATGGAAGAAAAGACGATTATGTGAGGATATGTGTTTTGCATGTTTACAGAGCAAGAAGTTAGGGCCTTAGCCAGCAGCCCAAGAGGGGCAGAGAAAGTAAGCAAATTAGCTTTAAGGCTAGTCCTATTTTCCTTGCTCTAAGAAGAATCTTTGCTGGACATGACATGAATAACTTTCTGTGATATATATGGAGCCTTTTCAATTACAGAAGGGTTGAGTAGAAAGCTGTGTTTCTGTACCGAGTTGAGAGAAGGTATGTTCTGAGTGAAGATACTGAAAATACATTGCTGTAGAACCTCTGATAAGTTGACTGGGGACTGGTTCACCACTTAGGCTTTCTGTGGCCATTATCACTAAACAGATGCATTGTTTATTCTTGAATCAATTGCATTTCAGCTCCATTTCATTCTAATCAGATAGTCAATAACCTCTGGATAGTATTTAGCATTTGACAGCTGGGAAGCCACCAGTTCTCTATTTTTTCTTCTTAATTGCTGTTTGGAAACTAGTGTATTCAGGTTTCTTTAGCACAGCCCTGCAGACTTTTTTTTTTTTTTTAATACACCATGCAATTGCCATGTCAACTGCAGTAGCGAGGGTTCATATATAGGTCTTTTTTTATCTTCCTAGAATTCGTGCAAATTGGGATTTCTACTAGTCTGACATCCTTTAATGTTTACTGTAACAAGTGCAGATCTGGACAAACTACCACAGGGATCTAGGCTCTGCAAGCTATCATCCAGGGTGACAGCAGGCCATTTAAGAAGGATGGCTGGAAATGCTCATTTATTTTGAGCATTGCTGCTGGGCATGTGCACTGACAAATGACAAAAACTGCAGCTAGGGATCTTGAAAGAATGATCCAGTAAAATACACAGTCTAGGGAAGAAGCTAAAATGATTTATTTCCAGATTTCAGCGCTTACTTTCCTCTTTTGCTTTTCTATTCACAGAGAGGCACTTATCAGAGAATTAGGGACTAATTCTATCACCTTTGCTCACATGAGTGGTACTTACCCAAGCAAGTGCTCACAATGAAGTTTGAGAATCAGCTCCTCTGATGCTTCTTCAGTAGCAGCAAAGTCTTAGAAAGCTGGCGTCACCTAACAGATGGAGGTTGCCTTCATGCAGTGAAATCCCTGCACGACATAGAGCCAGTTCCCTGCTTTTGAGGGAAATAGTAAGGCGTAAAGGTCAGAGCCCGCTAGCTTCTTCCTCGATTTTTCAGGTCCACTGCTATAGCTCCACCTAATGCCACACAAGCTACCGTTTTTTTCTGGTCCAAATTCCACCTTCCCACCCACAGGGCAATGATCTGCTTTGTGTGACAGGACCTGCCTTGTTGTGTCACTGTAACCAAATGGAATTCAGCAGAGTTTTGCCTTATTGACACAAGGGAGAGGAGAATCAGCCCCTTAGGTTCATTCATTTTGTCCACACAGCAGGTAAAAGATGTTTTGCACCCTGCCTGCCTCTCTTCAACATGGCTGTCCCAAGTGGTGGGCTACCTAACGAGGTCTTTGCCAGGAGGTGTGCTCCAGTTAGGGCAGAAGCTACGCTTGAGCTTTTCCAATGCGGGTGACCAGTGTGCCTGATTACTTAGAGCTGTCCTTATTATGCAGGGTAAATAGAGCTATTTGGCCTTCTTTCATTACAGTTTGCAGGTTGCTCTTCCAGCATCACCAAAGGATCTAAACCTCAAGTGCTGCCTGACATCCTCCAAGCCTCTACTCTCCTCCCTCCCCCAAGGTGTGCTTTTTACCAAGGATTTGCCGTACTCTGTGCTGTACGGCCATTCCTCTGAACAATAAAGCCCACATAAATAATTAAAAAGAAAAATCAGAAGAATTCCCTTATTCCCTGCAGATTCATTGTGCCATACAACAGATGCATTGCTGTCCCTTCTAGTTCTCTTCTCTGTCAGCACAGGCTCCAAAGTTGGCTAGGAGCCCCTCTCAGGGAAACATATCACAAGACCTGATGTGCAAATGCAACAAAGACTTGAACATTTTATATAAACCACAAGCTTTATAATGATCCTTGGTATATTAAACCCCATTGTGGTCATTACAATATCATTCTCCATGTTTCAGACACCCGGGGACAGGGTTATGTTGTATAACAAGGTAGGTAACAGTCTTCAGCAGAGCTCTGAAATGGAGAACATTTTAATATGCACAGGGAAGAACATCAGACCTGTTCAGAGCAGAGCTGTATTGTTTTCTTTCCCTTGAGCCTCAGAAAATCTTTGCATTTATTTTATTGCACAGGGGCTCAAATCCTTTTCCTGTTAGCAGTCTATTTCTGGTCTGCCTTCAAACAAAATCTGACTGAAAGTCATCCCTAGGTGCAAAACCACCTTACTATGGAGATGCAATTAGACTTCAGGATTGATGTAGTTTGTATGGCCCCCTTGGAGGGATGACACTGGCAATATTGGGACCTCTCTCTTTTAGAGGTCTGAAAGGGGCAGTGTCTTCAGAGGCTAAGCCTTCCAGACGGTGTCTGAATAAAATGGATCTTTAAGGCCGTGGTGGCAAACCCTCCTAGTGCCTGCTGCCAAATGCCTTCTAAAAGGCTCTGTGCATTATGGTTGGCATCCGCCCAAATCTCGGTCAGTGCCAAATATGGGACAAGTGCTTGTGCTTCCCTGTTTCCGCATTAAGAGTTGAGCCTCTCACAGCATCTTGGCAGCTTGCTGTTATGCACAGTCAAGTGGTACCTGCCCCAGAGAAATGAGCACTTGTGGTGTGGGTTAGCTCATCTCACCTCAGCTAAGATAGGGTGAGCTCTCCACCCTATCTTATCACCTCAGCTCCTTTTACAGCCAAGCACTGTCACCCCACAGACAGGCCCTGTCACCCCACTTTAACATAATGTCTGATAAATATGCTGGACAGACACTTACAGGTGTCTATCTTTCCCTTTGGGCTATACAGAGAGCCTAGATGATTAGCTAAGACTAAATGCCCGAATTGTGGCAACCCGAGTGACAGGAGAGTACATTAACTGAAAATGAAATTCGTGATATTAATGAAAACATTAGAGCAGAAATCAGCCCAAAATCTGGACTTAGACAATCATTTGACACCCGCAAGTTGTTGGATTCTTTTCTCCCATTGCAGCATGGATCTCTGAATGGACAAAAAATTGTTACTGCCCAGCCCAGCGGGGTAAATATTCAGATTTGCAAAGCTATATGGATCCAGCTCCAGAATTCAGGGATGTTTGGTTCCAGGGTCTGCATTCAAATCATGAGTACAAAGGTGCCAACCGTTGTTTCACAGTGAAGGCCGAGAGGAGTTTGCATGTAAAACGAGTATTCAGCCTCTGTGAATTGTATCCTGCCCCAAAGTGCAGCACTTACACTTGGAATATAAAATCAATAGAGGCAGAGCCCAGCTGTCAAATTAATATTTTGTCTCAGCCTATGCTAGAACATAAAACTCAGTTAATTTCCCATGACTGCTCATTTAGTAAGAGACGTTTCAAAGGGCACTTGTCAAAAATAGCAAAGCCATCTGACAACAGCGTACCCCAAAACACAGCTATATTGGAAAGGGTTGCTGAGGGGCAACAGGAGCGAGGAGTCTATAAGCAGCTACAGCGTGTTGCCCTGCCCTCCACACCTGGCCGTCTCTGCTCCAGATGTCATTCCCTTTGCATCCGGCTGTCTCTGCTCCGGGTGTTATTCCCCTCAGCTGCAGTGGAAGGCTGCAGTGCACAGACTCCCCCTGCAGCAATGGCAAAGGGCCATTTAACGTATTGGTATCACTTATTACTCAGCAGTGCACAAAAGCCCTTTCCGCAGCGTTTCCCTTCTTCGTTTTACATTGCAGCCTCAGAGTCCACTAGAAGAATAGCACTAATGATATCTCATTACAAGGCATCAAACACCTTCATTGAAACGCCACAGGTCCTATGATGAAGTGATTATAATGACACGCTCATTTTGAAGTCTTACCAACATCAGCTATAAAGACCATCAAGTTAACGTTGATCATAAAAACTCCCTTTTCCCAGCAAGACAGCCAGGAAAAGTTGTGTCTGATGTTGCAAGAAGAGTACCTGAGAAAAAGAACCAAGAGATAGACAGGGATGTTTTGCTAATCTAGTCCTTCACCTGGTGGCACCGATGTCTTAGTCAAAAGCCGTAAGCTTGACTTTTATTTCAGAAGTTTGCCCACTCAAGCACTTTTTTTCTTCCTTTGTGCAATACATAGTCATAACGTATATATCAATGGAGATATTTACATATTCTTCTTTTTAGCCAGTCTAAACAGCATGAAATAATCTATATTAGAAGATGTGCTTTAGTACCTATTCCCATGTGCATTTAACATAGCTTAGTTTAAAGTTAAAATAGGTTATATTTTCTTTGACAGTAAAATTCTGGAGCTGGTTCAAAAAGTTACTTTAGTTCTAATATGAAAGCATCGTCACATTAGATTTTGTAGTTTAATCTTCATGTTATTTGAAGCCCACCTGCCCGCAGAGACTATACAGGAGTCCCTGAGTTGTTATTTTAGTTTCAGCCAGATTTCACTAAGTAGAGAACCTCCTTCAGGGCACACATTTAAAAATCAACTAAACAGTTCCAGTTTGAATTCTCATTTTTCAGTCAGGTGAATAATAGTCTAAATATGAACTCGCACCTTTCACAGAAGCAGTGCAGCTGATCACAAAATGTCATATGGAAAGAAAGAGATTTTCTCATTTTTGGAACAGGGAGAAACAGGGCCGGAGGCTGCTCTGGAGCACCAGCTGACCCTGTTCAAGGAAGAGGAGACACAGCATTTTCTAACAGTCCAGATCACTTAAATGGTCACTGAAGGCTATTAACATCTGTCCTGTATTTACATGAAGCAACTAGGTGGACTTTCTTAGCAGCAGAGTTGTTTATTCCTTAACAAAGAATCCCAGAGAGAGGCCAAGATTTGTGTGAGGCATGAAAACTGGCTGGCAAAAGTTGATGATCCTGTTATGCCTTGACCTGTTGGCAACCCTGGTGTCCAGTCTCCAGGGCTATCACTGATGTGGCCCCTCCGAATAGACCTGTCCCCATCCACTATCACCCTTTTCTAGAAAGAGCAAAATGGAAATCATAAATTCTGTTATCTCCAGGGCTAAAGCCTACTCGGTAGTATGTTCTATGGTCTTTTTAGGCAAGGAAAGAGGATCATCTTTACCTGTTATACACAGCTTTAAACCAAAGATGGACAAGTATTTCAGTGGTGTAATTGGATTCCATTAAGTATCCTGAAGCCCTGGTGTGTATTCATGTTTCTTGAGACGAGAGGCTGGTCTGGAATGTTACAGCAACTTATTCTTTCAGCAGGTTTTTGGTATTTCTTGAATTTTCATGTGTTTCAAAGTGGATGAAATTAGGAAGAAAAATGTTTCAAAAAACAAGGAAATTTAAAATGAGTTTCAGGACTTCAGAAGCATTTCAGGTTTGCTTAGAGAAAGGGGCAAAATGCTATTTATTGTGTCTGAATCAATTTGCATCTTCCTGTGGCAATTAATCTTAAAAGACACAAACATTTCAAGCTAGCAGCACACTGATGAGTATGCAGAAGGCCAGGCTGGCTTTGTCATTTGTCTGGCTGAAAACAGTTACAGACACAAGGAACTTTCTGCCTCATGCCCCCCCACCAAGGGGTAGGTTCCACCACCGTGCATCCTCACCTAGAGCTAGAGCTCTGCCCTTTCCACTGGCCAACGGAAATGAAGATCCAAGAGATTACCCATGTTCCTGTTAAGACCTCAAACAAGCAGGACAGTTACATTTTCTTTCACATTTGTTTCTCTTTGTTTTGTGCTCTACCAGACCACCTTTGCTTGTGCAGAGTGGGCTTAAAATACTTTCTGTCAGCTTTGATGCATGCCTGAGCATGATTAATGGCTTCCACCATCAGCAGCCCAATGCGGCCATTAGTTACATCATGATAGCAATGACTTTGACTTCAGTGCAGTCCACATGCACTGCACTGTAAAAATCAGACTGCCCTATCCTTATGTGGGCTGACGTGTTCAGCATTTAGCGCAAGCCCTAGAGTTGCTTCCTGTGAACATCTCTCCCTACCACAGACACCTGTTCCCATAGAGGAATGAGAGAGGGCTCATGGATCAAATTAAGCTTCCAGTGCATTGTGCTGAGTCTGCCCAAGAGGACATAACTGCTCTATTGTGCACAGAATACATAACAGTTGCAAAAGGGCTGTTTTGGGGTACCTAGCAACTGCGAACCTAAATGTGACACTATTTCAGATGCACAGCCTTCTTCAGATTCAGCTCACCTTCTACTTCTCTTTCCAGTCACATGGTTATGGAAACGACCATTTGTCTGTTCCCATGATTTCCAGTAGGTCACCCAAGGCAAGTCAAGCAACAGCCAACGGCTGCACATTTTCTCCTCTTAAAAGACAGTAAAAATAACTGAGAAGTTGTTGCAGCATGAGTCGATCTGGCATAATACATCACAGACAGCAGGTGTCTAAAATATGTGGCACAGTATCTAAAACGCATGATAATATTATAAAATATAAAAGGATATTACAAAATTGTACAGTTTAGATGACAGATAAAATATATGATTTGACACACCATAAATTTTCATCTTTCCTCTCTAAGAAAATTGTAATCAGAACGCATTACTTGTAAGAGGGAGTTGAAATACTCTGCTGTAGAGTCGTAGAGTCTAGGGACAGGAAGAGGAAAAGAGAGGGAGAGAAAAATAGGAAAAAATGAAGGTAGAATTTTGAGTGTACAATTCAGGAAGTTTCCTAGTAACAAATTGAGTTATTCCCCATTTTCATTCCCATTAATGAGATCTATATCTGGCTGTGTATCTTCCTAGCTGCTTATCAAATCCTTAGCACACTATTAGTGCAAAATAAGAGTGCAGCTATTAAGTCCACAGATAAGTGCGAGTTACTGCTTTCACAGACGCACAAGCATCCATGAGCCAGAGCGAAGGAGGGCAAGTGCAGGAAGCTGGCTGGACTGCGATTCCCATTTCACTCCTGAGCTCTCAGCTGAGGCTACCTAATTAGTGCTGGACAAATAAATCATTAATATTTTATTATTTAGACCCTAACCTTGACGCTATTTGAGAAGCTACATCAGAAATACTGATGTAGCTGATGTAAGTTGGAGACTGTGAAAAGGATTGGAAAACACAAGTCTTGTGTTTGCCAGAAGAGCCGCATCAGTGTGTTCTCCAATAAAGAAGCCTTGTTGGGCTTCAAAGGCCCTTTAACAGAAACAGTCTTTGATGACATGGCTAGATGCTCCTATACAGTATCACGATCCTGTTCTGTACTAGAAACCCAGGCTGTGAAACCCAGGAGTTTGCACGCAGTTAAAGGCTCAGAAACACAGACAGTAAGAGACTGCAGAGTATCATTCTTCTCAAATGTTTTTAGCTTCTCCCTCCACCTGTGTCCCACACTGAACTGACAAGCCTCTGAAAAGAGTGACAGGGTCCTGTGACACATTTAAGTTGCCTGAAGTCTCAGAGGAGCACTAGACATGACAGCACAGTACCTCTGGGAAGCTGGAGCCAACCATTTCAAACAGTTTTCTGTTCTCTCAAAGCTTCGTTGCAAAAATAAAATAAATGAGATTTCCAAAAGGCTTTCCAAAAGAAATGGATGAGGCCTAGCTGTGAACTCATAGGCAGTCATAGGGAGTCCCCAACACTCAGCACATCTTGAAAAACAGCCTACAGTTGTCTTATCTGAAAAACAATGTTAGGATAAAGTGATAGCTCTAGAGAATTATTTACCTCCTCTCTTTACTGGTGCTTACATTGCTACATCCTTGCTGTATTGGCTTAACTCCTCTAACCAGTGTCTTTAAGAGTCGCACACTTTTCATCATGCAGCTACTCTGGGTAGAGTGTAGGTGTTTGCCTTTCTTAAACACTGATCATGCCTATGGGGACATTAAAAGGATTTATTGTGGCTTTCACCATCTTTTGGAAGCCTGAGCACAGTGTAAGTGGCATCACCCAACGGCTGCGAGGACGCACCATAAGTCCAAAGATCATCGGTAGAAGAAGAGGACCTGCACAACTGGGACCCATTCTGGCTCCTACGCTAGGAGAATAGTCCTAGGAACTTTAGAGGGTGACTTGGACCTTAGATGGATTGAGCCGTCTCTGGAGGTCCCTCTCTCTCACTTTGCCTCTTGAGGAAGCTGGAGGCAAGAAGGCTTGGAAGGAGATGCCTGGAATAAGTGCTTACAGTTAGGTGAAATGAAACTTTGCTCCACTCTTCTGTTTCTAAGGGGGCATCTGTCTTTGTTGAAATGTCTTTGCCTAATGGCTTAAATGTTAGCATGGAAATAAAGCATTATTTATTAAGAATCATTAAGTACCTGCCTTCCCTTTTTCTGTCACGGCTGAATGCACAGAACAGAGTCTACTTGCACGTATTTCAGAGGCTCAGGAGCAAAGAAGATTGATTTGACTCAAAATAAAGCACTCTCTGGGAAGCAGCAGCACAGCAGAAGCCAGAGTTTGCAGAGAAGCCTCAGCAGCCCTGTTGCCCTCACACAGCCAGCCCTCCCCTGAGGAATAAAACCAAAGCCTCACACAGCCCTGATGGCTTTTCCCACCAAAACTGACTCATAGCACAGTTTCAGCTGCTGTAAGCCTTCCTTTGCTAGCTCCTTTTTCTACCGCGTGCTGGAATAGCACAGGTGTGAGTGAGGTTTGTGAGGTGCTGAGGCATGTGAACCAGAGCTCCTGGGGATCAGTACTACCATTAGAGACTTCACCCTCTGTGGTTTTCTTCTCCCTTTAAAACAAGGAGATACTTACATATTAAGGAAATTCTTATATCTTAATGTTCGGTATGTTGTGATAGAACTCAAATTTAGGAAATGTTTTCAGCTCCTTGTGAGAAGAATATAAGTATTTGCACACCAAAGGAGTAAGTGCTGGCAACACTGTGAGAGAAAATGACTAGCCAAGCCTAAAAAGGAAGCTAAAACATGGTGATAGATGCAGTAAGAGAGAATTTACTGTATTCCTGTTTCTTGGTCAGTGGGACTGGGGCTGTCAGTGCAGTGAGACCGAATGCTGCTGCCACAAAGACAAGGACAAAACAACTTCCTAACAAAGGAAGCTTCCCCTTCCCAGAGAAATGGGTAGTGAGTATTTGAGCTCCTCCTCAGAACCCTGGGAAGCTGTTACCTCTTCCCAGGACTCTGACTGTGAAAAGAGAGCCCAGCCACATCATGCTCTGTACATCTTTGCTGTGCCCCAGCCCTGGTCCCAGCAGACTAGCCAGGATGGGAAGATGAGCAGTCAGGCTGATAGTAGGGAAAGGTCCAGCCTAGTGCACAAGCATCTTTGGCAAACTTGTCAGTGGATAGTTTTGTCCCTGGTAGCTTCCTAGGATGACTCTACCTGAATCAATCTTGTGCCAATGTAAGTGTTTATAAAAGTGAGCCACAGCAGGCAAGTTTAGAGGCAGTAAAGCAAGAGAAAGCAATGGGTGCTTAGAAAGAGGAGAAAAAATAATGTCTCTTTGAAGCAATTCCCGGTCCTTCTGGAATAGATCAGCTCCTAACTAGGGGATCAGGTAAGATCTTTGACTGTGGGCATTCAAGGAAGTCTATCTACTTATCTGCTTGACTGCCCTCATAGTTACAGGATGAATCCTTACTGGCACTTGCTTCCCAAGCATGCACAAGCCATTCCTGTGCTCATGCTACGTAAACTGGGACAATGCCAGACCCTAAACCCCACGTTAGTTTTCCAGCTCGAGATTATGTGTGAAGATGTAGCCACCAAACACAGATAAGCGTGTCCAAAATGCAGGCTTCCTGTGTAGCGATAACTTTGCCCTTCCTCTCTTTAAAATGTCCTGTTAAAAAAATGTTTTAGCTGGAGGCTAAACAGGTCCAAAGAAAGCAGCATGTCCTCTTATGGGACTAGCAAAAGAGGGGGGTTTCAAACACAAACACTCTGAGCACTCAGGAGGGAAGAGCCTGCTTACTCCTGCCTTATGCTCAGTGAGCAAAAGCAAAAGTTCATATGGTGGTTGAAATGAAACATGGGCCATGCCTCAGCAATCCCTCCACCCCATGCTCTCTCACTGCCAGCACAGCACTGAAACTCAGCCAGTCACCAGGTCTTAAGCCAGGCAGGCCTTTGGTTTGGGAGCAGATTACACTCCACCCTCTGTGTGGGCCAGCTGAGCACAGCCGAGCAGCGGTCCTTTCAGCTCAACACACAACACCATCTGTAGCTGGTTTCAGCACGGGCCAATTAATACAGTTATTGAGCCTATGTTTTCTTTCCAGCTTTGTCAAATCCACAAGCATGACCTGCTCTCACTGCCAGATTTTTTTTATTTATTTTTATTTATATTTTTTAATTTCCCCAGGCCTTTCATTTCTCATAGAAGGCAGAGGCAATTCCATGGTGCTTCAAGGCACATTTTGTAATTACAGGTAGCACATACACACAGGTGGACAGCCCTTACTCATTAACTCTCAACTCACCATGGCTTCTCTCATCCCAGCTCCTAGCCACCCTGGCTCCACAAGAGGCTCCAATGCTTGCTTTTCACATACAGCCCTCCACCTCCTTACTCACCACCCTTCTGTCTCTGCTCCTCCTTATGCCTCACACCATCTTCCTCCTCCGCGTCCTTCACACACACACAGCTCCTTTCCTCCCTACAGAATGCTTCACTCACACATATCCTTTCACCACTCCTCCATTCCTTAAATAACTTGTTCTAATACATCGCTATTTTCTTCTGCTAATGCTTCCCTATTCTGTCATCCGCCCCTACTGGATTCGTCTTTCTTCATCCCAGATCAACTGTGCGTGGTCTCCTATTTCTTTTCCTCCCCTTTCTTATATTAATTTTGGGGAGGGCGAGGGAGAAGAGCCTGAGAAGACCAGGAAGAAAACTGCAGGAACAGCAAGGCTGCCCAAGAGCAAATGCTTTTCTGCTCCTTACAGGCACATGGCCCTGTATGCATGCAAGATGAAGGTGTCCTGCATGGCAGGACATACAGCAGACTGCAAGACAGGGAGATATGGGGAGAGCCACCCTTGTTAGGCTGCCATTCTCACACCGAGACTTCTGCTGTGGAAGGATCGGTATTGCTACGAGCCACCCATTTTTGCCTTACCAGCCAGTCAGGGCTGGGCTGTCTGGGGAAGATCCTCAGAGGATTCAAAGCAAGCAGCCCTTTTTCATGGTAGAAATATCATGGTAGAAATAACACAGAGGAATTCTCTGCCCCTTCAATAGCTCTGCTAGATATACCGGATTAGCAGTTGCCATGGCTTGGCTTTAATACTAACGTCGTGCTCAGGGCAGATGCACTAAGTTTCAAGACATCTCTGAAAACAATCCCACTTCGCAACACCAGTTGAAAGTCCTCGTATGTGCATGGAAAACTTGCCAGCGACAATCTTGCTTCCACCTAATGGCTTTATATAGGTACCATCACGCTTGCTCTCATATCAACATCTCCAGCTTAGAGTCGGCAACCCATGGATTGCTGCAGACTCTCAGCATGGAAGCAGCCAGACTGCTCTGTCATGTGCAGCCACCTTAACAGCCCACTGGGGTCTGGAAACAAAGCACAAACACGTTCCTCCCAGAAGCACCAATCAGCAGCCATGCTGTATCTCCAAAGTGGCTACAGATGAGCATTTAGTTAGCCAGCAGTATATTTCTTATAATAATTAATACCTATGTTATCACCTTAGTCTCTGGAATTAACAGGCTGTAGAAACTCATCCAGATTACAAAGACAGTAAATCACAAGAGGCAGGTGATTTGCCCTTTCCCTTTCTTCTTTTGGCATGTACTGTTTATGGTCCTTGCTGCTTAGACAAGAAGCCCCGGAAGACTCAGAAATAAGGTAGTAACATGCACATCGATGTGGTACAGGGAGAAGCTGGCATTCACTGCAGAGTACAGTGAAAGGGGCTTTAATAAGCAGGAGGGCACATGTGGGCTGACCTTTCCTCTGCCCTGACACTGCCTGACACACTCATGCTCTGTGCCCTGGGTTGTCTGTGGCTCCAGAGAGCAGGAAGGAAACACAGCAGTGTACTGGAAACCTTCAGAGCAGCAGTAGTTGTTTGCTGGGAGCGTCCTGCCTCATCTATGCTCATTGAGGGGCAGGTGCAATACACTGCAGACGACAAAACTCACAACCATTCCCAGTTCCCCTATGTCTTTACCTGGAGAGACTCCTGCCCTCTAGTCTTGACTCCCTGGGCCTTTTAGCACTGTGTTTGTATCTCTCTGATAAGCTAGTGAGAAGAATAGCCTTGCTGTTTTTCTTATCTTCCTTGATTCCTTCTTCTCTTTGCAAATCACAGCTGAGAACTTTCCTTTTGTTCTTTACTGCAATCTTTTCATTGTTCTCTCCTTTCAGATATCACTTATGAATTTAATTCTCCCAGTATTTTAAGGGAGGTGGGTCTTGGTGGAGGGGAGGAATGTTCTCTAACATGAAGTTGTGTTAGGTCATATTTTTATAACAAATAGTTCCCTGCAAGGAGAGTGTTTTGATCTATCTGTTAGATGGAAAAGAAGAGTGGGAGAGGATCTGGGAGTGTTTTTCTCTCTTCTAGTTTTATTTTCAGCTTGCAAGGAAGATATATGGTCCTAATGCAGCAGCCTGAACTGCAGAAGGTCTGAATGCAGTTCCCTGCTTTCTTAGGATCCTTACAAATGGTTGAGGTGTTTTTTGAGCCTTGGCTTGGAAACAGTAAAGCGAATACGACAATCTTTTTTTTTCCCTCTTGCAGTATGTGTGTATCATTCCCATTCCAGTCAGAGAGATCAGAGCTGGGACTATCCCCTGAAATAAGTACATATATCATCTGCTGCCAACAAAACCTACCCTTGGGACTTCAAAGTCCCATACAGGTGCTACTTCTAATTTTTTCCAAGTAAAGAGTTTTAACCAAATCCTGTGGTTAAGGATTTGAAAGAAGACAAAAAAAGTCCAAGAAATGGCAGTACTTGAGGAGAAACGAAATTGCAAAATGAAAGCTTTTGTCACGCTGAACTCCAGTTTCTGCGAAGGTCGTTTCTCAGTCAAGTTGACCAAATAATTGATAGTAAATAATTTCCCTGATGGTCTTTTCTCTATGCTTTGTAGAGACAGTCACTAGCAGTCGTGATTGCTTCAGATAGGTTTGTTATTCAAAATTATTTTTGCCAGGCTGCTTTAATCGGCAGCTTTCTATTCAGGAGAGAGCTATGCAGTTACACAGTGATTAATGGTACTGTTTCTGCTCCCCAGTTGCAGGAGGGTAAGCCTTACTTATCCTATAAAAATTCTTCCAGAAGTCTTCCCCAGGTGTGAGAGCACAAAAGCTTCAAAACTGCTTTCTGTGAGTGAATACACAAATAAAACCTTATCTTGTTGCTGTTCGCTGACAACGAACCTGAAAGGTCCATACATACAGCCAGTATCAATTCATTTAGGAAGTCAAACCAATGACAGAGAATCACTGTTGATGACATTCAATCAGCTCTCGTCTTTGTCATCCACACCCCTCTTTCAGGAAGAAAAGTAAATCTCTATGGTGGTGAGCAGAAATGGAGGTGTCAGCCCTCTGTGTAGGGATTCCTCAATTATGACAGCAGAAAAACACTGCTCTATTCAAACTCAAGCACTACCATTAGTTACCATCATTATGATTAAGAATAATCCCATTTTATAAGAGGAAGAGAGGCATCAAGAGGTTAAGTGACCAAGAGCCCAGGAAGTCTATGACAGAACCAGTCATGGAAAACAGTTCTCTTAATGCGGAAAGCACTTCAGTAAGAACACCTTCCTACTTTTTATCGTTCTCCCTTTTTAGATGTTAGGGTCTTTAGGGTCTTTTAGGGTCTTTTCTGTTTCTTACTCTGTCTCTGCTGACAACATCACTAACAATCATACGTTCAGAAGGAAGTAACCAAAAGTGAGAGATGTGCCAGACATGATGTGCGTGTCATGGCTGGGTTGAGGGAAAAGACGGTATGCATTAACGTGAGTGAGGGTAATCCTGACAGGAAGCCATTGTACTCTTGAACTTCAAAAGGGCTATTATAGATAGTGGGAGGTAAGAAAAAGAAATTAAAATCTGTAAAAAGCACTTGACAGGCATCTCTTTCAACCTCACTGTTGATGCCTTAGAACCCTATCGGAGTTCATTAAGTTTAAAGAATTATAGCCACCCAATCTGGACAACAATGATATTCCCCCTTAAATAGACTCAGGATATATAATTTGGCTTTAGTTCCTGGCATACTGAGTGATTTTCTTCTCATGGCAGTTCTGTTTTCACATATTAAAATTATGCAGCTCTGGAGTCATGAACATAAGTTCAGTTCCAAGGGTTCTTTTTTATAAACGCTCTAGTACTATGTTATGGTATTGATTACAAAGCTTTTTCCCATTCAGACCATTTTTCTTTCTTTCTATCTTCTTGCTTTCATCTTTAGTTCCCACCTTTTATGCTACAACATTTTCCTCTGTCAGGATACAGAAAAAAGGAGAGACTGCCAATCACAACAAAGGCTATTCTTGTGTGCATATTTGTGTTGTCCTCCAGGTGATTTTCTCTTGAGCTTTCAATATTCCAGATATCAGTCTGAAGTAAAAAAAAAAAAAAAAAAGTGTGCCATAAGTGTATATGTATGTATGAATGAATGTTGGGGGTGAAGGGCAGAAAAGAGCTATTCTTTCCTTGTTATTGAAAGCTGAATGCAGACACATATACATATGGCCATATATTTCTTTTCTATACAGGAAGGCAATATAGCATGACAAAGTTAACATTGAACTAGGATATCTGCAGCATCAGTTTGCATAGCTTTTTCACCTTTCTCTTTCCCCCTTATCAGTGGAGTTAATGATGTTAAGCCTTCCAATAAGAAGTGTTTTGGGACTTGTACTTTGCTGATGCGTAATAGAACATTTCGGGTTCCAGTAAGACTGATTCATTTTTCCCATATGGGTAAATGTTGAATGTTACACGAATAAAGGTTGAATGTTATGAAATGGTTAGATGAAGCATGACCTATTCATTTGAATGGAAAAGATATCATTGAGACAGGCTCCATCAGGCTCTTGAGAGAGATTTCTATCTCCAAATTCTTGCTATTTGGGAGCAATACATCTCATCTGATCTCTAGGTTTTCCTTACACTCAATGAATTGAGATGGGTACCTCCAAATGGGTCTCTGTCCGAATGAAATATTTGATCTAGATAGGGTGACTTTCAGCTGCTTAGCTTCTTCCTCTCTGCGAACCTAAAGATTACCTTAATCAAGTTACCTAAGATTTAGATGGTAGAAGATAAGGAAAATGAATCCTCCTCTGAACTGGGCACTTCCTCTCAGTTACATTCGTTCTAAAATATTCCATTCCCCTCTCATGCCCAAAGTCCCATTCACTAAGGAATGAGAACTGTGAACTTCTAACCCCTTTAGGCTTACCTAATCCAAACAGCCATGGGAGAGGAAACTAGGTTTCAATGTGCTAAATGAATTGCCAACAGATATTTAAGTACACTCCACTCCCAGAGCCTATTACTGATGATGTCTGAGCCAGAAATAACCCAGCTTTCCAATCAGTGAGATTTCAGTGTATGTATTGAATGTTTCAGTGCTACTTATAAACAGAGCGTATTTGATATAACAGTCATTGAAGGACAATAAACATGGACTCAACAATGCTATGTTTATGGAATCCTTATATTAATAATTCTCACTTCAGTATGCTTGACTAAAATTATTCCTCTCATCCCTTTATGTACTAGGCTAGAGACTTTTTGACTTTAGTATTATCTCTTTCCACTGCCTCCCTTCTTGAAGTTGTGGGAATCCAGAGGTGCTGTGATTGAATAAGTTGCACAGTATTTTGGAGTCCCTTTCAGCACTTAATGGATGAAGCACAGAGTTTTAAACTTGGGGGGTAGGGCTTGACTGTCAGAAAATTCTGATTTAAGTGCTGTCACTGCACACTAATACAATGTCTCACCTTACCAGGGGGCACATTAACCATTTGTGAAGCACTGAAATACTAGAGCAATGAGATTGCCTGAATAACACAGGAGAAAAATTACTCATTCTATCTTCAAATATGAACAGCACATAGTAACTGAAAGGCTAATGTCACACATTGAGCAATGAGGGGAAAGGAGCATATTGAGTAGTAGTTCTGTAACAGAACACTGACTGTCCTCTGCACTGAATAAAACAGGGGTCTTGTGAAGCAAAGGAAGGTGTAATGGTATAATTAAAGGCTTTGTAATGTATATTCACAAGCATGGCAAATTGAGATTGCATAAGCATTTCCGATATTGCCATTTTCTAATTTCTCAGTGCTCGACTAGGCAACCTTCCTATTGTTCCTTAATCTTAGATCTGTATCTGTTTACTTCTACCTATATGCATATAAAGATGTTTGTTTCCTGTATTATAGTCTCTCATTCCTCCTCTCCCTGTTCACACAGAGGGAAAAAGTAATGGAGGCCCAATTCCTGTCCTGCAGACGGATGATCGCATGTGCAGGCTGGCAGTCCAGCATGTACCTGTGAATAGAAGTGAGACAAAACTGTTGCACTGTGGAAATCAGGCCAGTGCATTGAATAAGATGGACATTAGAGTGGAAAAGAACCAAGCAGAAAATGTAAAAAGTGCAATGGTCACAAAGGCCAAACAGGATGTGAGCTGTCAAGTGGTCCTTTAATCTCACCTCAGTGACAGCTACCTCCTGAATGAAGCACAGAGACTATCAGGGAAAGCTCTGGGTGGATGCACCTCTTCATTTTATTTTCCCTTTGTCACAGACACTCCTTGCAGACAGGCTCCGCATGACATTTCCAGCAGAGACTGGTGACTGGCTATAGTGATAAAAGCCTGCTCTGGACCAAAAACTGTAAGCGGTGCCCTCACAGAGCGTGCTCTTGTCGAGGTGGAGGAAACAGGGGCCCTTCTCCCCACATCCCCCTAAAAGAAGGGATTCAGACGGCTGGCTCAGATCATGGGCTCTTCCGATTCTTTGTACTGCATCAAAGGGACCCCTCCTCCAAGGACTTCTCTAGTATTGACAGTGTTGCACAAAACCTCCATAATCAGACCTATAGTATTCACTTCATCTCTCTTGTTTAAAGGGCACATTGCTGAAGATAGGGACAAAATGAAGGAGGGAAATAGCCTAGCACAAATCCAGAGCATGGTCATAGGACCACAGAAGTCAGTCCTTCACTGTGGTTCCGAGTTCAGATACCACTTCCGACAGTGGAAGCTATCTTTCAGCCACTCTTGCCTCATTTCCCCAAGCTGTTCTGAGCTTTTATATTCCAGCTAAGGATCCAGGTAGACAAGCACATGGAGAAATACAGATTTCTGGCCTGCTACAGATCATAGATAATTCTGGGTCACATCTTCAAGTTCAGAAACAATAAAATGAGCATGATACAATGACAGAAACATAATGCAGTCTCACAGACAAAACAACAGCTAAGCTTCCCAGATAGCTTGTCTTTTGGGGAGTTATGCTCTGTTTCTTATATTCCCTTTATTACAGAAAAATAATACTCCATGAGGATCTCTGATGGGCACAACGGATGATTTCTTGGCTTTGCACTTCACTGAGCATGAGGAACACAGGCAGAAAAGCAGCTCCTAACGCCATGCTGTGGGTTTGTTTTATTAAAACCACAAGAGGATGTGAAATTCCAGCTTTGTGTTGAACTAGTAACTACACTTTTCTGGCAAAACAGCTACTGGTTATCTACTTATCTATCCATCCATTCACCCACAGGAGGAACTCTCAGTTGGCTAGCACTTTGAATTCCCTCTAACTCATGCAAAACCACATCAAGCCAGCAAATAAGAAAATAAAATATCTCTAAAAATGGTTACCTTTTGAATCTGGATCATTTGTCAGTGTGGTGCCAAGTTCTGTCTTGTTTCCACATGGCAGGATTGTGCCACAATACAAGGACTTTGCATGGGTCAGAAGTAAAATGATTAGATCTTCAAGCCATGGGACAGATGCCAGGGACCATACCTCCATCACTTTCCTACTTTTCTGTTCTCCACTTGCAGAGCAGATCTCTGTTATATGCTGCTTTGCTGATCCATACCAAAGAGCGTCATACACCGCAGTATTAAGTTTGAAGCTCTTAACATCAGTGCCAAGTTTGTGCCCCAGCTGTTCCTAAGAATTATCTCTTTTTGAGCTCAAGAAATTATGTTTTAAGGCAAACTGGATCAGGGCCGGAGTTTTCACTCCTTCCCCAGTTCCTTCTGCAAATATCAAGCATCGGAGTAGCATGACAGCAACTGTATGAATAGGTAACTGATAGCACCACAGCAAATTGAGGGCAGAGTGGCTACAATCTGTATTGGTCAGGATGGAAATAAAGGCTTAGTCATTCCCTGCAGACACAGGAAGTAAAGCACAACTAAGATGTTCCTGGGCTGAACAAGGAGATAGACTCGCAGAGAATAGGAAAAAGGGAATGAGAGAAAGCAAGTCCAAATTAGGAAGAAATATTGGTCAACATAAAAGGTGTGAAATATGAATATGCTTGTCATGCTTTTCCCATGACACAAATGCTTAACAGAGATGGTTGCAAAAGCATCTAAACAGCTTTGGAGTCAAATTCAAATCCATATTTCAGAAAAGATTTAGCACTGAGACACCTCAGTCTCCTTGACTTTCTAAACTATTTGCTGAAGTAACTTAGAGATATCACCTACAGTGAATTCAGTCACTGTGGTAGCTACAGATCTCATAGACAGGCTAAAGCTAGTCAGCTCAAGAGTGACTAACACCATCACTGAAGCTGGCCTGGGTTCATCATGAGCTGCAATATCGAGTGCATAAATACCTGGCAGTTAGGCAAAAAGCTCTGGCAAAGCTCTGTGCTGCTGTGCCTGTACTGGGGGAAACAACCAGCTACTAGCTCAGGTGCGTGTTTCCAAAATCCCTTTTGACAGCAGGACTTCAGCTTGCAAACTGCCCAGTCAGTGGAGGAGGGATCCCTGAAGTACAGCTGTGGGAGGAGCTGCTTTTGCACAGCGCAGCAGCAGCATAGCATGGCACAGAGCTCCAGATCAGGTCCTGAGAGCAGCATAGGCACTTTGGTAAACTGCTGCTGGCTGGTGAATGAACCTGGCAGCCCCCTCGCCTTAGCAATTCAATAGAGTTGCCTGCCACTCTGACCAGACTGCTGCCAACTCAGGAGCCCCTGTGCCCTCTGCGTAGAGACATGCCCTTCTGCGTCTTCAGAGACTTTACCCTTTCTGCACCACCAGTGCAGAAATGCTGCCAGTGAATGCACTGCCCTTGGGGGTACTGCTCCTCGCCACATCCGGGGAATGAGCGGGCATGTTTAGTTCCTATAAAACATCACATCTCCATTGCCCTCGTGTAAGCCATGACTACTCAGTAGGCATCAAAGCACCAAGCCTTCCTATGCTACTGCGAACTCTGGAGCAGAGCAGGCTTGAAATATTGTCCCACAGAGATACAATTCCCACTGCATTTGCTGAGCTTTTAAATAAAGCGTAAGTATTTTCTGACACCTGGTGTGGGGGGAATTACTGCTTTCAAGAGGTTCCTTATTTTCTCTCTTTTGTTGTGTAGGGAAATATCTTCCAACTTCTAGCCCTACTGTATGTTCTCCGTTTTCTAAGGAAAGGACATATACTGTTAGCTGTTCCGTGATTTCAGTGTCAAATTTCTTAGTGATGTTGGTTTAGCCCATTCAGAAAACATTTTTCCTTTTTTTTTAATCAACAGCTCTTTTAGTTTTCCTCTTTAAAATCCCTTATCTAATTAAATTCATTGCTATCCCTTGCATTTACAGCCATTAAACGTTTGTAGAATGTCACCACATTCCATCCTTTGCTCCAGGTCTGTTGTCAATTAGCCGAGTGATTCATGTGCATCTGGCTTTTAGCCCATTTCAGACAATACTAAAATGAACATGTATTAGCCTGTGGATCAGGCCACAATCTTCCCTCACCAGCCAAGTCCTCTAAGACCCACCTCTACACTTCCTTCCTTCTCTCCCTCTTTCCTTCCTTCCAAACCTCAAATTTCCTTCTTGAAGAGCCTGCAAACTAGCCACCTCTGCTTTTCGAGCTAAGTTTTCTACAGCTTTCTCAGTTCAGCTGGTTCCGTGCTGAAACAGTTGCTAGGCAAAGAAGGAAAACGAGGAAGGTGTCTCTGCAGAAACCTCCACATATCTGAGTTACGTGGATTAGGAAGAAACTGATGCCTCACATTCAACATCTGCAAAGGGTGAAACGAGGTGAATATGAGATATGTAATCCTTGTAATTCCTTTTGAAGGGTTTACTGTGTGGAGCTGCTGTTCAATTACCTATAGGGCAGCAAGGAGATTATAGAGGGAAAGAATTTCCTCTGTGACATATAAAGGGACTTAAACCTGAAGTGCAAGTGAGAAGATTTTAGAGGCTGAGCACTATGTCTTTGCTTACAGGATGGACTTTTCTCTTATAGTTCCACAGGTTTCATTTAATTCAGTCTCCTACATTTTCAGAGTCTTGTATGAAGTGAAAAGTGGCCATCTCTTTACTGCCCTCTCTTCTCTTTCACGTGAATAGTGCAGGACAAACTTTTGTACACTTACTGCAGACACAGATGTGCTTTATCATTTTCTCAGGGCTTGAGCTTGGGAGGGTTCTGGGCTGGAAGAGCAGAGAAAATTTTTGTTCTTATTTTTAGGGAGTGCCACTGTCTCAGAGGAATATTGCTGTCTCCCATCAAAGCACGAGAAACTTCAGGCTTTGCTAGATCCAAAATCTCAGTCACTTTATGACAATTAAACGTAGAGCTTTCCTGCTTCACAGAGGAAGTACACTATTTGTGACACCCACAAATGGATAACGAGGATCACCTACCTGCTTCTTCCACCAACCAGAACTCTTCTGGTTGCATAAGACCTCATTAAGTGACTGGGAGCATCCTCACTCTTTCTCCTGCAGTCATAAGGGTAGAAGGGCGCATGTGCATGTGAGCAGTAGAATTGGCAACAATGCTTTTCTCTTTGCCTAGCTGAATTTAGTATACTTCCAGAGGAAAATTCATCTTTGTGTAGTAAACCAGAGGAATGTCTAAGCTTAAGTACAATAAAACCTTGCCCATAAGCAAAGTCATTTTTACCCAGAGCAGTAGTAGGTAATTGTGGCTCTGTCTCCTAAGCCCTTGGAGTCTGGCAACTTGCTGTAACAGGGATGCCATGCTTGTTGGCGTGGAAGGACAATTTTTGTATTATTACATATACTACTTCAGGAGCCAAGTGGGTCCATGCTATGGGACGGGACACTAGCAACCCCCTAAGTATAATTTAACACTAATATTCGAATCACTGTTCCCTAGACTTCAAAGACTCTTTTCCCTGCACAGGGTCCGCAGGCATTAGCCTGGGCTTCCTGAGACGCACCGCATCCACAGCCACGCTATGCGCCAGAGCCGGGAGGAGGAGGGCAGCACTCCAGTGCTGCCTGTTCGGCTGACTCCAGCTTCTTTCCGCTTGGCTGCCTCTGGGTTTGTTTTAATAACTCAGCTGTTTGAGTATCATTAAAATGGCTGTGACTGGAGCCTGTGATAAGATAGCAATCAGCATATGAACCAAAGTGATTCACTCCACAAATAATATTTGCCTTTACTGTTGTGAGAATAATGAAACCGCTATTGTAAGCCTCTTAGAGACCAGGTGACAAGGAGTGAGTGGGGAGAGAGGAAATGGTTGTGAGTCTTGTTAGAAAGGTGGATGGAAAGGGCCTTTGCAGCACTGGTTGTTTAATACAGTAGTTTTCCTCTGGGGCAGTTTTGGATCCTGGTAAACATCCTGGTGATGTTGATTTGGATCCTGGTAATCATTGATCTGAACCCAAATGCTGCATGGGTTGCCATCCCTCCTGAAGGTGAGTCACCCCAGCATACTTCTGGCACTGTGAGTGTGTTTCTCTGAGTTGTGCTGAGGCTCTTTACCCACATGAATATGCACAGTAAGTTACCACACTGTATAACCAGTTGTCCTCAGAAGAGGCAGGATCTTGGCATAGCTGAGGGTCTGCACTTTGAAGAGAAGGTACAGACAACACATGGCTCCAATTTAAGCCATTTATTTGCCAGGATAAAAAACATTCCCATTCACAGATTCTCCAGAGTTCCTGACTTTGTAGATCTCGAACAGCACAGCATGTGGTGCTCGCACTTACTGTGAAACTACTGGTAGCTTGCCTTGAACTGATAATACTGCTGCTCACCCAGAGCAGGATTCAAGCGCATTGGAGGCTGAGTGCTACGGCATGTTGGCATATGCCTATGCAGAGCACGACTGAAATGTCAGTGCAGGGCTGCATGAGCTGAACTGGCCCAGCATTTGCCCGTACTGCTTCTGGCTCTACCCACTGATACCTTTCATGAATGCCAAATTTAAATTTAAGAGAACACATCAAATAACAGAGGCATGCATTCGTGCTCTGCCTGTGAAGAGACAGCTCAGAACATCTTCATTTGAACTCTGCAGATATAATTAGTCAATTAGGGATAGGAGGAAGTGAAATCTTCCTGGTTAATAACCTGCAAGGTGCCAGAGGAAGCTCTCTCAAGCTCCTAAGCAAACATTTCTTTTAATCCTGCCGCAAACTACTTTGAAAGCAGAGGTGTTTCCTTCCTTCTTAGTCACCTATTCCCAGCACACTGTTAATTGATTGTCATCAAGAGGGGTTTTTCAGGTGAAGTTAAGAAAAATATCCTGACAAAATTTTCTGACAGAAAACCCAATTTTTCTTCCTGGGGAGTTTTTTGCATTTTGGAGATAAGTATTCCAGTGGAGGATTCCCGACCATCTCCAGTGCTGATGCTGCTGAGTCTGGGCCTGCTGTTCTTGGATTTTTTGGCATTTCGGGTGGGGCCCCCAGCCCTCCCTGGCTCTGCTGTCTTTGCTCAGCATCATGGTGTCCGGGGCACTGATGCTGCATTGTTCTTGCTGTTTACTGAGAGGGACAGTTGCCTTCTGCACTTTTCTGCCTCCAGGAGAGAATTGGTCTCAGCTACATACCAGCTTTCCTCCTCTCCTATTCTTTACCACATACTGTAGCCATGTTTCTGTGAGTGCTATTGCCACTGGCTTCATTTCTCTCTGACCTCTTGCTCTTATTTAGGAAAGAAGCTGCAGGAGTAGCATCCAAATACCCCGCAAATAGGAGTAGCCTTGTGCGCAAGCAGCTGGGCTGCAACTCAGGATAAGCTGATTCAGTTCCCTTTTCCCTATGTGACCTTGGGCGAATTAATTCTACCCAGATCTAAAAAGGAACCTACGCACTTTAAGTGCAACATAGGAAGATTTTGCAGTGCTCAAACCTGCCACTCATCCTCTGCTTCATATTGTTAGGTGCCTCAGTTTTCAATATTTAAATCCCATTCTCACCTAAAATTCTGCTTCTGATCATGGCCAGAGGTGCTGCAGCTTTAACAGGACTCATAGTGATGCCCCACTGGGATCCAAAAGCTGGATTTTCTTCTGTACACCTGGCCAGCAGGGCTGGATTCAAAGGTACACTGTGAAAACATTTTCCAAAACAGCCTTTGCGAAAAGGAGAAGCAACTCATTTCCTTCCAGACAACAGTGGGATAGCTCTATGGTGAGCGCTCACTCAGCATGGGGACAGGGCTAGCCCTCCCTAGCTCTAGAGCAAGATCCTAAATGCAGACCAAGAACACTTCTGCCTCCAAGCTCTCCACACCCTCTCTGCAAAGCTGTTCCTTTATGCAGGGATAAATAAAAGAAAGATGCACTGGGCCAGAGAGAGGAAATGGTGGCCTGACCTTCTAGCTAACAGCCGAGTGTTTATCTGGAAGGGGACAGTCCAGTGTTTAAGCCCCTGTTCCAAATTTGGTTTCTGCATTATACTTTGAGCAATCCATGACTAACCCATATGAACTATTACGAAGTGTGGCTGGGACACCCCTCCACAAGCATCCTAAAAGCTAGACCGTAACGCCTGCTCTTGCTTTTTCTCACTTTCAGACACAATTAATCTTTCTTTAGTGTATGGGAGGTGGACAACTTCAACAGACCATGAAGCACTGAAATCTGGATTATCCCCCTGCCGTGGTCCTCAGCACTGCTTGTCCTCCCTGCCTCCTCCTCTCTTTAGCACGCACACTTCTCTGAGGAAGGAAGTGAGGATTTAAACCCCCTTTTTAGCAGCTGAATGCTAAAACCTTGGGATAAAAGGAAAGACTGGCACAGTTTTGAATGAAAGGGTCCGAGCTGCTGCTATCCGGTGAGGCCTCATCCCACTGGAGGCCTCCCAACGTGCTGAGCAAGGTGATTAAACTCTATACGGGAGAAGAAAATAAAGATTCTTCCCTGTTCTCCATATTTCCTTATCCACTGCCTCACTCGGCTCCTTGCTGAGGCTGTTGGTGGTTTTGAATCTCACTCATACACTTTGCTCCCTTCATGAATTATAAAGGTGCCTAACACTGAGACTTGCAAACACGAAGCACCACTGCAACTTAATGTCTTTTCATGCTGGAGCCTAGTCTATCCAATACACCCACGTTACCCCGAACACATATCTGCTCTCACAATCAGCCTTCCCAATTATTTGTGCTGCCTAGATATCAGCAGGCAGGGAAAGTGAGGAAGAGGAAGAGACCGACCCCAAAGCAGGACTCTCCCGCAGCAGGCAGCCTGGACGCAATGGCCCAAGCCTCGTGGAGCTGCTCCTGCCTTCAGACAGAGATAACCAACACAGCACGGACACCGCTTGCCGGCATCACTTATGTGGCTTTAAAATAGGAACTGAAACTCCTCCTCTCTCCTTTTAGTGATACTGTTTTAAATCGTTTAGTTACTTCATGCAACATGTTTTGGTAGGAATTACCTCCTACTATGTACATGGATAATAACTAGCTTTGTGAGTCCCTGATTTGTGCTAGAGTGTTAACGTGCATTGTAATATAAATAGTAAGAATGACTAAGTGAATATACCTCATTTTCTTCCCCAACTGTTGTTCACAAACAACTTCAGAGACAAGATCACTGGAGCAAACAGAGGAAGGTACATGCATGTCAGAACAGCATGGAATAAAAAGGCATGACATCTGTCCAATTAAAATCAGCCTTTAGTTGAAATTTCATGTATTCTCAGCAAACCGATCAGAGAAATGATGTAGACTAAGGATTATTTACAGAAATTATTCACCAGCAAACAAACTGAGAAAAAGAAATGCTATCTGAGGGCAGTTCAGGAACAGGGAAAAAAAATCAAATCCTAGATGAAATTCATCTAATGAATTATTCACTGGAAATTATCTAAACACCGGTTTGTATTTATACAGCATTTAGTAACACAAAGTGATGTGCAAGCATTATCTTTGTCTACAAAAGAAAACTGGATGGGTTAAATTAAATCAGGACTCAAACATATGAACAAAATGCATGAACTGACCCATATAAAAATTGTAATGGTTTATGAAAAAAATAGGTTTTTCTTACTTTTTATTTTAAACCTAGATGATGAAAGCTTCTGCAAATTACATCAAAGTACCATTTTCCTGACCATCACCAGTGCAGATGTAGAGGGAAATTATTGATTTGATGTAGAGTTTATGCATCTTTTGCAGGCTGTTATTAGGGTTCCCTCTGCTGCTGACAATGCAGCTCTACTTGTACAGCTCAGGTGCTGAGTCCTAGCAGAAGCAGGTTCAATAGTACATACTACTGAAGTGAATAATATGTCAATTACAGACTTCTGGTCTCCAGAGATGGCGCGGGAGCAGCAGGAATAAAAATCCTGAGTCTCTGCCCCCAGACCTGTGGGTCATAGTTGTGATACTTCAAGTGAAAAAGAAATATGAGAAACAGTGTGTTATCATTTGTTATAATTGCTCATCTAATAGTCATGTAGCTTTATTCCTCAGACTACTCTCAAAAATTAATTTGCAGCCAGTAAACGCATCTCCTCTGATGGTGCAGTATGACGCTTGTCAGCACTCTGGGAAAGCAGTCATGGTATGCAGCTGTGAGATGAAGGTGGCCACTATACAAGCAACCGTGACGTTTTATGATATCTGACAAGGCAGGCACCTCAATTCTTTCTTGAGGGAGGTAGGAGTTAGAAAATACTAGCAGCAGAAAGTTCCTTCCCTTTTTCTGTAAGCCTCAGGGAAACTCGTGGCATAGGGGTTGCTTCTCAGGTCCATTTCTCTCTTGCTCAGCCTCACTGAATTTCCTACAAGTTCCTAGCATGGTCCCCAGCACGCTTGTCAGCGTGGCACTCGCAGAGGGCTGGAGACAACCAGAGGGGCCAGCGGGCTGATCAGCTCTTGCAAGCCTATGCCTGACCCTGAGGCCAGTGGTCACCTGAGATATATATCTTAGCACCACTAAGACCCAAGGCCATGGTCTCTGCCCAGACAGACAAGGCAGGGCAAACTCTGCCCAGAAGCACCTACAGCTGAATTGCGTAAGAAGAGAAAAGGAAGAGAAAAGGGAAATAACTTACTGGTGGCAAAACAGAAACTGATCCCAGAGTAACGCTCTGATCTCCCGAGTCCCTCTGCAACATGCTGGCCCCAAAGCAATGTTTTTTTCTCTGTGATCAAGATGCAAAGTTTTCCCTGGAAAGAAAATATGACTAACTGATCCTCCAAAATATATTTAATGATGAGTTATTTCACCAGCTTCCAGCAAAAGAAAGGGAGGGAGAAATGGCCCTTAATGAAACCAACAATATTTTTTGTGAGAGATTTCCTGGGAAAAAGTACCCTTCCTATTCCAACACTGTCCCAGTTAGGTAAAATTCAGCCACCTCCTGAATGAAGGGAAATACATTCCAACCCGACTATCTGTGCCTCCTCTCCACTCTTCAGTGTTTTCTTGGTCGCAACCTAAGTTGTCCCTGAGATTTTACATTTGTCTTATTTTGGTCATCACTAAGTTCTACCCATGCTCTCAGCCTGCGAAAAGTCACTGATGACACCTGAATGCAAATGAGGCAGAAGCACAGCTTGAGCCTATCCCAGGAGGAGAAGGATGAAATGGAAACACAGACTCAGAGCAGGACGTCTCAGCTGCCACAAGCCTTGAGGCATTATACTGAAACTCTGGAGAGCAAAGGCCAGCTTTTGCTTTCTGCCTGATCAGAAGGATCAGAGGATGGTGTGCACTTGAACAGACCTGGGCCTCTGCAGCTGAGCTAGTGACTAGAAGTAGGTGCTTCTCAAGCGCTACCTTTCTCAGCCAAAAGAAGGTACGTGAAGCAAGTCAAGAAAAGTAGGCCTAAAGGTGTCTATTTGTCTGCATTGACACTAAAATGAACATTTGCAACTAGTTCAGATGTAGATTTCTACCTAGCAGAGGCACCTAGAGCTACTAAGATAAATCCAGTCCCCTGGCCTGCTATGGCACTTGAGCTGGGCATCCATGCTCATTAGCTATCTGCACCAGGCAGTCCAAACACTGCCCCTGCTTCATCCCTGGGGACCTGTTGCTCAGCAAGACTGTGGAGGTGCTCCCAGATGGCAATCCAGCAGCGGAGAGAGGGCAGGCAACAGCATTTGGCATTGCCCTCACCTGGGGGCCATAGGAAGGCTTATGTGAAGTCAGTGACCTGAGTACAGTTCCAGGGAATTTGTTCAAGGTTATGCAGGAAGCCTCTGGGCACAGACAGATGAATAGCTCCTCCATTAGTCAGAGAGCTCCTCCATTAGCAGACAAAACTAATTCTTTCCTCCCATCACTTGATCTGTCAGTGCAGATACTGAACATTTTGGGATAAAATGTTTTTAATACGCTCAGCACTCCATACAGGTAAGTGGGTAGAAGAAGAACAGTTAATTCTAGCCAGGGCCAGTTGGCACTGTGGTACTAAATAGCTGTAGAAATGAACCAAGGCAAACATCTTAACCTGCATACCGCAGAAATATTTGAAATGTGTGCCTACATCTCATCAGTTGAATATCACACAGATATCTTACAGGCTACCGAGAGTATCCTCTGTAGATCATCAATGACAAACAGCAGAGACTGACAGCCCATTGGTACTATGAGCTTTATCGGGTTAATCTGATTCCTTACAATAAAAGAAATGCCAATGCATCCACAAAAAGGAACATTGCTGTCCTGCAGGCAGCTTTAAGGAGGATTTGGTGATGTGTTTCAATGAGACTTTTAAAATCACACTCATCAGTTCTCAGAAATCTCACTCATTTAAATTGTCACAGCTCAGTAGCCCTGGGATTTAAGTACTGAAAAGGGTAAGACTCATCAGCAAAAACTCCTAACTAATTTATCGGAGAACAGAAAGAGAAAAAAATTTTAGTGAGAGAAAAAAATAAGTAAAAGAAAGAAGAGAAGAACTTGAGTAGCTTTTCTATCCTAGCTACTGTGTGCCAAGTGAAGACATGCTGCTGTGTGACTGATCCCAACCTCGGTAGGCTGACAGTCTACAAAGAAGACATAATTCTGCTCTTGCTTTTGAGCTGGAGAAACTGGGAGAGGGCAGGGCTCAGGGAAGGGGAGGAGGCTAGATCAAAGGCTAGGGCTCAAGTAGGGTTTAATTCAGATTTCTTTGGCCAGTTTAGTCCTGACCTGAGCTAGAGCTGCTCGAAAGGGCAAATGATCACTTTAAGAACAAATCTCTCTCCAGTGCCTACGGTATAGGTATTTTTTCTTTGACTCTGTGGCTTCAGCCCCATCCTAAGGGACAAACCCAGCCCTGTGGACATTGCTTTCTCGGTGAGCGGTGGCTGGTGAGCAGCTGTGCCTCTCCCCAGGCCTCTCCAGCTCCAGCAGATGGTTTCTTCCCCCTGCTCTAGCTGCCAGTGCTCTCAGGCAGCTGTATCTCTCCTTGCCCCTCCTGCACTTTCTTAGAGACCTTCTTACATTAATTTTTGCAGATCAATGGGTCTGGTAAACACCACTAGCACAGCCCACCCCCAGACTGTTACATAGGCATACTTCTCAGGTGAGAAGACTCACACTGCAGCCTCACTAGAAACTTCTACATCAACTTCAGAATCATTTTCTTCTTACTTTCCTGTGACTGTAAGGTAAAAGAAGGTGACATGAAAGAGCTGTCTCCTTTCTGGATGGGAGGCAGGAGGACAGAGAGGTGAGATGACTGAAAAAAAAAAAATCCCTGCTGCAAGTGTCTTAAAAAAGTCTGCAGGTGAAGAACAACTCTGCAGAGTAGCATGTGATAGCAACCATGCCCAAGGCTCTGAGGCATATTACAAATACATAGGAAGAGAGGAAAGACTTTTTCCCAGATTTAGAGAACTGCTGTCTCATCAGTGGCCTAGTGAGCAGTGAGTGAAAGCTAACAGAGCTGCCTCTGTTCAGTTTCCACTAGGTAGGAATTAGCTGCTACCTGAAAAGAACCTGACTTCCTTTTTGGCAATGTAAGGAGAAAATGGGCAGAAGGCGAGTTAGCCCAGCCAGAGCAGGCTGTACAGAAGAGACTAGCAGGTGTCAGGGCAGGACATTGTCTTTCTGGGCCTCGCTGTACCAGCCCTGTGGGTAAACTGAAGTTGGGTTTGATTTTTTTCTTAGAAGAGTCAATCTAGCACCTTGTAAAGGTGCTGAATACATTTATGAACAGGAAGGGCCAGGAGCAGAATGCAAAGGCAAATGCCAGTGAGAGGGGTGAGAGGAGTAAGACCAAACCAGTTGGACAAAGCAGCAGAAGCACCCCTAAGCCGAAGCACGGCCCCTGGTTAGCACCCACCCCACCTGCACTTCTGGAGAGTGCCTTTTGTTCTGCTCTTGGGAAGGACTGCAGAGGAAGAGACCCTTACTACAAGGGGGGGCACCTTCTGTCTTTGGCATTCATATCCCTTCTCAGGATTAGGTGTGCTTTTTTGTTCAGTGGCTCCTGCTGTTATGTTCACTTTGAAATGGGAACTCGTAAACGTGACTCGGTGGTGAGCTGCCTTCAGGTTTCCACTCCTCATGCTTCTCCCTCCAGGCCAGTCCATACAGACAATGAGAAATCACAGCTGTGTCTAAAGAGGGTGATTCTTTAATTCCAGTATGAACAGATCCTACTTTCTGCTCTGAAAGTCTCTGATTCAGCTGCCAGTCATCAGCATTTTTAGGAATGAAGAGTACGTGCCACTGCTCAGGGCTCTAGCAGTGCTTCTCAGGCTTTGCATCCTGCTGCTCCCTGGTTTGCATGCTGCTGCCCTTCCCTTGAACTTGTTTCCTAGCAAGTGGGCTCAACTGTCTGAGCCAAGCTTGCCCTACATGATCTGTGAGAATGACTTCATGCCAGCACAGCCTTAACCATAAAATTGTTTGGAATTAATTTGAGCCTTTACAACCAAGCCAGAAAGAAACACAGCAACACAGCTACAGAGGAAGTGAAATTACCAAGTAGGTATAAGTAAGAATGTATAAGAGACTAAAAAAGGTGGGAGATGTGGGGAACAAATGGGGCATCTCTCCAAGATTTGGGAAATGCCTATCCCTATAATATTCTTTTCCAGCTTTTCTCAGCTTGAAGCGATAAGGCCTTTCTTCTGTGTCACTTGCTTGTTAAGCAAGGATCTAACACCATTTATAAAAGAAGTTTAAAAAAAAAAAGAAAGGAAAAAGTAAGGCCATGACTGAGCCTCCTTATTTAAATTCGAACTCCTTTTCCCTTTGTGGGAAATGAAAACTCAGCGGGCCTGATTTGCTACTTCATTATCTCAGACGCGTGGCTGTGGCTGTGCTGCACAGCATGAAGACACGGGGTAATTGCCCTGCTCTGAACAAAGATGATTCGGGTATTCAGGTTACCCTGGCTATTTCTAACCAGTGCTACAGTCTCGGTTGTATGGTCATGTCCCATGTCAAAGCAATGCCAGCAACATCACCAAGCCTGATTCTTTGCTGTGTCATTCAAGCTGTATGTCAGTATCAGGAGTGGAGCTGAGTCTCTGAGATATTACTCAAATTGTACAGTGCGGCAAATGGATGCTTTCTCCTGTTTACAGCTATAGTGACATAATAGTGTAAGAAGCTCTAGGCACTATTTTTTGACCTTTACAACTTTCTGATGCTAATAATTCTGATTAGGTAAAATAATCTACTAATATATTTGCTTTGTTTTTACTGATTTCTGGTTTATTCATGAGCATGAATTGCCAGCATTTTACAAATTTTAGCATGAACTGCTGTTCTCCTGAAATTTTTGTTAGAAAAGTTTTTTTACAGACTGCTGACAGTATTTTCATTCATAACTGTTCTTAACAGTTACATAGCAGAAACAACACACTATAGGTTCAGAAGGCAACCACACATTGCATCTAATAAACACTGCTGTAGCCCTGTAGACCAATAAACACAGTATTGACATTGCTCAGAACAGGCCACAGGCTTTGTATTGGCTTTGCATGACCTCTGAACTTTGTTAAGCTTTCTTTGTCTGATTTTGTCTTGACCTTCCTGGAGCTTTGTCTTATCTTGTCTAGCTATAGCAGTTTTTCTAAGAACCTGTGTCGCTATGTCTAATTGATTTTATTTTGCTTATCTTTTATGGTATAACATTAATTTGTGATTAGGTAGCAGCTACAAGTAGTTATGCTGTGGAGAATGATATATTTATGACCAGCAGAATGGCGTAGTACAGTGGCATACACGCCCAGCCTGACAGTACAAACCTGGGAAGTGGGGATGCGAGAAGAGGTCAAGCTTGGGAATAAGAGATGGGGCACAGACTGGCATTGGAGATCTTAAGGCTGTAAGCAATTCCCCTGCGTCAGTTAAAGAAATGCAGACTTGAAGCAGCGCAAAACCACTTTTCAAGGTAACAAAGAGCACAATGAACGAGTATCTAATACACATAAAATTTTCCATGTAGTAAATCTGGATGTAATGTGGACTTGCAGACTGGTGAAGAAAGAGCAAAGCGTAAAGTATATTAGCAAACATATAAAAATGACCCTAAGCAGGTCCTAAAGTGTTGAGGAAGAAATCATCACCATCATACTCCTCCTGGCAAAGAACTCAGGATGCTGATGACTGCCTCGACTGAAACCATCAGCCTGAGGACCTATACGAGCAGTGGAAGGGTGAGCATAACACCAGAAGAAGGGGTAGATGACAGGAAGTGTGTTTAACAACTTTAACTGTATTGCTGTTGTTGTTGTTGTTGCA
This sequence comes from Struthio camelus, assembly GCF_040807025.1. Classification (NCBI taxonomy): domain Eukaryota; kingdom Metazoa; phylum Chordata; class Aves; order Struthioniformes; family Struthionidae; genus Struthio; species Struthio camelus. The sequence continues at coordinate 107,232,138 of NC_090944.1, forward strand.
ACTTTTCCTCCAACAATATTTTTTCCTGTCTTTTTCTGTAATAATTAGATCTGGACTAAAAACAATCTAAGATTTCAATTATAAAGGTTAAATTCTTGGCTTGGCATATCAGCTGTGTTTTCTGTTTGCCTTTAACAAACTTTTGAGCGTAACAGTGCATCATTAGCAAGAAAAGAAATCAATAGTCAAGAGATTTACTACTTAGTCTGGAATGCAGGAGATGAAGGTTCAATTACCTGGATTACTGCAAGTCCACTGCGTGGCGTCTGACTGCCTCATTTCCCCAGCTATAGAATAGAAGGCTGCCTTATCTCAAACACAGATTTTGAAGCTAAATAACTCTTCTTTAAAGATTGTGAGGTATTCTGATACCATAGAACTAGTATCTGTATAAATACCTAAAACAGACCGATGACTTGCTCACTGGCTGCAACTTGTTTGCATAAATAATTGAGGAAATACTTTGTGAATAACTACTAAAATCAGGACTGTTTCATGAACAATTCATGCATGGGAAAAGGGGGCTAAATTAAACAGCTAATTTATATGTAACAACCAATTCAATCAGCTTTAGTAACTTTTACTAGCCTTTGACAATGAAGAAACCAAAGCATAGGCATGAAGGAAGCTGCTGAGAGTCACAATAGCAATCAATGTCAGAGAAAATAAGAGAATTTAGAAGCTCCTGGTTTACAGTCCAAAGGTCAAATCATCTGGGTATCTACGTTTCATGGACCGAAGGAGCTTCAGAAGTTTGATTTATAAAATAACTCAAAGCTTCTCCAGATACATTGTATCTGCAAAATGGGGCTTCACCACTCTTTCACACTCATACCTCTGACTACAAATACTACAAGAACAGCTCTTCAGAAAGACAGAGAAAGCATTCGTTTTGGCCCTGCTAGGAAATTAGCTTCTACACTAGTATTGGCGGTCCCAGGGGCTGGCTGCCTCATGGTGCCTAACTATGCAAGTGCCTGAAAGAGATCTTAGGAGTTTGTATGGTTTCTGTTTGTTTGTTTGTTTTTTATCTTCTGGTTTCCCAAATGTTTTTTAAAAGGGAAAAAGCCAAGGTCATTATAGTGGCTTAATAATATGAACAAGACTGGTAAAGTTAGGGGATACCGTATTCTCTGTGTTCCTATAGGCTGTGAGTCTAACCAAAACTGAGAGGAGCACTGGTCCTGCCATTTGAAATACAAAATAAACAGCAGAGTTTATACCAAAGTGATGCTTTTGAGCATCTCTCTTACCTGCCACAGATGTTCCTACAGGTCATGAAAACATTTCTATTAAGATTAGATTCTGTAAGACAGTTTCTTTTTACATAACCTAAGCTGTTTAACCATCCTTTCCTTGTTTCTTTTCAAAGTTGGTCCTCTTTTTCCTATCCTCATAAACATTTTCCCAGTGTCCTCTCATCAGACCTCACCTCTTTTAAGCAGATCATTCTTCCTCTCAAATTTGCAGTTCCTGAAGGGCATGCATCTACCACTTCCCAGGCAAGACACTTAGGGAGTTTCATTTGCAGAAAGGCTCCTTTTTGTGCTGCTCTGATAAGAGAAAGAGGACAGGTGTTTCTATCAGTTTCAAGAGTGAGATAAGGAGAATTTATGAGCAATAAGATGCAGGTCCTCAGCTTAAATGAGCACCACATGGGAACCATGGTCTCTGTTAGATAATTTTCAGTATAAGACTGTATAAAGGCCTCAATCAGAGACTGTGGCTGTGCTCACATAAGTAATGGAAAGATTTTACAAGTGTATGATCTTGTAATTGGACTGTTATGGCTGGATGTCTATGTCTGCACTGAATTCCAGTGAAATAAGGTTAAAAAAAAAAACTGCCTATCCAGCTCCAGTGGTTAAACAAAAGTCTAGGTTGAGAATGAGTTAAAATAGCTGGTTAAAAGGAATAAATGGGCATGTAGGATCTGAGAAAAAAATATAGCGGCATCGGTAGAACGAACGTTTTCAGATTGTATTCAAATCTGAACACTGCAGTCTAAACTGAGCAAAAATCCTCTGATAGCCCAGCATATTAGCCAATCAAATATTTCTTACGTAATACAAGAAACAAATTCCTTAAACAAAAAAAGATTTTATTTGATTAGACTATAGAAGTAAACTGGGGATTTAAGATTTAAATATTCTTTTTAATAATACCAGTATTTCAATAAAGGTAAAGAAACCACTGACAGGAATCATTGTGATTGTCAGACACTGAGTAAAAACATAAAGACATCCAGTGAAAGAATAACTAACATTTGCTGATTTCCTTCCAAGCAGCTCTGCTGAGATATCTTTTTCTCTTGGCCTTCATGTCTTATAGTCATGTTTAAATAGGGCTTTGACAATGCAAAATCTTCTGTGGTGCTATAAAAAGACTCATTCAGGAAACTGCTGCAAAAGATCACCTTTTTGCCAAGTTCCAGAACTCTGTGTACATCCTTTTGTGAAAATATTTCAGCACCTGAAAGTCTTCAGTGCATTATAACCCTAGTATCTTTGCAAGTCAGGAAAGTACTGTTATTTCCGTTCCACAGATTGGAGAAAGAGAAGTGAGAACAGGACTTGGGGCCAGCTGGGTGTCTGCCTCACAGGAAATGAGGTACAACAGCAAAGTCACATTACCAGACCTGAGAACTAAAAAAAGCTGTCTAGTGTGGAGGCCAGATGTAGACTAGATGCAAACAGAGCAAGTGAAGAGGTCTAGAGAACTTTCTTTGGAAACTAAACCATAAATTTAGGTGATAAATTCAAACAAGTGATACAAAAACCTATATACATCAATCTAACCCTGGAGATAACTTGCAACATCTGCCTTTGGGGCTACAAAAGATGTTTTAAGAATGCCTAATGCATTGGGAGAGAAATAACTCCAGAGCAGAGAACAACCACCTCTCGGTCTCTGCATCCTGTTTCTATCTATAGGCCAGCTAAAAGAGTGAAGCATGATATATGTAGAATCGTATCCCATGATGGTACTAAACCCAGGTGTCCCACTGTTTGCCAGTGCCTCGGCTGGTGAGCAGAGGCAGCAGTCTGGAAAGAATGAGAATTGCTCAGAGGAGACCTTCAAGACCTTTCATCCAAGGCAACACCCCTTGAGCAGCTCTTCATCCCAGAAGGATGAAGAAATTCAGACAGGTCTCATGTCCAGTATTTCATATTGACTAGTATGTGCAATTTTGGAGCTACCCAACTCTCCTCAGAGGATATCTATGCACATAACTCCCCCCCACCCCAGACTCATTTTCAGGGTTTTAAAGAAGGCAGAGGCTGGAAGCTGTGCTAGCCAAGCCCCGAGGCAATCTCCTTCTTCTAAGACCTGCCTACATATTTAAACTGGTTCCAAAATATCAGATGCGTAGTGTTTTGGGGCTGAAGTATCTCAAAGCCAGCTGGGGACTTGATTATCTAGTTCACATCAATTTTAATAGAAATTGTTCCCCCAAATCCATCAGGACTTTGAAAAACTTTTCCTTAAGTTTCCCCTGACGTTAGACTGTCCATCTTCAAATGCTGAAGAATAAAAAAACAAAGCAACAGACTCTTCTAACCTGCAGTCCTTGCTCTGAAATGTATTCATGATGATTTCAGAAGTCTTTCTTCCTCTCTATGATATATTTCCTTTCTTTTCTTTTTTGAATGTTTCTAATGTTTTATTATTGTTTTAATGTTCATTAATTTTGCCAGCTAGGCCAGTTGGTGGACTTTTAAGACAATAAGAATGAGAAAGCTGATAAAGCCTTGAGTGAGTCTTTTTTTTCTGAAACGGAAGTGAATTTGTTAGTGGAATTCGAGATCGATATTGTATTTATTTATTCATTCCTATCCTTGGTAGAGTGTAATCTTATAGTCCTTGGCACTTAGATTGTTTGTTAAGAAGGCTGTTGAAGATGTTACAGTGGGATTTATTATGCACTTTTGCAGATTTATTTCCTGTTAGATAATTTGGTAGAGGTTTCATGCACAGCTTACTAAATAATAATGTAAAAGCCCACCATGCTTTGTAAAATTGAACTGAATCTTTATTAGTGGAATAATTTACAGAGACATTGCAGGAGCAATTGGTAATATAGCTCTACATACCTCCACTGACTTCCTGACACTTCTTCCAAAGTGTTCTCCTGGCTCTTTCCTCCACCTTTCATGGATTGGCCACTCACCCCTTCCCCCTGTATATACTGATCATTTACCTCCTGGGGACAAGAGAAGCCACAGCTTACATCAGTGTTCGGAATGGTGAATTATGCGGAATGGTAAGAAACAGTAAAAGAAAAACAATGGCAGTGAGGTAATTAAAGGGAAAAGGCCAGATGGGGTCACTTACAGCGCTCTCACTCTAGCACTGGCACAAATTAAAAGATGCACAGAAACACAACAGAGGCAATAGCATTCCTTTCAGCTGTACTTTTCCTTCCTACTTTCCCTACCTCCTCTATCACCTTTCCCCCCTGTCCTTTCTGAGGGCATGTGGCAGCTGGAATTAAAGGCAGCACAGATGTGCCTGCCAGCTGTGTGTTGATGGAGTGATAGTATAAAGGTAAAAGGGGTATATCCATCCAGGGGAAGATCTCTTTGCTCTGCTCACACTGGAGCTTTAGACAGTCTCAGATGTCCACAGCCTGTTCCTTGCCACATAAACACAAATCAGGAGCAAGTTCAAGTCAGTGTCAGCAATTTCAATGCCAGAGTGTATCATAGCACATAGTCAGTTCCATAGCTGAGAACAAGTCTGACCCTTTACAATGGCATGCTTAGAGCAAAAACATGGAGCAGCTGAATGCAGTGCAGGATGAATGCTGTTCTCCAGACCCCAAGTGAAAGCAGCATTGCAGAGTCAGAGGAACTACCCTTGTTTTCTCTGCAGTTTCAGAGAGAGTAAGGTTAAAGATAAGATGCTCCCCTTCTGGGCTGCTGGCAATATACTCCTGCTTTACCACATGTGAATAATCACACAGTGCTTAAAGCAGGGGCAGGCTGACCCTGTGGACCACTGGGTTGTGGGAGACCTCTCCCAGCACCCTTCCTTGAACATTTTTCAGTTCCCTGACATTTTCTTCCTGTTATTCACAGGCCAAATGACTGGCATGACTGGCTTGCTGGATAAGGAGAGAAGACTGGATGTTGTTTACCTTGACTTTAGAAAGGTTTTTGAAACTGTCTCCCATAACATCCTCATAGACAAGCTGATAAAAGTACAGGCTAGATAAATGGAGAGTTAGGTGGGCTGAAAACTGGCTGAAGTGCCAGGCTCAGAGGGTTGTGATCGGCAGTATAAAATCCAGCTTGAGGCCAGTCACAAGTGGTATCTTCCAGGGGCTGACACTGAGTCCAATACTGGACTCTCATTATTGACCTGGGTGTTAAGACTGAATACACCCTCAGCAATTTTGCAGATGATACAAAACTGGGAAGACTAGCTGATGCACCAGATAGTTATGCTTCCGTTCGGCGGGACCTTGACAGGCTGGAAAAATGGGCAGAGAGGAACCTTATGAAGTTCAAAAAAGGGAAGTGCCAAGACCTGCATCTGGGCAGGAATAACCCCAGGCACTAGTACAGGCTGGGGGCCAACCAGCTGGAAAGCAGCTTTGCAGAAAAGGACCTGGGGATCCTGGTGGACAAGAAGTTGACCATGAGCCAGCAGTGTGTCCTTGTAGCCAAGAAGGCCAATGGTATCCTGGGTTGCATTAGGAAGAGCATTGCCAGCAGGTCTAGGGAGGTGATCCTTCCTCTCTGCTCAGCCCTGGTGAGGCCTTCCCTGGAATGCTGTGTCCAGTTCCTGGCTCCCCAATACAACAAAGACATGGACCTACTGAAGAAAGTCCAGTGAAGGGCCACAAAGATTAAGGGATCAGAGCATTTCATATGAGGAGGAGCTGAGAGAGCTGGGACTATTTAGTCTGGAGAAGAGAAGACTGAGAGGGGATCTTATCAGTGTGTATAAATACCTGATGGGGGAGAGTAAAACAGGTGGTGCCAGACTCTTCTCAGTGGTGCCTAGTAACAGGATGAGAGGCAACGGACACAAACTGAAACACAGGAAATTCCACCTGAACATAAGAAAAGACTTCTTCACTGTGAGGGTGGTTGAACATTGAAGCAGGCTGCCCAGAGAGGTTATGGAGTCTCCATCCCTGGAGATATTCAAAACCTGACTGGATACAGTCCTGGGCAGCCTCCTCTAGTGGATCTTATCTGAGCAGAGGAGTTGGGCCAGATGGTCTCCAAAGGACTCTGCCAACCTCAGCTATTCTATGATTCTGTGAAATGACTTGGAATTGCCATCCACAACGTATTTATTGCTAAGCATATTGCCAGAAGCTTTGGAATAAGCCCCAGCTAGCTTCAAAATGCAGCCCACTTCGTCTCTTAGAGGACTGCAATGTAGCATAGAGAGTCTTAAGCCAGATTTAAATGAGCAAGTGCTGCTCCCAGCAGCAGTCTGAGCACCATGGCACAAAGCACAAGGTGGGTTTCTCTGCAGACCTCAGGCCAATGGCCAATTCCTTTACTGATACCAAGCTCCTTAGAGAGTAATGAGTTTTATACTCCAATGGGGTTCTGAAAGTTGACTTTTAGATAACTGTGGTGTGTGGGACTCTGCCAGTAAAACTGCAACCCATATCTAATCCTTCCAGGAGAAGTATGGCCTAGATTTTTAGTTCATCTTACAGAGCATGGAGAGCCTATGTCACTTTGTAGTGAGGGAAAGGCCTGGATGGAGAGCAGGGCATGTGCCCAAAGCAGCCTGCGAGGTGCCTGTGAAGAAGGGTTGGGTACATCCGAGGAGGAGTAATTATTGGAAGGAGCCCATTGGAGCACCCAAGCAGTATCTGAGAGCATACATGCCTCTGCTGAATCCTACTTTGAGAAAGCGAGCACTTGGCAAGTTGTCCACAGCTGGAGGAGCTGGGGTTCGCTTGGGAGACCTGCTAGCAGAGATGCTGAGTACCCACAGCTGTAACAAGCATCCCATGGAAGGGAAACTTCTGTGCTTAGGTGGTTAGAGAAGGAATCTGATCCACAGAGAAAATCTGCAGTGACTGTGAAGGAGGAGCTGATGGCGATCCATTGGATTAATTCTACTCTATCTGGCTATCGGCCTCTGCTTACACAAACTGCCGGTGGCCTGATGTTTGAATTCTGCATATTTCAGAGCACCAGGACAGATTCCCTGTCTTCTAATCCATTCCTTTTTCCTGCCTCTTTTCTTCTCCTAGCTCTCTGATCACTGTAGCGTTTCAACACTGTTGCTGAAGGTTTACAATATTGCTCCAGCCTGCACAGTCTGATTTTTCCCCAACCCTTGCTGAGTTCTCAGTGTCATTTCATTGCAAGCTTTATCCTGGGCAGTCCAGAGTTACTGCAGCTCCCCACAGTATCAGCGCTTGGCAGGATCAGGCCCTACACTGCTTTCATCAGAGTGCAAATTGCTTTCCACTTTCCACTAGTAATTCTCTAGACCTTTCCCGCTCTCCACATCATTGCGATTCTTTTCTTTTTCCTGGCGCACATACGGTGAGGTAGGCACACAACAGATAAAGCAAAAGCTAATTGCAAGGCATGTAAAACACAATAGATGTGCTGAGAATCTACAGATCAATACCAGTGGGCATACCTATGTGCGCTGCATAACTAAGCACCTCTGATAAGAAGCTGGACAGGGAATACATTGTACGGACAGTAACAGATTACTAGCTACTACCCCCAAAACTAACAAATAAAGGAGACAGGTTTTCTAGGTTTGTTCATTATTCTTATAATCCTAGGTTAACAAAAACTCAGAGCTCTGGTGGGGATAAAATATTATCCCACTGCCTCTTCCTACCTCCCAATTACAGTTTTGGATTAGTGCAATGAGCTGCCTAGGGTGGTTTGGCCAGAACCCAGGCTCAGAAATCACTCATCCCTGACAAATGCTCAAGTAAATCAGAACCGCAGCAGCTGGGAGGTCTTGGACCTGGACTGGCAGCCTGCCTGGACAGTGGAGGCAATCTTTATGTCCGGATCCTGCGCCTATAGGAGTCAGAAGCTCCATCTTCCTCTGCCCTCCCCCACTGCTGTGTCCTTTCTTTGTGTAAGAAAGGCAAGCAAGAAGGCCAGAGGGAAAAGAAGAGATAAAACAATGACTCCATGGAAAGCCACCATGGACATTATTAAGATCTCTGCATGCCCATAACCTGAGCCCTATAATTGTCTCCAATAGTAGATAGACATGAAAGACCACAGGTAAAACAGCCCCTCAATGTTCGGTCAAGAGGAAACTGAGAAAATAAGAAGGAAAAAAATGAGATTCTTGCAGAAAGAGCATGTATCTGTGCTGCAGTTGTGCCCAAATGGAAAATGACAGCTACTCTTAGAGACAACCAAGATTTTAAATCTAAAGTTGAGTTGTTGTCAGAATAACTACATTGCTTAAAGGTATTGCCTCTTAAAACCCTTAAAAACCTCATACCGTCTCTTCACCCAGTGCAGACCTTGGCCCTAACCAGAGGTCCCAAGTCGCTGGACATGGTCACTGCCGCTTCAGCTCACATCTTTTCCCTCCCCCATTTCAATCAGGGCTGTCTGCCCTTCAGTTTTGACATTCTGTTTTCTGCAATATACTGGCTTGAAATGTATTATGGTGAGGGAAGAGATGGTTCTCCTTAATCGGCTCCACTGTACTGAGCAGCCCTTTCAAACAGCACCAGCCAGACAGACAGGGAAAGACAATGATCCTGTTGAAAAGGGACTATTACCTGGCTTGGTTACTTTCTTTTTATCATCTAGTCCTGTCTCTCTTAATGTACTCTGTCAATTAGTGGGTGTACTGGTGATGAAGAAAGTTTCTCTCATTTCAAGTGTGGACAAGATAGAGAGAAAAATAATGCTCATCTTTTTAGACCTATGCATAATGCCTTTTTGTTTACACTAACAGGAAATGCTTTAGGTCTTGCTGCAAGGTAAATGTTTGGACAAATGGACCAGAGAAACAGAAGCTGAATATAATGGGCCAAATTTAGCTCAGCTCTGACTACTCTACTTTTATCAGGAACCACAGGTGCTCTGCACCTCTAAAAGTCAGGCCTAGAGCACCTTGCGCTTCAGTAGACCGTGTTAGGAGCTTAAATTAGGACAGAACAGTAGCATAAATAGATCTCTGTGATAGTGTGGGCACCCAAACCAGCACAGAAATTTCCTTTTACAGTCTGACAGATTATTGACTGAATAATTATGGAGCAGAACTTGCTAACAGGGAAGGGACTTAGCCTAATTACACAGCTTATGAGTTTCTTCTGATAGGCCCATTATTTCCGCACCCTTTGATAGTCTAACAATCAGGAGTTTATTCTACCTTCCCAGCAAAACCCTGTGAAACAAGGACATCTTGCTCTATCCAAATATTTTCTGGAAGGCAGATTCTAGTTCTCTCTTTAGCCCCTATTTTATCTTACTCGAATCGCATGCTGGCATCTGCCAGCTCTTCTCAGTACTGGGGCTTCTGAAGGAGGGAGACTCAGGAAATGGGTTCTCATCTGAGGGCAAGGGACTTAGGGCCTCTCTCCACCTGAAAATAGGCCAGACTCCTTTGCATTCTCCAACATATGGTAAAGGAGAACATCCGTCAAGTGTGTCCCTCCTCCACTCCAGTTTACACCAGGATGCATGATGTTCGAGCCCCATTTTGGAAGACAGGTAGGTCAAAGTAGGGATGAAATAGGTCAACAGGGAATTGAGATACAAAGTAGATAGACTACTCAGAGTTTAGTCCTGGTCTCCTGAGACTCAGCCTCATGCTTTGACTATTAGAGACTCCTTCTCCCACGGACAGCACATTCAGGAGCACTGAAACCGCTGTCAGAGGCACTCAGTGATATGACTAACTGTCCTGGGAGCCTGCACAGGGGATACTCACTGCAATCAGTTCAGGACAGTGCACAAAGAAGGAGTAAAACGCATCCAGAGAACCCTCACTAATAGACAAATCTGTGACAATTGCAATTTGTTTGCAGATGATTCTCAAACAAGGGGGAGGGCTGAATAAATCAGATGAGTGATTCATACTGACTCACTTCAGCCATCTGTAACCAAGGAGCCTCCCTCTGAGCATGTGAATTCAGATAATGGACAAAAGAGCTTGAAGGTGGGGGGGAATCCACACTCCACCAGGCACAGAAAAACACTGAGGGAAGCTCCTTTCTTCCTTCATTCCAATAATGCATACACACATTTCCAAGCAAGGTTTTGCTGTGACTACAAATGTTCCAATAGCAATTGATAATGGCATTTTTCCATTAAATATCTTTATCAGGAAATCAAAGATGGCTAGCCAATGCACTTTTTCATTATCTCTGCAGAGGTTAAAATACACACAGGTAATGCTAGCTCTCCAGCCTCTGTTTTCTCCTCTCCTGCCACACAGCAAAGCTTTTATTTGTCATGCCAAGATTTGATATCTCCATGGCCATGTCCAAGTAGCACTTTCCTTCTGTGGTAACTGGCACCTGCAGTCAGGCCTTGCTCAGTCATTTCTATTGAGTTGTTCACTGAACTGTGCCTCTGGAGGAAGAGGGTCTCTCCTTCTGACTTGTATCATGAGAGGGAATGATTTCTTCTTTCTTTCCCTTCACCTATAAATTGGTAGCACTTTGGAAAAAAAGGATATTATACCAGTGGACAGCATCCAGCTTTGAACTCTTGGCTCCTTTTACTATTCAAAGCAGACATTGATTAGCTTGATGGTCTCCCTCATGTCACTCCTGGCCATATTGTCAAGAACTCCAGCACCCTATGGAAGTAGCAGACAGTCAATGCTTCTGAATTAAGGACATTCATTTCTTCAGGCCTTCAGACAATGAGGATAATATATACAGGTCACACACGGGAGTAGCAAGACTTCATCAGCACTTGTAACAGCGCCTGGAAAAATCCTAGACGAAAGGGGCAATAGAAACCATATGCTTAGCCAGGAACTAGGAGAATAACGAAGGAGGGGAGGCAACTCAGAAATTTCCTTTGCTAATGCAATGGCAAAACAAAAAATAATCTGTGTGAACGAACTGCACCAGGGGCTTCTATCTGACAAGCCAAATGAAATATGAGAAGCTTCTGAAGCAGGATAGCAAGCTTATCAGGGAGGAAATGAGCAGAGTGTATATCTGGCTGTCACCAGGAGAGAAAGAAGGTGCCAAGCCCATATCTGTTCCCAGCACAAGGAGCCGATGAGCTGCCCTGAATGACAATAGCTCTCATCAGAGAAGGACACAAAGTGCCTAAGAAGTGATAAAAAAGCAGCCAAGCTTTTCATTTTCCTAAGTGCATCCCCTCATTATATTTTCTTTTAAAAACATCTTTGACCAATTTTAATGCAGATGAGAAGTTGAGGGATTGACAGCCCTGGAGACTAAATACCTTCCTCATTATCTGTAGCTTAGACAAGGGCAATACAGCATCCCTCAAGCTTTGCTCTGGCAATGTGCCTTCTGGGCAGCAAGACATGGAGCGGAGGGAAGGGAGCTCTTTCCGAACACGGGCTCAGCTCTCAACCCCTGCATGGAGCTGTGTGCTAGGGGTGAGCCAGCTTAGATCGCAGCCTATAAAATGTGTGGAATAAGAGTGGATAGAGGATAATTTTTCAGTTTTATATTACAATAATATAAGCCTTCGAGCATCCTTCAGTACTTGATGGACAGCATTTCACAAAATTAGTGCCAAGCAAATAAATGCTGTATGAGCTCACATCTTGCACAGTGAGGTGGCTTCTTCACTAGGCTGCCATTCCCAAAATGAGAGTGGAAACCAGCCAGAGGCAACATACTAGCAGGCAGCTGGCTGGGTGCATCTCAGCTGTGCTCAGCAGTGACTTCTGGGCTCTGTGCAGACTCCAAAGTGAGCAGGACCTGGCTGACTTGTGCACCCTCCAGCGCTGGAGCTGACCATATGTGAGGCAAAGACTTTCACTCCGCAGAAAGGGAGCAACATCTTTCTTCTGAGGCACTGCCTCCCCCGGCTGAGTTATGAGCTTGCTTGGAAGTGACGATCCAGTATGCCCCATTTTGTGACACAGCAGCTCCTCTCTATTCAGCAGGGAAATTCAGCAAGAGCCGGAAAGCAGTGCTTTGTACCCACAAGACACCTCCTATCAACACTGATCAGAGATGTCGCACCATGGTGTAAGGCAGCAGCTCCTGGCTTCCGTTGAGTTAGGAACTGTCCTCCGAATGCCGGCATGCTTATAGCTCACACAAAGTACTGAAAGAGACCTTAATTTTTGTCACTATAATAATCAAGTTTGATGTTCAAAGACCTGCACATTCAAGTTGGAACAACCAGGGAAAAGGACCCCATTTGGCCCTTCTCTGCTGAAGAGTTACACCGTTTTTGCAGGACTTCGCTGGGGAGAGGAAGGGAAGAGAAAGCTGCCTGTAGTAGAATCACAAAGCCACCGCTTTTTGTAGCAACAGTGGGTATTATTATTCTGTTGTCACAGACACTACTAATGCTTTTATTATAGTAGTTATTATAGCTAATATAATAGCATTACGTTAATACTATTATATAGTATAGTAATAGTATAGTAATGACTAATGCTATTATTGTAGTAGTAGAAATTGCTGAGCGGTCCGAATCTTTGTTCATCGTAGTTGGCCGTATCAGCAAAGGTATATATTCAGAGACAAACCCTAGCTCAGAAAGTAAACTGTTTTAAATAAACAAGAGTGGTTGGAGTAGACTTGAAGTGCTGCTTACTTTCCTATAAGGTGGTGAACTGAAAAAAAAGAAAACCCTTCAAAATAAGCGTAATATGGAGTCAGTGACAAAAATCAGATCATAAGGTGCTGTTCAGGTCATCTCCTCTCCCCTGATATGCTGTAAAAATACCTGGTCATGTTGTAAAAATAGCTTCAAAATGACTAGGAGATTTGTTCTTTAGAGGGGGGCTTCTGTCTCAATGGAATAACATGATCCCTCCTTTTCCTGTAGGAGTTTTATCTTGCCTGCTCTTAGCCTATTATTGCAAGTCCCAGAATATCTGATGCATTTTTAGTGCCCACCTCCCTGAGTCTGAGAAAAGATTCTAACCAGGAATCTTCTCTGGAAATAACTTTTCAATAAAAAGTACAGTTTCCACAGAACTGAATTATTTTAAGAATGTTCAGTTTTGCTGAAATTTTAGTCCTCTACTACGGGATTATGGACAAAATATATTTCTCCAGGTCAGGAGATATTTCAGAAGCATTTCAGTTTGGTGAGCTTACACAAAATGTTTGGTTTGCTTCAATTTGTACATTCTGTCTGTTGTCCCAGCTGCCTGTTCTCTGGCTACCCCTTTGCTGGCTCAGCCGGGTGGCAAATGTAATGTATTTAATGCTGCTGTGCTAAAGAATCAGAAGCAGTTGGTGGGGATGGCTGAAATGTTGCAGCTTACTTCATGATCACGTGCACAGAGCAGACTCCCCTGCAGTAAAGCAATGTTAGGAGGCCGGTGTTTCTGCAGAGCAAAGTTCAGCTGTGCTTGTTCTTAAACTCTACTTCTCCATCCCAAACATATGAACAATTGCTATGGAATGTTACAGATTATTTAAAAACTTATATTCTGGAATATACACATTTGATACGAGACATTGAGATGTATGCACATAAACTACTGCTGGGTAAGCTGTTTTAACCCCAGCACCCACAGCTAGGAGATGTTCAACCCTGAAGCATGTTTCCAGGTTTGGAAAGAAAAGGCTCGACTCGACTAGCCTTGCCTTCAGCCTCGTGTGCAGAGGAGGCTCCAGAAGCTCTGAAGCACTGTTAGGGCAGCAAGGGAGCCCTGGTTTGCACCATTACTATTAGTATAACCAATAACCAATATTTAAGTAATTTTAGAGCCTCTTCGTAATCTACAAATGTTGTGAAATAGAAGCTTAGCCAAGGGTTAAAAACACCATGGCATAATACAGGAGCAACCAAGGCTCCTACCTGAGCTCTGACGTTTATCTTTGCCCTTATCTGATTCTCTGTGCTTTGTACTTATCCCATTTATTCTTTACACCTTCAAAGCTCACTGTCATTCCTCCTATATGCAGAAAAATTGTAATTATTCTCTTCGAGAGAAGACACAGATGGGATCTCAATATTTTTTAGTAATGTTGGTACTCCTTTGACTCAGTAAACGAGATTTTACTTCTACTTAGACTACTTTAAATCTGATTTTCAAGCAGCATAAATCAGAGTTTATGTTCAACACAAACTGTTGAGAAAGTGACATTCTGAAGGAAAAGTTTCTCTGACAAATTCTTCATACACCACTAAGAACTTAGAAAAGGAGCTGCCTTCAAGGTGCTGAGTGTTTCTAGGAAAGGATAACCTGGAATAAGATAAATGCTAAAGTTTTAGGTTTTTCAGGGTGATATAAGATTTCCTTTTCCTATTCCTGTAGCCACAAACTAGAAGCAAGTCTCCAAACTTTTGCATAACTTGTTTTTAACTTTGGAGGTACAAGGGTTTTCTTGAGGGTGATGATTTGTGTGTTGGGAGGGATGAGGGTGTTTTTTTTAATACATTGTACTGTTAGGAAAATCAGGCCTCCTAACTACCTTTTTTACAGAATAATGCCCAACTTGTAAAATGGATAAAATTAAGTAAGAGAACAGGTTACTTAACTGCCATCCCAGGGTGCTCCCAGACACCTTTAGTATAATCCTTTTTGGCATCTCATTATCCAGCATTATGCTGCCATCCATTTTGCTTTGCATGACCTTAATACTAACCACGACTAACTAACCATGGATTTGCAGCTGGTGTACTGCAGCGCACCTTCATTGACGCAGGGGCAAGCACATTCACACTGACCAAAGACACCAGTCCCTGAAATGCCGTAGCAACTCCAGACGTGACTTCTGCCTGCACTTTGAAATTGTGCAGCTTCATTGCCTGTTTTTTGGTGTCTTCCAGCACCTCTTTGTTCTGTTCTTAGTCATCTCCTTCAGCAGTCTTCCTCACTCCTCTTTATTGTCTCCATTTGCTTGTGCTCATGATTTTTCTTTTTAAACCTCTTCTCTAAGCAGCTTGTGCTAACACACTGTCCAAGCTGCTATCTTTCCTATCTATCCAATTACATGTGCTCAGCCTTTTGGGATTTATGACATTCTCTGTTTTTATAATGCCAGAAGCCAAGTGAGCCCTTTCATTTACTGCAATGAAAACATCATTGTTTTGAGTTTCTCCTCTGAACTGGCTGCACATTTTTAACTCATTGCTGGTTTCAAGACATCTTGTGTTTGACAGCTATGTTCACAGCCTTACTCAATCTAAGGTCTGCTTTTGCAAGCTGCTGCCTTTGTAGATTGGCACATATGAATAGGACTCAGACACAAATCTATCCTATCGAAGCACCTCTAAAAATTGTCAGCTTTGGAAAAACACTCCCATTTCTCTTAGGTCAGCTAAAGAAGAGGATCTTTAAGATTTTTTTTACCCCCCTCCTGATTAAATGGAAACATTTCTGGTCTGTTTATCGACTGCTGTAAATCAACACCACAAAAGTTAGCAGGGCTGTACTGATTTATGTGCATTGGGAATTTGGCACACAAGGCAAGCTCGGTAGGTTCTGCATCAAATGCTCTTTCACTATAACTATCTTTAGCTGTACCTTTTTTGAGGACAGAAAATTTGGACCTGCTATTATTCTCACAAAGGAGCCGTGTGATGTTTTCTCCATGCTTTGTGTCTAGTAGCATCATTTAGCTCAATATAAAATACTACTGTCAAAGAATCTGACACTGGAATCTGACAGCATTTTATGCCAACTTTGGATTGGCATAACTCACGAGTTGCAAGAGGATGGAAAATATGACCTCCAAGGCCAGAGTCTCCTACACACTTCCTCCTTGCGTTGCCCCTGCGGCGCAAACAGGTGGTACTTTGTCTGCTAAAGGAGAAGGGTCCCATCCCCACATATATAAAGGCTGCACTAGGACAAAGTCAGTCTGAGCTCAGTACTGTGTGCACTGGTGATCCACAGATATTTGGGGGCACATTCAATCACTAATTTATACTATCCTCAGAATCTGAGAAAGCTTTCTAGCTCCTGCTTCCCTACCCTGGCTGAGTCTTATGTCCATACTAGGGCATATGTATGGTGGTATGACAAAATGACTCGTTGACTTCAGGGCTATGGCAGAAGAGGCCTGGATGGGAGTGGGGAGAGAAGGCTTAACTAACCCCTACAGATCCACTCTCGACTGGAGAGGTGGCCTGGCTTTCCCCCCATGCACAGGCAAAATCCTGCTCTTCTGATTCATGGTTGTGTTACTATAGTTTTATGCCAGTTTAATTTGAGTCTGTTTCATTTTTCACCTGGTTCTCTGACATTAGTTACAGAAAGTGCTTTAGTTCTCCTTCCCCTCAGCCTAATTTCCGTATAATCTCTTTCCACATATACTGTCATTTTTCCTTGCCAAAAATGGCAACTAAAATACTTCTCTGTATCTTTGTTGTCATCATCATCTTCTTCTTCTTCTTCTTCTTCTTCTTCTTCTTCTTCTTCTTCTTCTTCTTCTTTTTCTTTGCTTTGTAGCAGACACTCAAACGCTTGGCTAAGGCTGTTTTCTTGGGGCATTTCTTTCTCAGGAAACAGAAAGCAGTCATTTATTGACTTATTTACTCATCCAAACTGTTCAAAGTTTCTTTTTTTTTTTCCCTCTCCGGTCAGCTAGCTGAATATTTAGCTAAGAGAGCAATGTCTATAGCAAGGCAATATCTCCAAAGATTTCTGAGCTCTGTTAAGTTTGTCATAACAATCTCACCTTCCACCTCTGGTTTGCCATCCTGTTTCATTCTCCCCTGACCAGATGAAAAGGCACTAAGAGACCTCTCCTACAAATTCCCTCGGGTTGACTGTTGTATTTTCACAGGTTCAAGGGCTACACACATCTTCCCAGACCAAATTCTGGCATGCAAAAGGCAGCAGGTCTCCACACGGATTTGGACACTGCATGCCCACTTCTGTTTCTAGTATGGTGTCTTCACAAATGTTACTGAAGCACTCTACAGCTACCATCATCACTGATTTTGCTATTTTGATTACTATCTTCTCATGCTCCTGAGCTCAGGAACATCAGTGCTGTGCCAGGATATTTTTCTGTTTGCAGCAGCCCTCTCCGGGTTTGAGTGCAAGGCTCCCACAGATGACTGCCTCCTCTTGCTCCCTCCCCACAAGGCCTGAGCATCCTTCCCATGCACAGCGCAGCTCCACGGCCTCTCCTCAGCACCACAGTGCCAGGACCAGATACCACTCCCCTCTCTACCATCTTCTGTGGACGTGCAGAGCTGCCACAGGGTGCTGGAGATGTGCAAGTGCTGTACACTTAGACCAAAAATGTAGCTCCTGGCCTAAAGAGCGTCCAAGCTCAATGCAAGACACGACCACAGGCAAGTAAAAGAAATGGGAGAGAAGAAGAGAGAGACGTGGACCAGAGCAAAAAGTGTTACAGGCAGCACCAGTCTCAACAAGCCTTCCCGGATCTGAAATCTCTCCTAGGTTTCAGTGCCAAGGGAAGCTTGCAAAAGTGATGTGATGGAGAGCCACAAAATAGACATATATATAGGGTTACTCTTCTCACACATGGAGAGCGCAGGACAAAACACGAATGTGCTGGTGAAATGATTAAGAGACAGGAAGATACCAAAGGCTGCCACTCTGAGCCGGTTGGATGTACAGACGTTTCTAGGCTGTATCACTTCTGCAGATGGAAACTTCTACTAGCAGGAGGCTGCCAGTCTCTTTTCCCCATCACATTTGTCAGCTGCATACATTTTCTCTCATCTTGAAAGCTGGTGAAAATTTTACTGCAGATTTAAGGTCTGGAATGTCATCTTACTACCTGCTGTACGTTCCCAGCAATCCTATCAGCTTTCTATGAGCTGATACCATTGTGCAAGGAGAAAACACAGACAGACAGCACTGTTGCTGCTGAGCAAGCTGTGCTACTGCAGTGCTCTCTAGCAGACAAGATCTGTTGCCAGGACCTGCTAGTTAGGTCTGCTCAGAGATTTGTTTGGGCATCTGCTGTAAATTTTGCAGGGCCACAGTGATCCTTCATTCCCGGCCCATGTGCAAACTAATGATCTGTGCTGCAGTTTGTCTTTTAATTAACTTGCAGATGAGCTGCTCAGTGAGATGCAGATTATTAACTGAGGTACTTACAAAGGCAGAAAACTAAGAAAGTGAGGGCTAGTCTCCAGTGGCAAGACGTGGTGCACACTGTGCCATAGCATTTGAGAAACTGGAGAAGATCATGCTTGGATGATCTTGCAAATAGTGTAGAGCTCACCACCATTATTCTACCCACAGCTGTCAGAAGAGCTGGAAGCTGAGCAGATCCCAGAGGGAAGGGTAACTTTGCCCTTTCTTATACAGTTTCTTACCTGGGCACTGCTGGCTGTCATTAGGAACAGGGTACAAGACCAGGAGCACTGAGTTCTGCCTCTCTGAGCCCTCTCAAAATGATCTTTTCCTAGACATTCAGGCTTTAAGCATTCAGAGAGAATTAATACAAATCAATTTAGCAGGGCCAAATGACATAAGGCCATCTTCCTTAGGAAGTAAAGGATACTGTCCTTGTATATAGAGGTATGCTATATCAGACAGCCTTGCAAAGGCCAGTGGACAGCACACATCCAGGCAATCTGCCCGCTGCCAGATCACAGACAAATCTATCCTAAACCTCTCCTCAGCGAAGCAAAACACTTGAAACAGATCAGTGCAGGAATTTCTCAGATCTATGCTATGTCAACGTAGGCCTCCTTGACCCAGTGATAACCCCACCCAGGTCTGGAAGAGTGTGTGCATGTGTGTGTGAGTGTGCAGTGGAATAAGCACTTTGAATGTGGCTCAGGTGCTTCACAGCTGCTTTCTGTTTCTCAGGAGGAAAAGAGGCAGCTGTAGGAACACGGCCAGACTACTCTGACCTTCTTTGTGCCAATAGCCCCTTAAATTGCTAATCTGAATGAGATCACTTCCCAGTAGGGTCCCTTCTGGTCACTGGATACCTTCTGACAGCTCCTGTTTATAATCTATCAGCCTGCCCCTACCAGGAATATAGTGATGTCTTTCCTTCTGAGACGTCATGACAGAAGACAGAGGAACAGCACAGAGCAGGATGAGCTAGCAGGACCCTCCAGATCAGTTCAGTTACAGGATGAATGTCATTTAACTCACAAGCAGCGGACAGGCGTTTTAGTGACCTCTCATAGGAAGGATCCAAGAGCTACGCTGGCTGTGCTGACCCTAGTACTGTGCTGCCAGCAGCAAAAACATGCAGATCGTATTTTCTCTCTGGGAAATCAGTTCTGTTTCTCCTGCCCCCATCACTCAAGGACTTTACTGTTCCATCTTTGCTACTAACTCTCTGGGAATCCCCATGGGCTCTGGGAGTGGGCTTCAGCTCACTTTAACCGCCTGCATGTGAGATATGCAGGTTGACATAGTCACATAATGTCCCTCTACAACCAAGATGATAAGGAGATGGTGGCATTTCCGAACACAAGCTTGGGCTGGAGCAAGTGGCACGAGTCTCTCTCCGAGAGTGGCCCTCTCTCTCTGTTGACTTTGGAGGGAACCTAGGCCACCAGCATGAAGCCCTAGCTCAACCCAGTGGTTTCCACAAAGAAGGTGAAAAACGTTTATTCTTCAGTGTATTTTTAATCTACTAAATTGCGCACTCATTTCACCAGAAAGAGGTGCCAGCTTTGCTGCATAAGAGAGACAGAGATGCTTACTGAGGCTTGGGCTCATCACAGATGTCTAGCCTCCCAACAGCTTCCCACTGGAAAGGACACCAGCTATTCCGTAGTTTTTCTTCTGGGACTCATGCCATCTGCCATCAAATGAATGTCACTGTTACTCCTAAATTTTAACTAAGAGAAGTCTGAGCAGACGACAGACCTAACTTAAAGAGCAGGAGAGATAGATGAAGAAGGGGAAAATGGAAAAAAATGGGGAAAGAAGATACTAGAAGTGACAGAGAGGAGAACGAGGTGCAACAGTATCTGGAGGATATTTCAGATTCTGGGGAAATTGTAGGCCTATGTCTTTTGGAGGAAAGATGGTTTGCTGGTGAAACTTGAAGTCCAAGAGATAGGAGAGCCTTCAGAAAAAGGAGATGATGTTTGAATGTAGCCTGGAAAGTATGTAGTCCCAGACTGCTGATTAAACTTGAAGTGAGCAGTCCTAGACTTCTCCTACTGCAAATTCTCTTCATTAGCAAGGCACTATATTTAGGTGTCTCCTGACAGGTAGGAGGACCAGGGATTGGCAAGCAAGTTACAGTGAAATCAGAAATGACTGAACTCGCTTTTGTCCCACAAGGTGAAATTGAATTCAACCTTAGCGGGAATTCAGGATTTTTATTATTTTTTTTTAATTTACATGCAGTCCTAAGAAGAAGATACTGTGGTAGGTGATGCCGTACTTTAAAATATGCACACAAAACAGCATGAGTCTCTATTGCTTTAATTATGGACGGACTTTCTTTAGTAGCAGGTCTTACAGAATCAGATCCTCAGAGTATCAGGGACAGAGCAGGACCTTTAACATATACCAGCCACTGGCTGTCAGTAATTCTTGTTCTTTTTTCCCCAGAAAATGAAATGCTAATGTACAGAAGGCAAAAATCTCCTAGACTTTCACAGAATTAGGATTTATCCATGCATCTTTGAACTTCCATATGTGATAGAGAAGATTAAGACCCCTGTAAGCTGAATACTACCGATATCCTCAGGGGAAAAAAAAAATCCTTCCTTTCCTTTTAGCTCTCTCCCGGACTGCTAATACAAGCCTGTTTGTTTGTTTTTTAAATTATGAGGTAAGCTGGAATTCAGACAGTAGAAATCGAAACTATGTTGAGCTACATTTGGAAGGTACAGCTATGTTATCTGAGACCAAGAGAAAACCCTATACAGCTTACCAGTATAATGATGCCCTGCAGATGCCTTAAAATGGGTCTAAAACAAACGAAAGGCTGGGTTTTTTTCCAAAGTGCGTAGTGCAACTGTGGAACTCATTGCCACAGAATGCTTGTGAAGGTCGAAAGGGTAAAAGGGCTGGAAAAAGGGTTAGACAAATTTCCAGAAGGTTGATATCCCAAATCACTTTTAAATCTAATGTTCTAGATGCCATCTTCAGTACAGTAGATGAAGGAATATACTAAAGACAGATCTCTTTATGCTTGCCCTGTGTCTCTGATTTTTCTCTGAGTACCCACATTATTGATTTCTGTCAGAGATAGGGTGTGGGGCTTGTTGATCTTTTGATTCATGTGTGGACAGTTATTCTTGTGTATTTGTACTCTTGTCTGTTCCAGCAGAGCAATGCTTCTGCCAGCCCAGCTAATGGTATTTAAGGAGACAGTAGGGCTACACAAAAGTGTTACAGAAGTCTGTGTAGCAGACCCTCAGAAAAGGTTACTTCGCTTTCAGGGGAAAAAGACTTCTTCTTTGATGCCACATTGAAAAAAATAATGAGTTAGTTCTTTATGCAGTTTAGGTAATGAGTATCATTGTGAGGGCACAGTATTTGCAAATTCAGTACTTTATAAATGTAAAACAATCAAATCCCAAGTGAAAGGCGTTGGATGCTCTTAGGAGTAAAGAATAAAGTATTCATGAATGAGAGGTACGTATGGTTCTTCACGCTTAGGAAATATGCACTGGATTTGCAGAGAACTGAGATACAAGCCAAACACCTTGATTAATCCTATCATGCATTGCTTGAATGCAAACTTCATTATAAAATGGAAATGGAAATAAAAGGTATACTGCTTCTTTTCTGACCCATGCTGAATATATATAGGGATTGCAGTTTAAACCAGTATGAATCCTACATGATAATCAAGATGTGTTTTCTCAAAATCTTTGAGTAAGGCATCTGGGATGAACTGAATTTTATCTGTAGATCTAAAGGAAACTCAGGTTTACAAATATACATAACTATTACTGGAGTATTACTGGTTCAGTTTTTTGGCAGTATAGACCCCAGTTCAACTCACTCAAGGTTGCACTCACTGAGAGATGATCGGGAGCACTTGCTTCTAGCCAGTGAAGCTCAGTCACCAAGGCAAATACTTAGAGGAGCTCTGGATTTAGTGCTTGAATCAGGGTGACCCACAATGACCTTCATTTTACAGACTAATGAGGCAGGAACAACACGGTTATTTGCTTTTCAGGCTCTGCAGTTTGCCTGAGACAGGGCATCCCTAAGCAAATATTTCTAGATGGGAGAATTCACAATATTATTAAAATGATGCTCCTGGATATGTCGTGAAAAACTGAAGAAAACATGAGGTTTACAGAATGAAGATCTCATGAGCTTAAATGATGTGTTGAATATTTGCCAGAAATGCTTTTCAGTACTTGCTAAGCCTTGATCCTGAAGGTAAAAGAAGATATCCTAACAACCTTTTCCATTTCTTGTTTCTGTCATTCTATGAACATAATTGTTTATTTTTCTCCAGTAACTTAAATGAAACTATTTCTCTGGACTTTTTTAAAATGTCCTTAGCAATTAAGTTTATTTTATTTACTCTTCCGCCTAGAATTAAATCAGACTGATAAGAAAACTGCAGGCCAGTGGTACCTAACTCATAGATTTTAATAGGATATCCCATTGGGAAAATATTATATTTTTATTGAATTTAGAAACCAGTACATTTGAAATAAAAGATGCTTTAAAATCTTAGCAGTTCAAAAGACAAAGGCAAACAGATCAATAGGGAGACATAGTTTGTATGCTGTTTTTGGAATATCTTTTCTTGCAATAGAAGATATAAGGTAAATATTGATTTAACTTGGTTGGATTTTGATCGGTAAAAGGAACCATTAAGGAACTGTCAAAAGTTTAAAAGTCACATACAACACAAATAGTAATTAACTACTTGATTAAAGGACATGCTGTTTCTGGAGAAAAAAAAATCGCATGCATACACACAAAAACCCCAGACAACGCAGAAGACAGACAGTCTGCTATCCTCACCTTAGACTGGGGTATGTTCAAATGTCTCATCAGATCTCCCATGCCCAATGCATCATTGAAAACATGTCCAAGGCCTACCCTCCTGACACACGGACCCAGTAAGAACCATGCTCCTGGTCACAGAACAGAGGCACTGACCTGGCAATAGGACATGAGTTCCTGACTTGCTGGAGATGGCATCGTGTGCAGCAATGCACGACACTGAAGTGTCCTGACCACTTTACTCGCACCACCTTTGTAAAGAAGCTGGCTGTCATGTTTGAGAGCTCGTGGAAATGTTTAACTGATGAATCCAGAACAAAGTAACACCCAATTCTGAGCATAACTCCCTTCCCTTCACAAAAACATCACACTCGGGAATCTTGCCCCAAGCAGACTTTTGACCCCACAAGGGAAAAAGTGGCAGACACTACTTGTCATTAGCAACATCACTGTTGCCATTGATTTTAGATGGAAGACTTATTGCATAATACAGCTTTGGGTGGCAGATGGCTACGCAGAAATTGTGGCATACATTTTAGATAGGGTTTCCTGGCCAAATTCCAGGACACTTCATCACTTTGTGTGCAGTCTCAGCTGAGCTCCATACGCTACCTCTTTCGCTTCCCTAAAGAGTCGTGCAGCTCACCTCTGCAACGATAAGTAGTCCAGAAGGGATTGTGCTGCAGAACTAAGTGAAGTAAATGAGTTACAAGCTTGACATCTCCAAGGTTAACACAGATAAGGTGAGTCACTGAGTAAAAAATAAGTATAAATACAAATTGCAAGTGTAGGCTAAATCATAATCTCAAAGGAAAAAAAAAAAAGCAAATGAGAATTATTTGTATATGTTTTCCAGAGATGCAAGCTTTAGGATTTGATATTTTCAAACTTTTCTCAGCACTGCATAACTAAAAATGTTTCTCTTAATGAAAGATGAGGTAACGTGGTAATCAGGTAATAACATGACTCCATCTGCTTGAGCTTTGAGTAAGACAATAGATCACAAGATCACAAGTCGACATGCTGGACTGAAACTAGGAGTAATCAGTGTAGGTCCATTCAAATCAGTGATATTTCACCGCTGTGGAATCAGTTAAACATCTGGCCAGCTGGTTTGCCAAGCTCTTTGTTTCCTACAAAATGGGTTTTATATAGTCATCAGATAGTTATTATTGTCAATAATAATGTTATTATTGTCAATAACAAAAAACTCAGACCCATCCTAGGTATCTGAATCTGCTCTATCTTCAGGGTATTTCCGTGAGATCTGCACTTTGCTCTACCGAATGACCCAAAAGCATGCCTTCTCCTCCTACCAAGTGAGGCCTAACCTCAAGCTTGTCTCAGCTGGAGATAGCCTCTGTGCATGCATGGCTGAAAGTAGCACAGATAAATACAACTGTTGTTTTTCTTTTAAATATTCATCATGTAAGTGCTAAATGAAAGGAATGCATTATCCTTTTGCTGCAATGGAAAAGAGCTGAGCAGAAGTGCGAACACACACAAAGACCGAGCTGAGAGGGGCTCATAGCAAGTGCTGCCCTGTTGTTGTATGGCAGGCAAGGGACCACCCAAGAGCCATCTCATTTGCAAGACTGGCTCTGACATACTCTATCCTATCTCATACCCTAGCACTTCTCTTGCAGCGCTGTACAAAATAAAGCCAGTATAACAGCCGACGAGGTAGGGAGCAGGCTGTGTCGGTGCAGCTCTGCAAGGGCAGGTGTTGATAGATCTGGCACCGCTTCTGCGCTAAGATCCATGGTAGATGGAGATTCTCCCCAGCCCCCCAAGTTAATGCATGTCTTGAAGGTGAACTGACTCTCCTTCAAACCTGTGTCCTGTGCCAAAATATCAGCAGGTATGAGAAAGCATCCATCCAAGGCACCTTCCCTGATTAAAAGCACACAGCCACCTTCCTAAGGCCGGTCAGCATAATTAACTTGTCCCTGCTTTTGCCAAGCCCTGTTGCCACCTCCTTCCCTCATGCCCAAGCACTGTCTCAGCCACAGTTTAATGCAAGCTGTTTCCTGCCGTGAACACCCATCGCTGCTCCTGTGGTTGCCTTCACACTGCTTGCACTGCCTGTCATTCCCTTTTCACTGTGCGTGCCTCCACCTGCCCGTGGAATGCCACCACCCTTTCCACCTTGCAATTCCACCTTTCCACCTTCCCAGTTTCCCAAGCTGCCCCCATTGTGTATCAGTCTAGAAACATGCAAACATGCCTCTGAAGGATGAGTTGCTGGCACTGAGAGTAAACTCAGTTCCCCTCACTGTTATACTTCCTCTTGTTTAAGGTAACAAAAACATAAATGCCTCACATAGAACAAAACTGAGAAGAAAAGAGGTGGTGGCAGCTATAGGGAGGTTTCTACATTAAGTCAAAGTGGATGCCCAAGTTCAGCACCTTCAGGCAATGAGATGTGAAGATAACAGGCCATCACTCAAACCTGTTGGCCCTACGAGACCCTGCATGGTGACAGACTCCTTTTGGCTCATACACTTGAGCCAAGATGACATGATAATTGGGAAGGGAGCAGACACATGCCACACTGAATTAACCAAGTGACTATTTTTTTCCATCACAGCAGAGCACCTTTAAGTAAAAAATTTCCTGTTCCTCAGCAGTGATGGCTCAAGGACAGGAATAAAAACAGCTTGCTTTGGTCTTCTGTCTCACTGATTGCTGCTCCAGAGAAGGCAGAAGCAGAAACTTGGTGAATGAGTTTTCAACTGTTTTAGTGAGTCATTCTGAAAGTATCAAGAGGTGATGAAAAGCCCCGTGTTTGCACTTCAATATGCTGAGGTCCTTCTGCAGAAGGACTACTGGAAAAACCCTTTTTTGGCTGAGGATCAAACTGAGGCTCCCATCACAGGAAGTCTGCTAAAATTTGTCCCTGCAAAAGGGTCTGCGTAGCCGTGATTTTGGCCTTAGACAGAATTCTGGTTTGAACATTCAAAAAAAATATGATGTTGACTAACTGCTTACTCCCATTCCCAGCCTGGATTAAATATTACCTTTCAGTTCCTGCCTTGAAATTCAGCATAATGTTACAGGGACCTCCCGCATTACTACTGCACTCTTTGCGAGAACTGGTCATAGCTGGCAGCGGGGGAAGTGCGTCCCTTTGAATGTAGCACCCCTGGTGTAGAAAGCCCCAGAACGGCTCTATGCCAAGACAGCATCCCAGGAAAGATCCTTGTACCTATATTTGGTTCTTATGCATGTTTTCTACACACCCAGTACTGGCTGGCATCAGTCAGGATACTGGGCTACAGGATCTTCGCTGTGTTTCTCAGCAGGCATTTTAAGTTTACAGCTGTCTTCTTCACAAAGAAAAACCTTTTAATTCCCTTACTTGAACAGGTTATTTCCTTCTGCTCCCCAAAAAGCATCACTCCAAATCACAGGAAAATTCAATAATACAGGATTTTTCACAGTGGGGACGTTTTCCTTAACATTTCACTTGTAGAGAAACCAAGCAAAATTGTTACAAATAAAATCTGGTCAAGTTCCTGGTGTGCCTGGACACCAGCTCCCACGTCTTGATGTCAGTGGATGTGAAGGCCTGGTACTCCAGCCTGGGCAGGTGGGAAGAGGAGCTGGGCAGCCACCTTGCTCCATCACAGTAACAGTTTGTGGCAAAGAGGAAAACGTTCTCTCCAAAAGCTTTTGAAATGCCTGGATATATATTTATGGCTGAATTTTCCTCCTACATTCCCAGAGAGTACTACAAGATCTTTGATGTGCTGTTTTCACCAAGACTGGATACTCCGAACTTTAAACTTTGCCCTGTTGGTAAATATTTTTGGAGGGCTTGTTAGCCTTCTGTGTTCATAACTTCTGGGTCCAGGAGTGATTCCACTTAACTCCAGAATTACAGGAGCCTTAACATAGGGGTGGACTATTTGGAAAACACATGACTTAGGGGTGCACACTGTGCCATGCAGCATTAATGATAGCCACCAGTGAGCAGTGACAACAGATAGAGAGCTCAGCGCTACACAGGAGCCTGGCCGTGCCTTTCTGCTGGCTGCATAAATCTGCTGCCTCATCTGCTGTCTCCATAGAAACTACCCTTCCGTCTGCAGACCTGCAAAGAGCTTTATTTCTCTACAGTCCCTTAGCATAATGTATATGGGAGAAAAAGAAAAATAGATGAGGAGATCAGCAGGACTTTGCCTGCGGGACAGACGCAGGAGAGCTGTTTACAGCCTTAGCATTGCTTTGCATCTTCGCAGCTCCCCCACCAAAACCAATGCCACCCAGTTTAGCATGGCAGCATTCAGTGGGGTCAGAGCAGCGCCAGCATAACAGAAGGAGATTCTGCCTCTTATCCAAATGAGGATGCTTCTCTAAGTCTCTTAGCTGCAAGTTTCACATCCACTTAAGGGACTTGAAGACTCAGTTGCCATTAATTTTAAATGGGAAGGAACCACCTACATCCTCCAGGCAGCAGTGGAGTTATAGCCCTTGAAAACCTAAGACATGGACTACAGGTCTTCTGAGGATAAAATTCTTCTTGACATTCATAGTATCTTGGGGCGAGGCTGGAAATCCTAGGATATGGAGCCAATGTCCTCCTGGATGGAAAGGCAGAGGCTAAAAAAGGACAAGAAGTGATGAGGAAAAAGATGTTTTTAAACTCTTTTTGAACTTAAGCTTGCTCAAGCTTAGGGTGGGAGGACAAGTCAGTCTGTTTTTTAATCCAAATTAGTTCTCTACAATAGAGCAGAACTAATCAGAGCTCTCACAAAGACAAAATTGTCATTGATAGCTTGCTTTAAAAAAAAACAAAAAATACATGATTTTTAAAGTGTCTATTCCTTATGAAGTTTTCGGTGGTGTTCTTGAGCGCACTTGCAGGTTCATTGCTGAAATGGTCATGAGGAATTATTATTTCTTGATCCTTTTACAATTCTTGCTGGATTTCTTTTATTTGTTGGTAATACATCACAAACAATTTCTATAACATATTCCAAAAAATTCGAGTGCACTCTAAAAATAACAAAAACAAATAAAAATATCTATTTTGAACTCTGCAAAACAGAAACAGTTTTGAAAGCCTCTATAAAACATATTTCTCAATTATTATTTGTTTCAACAGCCTTCCTCAAGAAAACTTTTCTGCATGTTGGGGAACATTTTTTCATGTTACTTTGGAATAAATAGCAGCGCCACTGTAGCAACAGCTGAGAGCATTTTGTTCAGTACACACATTCCTATATTTCTAATGCGCCCACTACCTTGACATCTAGGCTGATGCTGTGCGAGAGGCTGGGCTGAGCAGAAAAGTTAGCTCGGCTTTTCTCTAAAGTCTTTCCTCTATATCATCTGCCTAAAGGCTTATAAACTGTGCCTAGAAAGAGAGCAACATGAAAGGTGAAGTAATGAAGGGAGGAAGAAATATCCATATCCAAATGCACTGAGAGAGGGAGGATGGAGAATACTTCATAGGAATATTAATATTTCTACTTACACTGCTCTCTGTGTGGCACCCAGATAACAAGGGGGAGAAATCCTTACAATAGATAGAAAAGCAAGACAGATTGGCCAGAATGGATATGAAGAAGTAGTTTTAAAAATTTACTACTCCAAGGCTTCAGTGAGTAACAAGAATTTACCATCTCTGCCAACCTTAGCTTCCTTCGGAGACCTGGAACATACAACACAGCTCATTGCTAGGCAAACTGCTGTAGATAAGGAGGTAGGGCCTTTACAAAGTTATTGTTCTCAGAGGTAATTAAAACTTATATCAGATCTCATTGAGGAGTAAAGAGGTATTGAAAGCAAATGGAGGAAAAATAATAATATTAAAAGAACCTCTTGCCTCATCTTCAATTAGTCATGCTGTCTCTGGCAAGTGAACTGCATGGTTCATTACTGATGAATAACTACCATTAAAGTAATGGACTAAAACCTGTGAGACTGGGATCATTCATCTAGGGAATGATTAGTGACAGACCGTTTGGCAAAAGCTTTCCTAGCAGGCAACGAGTGAACAAACGGGGCCTCACCAGACCAGGTATCAGCCGGACATAAGCTGGGTGCTTTCATCCCAATCTAGCCCAAAGTTTTCCCTCATGAGGAAGCACTGTAAAAGTTTTTAACTGATGCTGGCTTTTTGTTTTCTTTTGTTTTTTAAAGGATAAGGCATAAGAATAACAAGAGATTTTTCCGACCAAGAAGGATATAAAAAGGGTCATATCATTCTCCCTCATTCCACCTGAAATCCTGGGAAGGTGAGGGCACAGCAGGATACAGGGGCCAGATTCAGGTTCCTTTTACACCGCATTCATTTATTCCACTTTAAAGGCTCTGAATCTAGGAGATCCAAACCTGGTATCAGTAAATGAGTAGCAAATCTGCCGAAGAAAGGGAGCAGGTTTTGCTCTTTGTCAACCTAGCATAGATCTAGATATATTCCATAAATTCAGTGAGCCGTTACTAAAGCCTGAATCTCCACTTCATTGCCCTGGTTTCCGGCAGGTGTGAACTCTGCCAGGTGTCTGAAGGGGCTCACATCAAAGCTTCCTCACACGCAGAATAACAATGCAGAAAGTATTCCGCAGAATTGTTCCAAGAGCCAGAAGTTTTATCATAGGCATAATCTAAGATGTAGAAGGCTCATTTAAAACATTGTGAAAGAGCTTAACTCTTTCAGCATTAAATCCTCACAGCTCTTGCACAGTCACAGAGGTCCTCAGCCTGTACAAGAAAGAAATGGGACTCAGATTCTCTTATGAATCAATCTTCTTTGCAATTTCCATAGGTAATCACAGATTGTGCAGCCACCAGAAAGCTCCTCAGCCTGCCTTGCATCCCACACAGCCCATCATGCCACGGCGAAGCAGTGTTGCGTCCCATTCCCCCGGGCCCTGGCTCCGCATAGCAGGAGCTTGGCAGCTGCCCTGGTTTGAGGAGCGTTGGCCCTCTGCACCGTTGCAGCGTGGCCCCGCAGCCGGCCGTGCTGCCCCGTCTCAGCAGAGAGGGGTAACATGGCCCAAGGGCAGGCACTCCCTGGGGTGGCATTGCTGCTGAGGCCTCCGCCAACCCAGGGAGAAGCGCTCGTGCTGTGTTTGACTGACCAGGGCACGGTCAGCCCCTTCGTACAACAAGGGATGTGGAGTTATTCGTGGGAGAAGGAGCTCCAGGAACAATCCAGTGTTTAACGCAAAGGCCCTTATCTTGCTTCACACGTTAATTTTGGACATTGTCAGCTACAGAACAACTAGGCTTAATTGACCCAGGGTAAAGAAGGTCCAGGCCCTGTGAATAGGAAACAAAAGGGACTATAGCAGCAGTACATACGCTCTTTATCAGAATATGCTACTCTCTGTAACTTAACCACATAAACTGGGAATGTATTCACAGCTAGTATAAATCAGCTGAAGTCCCCTGACTTCATTAGAGTGGGTGACCATAAGATGGGAATCAAGCCTGTTATTTTTTATCCAAAAGGCTTTATTGAACAAGATAAGGATTCCTGAGTGTGGGTCTGTGCCTCTCCACCCAGTGCAATACAGGGATTTCTTGCTTCAGGAAGACCCAGCCCCAGGTTATTGTGTTGAGAGGAAATGAAAAGTCATCTGATTAAGTGCTGGGAAAGTGCTTTCCTTTCACAGTCTGCAGAAGAGTGGTAACAGACAATCAATGCTGAAGCAGATTCAGTGCAGTGTCTGATAGGCAATAGAGAGGGTATTAATAGACAATATCAGGACAACTGTTGTTGCCTGGGAACTGTCATTATGAGACCCTGAGTGGCAAATAGAGGGAGCAGCATGGCTGGCAGATGCCCTGGGAGCTCAGCCGTTAGCCCCATGAGCTAAGGAAAACAGGTGCAATGGGACAGTGTGACATTTTTGGTCCTTCCGACTCTACCCAATAGCAGGCAGTGATGTGCACACACTGCTGCGGTACGGCTTATTCAGTGCTTTTCCTGAGCATATACTGTAGGTCTCTCTCTATACAGAGTTATCTCTGGCACTTTTACAGCTCCACAAACAATATGATTTCTCTAAGATGTTTGCCCTGCCACTGTCTGGCACTTTTTATTCTGCCAGGAGCTAAGCCTTGACACTTTTGCTGAATTTTAAGAGAAAAATCTTTCTTCTTGTTTCACATGAATGGGATGCTGTGACAGAAGGACTGTGAGAAGGAAATGGGTTTGTTGTGAAAGGAGGCAGGGTGGGGAAGGGATCAACTAATTTAAGCATTAGAGAGGGATTTCTTATGCTCTCTGCAGCAGTAGAGGGCTTGTCTGCTCTCCTACTATCTCACCTCCTTTTACTCCAGATACCTTATGTTTTAGCACATCCAGACCTATCCTGGGCCGAGTCTCTTCTGGGTGGTCTGACTTTCCTGCTCCCTTTCCTAGCTCTGTCCTGACCCACAGCACCCTGGAGCCTGCCCTGCTTGACTGATCAGCTCCAGGCACTGGGTCTGAGGAACATGCCAAGCAGCTGCTGTCAGCGATAGCCCATGCCGCTTTACCATCCGGTCCAGCGGAGCTGACCTGAACTTTGCATGGCACAAAGAACTCAAACTCTCCAACAGCAGCTGCAGAACTCACTGCCCATGACAAGATTATTACCATAGTAAGTAACTGGATTAAGGTCATTTGCACTAGGCTTTGGGGTACTTGGAGTAGTAGGCTAAAGGAGCCTTTTTAGTCTGCCTGCTTTCACAGTCTGTATTAGCATGAATGGGAAGTCCTGGAGCTAAGCCAGCACAAGAGCAAGCCTGCAGAAGACAGTTCTTGGGGGAAAATGATTTTATGAGCCTCTCCTATCTTGCTCTGGACTAAGTAACTTGCTACCTTGATGCCTCCTTTTCAACCAGCTGATCAGAATTGGGAGGCCTTTTTAATAAGAGATGTCATGTTGTTCTCACCTTCCTGGAAATTTCAGTGCAGAAGCCTTGATTCAGCACATAATTTTTTGGCTGACAGCAAGGTGTTAGAGACCATCATGGAATTTACGGAGCAAAAGCAGCAGAGTCTTTAACACAGAGACATGGGCTGAATGGGAATGAGGTTCAGTCGTGCTGCTTCACCCTTGCCTCAGTAAAAGAATGAAACAGCCTAAAGCACAAGGTTTACTTCTGCACATCTGGATCAGCCCTCACTCTTCTGACAGGGACCTACTCTAGCCATCAGAGGTGGCTCACACTATCCTGCTAAGTGGCCCACATGATCCAGCATCTCTCTGCCACAAGCAAGGCCCCAGGACCACAGTCCACACATCCCAAGGTGGCTGCCCCAAACTATCAAAAGCAACTGCCCCATACAACATGGGATTCAGCCCCTCCTCTCTGCAGGGTGCAACCCGGAGCCCCAAGGCCATGCCACACATGCCCTGCAGCAGTTGCTTCACACAACTCACAGTGACTCCCCTTCTGGCTCCGACTCACGCCCACAGCCCCCAGAAACTGCTCCAGGATCTCTATCCCATGCACTCAAGGTTAACCCTCCAGACCACCTACTGATTTTTCCTCACTTCCCCTAGGACTCCAAATGTGTCTCTGGGTCATATTTTATGCACTGAAGTCATCGTCCTGCATATTCCCAAACTCTTGTGCCAGGATCTCCATCTCCCCTCAGCTCCCCAGCTTCATCGTTGCTGACCCCTTTAATGCTCCTGGATCACTGTTCAACAGGCTGTGTCCTTTCCTCATATCTGCCATAGTAAATACCAGCCACTTCCCAAAATAGCTTATTTTTCCTCTATCAGGGCTATCACGTCATCCACCCAAATTGTTGACTCTACTGCAGCTGAGATCACCATGCCCACTGCATCTCTTCTCATTGCTTCCTGGGAGCATCCAGACATGTGAGGTCCTCACGTACATATGCACACACAGGACTTTCCTATACCCACTTTCTGGGCTAGTTCGGGACAGAGCCCGTGGCTTGGGGGCTCAGTTGCTCACCCTTCTCTTCCGAGGAAACAGTGCTAGCGAGCAAGAGGGACACATTACTCCTGATATCACAGCCACAAATCTCCCGAGCACTGACACCTGAAATAGCTTCCATCTGCCTCATTAATGAGCAGAGCTGTGGGTCAGGCTGTTTATTAGGTACTAAAATTTAAATTAAAGCAGCTTTTGAAGAGCAAACTTTCCCTATGCGGCATAAAAGTGCCTAGATATCCAAAAAAGGCTGCATGGACACATTTAGAATCCATCTCAGGTTTTGTTTGATTATTTATTTATGGTATTGTTCCTTTTAATGCAAGAGCAGTTTATCTTGTGTTTTAGCAGCAGCTGACTGGGAGGACAGAAACCTACCTGAAGTACATGCACCAGCCTCTGTATTAGCAGAGATCTGAGTGCCTCTCCAGAAGTTCACTGCATAAAAACTTATGAGCAAATGTGGCGATGGCATCAATACTTAAGATTGCCTAGCATTTTTCATTGAAAAGCAGCTTTTACCAGTTGCGTGTAACGTGGCTAAATTATAACTATTTGGACAAAACTCTCCATGGCAAATTCAGTCATCAGGCTGACAAGGGCCAAAAGAGCACTATACATGGTTCACTGCCATTTCTAAAGTCACTAAATGATTGAAACCAAGGCAGGAAGCAAGGAAGCAGTGGGCTTCAGAGGGCCGGTTTATAAGCCTATTTGTTCTGACCTCAACACTTTTCTCTGTTTACAAAGTGAAGAAGTCTAGTCTTTATTTTAATGAATGCTTTTTATTTTCTTTTTTGTTTTAACTTAACGCTTTTGGGACTACTTTCTGCATCTCATTGTTAAATAAGCATCTACCTACATCTGTCTCAAAGCCCTGACTGACTCAGGGTGAAAGTGCCTATTACTCTTTTTTTCTATAATACTCCAAACCTTTCTGGCTCTTGAAGACTGGAAGCTGTTATACATATCCTGGTTCTTGTCCAGATCTTAATTCTAATCTACAGTGTAGTTCCTCTGTTACCTGTCAGCCCCTATGTTCTCCTGTTTAAGATTTGTTCCTGTTTCACCTGAA
The DNA here is from genome assembly GCF_040807025.1 of Struthio camelus. Lineage (NCBI taxonomy): Eukaryota > Metazoa > Chordata > Aves > Struthioniformes > Struthionidae > Struthio > Struthio camelus. The sequence goes on from NC_090944.1 coordinate 107,266,120, forward strand.
AGTAGGAATTCTGGTCTCAGGCTCTGGATTCAGGCAGCCACAGATTTATTCCCACTCTAAAGCTTTCCTTCTTCCTAAACTTCCACTTTCAACTCTGTAAGAGCAATAAAACCCAGAGTGGCAGAACACTAGGAGCTGGCAGACTCCTTTGACAATCCTAAAGGGCAAGTAAACTTCTTCTACTGAGCACTATCCTTTTCCCACTTTAGTCAGTAAAATAAGAAGTAGTCTTCATGAAGTTTCACCCTGGCTTGAGAGAGACCTCTGCATAGCTGAGAATCAGCTAGGAGACGGGTTCATGTCAGCCTTGTCAGCCCAGTGGTCACTACCCACCTCCTGCCGCCTGCTCCAGCCAAGGGAAAGCGCAAAAGGGCTTGCGCAAAAGGCTTTTTTTGCCCAAAAGGGCTTCCCTGGGCTTTCTTTAAGTAATAAGCAACAGACAAACAATAACTCAGGCTGGACCAATTTTGGTAGCTGATGTTAACTTGCAAAGACACCTGCAGAGACGAGAGAATTCAGAGTCAGATATTAGAACCTTTTCAAAAACATTTAATTAGTCTGACAATGGCTCAGTTACAAAAGCTTTTCTTTTTACATTGTGCCCATTAGAAACCCTCAATCATTCATAGCATTATAATTTATGGTTATGGTTCCGTGTCCCAGTGAATAATTTAAGCTGCACAGGCTGTGAAACTTTTATTACTAGGTTAGCTTCAGAGATCCTTCATGCTTTTTCTATAGCAGTTCTCTGAAATCTAAGCCACTGATGTTGTTGCTGGTGACTCATCAGAGCTAGTATTTTTGATATAAAAAAATGAATTATTAAATTGAACAGTTTTCTCGTCAGAAATCAGTTTTTTTTTTAACTGTTTCCTATGAAAAGCAGGCACCAAGTTATTTATGGATTGGAATCACATTCCCTGGATCTGCTGACACTGCTAAGCACCAGGGCTTAGCGTATCTGAGCACAAGAAATTTAGACTGAACCTCAGTCAAAAAGTCCTATCACTGAGCTCTTTTAGCGAATGAAATAATTTTTCAAGCAGATGAGGAAGTCAGCTGAAATACCTGACCCCTCTGAGGCTGGACCGAACAAAGCCATAGACCAGAAGTTTCCAAATTTACATAGCCACTTCAGGAGCATCGGTTTCTTCAATGCTGGCAGCAGCAGAAACAACAGGATTTGCGCACTGAAGTGTGAGAAGGCATTTAGCATTCCTATGCTAGGGGTACCACAATATGGTATAAACCATTTTCCATAGTATACCACTTACATTGTGTGTTGTATTTCTGGATTAACGTGACATGCATGCCAGCTGAGAGACATCTTACTCAGCTTGGAAAACACTAACAGTATGTAAGCCAAAATAATTCTCAGTATGCTAAACTGAAGAAACTAAGAATCCTACCAGAAGCCTCCTTTTCTCCATCCCTCTTTGATATAGTCTATTTGTCATTAAAGCTTTAATTGCACCCTTTCAGAGCACAGTCCTTGTTACCGTCAGACCCTTTATTGGATCAAATGGATATTCGGTGCGTAACTGCTGCAAGATATCTATAGGGCTAAATGTTGCTCTTCAAGGAACAACTGTAATCCATGACCAAAGACTGGGTGGCTGTAAGGACTAAAAAACAGGGTTGTTTCTTCTCTTGAGTAGTAATTTCAGTCAAATTCAGGTAAAACTGACAGGAGAAAACTTACAGGTCGATACCAGTGTGCTTGGCTCCCCTTGTTTCAGTGGCTCCCTTGGCTTCAGTAGTGTTACATCAGCTGGAGACGCAGCCAAAATCCAACACCACCGTTCAACAACTCTAGTGCTGGGACCTGTCCCACTGCATGGTGAACCTGTATGTCAGTGCCTACCTTATGTTCAGCATTCGCACTGGGAGGTAATGACTTATTATACCTTTTCCACTGACAGCTAAACCAATACACACAATTTTAAATGTATCACAGCTTAAGAGCATACACAGGGCAGTGTTACCAGGATGTTAAGAGTATCTTACCAGGTGGCACCTACTTAGTAGATCTTACCTTAACTGCATTTCTGAATGTCTCTGAAGAACTCAGGCTCCCCCCTGCACCCCTGTCCCTCTTGAAAGTGGCAAATTAAGGAGACACTGGGTCCTGTGCCATCAAACCCGCCGTTACAGGACCGGGCCTTAAATATGCGACCTGGCAGGTAGGAGGCTCCTAACACTCAAAAACTCTCTCCAGTGACGCTAGTCCTGTAACATCTCTAAAATCTAGGCAATGCCTTGGCTAGTACAAGGTATGACTAGGACAGTCAGCGATGAGTTTTCAGTTCGGGAACCCCCTAGCACCTGCACAAAGACAGGAGGGCAGAGCCTACCTGGATTTGATTGCATAAGGCAAGCAGCCAAGCATGCAAACCAGTGATGAGCTTTATTTGCAGTACAACTAATAGAAGCTTCTTTTTTTAATCTTGCTAATCCTTATGCGTTTCGTATCTTTGCTCAAGAACTGCTTATAGTATGTTATAGATGGATCTTTCTCTGGGAAAGGGCTGGTCAGACCCCACCCTGAGCATGCAAAAGACCTGTAGAAGGAAAACAAACATGGCCACAGCAGCTGAGGAGGATTTCACTTTTTTTAGTGAATTAAATGCTCTCTGGGATGTAGATTAAGTTCTTCTACTCACTCTTCCAGCTGCCTTAGAACAGAGATGACAGAGTCCCTCATAATCAGATTGAAGGTCATTTGATTTCATTGTGGCTTTCTCTAAGCACCTCTGCGTCCTCCACTGAAGTATTATTGTGTACCTTCTTCAGTGATAACCAATTTTGAGATATTAGGTGTGCAAGGAGCATTACAGATCACAGGCCAACATCTGTCCTTAATTACAATGGTGTAAATTTAGTAATCTCATTGACCTCAGCAGAGATACTATAGGTTTATAACCTGTAAATGAAAAAAAGATTTGGTCTTTGCAGTCCAGACCTTATACTAAAACATATCTCCATGTAGTCCCCTGAAAAGTGTGAGTATTACAAACAGTGGAAGTACTGCTAACTCAGTATAAAGGAGTACTACCTCTACATCACTAGCATGATCATTCTTTTCCTTGCAATACTCCCACTGCTAGTGGATCAGAAATACTGATTGATTATTTTTATCAATCCCACCACCACCAGAAAAAGAAGTTCTCCTCTATCAGATTTTTGAACTTTGGAGAAGGATATACTGATCACTATGCCATTTTGGTTGTTTTTCATTTCAGAATACTTTTTTTTATAAGTCCTAATATACTACCAAATTCAACATTATAATGAGATGTTTTGATTTGCTCTACTCTACAGTATTAAGTGGCATAGAATTCATTCCAATGTTTTGGATTGTTTCTCATCAAGTTTTAACACTGAGAGTTAAAAGTGTTGATGTTTCCTAGGGAAAAACAGCCAAAATGCCAAAAACAAACAGCTTCTTTTTTCTGTTCTCCATAATGCCTTTCTCTAAGTGTTGTTTACCCATGGATTTGGCTTAAAAATCAAACAGTCACATTTCTAGCCTTTGTTAAAAGTAGAATTAAATAGTCTAGTATTCTCACAAATTACATCTTTTTGCTAACATTTTTTCCCCCTTACCTTTTTATACATTATTAAAGTGAAAAAAAAAAAAACAACTGAAGATAGCACATTTACTCATCCAAGAGAGAAAAAGTAGTAGGAGAAGAGAAACATGAGTGCGCTAACATGACTGAAGCCCCTAAGGATTAGAAGCTAATATAATCTGTGAGCAAAAGAATGAAGAACAAAAGAGAAATGAAATAATGTACAGCTCTTGACTCATATAGCGTGAATTGCCCCTCAAAAAAAGCCTACTGTTCTTCTTTCATTAAAGAAACCTTGGCAAGACTATACTTCTAATTCAAATACAGAAGGCACATACCTCATGCTAAGTGCTCTAATCACCCCCCGGCAGCTCTTATAGAGGCTGAAACAGCTGCATGGGGCAACCACCACACCCTCTCCAGCTGCAGCTGCAGCTGCCTCGGAGGGACTGCAGGTGGGTTGCACCCCTCTGATGGCGTGGTTCAGAGAGAGGAGCAAAGGATAAAAGAGAAGCTAGACCACGCTGACCAATGTAGGGTGTTTAAATATATCCCTAAAGAGGCTACTGATTTTTGTCATAGTAGTAGGGGAAAGCAGGAGAACTTCCATACTGCAGGCTGTGAGGACCCAAGAGCTTTTTTCAAGGAATATCTTGGGTAGGCCCAAATGTGTTGGGAGAATGAGCTGAGCTCAGATGCTGCTATTTTGCTCAGTCTCTAAAGTGCCTGAGCAACATGTGTTCCATGTTGAGGTTCAAGTGTGAAATCAGCTTGGAAAGAAAACTAGAGGGATTATGTAATCTGTGCGAGTGATAAAGGATAGAAAACAGGTGTCAGATTGAAGCCTTTTATTTGAATATAAATAACATCAAGTTACAGCTTTACACTATTTGCTTAAATGTTACTATGGTATTCCAAACACTCTTTACTCTCTGAGAAGTAAATTTTAGGTATTTTATGGTTGTTATCCTTCTATACTCTACTGGGAAATATTACTGTCTTGGGATTTCAGCTAAAATAATAACTTTTACAAGTCCTGAAGAACCAGAACACTAGTCTGAAAAAATCATGACAAATCTTAGTTGTACCTTTTTTGAGCCAGCAAAAGTTTTGTTTGGTGCAAACTAGGATCATTCCTTATTATTTCTGTCACTTATTCTATCTGTTTATCTGTCTGTCTAAATGCCACTCGTCACCTGAACTCTGAATATATGAGCAACTATTCTGAGTCCATGCTGCAGATGAATAACAACAGAGTTTATCCTGGTGGTAATTTATTACTATAGCTACTTGGAATTCAGTAATGCCCAAAACCAAGGATAATCTGTTATGTTCATTCTAAGTAAAAATAGTATATACAGGGGCTGTGGAGACAGATAATTACAGAAAGAGCACCATCTATTGTCAGGTAAAAAATATTAATGCTGTTTATAGGCATAGAGTGTAATGATATGGTGGCAGCCATGGTATTTGGACCCGTCCCAGGAGCAAAACAGAAAGTGCTCTGAATGCTTTTCACCCCAAGATGAAATGGCCTAAGCAATATATGGGTGTCTCATATGGGTGTCTGATAGAATATGAGACCCTGACTGTGGGGGTGGGGTGCTTTTATGAAGGTTTCTTTATCCTGAAGGCTGTTAAAACAAGTGGGTCATGAATGAGTGCTAGCTTAGAGAGTGGGACAGGCTTTTAATGGGACATCTAGATGATTTGGGAGAGAAAATCAAGGAGGAAGTCCCTATCATTCAGCAGTGCACAGCAGGAGAAGCCTCAGGTTGGCTGCAGGCAGGGCTCGGGGCCGGGGCACAACAGCTCATGCCAAAGGCAGTAGCGCACAGCCCTGCAGCTCAGGCTGCGGGTCCTGACTCTCAGCTGCCCTCAGAAGCAGCACAGCTCTGATAGTGCCATGACGCTGCCAGGCAGCCAAGGCCATAGCCAGCTCCGGCCTCACTCCGTCATCCTCCATTGCCCTGTGCAGGCAGTTCAAACCTCCTCCTGTTAGCTACCTGTCAGCAGGCACTGATAAAGCCCACAGACTGCTTTGGGGCTTTGCCAGATTTATTTTTCGAGGGGGGAAGAAGAGATGGAGAACGTTCCTCAGTGGCTGTTTGGAAAGACTGACTCATCCCAGGCAGCAAAGTTGTTATGCCAAACACTTCATAAATCATTTATTCAGCTCTCTGCGTTTTCACTAGACAGCCTCATTATTGTTTTAATGTCTTAATAAAATTGAAGGGCAATGACTCCCCAGGCCAGCTTGTGCTGCCTTTTCTGCTACAAACAAAAAAAAAAAAAAGAGAAGAGGTACCCAAGGAAGCCAGCAGGAACGAATGACAACTTCTTCCCCCTTCCCTTCATAAGCTTTCTTGTGTAACTGATCCTGCCTTGGGAATTCCCATACAAGGCAGCAGAGAACAGAAGAGAATATAAGGTTGTAGGAGGCACCTAAAAGCAGCAGAAAGAGTGTATCATTAACTCCATGCAAGCAAATGACTCAGCCACTTGACTTGGGCAGACACATCCCTTGGAAGAGCGCTAACCACTATGCAGGATACTCAGAGATATGGGGACGAAAGGAGGGCAATAACTTTGTGCCCCAAATAGACGGAATTTTGAGGGAACAAGATTCTACCTGGAAACTTTTGTGTGAGGGTTTGAGTGGGATATAAAGCAAAGCCTGGATACTGGAGCAAGCCACTGCTCAGAAGATTGCGGTTTGTAGGGTTACTGGACAGCAGTAGAGCAACAGCAGGGATCAGGGCAAGAGGGTCCTGCCTAGAGCAGGTAGCCAAGGGGCCATGAACACCTATCAGCCACTCTGCAGATATACAAGCACCAGCTAGGGATCAGCAAGGAACAGCTGAGGGATGTGGAGATGGGGAAAAATTGACAGCTATGAGCAGATGCTCCAAGCTCGCTTGTCTGGTTCCTGATGGGTTATAGTCCCCTGTGGCAGAAGACCACTTCCCAGTTCCCATAGTTGGCCAGAGACCTTTTAGAAAACACTATAAATGCCTTTCAATTTCATTTGGGCTGGGGAAGAAGGGCACAAAGATGATTTGCTTTGCACACTCCTTTCAACCTGAGACGCAGTTGGAGACGCACACGCTGAGCTCAAACATGGATGCATTCTTGCTTTCAAAAGGTCTGAGTCTGCATGGACAGCTAACTCTGTTGGTGGAGGGAACAGCCCAGATATCTGGTAGCTCAGTACTTACTAGCATTCCCTGACTGGGCCAAGGCAAGAGCAGTAGTAGCTAGGAGGCTCTTCCTAACCTATTTCCTTCGGCAAAGGGGATGGTTTGGACTCTGGAGAGTAACTACCCCACAAGGAAGGACAGGTGTGAGGGCAGCTGTCAGCACCTTGACCGCTGTGAGTCGTGTGCTTGTCTCACCAAGAGTCCCTGCCAGCAGCTCAGTACCGCTATGGGTGTTGGGGACGCTTGCTCGTAGACCAGTCCTCAGCACACGCCCAATTCAGATTAAATAAGACTTGAGCCAAGCCAAAAGAGCAGACTCCAGCTCTCCTTTCCTCTCCCATCCATGATTCCCCCTTAGCTGTCTGTCACTTTTTGAGAGAATTTCAAGCACAACTGATACAACAGAGGGCAAAAGTATTTCCTTAAGCAAATTACAAGCAAACTCCAGGCTGTAAGCCAGAAGGAACATTTCCACCCTTCAGGTTCCCTGTCTCCAAATGAAACTGGAATAAATAGATTAATGAGTATATTGTGAAACACACAAGAGGATTTGTTTCCTTCCTGGGCCTTTCAAACTCAGTATTATTAACTGAGCTCTTAACTCAGAGGTCAAACAAGTGTCCATACAGCCATGCATGAGAAAAGAAAGATAAATATCCTGCTTGATGATTATTCCTTCTCCTACAAGGTGATTAAAAAAATATATAATTGTAACTAATTTAATGGACTTTGCACTTAGAAGAAGGAGTAGCTGACATGGTGGTGATACATACACCTTCCCTGAAAGAAGTTTAAGGATATAAGTCCCTTTGAATAGAAATTCATTTTTCCTCAGTCCTTCGGCATCAAATTATGGTGCCTCATGTCTGCAGTTTCTGAGCCTAGACCTCGGAAGATTTATCCAGCTTCAGGAACTACACTCACCGACTCCTTTTTTCCTTACGTGGTACTGCTTTAGGAGGAAAGTAATGTATGAATGCAAATCAGTTGCAAGACAGACGTACCTGAGAGGCAGAATGAAAATATGTGCTCTAGCTTCAACATCTAAACCAAGGCAAATGCAAGAACCAAGCAAACTCCCATTGTAAGCAGAGAAAAGTGAAATTTTAACCCCCATTTCAGGGTACCTAATCTAAAATAGGATTATTGCCGAGGGAAAAAAATTATAATTTTTATGTATGCAGGCTGTACAATGTCAGATCTTGCATTTCCCTTGAAACATACTGAATCAGAGCTGGAGCAGGATTAATCTGTTTCTTCTCTCCCGTAATCTAGGGTGACTTCTTTCTCTTTCATTTTCACCTTCTTTCTTTCTGTGTGATTATATGATGGTCTTATACAGTGTTTTCCATCAGTTGATAGTAAAGTGCTCTACAGTGATGAGGGGTGTCGTTGTCTGTACTTACTGGTGAATGAACTAAGATAGAGAGAATTGCTGAGAACCGCACAGCAGCAGACCTGGCAGTGATACCCAGCCCACTAGTCTCTTATTGGAGCCACTCATCTACATTAGCTAATATAATAGCATGTAAAGCAATATAACGGAAACATTCAGGCTCTCTTTACCTACCTATTGTAAGTTCCTCTTACAATTGGGTTATATAAACCTGATAAAGAGATCAGCAAAACCATAATAAAAATAATAGTAAAGAAAAATACAGTAGACAAAAAAGGAGGAAAAAAAAGAACTAGATGCAGCTCAACCAGGAATATTCTGAGAATTCATAAATACTAGAGGTAATACAAGGAAAAAAACAGAAACCTCTCTCCTGTCAGATGGAGCAAGGTCCAGCTATTCATTTCATCATCTGAGCTTCATAAAGGAAATTTTTTTTTTGGAAGTCTCAAGCATGTATGTGATAAAGTAAAGGTCTGGTGAATTTGCAGAGCTAGTTCTTTGTTTATGTATGTGTTTGTTTATTTTCTAGATGACTTTAATTTGAAGTTTTTTTTCTGATGGAACTCAGGGCTGGATCGTCCAGGATTTAGGGGAAATGATGGAGAAGGAGGAAAATGACAGTTCAATTCCCTAACTGAATTGATTGCTTTGGAAAGAAATAATAAGTAGATGATCTGATTTTTTTAAATGAGAAGAACTAAGGAAGCCATGATTGAAAAGGGAAAATTAGATTTCATTTTTAACACCAGTATTCATCCCAGAAGTAAAATATTTTCTAAATATCTACTCTATGAGATTCTAAGTGATATAGATTTTTGTACAATAAAGGATGATGGAAGTCCTTCCTATATAATGTTCATCTTTTGGTTCACCAAATGTGTATTAAGTGTACTGTGCTTTCAGCTTCATTAGAATTTTCAAGCTTTAAAAGCAGCGCCCATGATACACTGAAATGAAAAACAAAAAATTTTTGGTCCTCATATTACCTTTTTCTATTTAGAAAATCCCATAACAATGTCTGAAATGTAAGAAAAAAATCTATTTTCAAAGAGGATGACTATTCCTACAGAGTTTAATTTTTGATAAATCCCTATTTCCTGACGACAAATAACTTAAAAGTTCCCTTGAGTTCCACTTTCTAGACTCAGCTCCAGTCATGCTGAGCAAGAGTCCATACCACAAATGTCTCCATCAATGCAGCTGTGGGGGTCCTCACTTGCGGACCGAGAAGTCAAGGGATCAAGGTTGTTCCCCAGCTTCAGGAGGTGCTATGAAAGACAGAAAATGATAAAATTATTATGGAGAAATATAGATAAGAAGCAATGTGCTTTATTAGCGCTCAGGAGAGCTGTATTCACCTCTCGGAGCTCCCCAAGTCTTTCTGAGAATTTGGGTGAGTAGTATAGCATGTTCAGCTCTTTTTCTGTAAAACAGCATTCTAAGGCTTCCTCCAGGTCCTTGTATTCATTATTAGGAGCATAATCTCATCGAGGCAGGACTACCTCTTACTAGCTATCTGCTACGGAGAGCTGACATCCAGCAGAAGGAGGCCCTGACCTCCCCAGCTCATTTATGGTACCGTAAACAATGAAGACTGAGAGCACATTGGCGAAAGGGCTTCATTTTCCAGGGCTGCCAATTCAAAACCTTTTGCCAGCACTGATTTTGTCAAAAAGGATGAATACAAAAGAAATGATGTGAATCATCAGGCCTCTTGGAAGCACAGCTGAGTGTGGTTCAGATCCCAGCTGGGGTGCAGGCAGTGACTAGTCTTCCAGGAAAAAGGATCAGCGACAGGCTTGGCTGGTGTGAGAGGCGAGCAGTGTGCAACACCTCAGAAGATCAGAGAGGCTGTGCTCTTCCAGAGATAAGCACTGATCTCTCCATGCTCAGGTGGCCCACAGAAAGAACTTATCCCCTCTCTAAAGCCACAGGTCCCCATGCCTTCCCATATTAGGAGGTAGAATAGTACAAGCCAAATGACTTGAGAAAATAGGAGAGATCTGATTTCTCTTGCAGCTGCTATTCACAACATGGTGGATTTTATTTTTGTGGTGTTTAGATGCGATGGAGCTTCCTCCGCCCTGGAGGGCCCCACTCTGCTCAGGGAGGGAGTAACACAACCAGCATCTTCTGAAGAGTAAACTCCTTGGCTTTGCAAGAACCATGAGGGCTGGAATGGAAAGTCCTCTACCCACTTACAGGCAATTTATTCTTAATCTTTCCTCAGTTTATCCTTCTTTAGGAAGGAAAACAGTTTTTTAGTCTTCCTTCAAGTGTGTCACCAGCCTTGCTATTCACAGGCATGGGAAATCACCCCTCTTTGTGGCAGGAGAAGATGTGACCCATTAGATATGGCATCCCCTATCTGGAAGGGAAATGGATAGGAGGGATATTTCACTAACAGTCGACTCTTCAAAGAGAAAAACTGTTTCCTATGGTTATCCATGATCCAGCACAGACCACAGGCACCAGTAGGAGCAAAATGTCCTGTATGCAGATAAAACAGGGCATTACGTAGTATGGCTGTCAACAGGCTTGGGCCACCGCTGGGAGGGAATGTGGTAGCCTTTTCAGCATCAACAGCAATAAAGGCAAGTGCTTTAGGGGAAGAGTAATAACTCTCTCACCTTTGGCACTGGTAGCTTTTTCACCCCATCCCACTAGCTCTCTGGGGCATATCTTTAAACAAAAATATGTTTTCACAGTGGAGCCAGCTATTCAGGAGAAACAACATCAAACTTGCAGAAAGGAAGACCTCAGAAACAAAATCACAGAATCACAGAACGATTGAGATTGGATGGGACCTTTAAAGATTATTTAGTCCAACCACCCTGTTTAAGCAGGGTCAGCTAGAGCAGGTTGTCCAAGGGATCAAGTCACACTGGTTTGTATCCTCAGCCGTTTTCCTGTGCTGGCAACTTGCAAGCTGGGAGGTAAGAAAGTCAAAGACACTTCTGTAAGAGAAAATGCAATTTCCCAGTCAGCCAAAGATCATACTAAAAATTGATTGCAGCCAGTGCTCGTTAAAAGCACAGTACTGGCAGCGCATGAATGAGAAGTGCTTGCCCTGAGTTCCTTGAATTCCTGTCCTATCTTTCTGAACAAAGTTTTCCATTTTTTTCTCAACTTCACCCATGGGTAAATTAATGACAAAATCTTAGTGATTGTGGTCTGACCTCTGGACATATGCCCTGTTCCCATAAGCTGGAGTCCAGCTAGGAATTTCAGGGAACGTTTGGGGAGCAGAAGAGGTATTTCCCTTCCCTTCCCTTGTATTTCTTCTGAAATATGTTCATCTTTTTGAGGTCTCATAAAGAAGAGAGAGAAGAAGGGAGGAGAAGAGAAAGAGGAGGAGACACAACTGAGCTGAAAATGAATGGAAAGCTATGGACAAGGTCATGAAAATAAATTGTATGTTCAGGACCAGAGGAATTACAGCATCTCTACACATCTTCAGCCCTTGAGGGATTAACTATTTTCTAAATGAAGGCTAGAGGGATCGCAGGCTGCAACGGCAGGGGAATGAGAGCTATGCAGTGTGAGGATTGCAGCGTGTGTGAGCATGTGCTGTGGCATCAAAGTAGTTGCGGTTCTTCCTCCGAAGAGATGAAGAGGAGAGCAGCCCAGGACACGACTCTGGGGAAATCAGCATACGCAGAAAGCCGCAGCTGTGCTATCTGGGGCATCTGCTGTTTCCCACCAACCAGCGTATTCCTGGGAAGCTGCCTGGTAATTTGCCTTTTCAGACCAGAACCTTTTGAGGGAAAGGGAATTTAGCAGGGCCAAAAAGCACTCTACTAAGATACATGTTTTCTCAAAACTTAGATCTGAAATTCATCAACGATTTAATGTGTTCAAATATTTCTTTCACCTCAGATAAGCAAAGTACATGCATATATAGTGCTTTTGCTATGCCTTTCTTCAAGATTACCATTTATATGAGGATAGCAACGCTCTTTACTAGGAAAAGCTGGTTTCACTATGGGGGAAGACCAGGATCCAGGAGAGAGGCAATCTGTTCAAGGATACACTGCTTTAGTGTAGCAAGCTCGAAATTTGATGCCAAATTTCCTGATTCTCTATGCCTGCTCTAACACACCATTATGTGTTCAATCCAGACCTGCAGGCTGTTTTGAATTAGAACTAAGCCAAAGCCAAATACTCCACGGCAAACGTTTTGAAATTATTTTCATATTGAAGTGATTCAAATTGATCCATTTTTAACATTCTCTTCAGCATGTCCACAGGTTTTAATTTTATTTCCAAAGATTATTGTGGCATGCAAGACTAATTTTATTTCTTTTTTAAGGGAGAGCCAACTTCTTCTTCTGCCCTTAAAGAAGATAGGCTGAGAGGGCCCAAACGTGCAGAAACAAGGGCCCCCAAAACCACATGCTTGAAACTCCTTACAAATAAGCATGAAGGTAACCTGGCACTTTTTGTTACACGGACATGACTTTAAAAGCTGCATACAATATCAAACAACCCAAAGGTTTGGGCTGAGCCCTCTACTAATTTCAAGACAATTTCCCAGGGTTCAAATGTGGATAACATGGCAGAGAGTCTAAAAAATCACTTGATTTTCTATAGACCTTTTCTTATTAGAGGCAAAGACGCATTGTTCTTAGCCTGTCACCTGTTGGCTCTATCATTCCTCTGACTTTCACTTAAAAGGTCTCTGAAGGTTTGCTCGGTGCATTGCCCTTTGAGGAGCACAGCCAGGATCCATGGGAGCCATGCCCACCCTGGAGCCAAGCAGGCAGCTGCAGACTCCTTGCTGCAGTCAGACTCCTGCCATCCACAGAGGTCCAGGGCTGAACCCATTTTAGTACCTTTCTGATTTTTGTAAGTGCCATTGGGAATGGGCAGTTTGGCACGAACTTGTTATTCCTTTTCTCCCCCACCCCGCCTTTTTGTACCTCCCTGATAGCCATTAGAAAGCCCTGCTGGGAGAAACTCCGCACCTGTACTGCAGGGATGCCTGAGTTTCAGCACACACGTGGCAGCTTTGTGCCTGAAGCTGCACTCCAGCACAGTAAAGATCCACCCTTGAATTGCATGCCATGTCAGTGATGCCTATTTGTAGATGGGTGATTTCTACATTTCTCTGCAAATGTGTGCTGGGGTACAGACACAGGGGAGAGGCTGTAAGCCCCCCCCCACACACACACCTCATAGAAAGAGGTTCAATTATTTTCCCTGCAATTTCCTAAACTTCTTTGTGCCTCTGTGTATGGTAGGGTCGCTAGGGCAGCAGACACCAAATGTGATTAAGGGATATGTAGATGTCTGCCCCTCTCTAGTGGCAGGCCTGACTAAGAAGGTAAGTCACCTACAGCTGTCAGCTAACGGAAATAATCTCTTAGCTTGAGCTGGGGAGGCTTATATCCTAGTACTATAGGTCTACAGCCATGGGCAGTTATCCACACCAATCTGACAGCCCTCAAGCAAGATCAGCACAGGGATATGACAGAAACCTATATTGCAGTGGCTGTATCCAAACAAGGGAAAATGAAGGTTGTTACACAATCATGGTACAAACTGATGGCTCAAAGCCCAAGCAAGATAAAATTCATGCTACGGACATGGAGTGCTGTAGCTGTAGAAATGCAGTCTCAGCTCAGAACAGGTTCAAAGCCATAAGACCATTGAAGAGGGGGGAAAATAACATATTCCCATTAACGCAACAGGAAATGAAAGGGCTTTGATGAACAAAAACCTCATCTTCTGGATTCAGAAATAACTTGAGCTTTAAAACATAGCAAATCCTTGCATATACTAGAACAAAAATCACAGATGTTCTAAGCGTCTTTACATAGCCCAGGGTGGCACACTAGAGAGATACCAGTACCCGGGCGTGACAGCGACAAGCACCCCTCAACCATCCCATACCTCATGCCAGTAATTCGGTACAGCTCTGGGTCCCCTAACTCTGGGGAAATGCAGCACAGCCATCCTCTGAGTCGTCTTCCACCCCGTGCCACTGTCTTCATGGCCCTTATCACCAAGAGGGAACAGAATTCACTCCCTACTATTCAAAAACTCGAGCACCTGAGGCACAGCCCATCTGAGGGGCTCTGCTGAAGCCAGTACAACCCCCAAACCACAGGCATACCAGTACTATCCTATCTCTACCTTGGCTTTGACAAAGGGAAGGCACCTAGCTTCTGGAGCTTTATTAACATTTCATGTTCTCAAGAAATGGAAAGAAAGTCTCAGTTCATTTCTGCAGGTCTGAGAGAACTTCATCATCATCATTCTTTTTTATTATTTTATACAGGCAAGCCTTTTTACAGGAAGCCAATTCAAATATTTACACAGTCACCTCTCAGGGCTCACACAGTGTGCTACTGTATGCAACATTTATCCCTTTAATTCCCTTGCTTCCGCATCTCCCTTCCTCTACAGGCACTTGTAGCAAGAACTGTGCATTTGTGCATGAAAGAGTGAGAAATAGCTTCCATCTGTAAGCCTGAATCATACAGGGATGGCTTCCTTCATGATGCACACTATTTATTTAACTGGAACTCAACAGCAGGAACCTTGCTAGAGCGTAATACTGCTTCTTAGCTGGACACGAGGGCCCCCAGCAGGAAAGTGGTTGTGAACACTTGCTCGACACCCTAAGCGATGGTTTATAACCATTGCTGCTGATGCTTTTTGTGTGTGTGTGTGTGTGTGTGTGTGTGTGTGTGTGTGTGTGTGTGTGTGTGTATGTGTATACTTTTACCCTATTGTGCTAAGGGTTTCGCTCTTTGCCCAGAAGTCTTGGACATTGTTGCTCCTTCCAAACAATCAGAAATATGTGGAATAGAGCAGGTTTTCAGGGAGAAACTTCCTTACCCCAGATGTCAAAGGAAGAAGAAACTCCACTGGTAAAGCAGTTGAATAGAAAAATAGGAAACCAGAATTCATTGGAGAAGCAATAACACCACATTGCTCACACACTAAGGAGTAAGCTCCACAAAGAAGCCATGCTCCCAGCTGCTGGGAGGAATCCAGAGCCCCAGATTAAATGCCTAATGCCCTACAGAGTGTATCAACACAGCTGGACACCTCAGGATTTTACCCCAGAGTTAGCGTGGTGAAAGAAACTCTGAGGCCTCTATCTCACTCTCAAAGAGGCCATGGCACTTATTTCCAGCCTGCATTGAGGCATACCTCTGTATTTGCAGTTCACAGACCTGAGTTGCCCTGCGCATGTCCTCTCTTAGGTGTGTGCTTTTATTTCATAAGCCCCATTCTGACTGGTAATATTTAACTAAGCCATGCAAAAGCAGAAACACTTGCACTGGAGGGGTAGAGAGCTCCTAGCATCCCATGGTTCAAGCTCCACTTACCATCTTGGAGGCAGGGATGCAATTCCCTTCTCCACCTGGGACGGTTTCTGTTGCCTGCCTCCAAAAGAACTGCTCTGACAGTCAGCCTAAAGAGAGATAGAGGAAGTAAAGGATTCTTAAATTCCAGTCAAGTGGTGGCTCTTGTCATGTCCTCTGCTGAATCCAGCTGACATCAACTTCCAGGGACAACTTCTGTTCCTTACAGAAGCAATGGTACTGAGAAATTATTTCACCTTCCGTTTAGCTTACACAGTCAATTTCGTGCACTGGTACTAAAAAATGTCTGGCTATCAATCTGTACCTGGAAATCACGGCCCTAGTTGCTAATCTATGCCCCTACTGTCATCGCAATGAAGTAGGTATAACTCTCTGTTGGTGCAAAATTGCAACTGCAAAGCTGAGGAGGGCCAAACTGAATCGACCCTCTATACTTTGTACTCCACTTTACTTCGTAGAAAAACATAATTTAATGGTCTACTGCACAAATCAGGCTCCTCAGGTTTGCAATGCTCTCACAAATAAATATTAATAATACTTTTCATCCTTAGGTATCAAAGTGCTCTATGCAGGTGGGTTATTACATTGATTCCCTCATTTTAGCAATGGAGAAATTATGAAACAGAGGTCTCCATGATCTGTTGAAGACCAGGTAACAGATAAGTGGCAGAGGAGCAAAATCTCCCAATTCCTTGTCTGTGTTCTGTTGAGTGACATTATAAGGCCAGGAAGGCGAGGTGGTGGAGTTGCCCTTTATGTGAGGGAGCAACTAGAATGTATGGAGCTCTGCCTCGGGGTGGATGAAGAGCAAGTTGAGAGCCTATGGGTAAGGATTAAAGGGCAGGCTAACATGGGTGACACTGTTGTGGGGGTCTACTACAGGCCACCTGATCAGGAGGAAGTCATCGATGAGGCCTTCTACTGACAGCTGGAAGAAGCCTCACGATCAGAGGCCCTGGTTCTCATGGGAGACTTCAACCACCCTGACATCTGCTGGGAAGACAGCACAGCTAGGCACAAACAGTCAAAGAGGTTCCTGCAGAGGATTGATGATAATTTCTTGACTCAGGTGGTGGAGAAGCCAACGAGGAGAGGTGCATTGCTAGACTTTGTACTAACAAACAAAGAAGGTCTAGTTGGAGAGGTGAAGGTTGGGGGCAGCCTTGGCTGCAGTGACCATGAGATGGTGGAGTTCAGGATCCTACGAGGAGGGAGCAGGGCAACGAGTAGGATTGCAATGCTGGACTTCAGGAGAGCAAACTTGGGCCTCTTGAAGGACCTACTTAGGGGAATCTCCTGGGGTAGGGCCATAGAAGGAAGAAGGGTCCAAGAAAGCTGGTTAATATTCAAGCATCACTTCCTCCAGGCTCAAGAGCAGTGCATCCCTCTGAGGAAGAAATCGAGCAAAGCGGGCAGGAGACCTGCATGGATGAGCAAGGAACTCCTGGCAAAACTCCAGGAGAAGAAGGAAGTGTACAGAATGTGGAAAAGGGGACAGGCCACTTGGGAGGAATACAGGGACGTTGTCAGAGCGTGCAGGGATGCGACAAGGAAGGCTAAGGCCCAGTTGGAATTAAATCTGGCGAGGGATGTCAAGGACAACAAGAAGGGGTTCTTCAAATACATCAATAGCAAAAGGAAGACTAGGGAAAACGTGGGCCCGCTGCTGAATGGGGCAGGTGCCCTGGTGACAAAGGATACAGAGAAGGCAGAGTTATTGAATGCCTTCTTTGCTTCAGTCTTCACTGCTAAGGCCAGTCCTCAGGAATTCCAGACCTTGGAGGCAAGAGAGGAAGGCTGGAGAAAGGAAGACTCTCCCTTGGTGGAGGAGGATCGGGTTAGAGATCTTTTGTCCAAACTTGACATCCATAAATCCATGGGCCCCGATGGGATGCACCCACGAGTGCTGAGGGAGCTGGCGTATGTTTTCGCTAGGCCACTCTCCATCATCTTGGAAAGGTCCTGGAGATCAGGAGAGGTGCCTGAGGACCGGAAGAAAGCCAATGTCACGCCAGTCTTCAAAAAGGGCAAGAAGGAGGAGCCAGGGAACTACAGGCCTGTCAGCCTCACCTCCATCCCTGGAAAGGTGATGGAACAGCTCCTCCTGGAGGTCATCACTAAGCATCTGGAGGACAAGAAGGTGATCAGGAGTAGTCAGCATGGATTCACCAAAGGGAAATCACGCTTGACCAATCTATGCTTGAGCCTTCTATGACGGAATGACTGGCTGGGTAGATGAGGGCAGAGCAGTGGATGTTGTCTTTCTGGACTTCAGCAAGGCTTTTGACACTGTCTCCCATCACCTCCTCCTAGGTAAGCTCAGGAAGTGTGGGCTAGACGAGTGGACAGTGAGGTGGATTGAGAACTGGCTGGCTGGCCGAGCTTAGAGGGTTGTGGTGAATGGCGCAGAGTCAAGTTGGAGGTCTGTGGCTAGTGGTGTCCCCCAGGGGTCAGTCCTGGGTCCAGTCTTGTTCAATGTATTCATCAATGACCATGAGGAAGGGACAGAGTGCACCCTCAGCAAGTTTGCTGATGATACTAAACTGGGGGGAGAGGCTAACACACCAGAAGACTGTGCTGCCATTCAGAGGGACCTGGACAGGCTGGAGAGGTGGGCGAAGAGGAACCTCATGAAGTTCAACAAAGGCAAGTGCAGGGTCCTGCACCTAGGCAGGAATAACATGCACCAGTACAGGCTGGTGGCTGATCTGCTGGAGAGTAGCTTTGCAGAGAAGGACCTGGGAGTGCTGGTGGACAACAAGTTAAGCATGAGCCAGCAGTATGCCCTTGTGGCCAAGAAGGCCAATGGTATCCTGGGGTGCATTAGGCAGAGTGTTGGCAGCAGGTGGAGGGAGGTGATCCTGCCCCTCTCCTCAGCCCTGGTGAGGCCTCACCTGGAGTACCGTGTCCAATTCTGGGCTCCCCAGTACAAGAGAGACATGGCACTCCTGGAGGGAGTCCAGCGGAGGGCTAAAAAGATGATTAGAGGGCTGGAGCACCTCTCCTATGAAGAAAGACTGCAAGAGCTGGGCCTGTTGAGCCTGGAGAAGAGAAGATTGAGAGGCGATCTCATAAATGTGTACAAGTATCTGAAGGGGGAGTGTCAAGAGGATGAGGCCACTCTCTTCTCCATGGTGCCCAGCAACAGGACAAGAGGCAACGGGCAGAAACTGAACCACAGGAGGTTCCATCTGAACCTGAGAAAAAACTTCTTGACTGTGAGGGTGACAGAGCATTGGAACAGGTTGCCCAGAGGGGTAGTGGAGTCTCCTTCGCTGGAGATATTCAAAAGCCGTCTGGATGTGATCCTGGGCAATATGCTCTAGAGGACCCTGCTTGAGCAGGGAGGTTGGACGAGATGATCTCCAGAGGTCCCTTCCAACCTAAACGATTCTGTGATTCTGTGATTCTGTAAAAGCAGGGGTGGTAGACTGGGGTAGGGAGAGAGAGATGAGGAGAGTAAAGACTATGTCTCAGGCATTTAAATCAGAGTCTCCAAACACTCAGGAAAATATACTCTGCCAATATGCCCACAAGTGCTAAATGGCAGCTGAGTGCTTTCAGGGAGCCTGACAAACATAGGCACAGCCATCATTTATTGGCAATTAACAACAGAAATGTGGTGTGCAAGTGAACTGCCTGCCACTTTGCAATCGAAGAGCACTTTGGAATATTTATCAGTTCTATGGCCAAGAACATATGAATTTTTTAGTAATTGCTCTGTTCACGTCCTCACCATGGCATACTGAACTCATCCCATTCAAAAGCCATTAATTAATCATTTATTACTGATTACACTTCACAATGGCATCCTAGATTGCTCCTCTGGTAGCGGTAGTAAACATGTCATGTCAATCCCTTGCTTCATATTCAAGAGCCCAGCACATCAGCTATCTCTAATAGTTCATTATTCACCCAGAAGTGTTCCTTTGCCTCTTTGTTATGGCAGCAGTTCTGGCACTCAGCATAAGCTAGTCTATGGCATAAAACCGTTCCTGAACGAGTGCAATGTGGCTGTAAAACTCAGCAAAGGCTGAAGCAGGTTGTGGGGCAGGGCTGCTGGGATCCCACTCCAGGAGAGGACCAAACGGTGACATCTTCAGCGACTGGAGAAGAAGCACGACCATTTCCTTCCCAGCCTCCCTGAAAACACATAGAAAAATGAATTTCCTGCTCAAGTCAAGTCATAGTTCCAAGCTGGTTGTGAAACTTGCCAGACTGTTTTGAACCTTCATCAGACCATTTCCACCTCAGTCACAATTTGTCCATTCTACTAGTATCAATCCCTTTCTGGTCAAGAAATTTCTTCTGAAGCCATCTGAAACAACTTCTTGAGTCTGCCTATTCCATTAACTCTTTAAATCTCCTGTGAGAACTTCTTTTCCCCTTTGTTTTTGCTGCAGCACCAGTCCCCTTTGCGCTGCTTTAGCCTTTGTAAATTATTCAGCATGCAACATCTTTCACACTACTATTTCCTGTAATTTATAGCATCTACTATGTTGTATTATTTAACAGTGCAAAGCACGCCGGGATCCAGCTTGAGATGTAGCAGGAAAGACGCAATGAATTGTCTGGTATTGCATAAAACCCTGGTCAATAAAATGGAAATCTATTAACAGCTTAATGGTTGTTATCTTGCAAAGTTGCTAATGTCCCTGTCTTTTATGCTCATCGTAGCAACACGACATGTATATCCCACTACATAGGGGGCAGGAGCTTTTAAACCTATTTGCGTCCCCTCAGGGAAACTGCTTTGGTCTTTTCAGCTAACATCACATGCTTGTTCATGGAGTATTAATAACATCCATGTGATAATATTCTTCCATCAGACAATGAAGTCCACTAAATAATCCCCAGCAAAGTCTTAATTCTAGAACATAAGTGAGGCAGGTAAGTCCACTGCTGCTGGTAGTTTATTTAGCTTTCACCATAATGTCATATCAGACTAAATTATTGAAGATTATTGGCAATTTAGATGTCTCTTCTCCAAGTCAAACAAGCTAGAATTATCTTCACTGCATTATACTGCACTGCACTTACAAATCCAGGCTTGCGATCCAACTTGTCTGCATATTATATACCAAGATGGGTGGAAAGTAAAGTTTTATTTGACAGGTGTGAAAGAATGGAAGCCTATTCCAGGCAAAAAGCATAAGGACGAGGTCAGCGTCTCATGCCTGATGAAGAATACATTGTCCAAAGTCTCTTAACCCTTTTGATTTCAATGGCCGTGTCACTTGACACCATAGGAATTTCCCCAACATTGCAGGATTCATTTTGATGGGGTTACTCTGTCTTTACACCAGAGTAAGAAAGAGAAGAGTTAGATTCATTGCCGTGTATTGAAAGGAATAAACAAGATCCATTCATCCAGACTAGTGTCTATCTTGAGTAGCAATATATCCTTCTATTAATTGTACCATGAAATCCATGTGGAAAATATTATAATTGCACAAAGTTCAAATGCCTTCTGGAGCTGGATCAAGCATCCTCTATGCTATGGCTATGAAAGTCAAGTGTCACTAGCTTTCATTTTGTATTCACATACCAATAGGATTAGTTTAAAGACCAGGATAAAAACAAATGTATTATTCAGAACTGAGTAATAGCTTTCACCAGTTGCACTGACAGGCAGATAGGATACATGGAGTTTTTTACAAGCCACGTCAATGGTTGATACAACTCCAGGTCTTTGTGATAATCTTTACTGAGAGGAGAACAACAGTATTGCAAGCCCAAGTTTTTAGATGAAGATATCTAAATGCAGAACCTACTTAGGCATCAGCATTAAATGGTTTTCTTTTCAGAACAGCAAGTCACACTGGATGTTATTTTGACTCATAGCTTCTGAAAATCAGACTACTTGTAAGGTGCCTTGAAAAGGTGCTTTAGGGTTTTATTTAGCTGATTCACTGTTTTCAATAGGAGCAATTCACATCAATATTTTTAAATAACTCAGCCTTAAAGTGCAAATCTAACAAACCTACTCTGAAAGCATCCTTATTATGTGACTATTTGTACACAAGATGGGCTCAGTTTTTAGCCTTTCAGTAAGGGTAATATTCATTCCACAGGGAAGTTAAGGTCTTCAGTTCTTTAATAATATCACATATCTGTTTCTGCGTGTTTTGAACCACAATAAATTCCTTTTCATTTCCTTGACAATGCATCGATCCTTGTGTTTGCTATCCCAATTGTGTGTCAGTTTGGTTAATATATGAACGACTGTTCACTCCCATACAAATACGCTATCTGATATTTGCCTTACCCTGATGTTGTAGTTTCTCTTGTTAAAGCTGGAGGGCATAAAATATAATTAACTGATTAATATCTTATCCGGGAAGAATCTTATAAAAAGATTGTAAGTGTATTAAAATGTCTTAAAATGTATTAACATATGGCTAGGTATGGGGAAATAAACAACAAATCCAAAATATGAACAACCACTTTCCAGAGGGATTTCAATATGCATCACCATGTAGAATATCCTATCTGAGCCCTAACTTGAAAAAAGTGAGATAAATGGGTACAAGAATAAAAAGCATAAGAAAAAAAAAGAAATCCAGCACATGATTACTCTGGTAATGCACATTAGAAAAGTGATAATTTCTTATTGTTAAAGCTTTCTTTACAAAATTATAAGAACTGCAGACAGATTAATCCAGTCTTATCCCCAGTAGAGCAATAAGTAAGGAAATTACAAGATAATGAAATCCACTGTTTAAAGAAATAACACAAACCCGGATAGGTACATTGACTGCACTTTTCTGTGTGGGGAACTGCAGGATATTATTGATTATGTAGTACTAGGCTTTGAAAATGAAGTGAGCCAACAAAGTGCATTGGGAGGGAGGATCAGATGGTAGCTACCCTGAGTAGTCCAAGACCTTTTACTGAAAGACATCCCAGTAGGAAATCTTCCCTAGGTAGTTTCTCTTTCCAACTTTATAAAGCAAAAATTCACAGAAGATTGTCAGGGGGAAAAGTGCCAGTGCAAGATAATTTGTGCAGCTGTTTGTTTGGGTAGTTTATTTGTGGTTGATTAAAACCTCAAACTTTTTCCTTTTTCCCTGACTAAATAGGCCACTTTAATAAGGCTTATTACCTGTCCTACCAGCCTGGCCTCTCATGTACCTTCAAGTTGTTCCTTACTATTTCTCTGATACGAGTTACTGTCCCTACAGCTAAGATGCAGGAACCATCTGCATTAGACTAAACAGGACACTTCTCTGGAGCTGGTAAGGATTCTCCAGCAGCAGGTGCAGACTGCCAGAGGGCAGAGGCCTCTGAGCTTTTCTAAGTATGTAACTACTGGCTTTCCTTCGTGCTGTGCCTCATTACCTGCCCTGAGTAGGGTCACCATTAAGCCTTGTTGCCGTTCTTTTGGTGCACTACAGAGGAATTAGAAGGTATCTATTCAAACAGAATGTGAATCTTCAGGAGTCCTCGCTGTCTCCTCTGCTTTGAAAGCTACCAGAACCCTGATATACGCTAAAGAAAATACAGATCCTGGAGCATCCTGGAAAAACTGAGACCTGCATAAAGCACCGTGCCTCCTAAGCTAAACTTACCCATCACCTTCTCAGGCAGCACACAGAGTCTCTATCAGACCAAGCATAAATGGAGATTGCACTCAAAGGTGGTTACGAGGCAGAATCAGTAAATACTGAGCAGTGCCATGGTACTGGGGGTTACTTTTGTAACCTTGCTTATGCCCTGTCACTGAGGTTGGAAAATAACAAATGTTTATTACAAGACTTTCTATGCGTGTCAAGTTGCTTAACATGAAGTTAGGAAGAAGCTCAGTTTTGGCAAATGCAGGCTGTGGGCTCTTACTCTGAAAGGCAACAAGGAAAAGGGCAGAAGAAGGTTTCCAAAATGTGTCTGTCAGTCTTCTAAGCATCTCCAGATATAAGTGATCGTGAAGAGAAACCAGAGACAGTGACTGCATCTCAACTGCTACACATACTGAGAAATGCTGGGAATCAGTTATTCAGTCTACTTCTAGATATTATATGAAATAATATAATTCTAGATAATATGAAAAGTCCTTGACAAGCTACGTGAAGTACAAAAGAGCACAGAAATACTAATTTAAAAAATGGTAGTGAAAAGCCATTTGCTGGAAGCTGCTGATGCAGTCTGCTTTTCTATTCAGTGAGACACTTAAAGATGTACCTCTACCTCTTCTGCATTGAGAAGGCTGCCTGCAGAGGGAACAAGCCTAACAAAGCTTGAACCATCATCTCCCCATTCAGCACCCTCCAGCGCTACTTCTCCCTGTAACAAAAAAGCCTTGTTCCCTCTTGAAAACAGAAGTAACCTTGGCCTGAGTGTCATGGGAATAAATATTTTGACATCATTTCCTGAGCCTTTCTCTAATTCTGCTCCTTCTGTGCTCAGTGAGGAGCAGGAACAAACAAATAAGCAAAAAAGCGAACGTAAAAGGTGCCACTGCAGGTCACTTCTGGGTGTTTTTTTTAGTAGTTGCTGGTAAGTAGCACTGTCAAAGCACGTGCAACTGTGTTAACAATGCCTACTGATTCGTTCATTTACTTCCCTGAAAGAATGGACCAGTGCCTTAGTCCCTTAGGCAGAAAACTCAGAAGACTCAAGCTCAGTTTGTGGTTTTGCTGCAGCCTTCTCACTGTGACCTTGATCAAGCCACTGAATTTTTCTGTGCCACGTTTCCCCATTCCACCACAATGGCTTCCTCTTACATCCAAACAGTACTGTGATGCTAAAAACGCGTTACTCTATTGAGCTGGTCTTTGTTTTGTGGAGAGGAATGAGAGAAATAGAAAAAAAATATGGGAAAATGGTGGTACCAAGGAAGTACTAAATAAAAGGTCAAAAGTGAATTATAAGGGTCAAAATAAACCCATGTGACATAGAAAAATCTAGAAGTAGAACATCAGACTGCAGGCCTGATGCAGATCTCCTGGATACAAGTCTAAATATAGCCTTAATTTTCCAAAGACTCTGGCATGGGATAAGGGCTTCCTGATAGCTGGTACATCAAGTTCAAAAACAGAAAATTCCGTTTTGAGGGTGGAGGTTGTTCCATTTTGGATAGGGTGGAAGGAAGTAAAGTATTCCAGATGGAAACAAAAGTATTTTGATACTGTGGTGCAGCCAGGGAGCCAAACAAAGTTTCCAATTCAGGTGTTGCATCATTTCATGTCCAATCAATCGTGCTGCCCGGTTACAACATCTCTTGTGGTGCACTGCAAACTCTCCTCCTGGTAGAGGGAGGTATTGTATTGCAGAACTCCTACGGATGGGTTTCCCAAGGGAGATAAAGTCTGGCTATGGAGTCCATGCCATATATAAGAACGAGACAGTGACTCAGCTGAGCTGCAATTCCCTTGGGACACTCTGTGGCCTATCCAAGTAGAGATTTCCTTGCAGAATAATTTGAGTTTGGGACTATTTTTTTCCCAACAAAAATATAACTTTCTGTGGAAGACAATATTTCTTTTTTGGGGAAAAATGCTTTAAAAATCCAATTTTCCTCTGAAAAAATATATTTTAATAGGATCAGCCTCAGATCTTGGTTTCTTTTAGGTTCTTCTTAACATTTCACTTCTTTTCAGTTCTTGATGGGGTTCCTGCACTGTCTATGTTGTTTCTTTAAACATTGATTTTGCATTTCAGCAAATGCAGTGGCTTTTCTTGATTTTGCATTGGAACAACTCGAGTGCAGTGCTGCAGAATTCAGTGAAGGGGCTTCCACTGCATAAAGATTTTCCCCTTGCACGTGCACTTCTATCTCATCCTTTCAGGGCTGGACCTGCTTATGATGGGAGCATTAATAGGTAGGTTTAAGTTAAGTCAAGATCTTCAGATATAGCTATCAGCACCTTCCGCAGCCCGAACAGACTATGACTCTATAATAAGATGGCACAAAAAAAGCAGGCGCAACTTCTAGGGCACTTATGGGCCACTGGAATTCATAAGGGAGAGGATCAGATTTCTCCTCTCTGGACATGTGTACTGCAAGCACAGCATCTCAGAGTTTCCAAAGTGAGGGAGCACGAAAGACAACCCAGGACCGAATGAGGATGACAGATTCATAAATTAAGGTCTACAGGCCTTTCACAATATAGAGCAGAATTAAAGAAAAGGAAGAATTTGCTTAATTTTTCCAAGAAAAAGGTTTAACTGTCAATGGAATGCTGCTATATACAGTGTCTAAAGCCGGATCACCCACGACATCTGTGTTAGAATTTGAATTATAGCGAAATAATTCCTTTTCTTTACTTCACTTTGCTTTTTTAGGGTTTTTTTCTCTGTATCAATAGACTTAATAGTCAAGTGCTATTAAGTGCTAGACTCCTGATTCCCATGCATTTTAGTTAAACAACATAGTTGTTACAATCAATTCGCTCTCTGAGTCTGAACCAGCTCAATACTTACCTCTAGTCACGAAGAAGAGAGAGCGACCGCTGTATAACACTTTTCCATCACACATATGCATTATAAAAAAGAACACCACCAAGGAACACGGAACTCCAAGTAAAGCAGAATATTTTGTATGTGAACAATAAGTGATTGATTTCTCAGTTCGTGCCACCATTTCAGGCTCTCAAAACATTATGTATTTTATCGCTATTACAGTGAGTGCCTTAGAAAGGTAGCTGCCTTCTCGCATGAACGTATTAAATCCTTTTCCAGTGAACGGGCTAAATACAGCTACAACATTCCTGATGAAGTAGAGAGTCAGGTTTCAGTGGACTGTTTTTGTCTCATTATTTAATTATAACTTATTAGGTAGAACCATATACAATTCTTTTCTTAAATACTCACTGTAAGTTTAAACTTATTTATGCTTCTTGAGCTTGCCTTTTCTCATTTTTCTGCTGAGACAGTAATTGGATCCAGTGGATCTAAAGGAGACCCTCTCACCAGGTCTGCGTCTGAAGCCCATCTGATTTTGTGTTTTTTCTTGAGAGTCCTACTCTGCTTTAACCATGCTTTTTCTGCCTTTATCCTGCAGAGCTTTACAAGCCTCAGAGACCGTGAGGAAAAGAGGTCCTTAGCTATAAACTGAATATGGTCCTAAAGGAGCTGAAACACGACACCATGGTAAGAGCCATCCTCTCATGGGCTTTGCATTTGCCTTCTCCCTTGGGTGCTCTCCGGACAGCCTGTGGCACTGAGGAAGTTGGCACCATTTCATAGGCTGCTCCTCAGCTGCTGGACCTTTACTGTATGTTTTAGAGCTTCAGAGCTTCTTAAACCTTACGGGCTGAAAATTTCATTACTGTGAACAAAATGCTGATCCCCAATGCATCTACACCCCAAACTTACCCACTTTCCATCTCAAGGTGAAGAATGAGAGTTAGAGACAGCTTGTCTCAAAGCCCAAATTCCTTCGGAGGGTCCATCTATATCTCCAGCAGCAGCACATTAAGGGTGGCATCCACCCCTCTTAAGTGCCGTCATCTAAAGTTAGACAGTTCCCTAAATGATCTAATTGAGAGAGAAAGAAAAGTGCCTCAGGAAGCAAATTCATCCCTCCTGTATTAGGCTGTTTCTTCTCTTCACTGTCTGCAAGAGACTAGATAATTACCGTAGGCTCATTTCTAAATAACTAACGCTCGGGAAGACGAATCCTACTTTCAATAGGATAGTGAGAAAAAAGGTTAAATCTCCATTTCTAAGGCCTCATAACATTTTTGCAGTTTCCCAAGGTTGTCCTGTTATGGGAATTCCCTTTCAGCAAATGGATGTCTCTCCGAGTACGAACAAAGGCAGCAGCTGCACCTTCAGAGCAGCCATTTTGCAACGGTTATTCACGGGATCTTTGATTGCTGTCCTTTCTCTCTGCTGTATTGTGGGTTCTGCATTCACCCTAATTACCTTCTCTTCGTTTTTCCCTTCTTAACCCTGAGGGGTAAAACGTTGCCCAAGGCAGGATTCTGTCTGAACTCTGTGCTCCTCTGGCTGTCTACCTCCATGCAGCTCAGATCCACAGTGTTTTAGCTTGAAAATCATTATGCTTCTGTAATATGTGTGACTTCAAGGGACAGTCTCAATTTTTTATTAGAAAATAAATGCTAATGAAATAGTAATAAGGAACAGAAAGGGAAAACAATGACTAGTTATGGCCTGTCCCTGTAGTGGTATTATTGGTCTGTGTTACAACTTTTTCTTACATATTAGCAGATAGAATGGCTTTTCTTCCATAAATATCTAATGTCCTAAGACTGATTCTCCATTTCACTGAGCTGCAGTAACTCTGTGGAGTAAATATAGCATAAACCCAGGATAAAAGAACGGGGGAAAAGGCTGAGTGATCTGGATTCTGGTCATATGGCTCCTTGTATGCACTGAAACTGAAACTCTGCAAATTTATTCTGGCATAGTTGAGATCGGGTCTGTTCTTTGACCTACAAAACAGCATCTCTGTACCATACTTTCATAGACAACGGGCGTATGGTGTGAATGTTTCAGTAAACCATTGAATAAAGATCAAATGTATTTTTTTCTGATTATTTATTTTCTCCCCTTCACACAAATGCCCATAACTATTCACAGGCATCCTAGCAGCTCACATCTCAGGTTATTTGCTTGTTTGTTTCTTAATGACAAAATGTAGCAGAAAAGGTTCCGTTTAAGGGCCCTGGCAACGGCTGTGTGACAGGGCAGTGCATTCTCCTCCTCTCCTTTCTTCTGTTTGTCTCTCATGCTTAGAAAGCTTCAGTACTGAAGCTTTCCACACTCTGCCTTAGCAATCCACAGGTTGCTTTGAAAGCTGCTGACAATTCTGCCATCATCTTTCAGCTCTTCTCTTTTGCATCCCTCAGCAGTGATCTGTAACAGCGCCTGTAATTAGAAACCACTCTTGGGCAGGGTGAGGTGGCAGAGTTTTGTTCTTTTGCTTTTCTGCTCTGAAAAAACTCGTATTTGCTGCTGTTCAAAGAAAGAAGCTAATCTACTCCAATACAGTATAAGAGAACGATACAAAAATATTGTTTATGTATGTATGTATGTAAGTTCAAAGATATATAATGCACATGTATATGCATTTAAATATAATTATTTGAATGTGTGTCTGCGTGTCAGTCTGTATCATCTACCACATATGCATAATATTATATTTGTGGGTATTTTAGACAGCAGCAGGCAGACCAGGTCCTGTGAGTTTAGTTGAGAGATTGAGGGAGGAGCAAACATGGCGGCACTTCCACCTCACGTACTGCTGGTCCCAGAATTATGATCCTGTGAAGAAATGGGGAGCTGAGAATATAATGATTCCCAAGACAGATTGCAGATAGATTGCAAATCTACCCCTGCACATAGTCTGAAATCCCACTCTGAAATGGATATAAACGTGAATGAGTTGACATTGAACCCGTGGATCTTGGAAGATCTCCTGTCATACTGAGAACATAAGGAGTTTCTTTTGGGAATGTGTAAGTGTATTTGGCATGAGGGCATCCACTTGATCTGAGGAGGGTTTAGCCCCCTTGCACGTGCAGGTATTTGCTGGTGACTGCTGGAAGGGGCCACAGGTTTCATGGTTCAAGGTGTTCAGCTCTACCTGGTGGCTCCATAGTAGCACAATGCAACTGGTTCTGTTTGACTTCAGTCCTGCCTGCTGGTCTCAGAGCATCTGCTCTCTGTGTTTGCATATGCATCACTGCCTGAAACAACACCTTTTGGGATCTGTGTGCTGTCACTTCACGTCACTTTCTTGCACAGTCTCCACTAATCACAAGAGCTATGTTTCTTTTGGTGTTTTTCTGTGCATTTTGTTTGCTTGTTTCCACTGGGCAGGGACTGAGACATAGAAGGTGGTCTGGGACTGTGAACACATCCCCACTTTGACGCATAGATTGTACTTGGATTGAGACTTTTGGCTCAGCTGCCTACTTCAAATCCACATAGGGATTCTCAGATACAGAGTGTTGTTCTGTTTTAACCTCATTGAAGAGACAGGAACAAGCATAAAATGCGAGTACAAATCCCAGTCTCCTCACCTGGCCCCAAATCTCAAGAATACTTGAACCAGACCTTTTGCTAAAGCTCCTTCCCTAGACACTAGACTTGTATAGAGCCCTGAAGCCCTGAAGCATTCTGTGGAGAAGAGGAATGAACTGCACTATAGCTATAGCTGTTACCTGGGGTGCCCCAAAATCTTGAAGTAGAACTGGGGACTTCAGTGCTCAGAGCACCTCCTGCTTTCCAGACCCTTCCAGGAGCTACGATCTTGTTCCTGATGCTGCTGTCTCTGGGATACATCTAGTCTTGTACAGCGTCCTGAGGCAGCAAGGCCAAGTCTGCCTGCTTTGCTCCCTGTCTGAGGTGCAACCAAGTAGCTCCCAGCTAGCATGAATCCAACACAGTGTGAGCACCTGCACAGGTATCACCCGCTCACAGAAGCAACAGAGCCAGGCACAAACTCCTGGGAGAAGCTGAGGCAGTATCACTGTGTATCATACTACGTAATGCAGCAGAAGTCTGGAGTAGTCAAGCAGTGAGCAAGTGACCCCTCCCCACACTGCACATACCTTCCCAGTGCGAAATTAACTCCATTTATTACTTAGCACATATAAGAGTGAGGGATCATCATGCTATACATAGCAGTAGAGATGAAATCTCACTGCCAGCAGAGACTATTGTGTAACCAAGTCAGGGGATGGTTGAGGCATTGTGTAATGGCAGGTAACTCTTGACGTAATGCTGGCTGTACACAAAGCGCAGGAAGAAAAGGCTGGAAGCTCTGCGGAAATACGTTTTTATCTTGAATCGCGGGCAATTACTTTAACTTTATCTTCTGCAGCTCAAGTAGTCACAACTCTTCTGTCTTTTACCAGAGTCCGAACTTGCCTGAGTGGCTTTCTGTGATGACAGTCCCACTGGACAGCTGTATGCTGCTGAGACAAATAGTTATGTTAGGGTTTTTGTTTTCCATTAATTTCATCTAGCAACTAATTCATTTGATATTATTGCCTAGTGTTGAATTGGCCAGTGATCTAAAACTTCAGAATGCCCCCTATTACATATAAGACGTCCGATAACTATATGGGTAACCTTTTACGTTACTGACAATAGGAGTCTGAATCAATGGACTTTGGCCCGGGAAAGAAAGGAGATGTAATATCTTTTACTCTTCCCAAAAGGCTATTCACCTTCTACAAAAGCTGCAGCCAGCATTTTCCAAAGCGCACAGTGATTCGGGACAGCAGAACTTTTGGTACTCTGCTGTAAAAGTAGCCTGATTTTCAGATAGCTCTCAGCACCTGGCCACTCAAAATTCACTCTGCTTTATGGAATTGCCTATTTTAGGCCCTAAGACAGAGGTGTCTAAAGATTACCAGTTATTTGAAAATGTTGGTTAAAGGACTGAATGAACTAAAGGTGCCAGTGTTTGATCATATGCAGATCACAGTCTGAAACATCAGGAAGTAACTTCCCTCCATGCAAAAGTACATGTAGGCACTATTTTCTTCCTTGCCTCTTAAACAAGCGTCACTGGTATTTTTGGGAACAGTACAATAACAGACTAGATGGATCATTAGATAAAGCAATCATTTGGTGAGGAGACAGACGGACAAATGTTTCCAGAGGGTTTGTAAAATGTAGCTCTGTGATGGTTGCTCACAATATCTGCACAGCCCATTCACTTCTACTCTCCTTTTAGTTTTGCAAATACAGGATCATGATGAAAGTGGTTTTTTTGGAGCCTCAAGAAATACTTTCTTATGCACCTCACAGCGCTATCTTTGCAAATGCAAAGTACTGTGTGCCATGCTACATTTATGCACTTCAGGTTTGATAGATGAGGTATGCTAATGGAATATAAACTATCAAATTAAAAACTTTCATGTTAGGGATGCCAACAATATTTGCTGTTTCTAGGAATTTGAGACAGAGCTTGCAATTTTTATCTGCTCTTTACTGTGGTGCAATATGCACATTCTCATATGTCACCTTTTAAAGAATGGAGAATGTACAATTTTAATCAGGAGGAGTTCCAGAATCACAAGAAACTGCATTATTTTCAGATTGAGCAGGTTCATTATGCAGCCTGCAGAAACTTCTATGCAAACCTTAAACCTGATTCTTCTCTCCCCACCTTTGTTGACTTTACACTGTTCACGCATCATTCATTTCAACAGAGACACACTACCCTTGTCCTGCAATAGGAGAGAGTAGTGTTGGGCCAGAGATGCTAAAAATGTGTAAGCCAGCTGATATGCTTGTGTGTACGTAAGGGTTTTCCTGCTCCAGCCCACTCCCTCCACATTTCTTATTGTGCTAGTGGCATAAAGTGTATTTGCCTCTCTCTCTGTGGCCAGAGGTCTTTATCTAACTGCTGCAAAATGCCCTAACGGTGCTGATTCTGTTCTTGTAAGTGTCCTGGGAATTGTTATCCTGGTTACCCTGGTACCAGGCCATATAGGTGCCGCTACCATATAGGTAGATACCTTTGGAGTAAAAGCAAAAGCAATAGGATGACCTCTAACTTTTGTCCTAGGGATAGGGAACTGGAAAAGCCTCTCACCTCCAGTGCTTTCTCTTCTTTACGTGCCAGGAACTGCAGAGGAAGCAGAGGAAGGACAAGCAGTACTGAACTGGTCTGGGTCGGACCCTCAACACATGAAAACCAGCGCAGCACTCAGCACTTCTCAGCACATCTCAGCTTTACCTGTGAAATCCCATCTCTGCTGACCAGGCACCGAGGCAGAGGCAGGCTGGGATAAGAAATGTGCTGGGGGGCATGGTCTGTGAATGACAGCACAGGGCACAGCCTCCAAACATGCTATGATGTAAAATGGCATTGGTTTGCATCCTATCTGGAATGAGATAATCAGTGGCAAGGGGATAGGTGGGAGCTGGATCCCCTCTGCCCAGACCGTTTGTCTGCACTCCCTCTCTCCTGCTTCATGCACTGCATGGTTTGCTGGTCAGATATTAGTCTGCTTGCTGCTTGTCCACCAAAGGAAAGGAAGTAATAAGAGGACATCTCTTTCAATAAGCAATTTGCAAAGGGCATTGAGGACAGAGCAGTCTCCAGTAAGGGATATCTTCTTTGCCAAAAGGTTGTCTCAATTAGATTACCCTGGAATCTGAAGGGATAGCAAATGTTAGCAATATGGTGGTGCCTTTGGGCATTTATTCCTCCAGCTGTCCCTGGTGAGGTTGAATTCAGTGCAGCTAACTGCAAAATTAATGGAACTGTTCAACTACTTAATCCTATAAGAGTATTGTATGAAATGCTGTGTGTTTTTGTTTGCTAGCAGTGTGTGTGCGTGAGTGTGCATGTGTGTGTTTCAATATGGGAGGAGGCAGGGAAAGGAAAAAGAAGAAATCCCACACAGTTACTCATCACACACTGAATAAACATGGTCAGTTTCCTATTTCTTAAATGGGACTTTGGAGCCTCTCAGGGTTTTGGCAGCACATGGAAGGCAAAGGAAGCGAGAAGCAGGTCAGACCTGGATGGTCTGGTTGGGTTTTGAAAGAGGTATTGGCTAACTATAGGTCTGCTCGTCTGTCTTGTACCGAGTTAGAATAAGGAAAGATGTAAGCTGTAGATGTGAGCAGGGTGAAGGCAGAAAAAAAAGGAAGGTGACTCTCTCCGTTTCTCTCTTTCTCTGTTTCTCTCTAATTTTTCTTTTAATTTCTGGTTTGGAAGGATGCCCCTTGTTCAAAGAGATTTTGCTCACCATAGGAGATACATGGGAGCAAATGTACCATCATCACCACAGATTCCTGCTTGCACACTCCTCACTTGCATCACAAACTCATTTTCTCATCTGAAGCACTCTAACCAAACTGACTAATCATTTAACTCACTTCCCTGCCTGGGGTGCCCTGAAAATCCTGTCCTCATCTGATAGCCATGGCAGGCTGTGCCTGTGCAACAGCCCCAGGTGTGGTATGTGAGTCAGTGCTATGCAGGGCAGCCACAGCGTGCACCAAGGGAGCTCAGTTCGGACTCATTACACGAGCAATTCCTCAGCTCTGTAATGCCACCGATGCAATGCCAGCAGCATCCAACCTTGCTTACAGCCACTGCAGGTGCCAGACAAAAGCCACGGCACATCTGCGTCAGTAGGGCAAGAGAGGGAGTTGACATACAGCAAACTAGGAAGCAAGTTGACGTTGAAACTGAGAAGGGAACGTCTTCTGCTAGAGCCTCTCCCCAGCCTAACTGGCCCGCTAGAGAAAAGCGTGGCTTTTTTTTTTTTTTTTTTTTTGATGTTATGGATGGTTTTACGTCTTTGTTGGCAGTTATTGCTCCCTCTGTGGCAATTACCCAAGCGCCTCCATGGGGAGGGAATATTTGAGCCTGCAAAAAAGGGAGAGGCCCTGAAAGAGAGATGGTAGGCGCTGGTGGGGAATTTGGAGCTGCACTTTGAGCAGAGGCTGAGAAAGGCAGAGAGCCCAGAGCCAGGCTTCCATGGGTGGAGGAAAGGAAACTTCCCAGGGATCACAGGACACTCTATGGGGTTTATTAGGGCCTGAAGAAAGCAACTGCCTTGCAAAGACACAGTGGCCAGGGCCCTTTATTTGTATTTTGCCTTACCCACCTGACTCCGAGTTTTCTCTCTCTCTCTTAGAAAGTTAATTGCTTCAGTCAGCATCCTAAAACAACCTGATGTTTCGAGCTTAAACTCCATCTGTCTTTTTAGAGGCACTTATATACGTAAAAGGCATAGGCACGGGCAGATATTCCTCATGCCCTGGCTGGCCTGAGGTCCTGTCAGTGCAGAGAAGTAAGAAAAAGTCTTTTAAGGCGAAATATTTTCATGAAAACTTTGACTGAAGTGGAAAATGGTTGTTAATCCCATTGACACTAAATGAAATATGCCTACTAACTCTGCTTGCAATTTGGTCAGAAAGTGCTGATTTACGTGACTGACTCTCTTGTACAAGTGCCAAAATCCCCTATGTAGCTTCCAACAATATGTTTTCAACCTGATGTGTATGAATCACCTGAAGGCAGGAGACAGAAGTTAGAGTCTTTCCTAAATCTGCCTCCAGGGATGCTGGCTGTATGTAATACATGCTTTTGGCTAGGGGCTGGACATAAGGGCATTCCCTTTCACATAAGGGCACTAAGCAGCCTTT
Source organism: Struthio camelus (assembly GCF_040807025.1). Lineage (NCBI taxonomy): Eukaryota > Metazoa > Chordata > Aves > Struthioniformes > Struthionidae > Struthio > Struthio camelus. The sequence goes on from NC_090944.1 coordinate 107,300,720, forward strand.
AGACTGCCATGGCTTTTTGATCACTGCTGAACTATCAGCTGTTGACTTATTTTTTGCAAAGCGGCCTGCTCTTGTTTTGAACTTTGCTTCACTGCTTTTCCCATTACTGACACACCACAATTTATTGTATTTATTCTAACTCATCATGCACAACAATCTGCAGCAATCAGTCGTCCTAGGCCATCACTTAAATGCTACAAGGCCTCCAAAAGATGGGAAATTGTTGCAGTGGTAAGAAGTGGCTAGGGTATAAGGGAAGGTGTTTTCATCCTGAATGACTCTGGGGAGCGTTTTGGCTCTTCTAATGGCTCCAGTTAATAGATAAAACCACAGACAGTCTCAGAGGCAGCACAAGGCAGTAATTTATTCAGCAACCCTGATTCGTAAATAGGAAACCTTCCTCAGAAGAAGTTTGTTTAACCGGTTGCCTTTTTTTCCACAACTTGACACTATCCCAGCCCACTTCAGTAGAGAGGCTTCGGTGCTTTTCTTCTCTCAAGAGTTTCTGATAGGCTGCACTAGTTTCTAGCAGGAATATGGGGATGTGTGTCAGGTGCTGGCTGATTCCCACTGTGTTTCAGGTCAGGAAGGCCTGGGGAGGGGATGGTCATTTAGATCTGGCGCTGGCCAACAGTGGGGACGATGTGCTCCAGGTATTCCTGGGGAATCTCAGAAATCTGCTGTCTTTATGAATGCCCTCAACAGCTCCGCAGCCCAGATAGCACAGACGTGATGGCTCCTCACCACTCCTGGGAAGTGGGCAGAGCACAGCCTCTACAGTGCTTGGGGTGAGGGGACAGCCCTTACAGAGGAGAGGCCTTCTTCAGCAGTGTCACACCAGTGCTATCCAGGCTTCCAGGAGGGCAGGAGTCAGTTAAAACAAGGCTAACATTTGGGAGCACTGCACACTAATTCTCAATCCAGACACTGTTTGAGATGGTTCTATGGGGAGGGAGGACGCTGCCTGCTCCTCCCAGTGCCGAGCACTGCCCCCTCATGCTTGGCACAGGAGCGCAGAGGCCATTGCTACCTGGGTTCAGAGGAGCTGTGCTCCTACTCAGAAAGATGGACACAGTTCCTCTACTAGTGAGGATAGGATGCAGCTGCACAGCTGGGGGAACATTTGCTGTAACACGTCCAAACTCCCAGGCCTCCATCTGGAAAGTCCTGGGCAGAAATCTGGGAGTTTGCGCCATGTAGCACATGCGCAATGGGTCGGGTGTGTTCTGGTTCCAGATGTGACTGCATGGGCAGTGAGGCCGTTTGCACAGGACTTCTGGATTTAAAGCAGTACGGGAAACCCGATACATTGTCCAGTTTCTCTTTTTCTATATAGAAAAATTTTCAGTCAAATAGAAGAGACACCACATAAGATAATGTTAATAGGGAGAGGGAATTATATTCTGCCTTCTCTCAAACTTTATCAGCAATATTTTACAGTGGGTAGCCAGGCAGAGTGAATAGGGTGAATAAGAGCTGAGCAAGCCTCCGCTCCTCTCCCCAGTTCGTTCTTTGGAGAAAGGTGGCAGAGGGCAGAATCACAGAATAATTCAGGTTGGAAGGGACGGTTGGAGGCTGTTTGCTCCAATTCCCTGCTCCCAGCAGGGCAACTTCAAAGCTACAGCAGGTTGCTCAGGGCCTTGCGTAGTTGAATTTTGAATATCTCCCGTGGTGGAGATCTCACAGCCTCTCTGGGCCCCTGTTCCAGTGCTGCATCATTCTCATGGGGAATTCTTTTTTTCTTTACATCTAATCAGAATTTTCCGTGATGCAACTTGCTGCTGCATTAAGACAGTAGTAAGATCCCCCTTTGCCTTCTCTTCTCCAGGCTGAACAAACCCAATTCTCTCCGCCTTTTCTCTTACATCCTGTGCTCCAGCTCCCTGACCACCCTGGTGGTCATCCACTAGCCTTGGTCCCATTTGTCAGTGTATTTCTTGTACTGGGGAGGGACAAAACCAGACACTAATTCCAGAGGCAGTCTCACAGCTGCTGGGCAGAGATCCCAGTGAGGCTGCAACACTGCATCTGCAGATGGAAAGCAGCTCAGTACTGGAAACAGCATCTGACACCCCAGCTCTTTGTGCTGCAATGAACAGCTACAGCTACACAGGTAACAAGAGGAGCAAGGCTTCCCAGAGATATTGAAGATACACTTAAAGCCCAAGAGAAACAGGGTAGTCCAGGATGGATTCGGAAGAAATAGTAACACCCAAGGGCTCAGACTGAGCAAAGAGTGGGTTAAGGCTGGCTGTAGCAATGCCATTTGGAAAACACTTGTGTAAGTACAGTAAAAGAGTGTAAGCCCAAGCAGCCAGGCAACCAGAAAGCTGCAAAGACCTCAGTGAAGGGCTGAGCAATGACAGCAGATAGCCTCTTTAAATAATGATAATGTTGTTTCTATCGAATCCCCTGATCATATTGTTACTGTGTGCAGCATGCAAAGATAAGGCTTCCTGTGACCCCCAGATGGCTGTAATTTCCCAAATAATTGATAGCTGGAGCTCTCCTCAGAGGATCAGGTGAAGAAATCAAAAAAAATAGCATTATAATGGCTCCATTTTTCATTCAGCACAAGCCTGGTTTGGTTTCCACCCTGGTGTAGGTTGGTAGTGGCTGCACTGAACTGACAGACCCCTGAGCGGAAATGGGGAGTAATAGATGAACTGGGTCCTGAATCTCCAGTGCAAACAACCCAGGCCTGCACCTAGAAAAGGCTGTATAAATACTTCAGGCAAAATGACTGTGATATAGCAAAAATCTTGGTTTACTTCAAGAAAAGTAATGTATGGATTCCTCACACTGTATTTCATACCCTCAGTCAAGAAGTCTTTAAAAGAATGATAGGAGATGCAGAAGGTGATGTGGGGTAAAAACAGCAGCAGATTTCAAAATATAGATTAAGAAAAAAAAAAGAAAACAAATCCTACCACATCTTCAGACTTCTCTACAGATTATGATGGGCTCAGCAGAGAGTGAGTAGGAGGCAGGAGGAAGGTGTTACCTTCTTGGAATCACAAATCCAAAGGCTAAAAGAGAGTGCAATGGTAAAAATTATTCTCAGAAGGTTGCAGAAGCATGGAGGCTCTCACCAGTGCCAGCACCGTGTTACATAAGACGGCACATATTGAGATAATCAAGATAATTCTTTTTGCTCCAGCAGCTGACAAGCTCAAGCAGAGATCTGCTTTTTTATTAGTAGTATTTTTTGTCTGTGGCACTATCCAACCTTTTCCAGTGAATGTGGGCCCCCCTTCTGATCCTACTGCCAGACTACTCACTTTTCCTAATTGCCCAGAAATCTTAGTAGTGGTCAACAGGCCCTCAAGGGTACACAGGCATATCGCCACAAATAGATGAGCAGGAAATAAGGTGAAGAAAAATACTTTGGGGGCCAGACTCCCCTGGAGGCCAGGGGACTTGCCCAAGGCCACTCTGGACATCTATGTTAGAGCTAGAAACACAGGCAACTGCCCTCAGTCTCCGTTTGTTTCCTTAATGAGAAGGCCCATGACTTCCCAAGCTAACAATGAGCTAAGAAGGCACTGCCTCATTTGCCAGCCCATCTGTTAAAAAGCAAGAGATTAGATCACATCCTCCACAGGATGGAGACATAGGATGGGGGGAGTGAGGTGCCTGACCGGCCCATGCTCTACCTACGCCAGGTTTCAGCATTTCAAGCAGGTAACATGATGGAGAGGGAGAAAGAGTATGAGTTTGTTTGGTGAATTTGTCAGACACAGTCCAAATTGCTGGAGAATGTGAGGAAGGGACTGCTTGAATTGTAGATTTGGCATATAAGACATGACAGCTTGGTTTTTAAAGCAGACACATTGCCTGACTGGCAAGGCTGTCATTGCAGTTCAGGAAGTCTGCAGGGATTCACCGGGTCACACTTTGAAAGGAGACCAGGGCAGGGGCAAGAAATGCAGGAACGTATCTTCCTGAATATTTGATATTGTAACTGTTTCTGCAATTGTAAACACAGCTGTCTGAGTATCCCTTCGCTTCTGAGTAGCCCTTTGCTTGAGCAGTCATGCCCGAACATTTAAACATGTGAACAGGTACCGGTCCAAGGCAGTGACCAGGGTTTTACATTCAGAAGAAGGTTTGTGCTCCAAGGAAAACATGTTCCATCAGTGAAGGAAGAGCAGAAGAAAAGGTCTCCTCATAAGCCTAAACAGCCCCAAACCCCCGTTTCAGAAGGATATTTCTTGGAGAGCTATGATTGCCAGAAACACCAGGAGAGCGGCAGAGAGGCCCACAAGCCAAGAGAACAGGAAAGAGTCCTGAGCGGAAAGAAAAGAGAGGCAAAAATGGGCTGTGTAGCAGTACCTGGTCTGGAAGAAGCACGGCAGTGTTCGATCTGTGCTAGGATGCAAAGGGATCCAGGCAATATCAGGCAGTGGTGGCACAAGGAGAAGAAAGCTCATCTATTTTAGCAGCACCAGAGCTGGGCAAACAGTTATTCCCAATTTATTTCCACCGCCTCAAACTCTTTCAATTGTCTCTTGTCCAAATGGAAACAATTCAACAGTTTCTAAGCCTGTATCTTGGCCAAACTCGATTGTTCTAGTGTATTTTTGTTGGATAAGCAAGGTAGTAGGGAAAAGTAATATCTTGTATTAGATTACATTATTCTTCTCTCCCACTCCAGGCCCAAAAGGAAAGAGAGAGTCTTTATGCTGAATTTTAGTTTGTTGCTCTCTTCAGATGTCGCATATTTCAAAGCCTTTCTTGCTCAATGAATCCCTGAAAAATATGGTCTCCTTCCAGTTACAATAGCGCTATTGTTACAGTCCCAATGTAGCAGCTGGATGCCGAGGCTGAGACCATGATCCTTCACTTCTGGAAAAAATGAGTGTTTATCTACCAACCTGAGGAGGAACTCACACACGCAGTTGTTACAACAGCAGCAGGTCTCCTACCATTGCTGGGCACAAAGGCTGACAGGCAGCATCAGCGTGCATTCAGTCCTGTGTATGTTATACACCACTCAGCAGAGTGACCTGAATTTGTCACAAAAAATAGCAATAAGGGCCCATAGAGAGATTTCTGCAGAAGTTGGAGGGATGAGGAGAGGAAAGGCTATTTGTGACCTTTATGAAGTGCTTGACTTTTTTGCAATGATGTGTATGTGTTTTCCACTGGAAACTGAGTGGTCACCCACTTGTTCACAAACAGGATTTGCACAAGGACACTGCTGGGTTTCCACTTCTCACCTCTTCTCTGGAAACAGCAAAACCAGAAAGTGATGTTTTATTTGTTTGTTTGTTTGTTCGTTTGTTAAAGCTATTTGCACAATGTTGGGCAAGAATGGTGGCAAAGCATCTTCAAACGGTTCCCAGGGAAAGGAAACAAAAACTGAGCAATGCTACAGAGCGCAGAGCTGCAGAGGAACTGCAGGTGCACACCACGTACCAGGCTGCGGGGCAGAGAGAGAGGCAGCAAAACTGTGGGAAGAAGCCAGGGAGCAGGAGCACAGCTTGAGGTGGCCATTGCTGTGATGAGCAGGGGGATAGGCAGAGCAGGACGCCACTGCTCCAAAGAAGGAGAAAAAAAATCTTCTGTCAGCTAAGAGAAATGGAAGTGATTAGATGAGATGGGAAAAAAAGGTGAGATGCAGTGGTCTGACCATGATAGAGAGTGTAAGGAAGTCACAAAAATCAGTGCTGCCATTGGAGAAAAGCTCTTTCTCCTCCGGTGTAAACAGGAGGTGAATTTGTACCACAGGACGATGTGGCAGGGGACTGAAGAGCACCATGTTAATACAGGCAGAGTCTATCTAGCTGTCATGGCCATGTCCAGGACCTTTCAGCTACTGCCAGGCTAAAAAGAATTTCTTCTGAATTTCCACTTTCTTGTAAATGCAGAAAGATAACCAAAAGAAAGCAGGATCCCAGACTGTTTTCTGCCTATTACAGCCTGTGGAAAAGTATCACAAAGGAGCACAAGGTATCACAAAGTATCCCAGCTTAGGCTCTGACTCACTGGCTGGCTAGTAACTACAGAAAGGTGTTGATCCTCTTTTCCAAAACAGCTCTGCAGGACAGGTTCAAAGTAGACAGTGAGAAGTATATGCAAAAAAGATAATGTGTTTCAGGGCTCTGGAGACAACAGGGCACTAATAATATTGTCTGCATGCTTAATCTCTCCAAAATCCCCTAGCCGAAAGACAGCCACGGCAGGTGTGCGCAGATGGATGAGGGAGCACCACAGAGCACTTAGAGAGAAAATACCAGGGGCAGGGGGGGAAGCAGAGGAAAGAATAGATCTGTATTGAGGAAGGGAAAAGACATTGCTAAACAAACTGATTCAATCTGACTGCATGGCATAGTTAGAGGGAAAATCAGTCAATGATCCTGACTGATGGTCCTCCTTTTCCATAAGATATTGCACCCAAAGAGAGGGTAAGCTGAGGCCAGCATATAGAGATATTGGTTCATGTCCAAGCCATTTTAGTACCGCTCAAAACCAGTGGCCCTTTGACTGCTGTTCAGGAGCTGCCTGGAGCAAATAGTAGCATTGGCTCAGCCTTGCTGCTCTGGAAAATGTGACTGCAGCACAAATTCACTTCAACAGGTTTTGACAAGCCTGTTACCCACTCAGCTCTTAGGTCTTCCCCCCGCCTCCCCCCCAGTACCTGGGGCGCACACTGCTTTCCCACACTGCCCTTTGTGGTGCTGGTATACTGGGGAGCCCGCGGGCAGCACCTGGGAGGACTGAGGGCTGGGTGGCCAGCCTTTTCTCTCCATGCTTTGTGACTGCAGCCCACACAGCACCTGGGTTATAACAGAGGTAGGGATAGCTGAGCAGAGCTGGAAGATTACCCCATCTGCCTTGTTCTGAAATATCTCAAAAGCAGAGGTCTTCTTAGTAGGATGCAACAGAAGTCCCCTTGACGTGTTTTTGCAGATGGATGATAGTAAAGTTCCCACAATGTTAAAGACTTGGAAAATAATTCCTGTAGCCTTTAGCTGGCTGAAACTTTTCAAAATGTTTTCTTTCTGCTGCTGGGAATGAAGGGAACCAGGGCTGGGTCTGCAGATGGGAACCAAAAAGTCAAAAGTGTGAAGGCGACCTCGCACGTGGGACACAGGCCTCAAGAGCCTGTGCCAAAACTTCAGGATTCATCTCACATCTTTGACATCTCTAGCCTTGCTGGTTGCCTAAATGTCCTTTCATAGAGGATTTCTTGTACAGAGGTCAGAGTAGTGAATGACTGGGCAGAGAAAGGTCAAGCAGATGAAGTTGATTGATCGTTAATCTGGGAGTTCACTGCTCTGACACTAGCCCTCTAGGTGGTTGTAGGAAAACACTCTGGACTCTCAGCAGAACATTGTTATTGACTTTATCCAGGATAAGACTGCTGGGCACTGCAGAACTCATTCACTTGAGCCAGACACAGCAGCACTTGGCACCACAAAAAACCATAGCCTGAAGTTCTCTCTTCCTCAATGTCCGCAAGCATAAATGGGAAAAACTGTATTTCCCACAATGAAAGTGAGCTCAGATACCTCTTGATGGGAAAGGTCATTATTGTATCACCAATTATTAACAAGAATAAGTGAAGGAAGCTCTTAAAATGCAATGTTACAGCTGAAACAGAGTATTGTTCTTTCTTTGTTTTCCAAGAACTCAGCAGTACAACAGAACGGTTGAAATACTGGAAAACTATTTGGCCATTCATAGGACTGTTCATTCGTGCAGTGTGCAGGGATAGTCCCCAGAGAGCCTCGTCACGTTGCCTTGGATTATGAAGAATAGGAGCTTAGCTCTACGGGATCAACAAGCAGGGCAAGAAATGGAAGTCTCAATCAGATTAGCTGAAGGAGAAAAAAAAAAAAAAAAACTGCTCTCTGTAACGTGCTCGTCCTGAAGTGGAGACACAGAAATAGGAAGAAATAGTAGCACAAGGAAGGAATGCAGAACAGTGAAGAGCAAAGAGAAATTCATCTCAATGGGTCAGACGCTTATCTGGAGCAGGCTGACTTAGCCAGGGGACAAATGTTTTCCTACAGAGCATCACTGAAGCTAATAAAGGTTTAGCGATTCACCCCATAGTGGATCTGGCCTGCAGTACCAGTCAGCAAGAGGAGAATACTAACCTCTTGAATATGGCAGCTTAAGACTATAAGGAGCTCTGCAGAAAATATTCTTTCTTTAATGCTAATGAAAAGTACAATATATATTCAGTTGGCCTGAATATTTTTGATTAAGCATTTTTATTGAAGTGCAGTGTTTTGCCAAAGTTGAAAATGTCATGGAAACATTAGTTATAACTAAGGGTTTTTTCACAGGAAAATCTCTGAGATATAAGCTGTATTCTCCCATCAGATATCAGACCAGGCTCTAGTTAAAAAAATGGAGGGGGGAGGGGGGGAGTGAGAGACCTCTATAATTTTTTCTAATCTAAAAAAAAATTCCTATATGGTTCTATTACAGTGAAAAAAAAAAAACAATCACAGGGCTTTGTTTTCACTTTAAATTTTTAAAAAATGTTATTTTTGAGGCCTTGAATGTGACCATATTGTCAGTCTCCAGCTGCCTTTATATAACAGATTCCTTTGCAGCTTGAACCGAGTATTTCATATTTCCTGGACAGGTAATACAATATCACTGAAGGTCCAGCCCTCAGTAATTCAGACACCTCTGGGGACAACTGAGTTGCAGTAAATGATGGGAATAACAGTCTCACCTACATATATGCAAGACTATCAATTTGCAAATAAAGAAAATACACAGGGCACATCATAAGAAACTGAAATCTTGGGCTTAACTTGATGATGGCCTTTGTCCACACTGCTAACCATTTATAGCATTAACAGTGAAGTCCAGCCACCACAGCAGCTGCATCAGCTCTTTGAAAACCTACTCGGGGGGTCCCGAGGCTGTGCTTCCGGGCTGGGCCCTTTCCAGCAGCTTTCCTGCAATTCCTCTGTCCTGTCTTCTGGCTCATTCGCGCTTCCTCCTTTACTTCTTCTTGACTCTTTGCTATTTGGTCCTCCTGCTTGCTATGTACCCCTTTATTTTATCTGAGTTTAACACACTCATTTAGAGCAACCCAAGAAACCACTGCATTGAATAGACAGGATAAGTTTCATCAAAGGGGAAGTGGAATACTAGAGACATGTCATAGTCTGGTATAATTCCCATAACAAGACTGAAATCTCTTTTACATCTGGACAGCTCAAAACATCACATGTTACATTTTAGAGTGAATGTTTAGGGTTACTGTGGAGTGGAAAAACTTTCTATTTCCCATATTTTATCATGGAATGGTCTTTGTTACACCAAGGGTCAAAAATCACACAGGCTATATGAGTATGTACAGTTCATATACATAGATGCTTAGAGGTTTTGTTCCTGCTAACTACTCCTAAAGCTCTCCTTTTAATGGCTTAGACCCTGAGTTGGACACATATAAAAAAAATCAACCAAGTTTTGTTACTATTGCATTTTGTTTAAGATGGGACTCACAGTTTCCTCTTCTATCCAGTCCGAAGGAACTTCTGCAACATAGATCACTGCAGGGTCAAAAGGACACAGTTGTGGCAATGCCTTTAGGCGGCTGCCGTTCACTTGGAAATTGCCTTCCTTCCCCACGAAAAGACAGATTTAAATGACGGTAAATAAATGCTGCTACATGATTGGGAACTTGGTGTTCCCAAGGACTGGAAAAGCCCACTTAATAATGTCATCAGCACAATTCTAGTAAGATATAAATATATGAGAAGGAAGGAGGAAAGAGCTCAGTAACTAAAGCCAAGTTACGGACTTGCTGAATCGTCATGCGTTTTGCCACCAGATTTTCCCGCCATGTACCTCTTTCCAAAAGGTGCCAATGATCTCTTGCTTAGTACTAGGTAAGGTCTGCGGCCATTACATGCGCAAGTACAGTAATCTCTGCCTGGAACAGAGGATGGCAAACATTCATGTTTGAAGATACCGTCCCTAGTGTCTACTGAAATACCACTCAGTGAGATGCCACTTCCAAGAACTGGATTGGCATCATCATATCACCCCAGCAAGACGAGGATGTCCTATGCTTCAGGCACAGCCTCACCACCAAAGTGAGCTGGTGAGAGAAGTCCTCAGGAGAGAGGCAGGTGCCCAGTGTTGGTGGGTCCCTGCTGTTCCACAGGGCATGCTGCCCAGCCGGCACTTCCGGATTCTCTCTCTGCAAAGCAAACAGAGTTACAGGCTAATAAACCACAGGCTGCTCAAAGCCGCTACACTATTCCTATCTCAACTATTTAGCTTTTTTTTTCTTTTTAATCCTCTTAACCATGTTCACTAATTCAGCTTTTAATCAAAAGCCTATTTATGTAGATACATTTTTTCATCAGCATTCCCCCCACTAATCTATCCAAGTTCTCTAAAATACCTTCTTGTTCTACTTAAATAACTCTCTTCATTTCTAATGACTTCCATCTTCCCTGCTTTAGTTCTTTAACATTATTATTATTAGCTCCAAAAAGAGTCTCTTGCCAGTTCCTTTCTAATAGTGTTTCAGCTGTAAGCACCTCTGTAGGCTGAGCCCTTCAGCTTGAGAGAGGCTGTTGAAGACGCTTCTACACAGGATCCAAATTGCTTCCACCCAAGGCAGCCCATTAAAAATATTATTGTTATTTGTGTGTATGGCAGTTGGACTAATGCAGAAGATAAAAGCCCCCCAAGAAAAGCACCAACCACCGCAGTGAGAAGGACAGGTGCAAGAGAGCAGCTGGGGACACCAGAGGAGGCAGGGAGGCAATGGTCATCAGACTGATAAGCAGCAATCTCCCCACACTGATTGTCCAGCCATTGTTTTCCTCAAAATCATGGCAGAGAAATGTTAAAGGCAAGGCTGATGGAATGTAATAAGGGCGCCTCATTCAGGGAGCTTCTCCCATGCACAGGGGGCTTCCTGCATATGACCGAGGCTCCCAAGCAGCACCATGATGCAGATGAAAAAGAAGCAATGCTCATGCATAAAGAGGAGTAAAAGAATAAAATCACTTATGTTACATCATACTGAGTGACTGATGAGGGTAGCATCAATGGCACAGTAGAAGTGGGAGTGTATAAAAGATGATGGAGAGAGGAGCAAAAATCATGGAAATTACTTGTAGATGTCTTCATTGTCCAGGGTGGAATATTTGCATATATCCTCATTAAAGCCAGCCAGAAATAGAACATATTCCTTGAGATATCATTTAAAGGAAAGATTTGATACTCATTGTTAGGAAATAGTCTCTGGGATGTTTTCAGTTTCTCAAATGGTAGTCCTTATTTAAAGTGAAACTTTTCATTTTGCTCACATCCCACTCCAAAAAAGTTATTTGTTTCAATAACGCTACCACTCTTTTCTTCTGCATTGCTTCTGTTTTATCCATCTAAAACAGGAGGAGAAAAGGAAAGGAAGGAGGGAACATGACTAACCACAATAATAGTACAAACAGTACCAAACAGTACATCTCAGTAGATCCTTAGACTTCCAGTTTACTGACAGGGGCCAGGAAACTTTATCTACACTCACTGGAGGAGGCCTCAGGAGCCTGTGAAGGCCTGGGCTGAGATTTCAGTGTTTGGGGGCCACAGTGCCCATTGCCATCAGTGGGAGGAGGCTAACCTGCTGCCACTGAGATGTGGCCTCTGGTGACAGCCTCCTGCCTGCCAGCCCTGTGTTGTGCTTGTGCCCTGAGCACAGTCCATTTTTAAGCCTCGAACCTATGACTACCTAATTATTTGAAATGTCAGCAACTGGCCCAGAATCACCATTCATAACACATCCAGTTCAAGGAAGCTCTCTGAAAACTCCCCTTGGATTGCAGTGCCATGGCCCAGGTCACAGTTTAATACCAAGTGACCTCCCTGTAGGGGTGGCTTTACAACGGGGAATGCTGTGGAGGCTCCTGAAAACTTTGGGAGCTGCAAAACTTTGGCAGCACATCTGGCAGTCAGCCAGATGCACAGTCAGTCAGCACACCTTTGCAGTCAGCACTTCCAGTCTGTACGGAAGAAGTCTGAACAGTATTTTCCACTTCAGAAACACAGAACCATTTCTGATGCTGGAAAATCTCAGTCATACCAAAAGATAATTGTACAAAATTTCACTGAAGAAACTGTGCAAGGACTTTCTATCCCAAACATTTTTTTTTTCCAAAAATGGAATTAATTTTCCCAGTGGGATTTGTTAACTATTACAAAATTCTGCTTAGTCTGTTCTGTTGATGGAGGTCAGAATATTTCTCAAGAAAATAAACAAGTTGACATGGGAAGGGCTACAGGTGAAAGAATAAATTCTGCATTTATACCGGAGTCTGTAATGAATGATCACTGTGGTGTACCATTACAGTCAGGGCTCAGCTGCTGGCACTGAGGTGTTTCAAATGGGACACAAATTCCAAGTCTTCCTACTTATTTATTATTATCAAAGGTCCCTCGGCACTTTTCCATGAAGTAGAATTGAATTTGCACAGCTCCCTGCACAGAGAGTCACACTTTGCCATGCTAAACCCCCCAGCTAGTTCACTGGATAGTCTGTTTGCTTGGACAATTGAGCAGCATTGGCTATGAACTATTACATCTGATTTGGGTTAATTGTGCAGCACCTGTAGGACAGGTTCCTAGGAAGGATGCTGCATGCACAACCTGCAGTTACTATACATAGCCAGAGAAGCGTAGTGGGATCTATGACTGTGGACATACTTACCAGGGGGACCTTCAAGGAATAAAAGAAACTGCTGAAAACAGAGATATTTATTATTCTCTGAATGTGCTTTGTGTGTATTTGTATAGCTAACAAGATCAGAGCCTGTTTTGTTTGCTGAATTGATCCTTCATATTCTCCCAGTGCAATTAGCCTACCATTTGTTTCACTTATGCACTACGAGCAGTCATAAATATTAGTGGGAATAAACTCTAATCCTCCAGGCCAATTTGCTGTGACATCTATTTGCAGTCAGAAAGCACATCCAAGAGCAGGAAAACCATATGGCTTGTCTTTTAATTGATTAGGCAGAAATGAACATAGTTAAGCCTTCATGCTCTGGTGCTAAATCTCTGTTGTCCCTGGACCTTATGTGGTCGTTTGCAGCACTACAAATGGATGTGAAATGCTACAAAATTATCCCCCTTAACTGATGAAGCCCCTCTCCTTCAAAGGCGGGATTGCTAATGCCAGCTGATGCAATGGTGTTAAGGTAGCAGACCAGAGGAGCGCCATGAGACTCCATCTACTATGGTTTCCCATCACCTTCCCTCCCAGTAAATCCTCCAGGCCAAGAAAGGCCTGAAAATAGGATGCTTCTTTCCCACGGGGCAGGAATCCCACCTAGCCTGCTCTCCCATGCTCTACCTGCATGATGCAATTGCTCCTCTGGTTTGATTATCAGCTTGATGGTTGTTGTAGAATTGACTGAATCTGTCAAGCTTTTCTTGAGATGGGAGGGCAGGACTCACTGTACAAGTACATATAATTTTCATATGCTTAGCAGCTCTCCTAGAACAAGTGTTGATTGTTTGTACATGCCTTTTGAAAGGGAGCTGCACAGGGACAGCACCTCCAGCGCATCCCAGCGCGAGTTACTGCAGTGCTTGATAGATATGACAGAGCCCCTACACATGCACAAGTCAGTCTTCACATGCACAGTAAGCCTAACATACCTGGAGCTCACATATGTCACAGGTATGGAATTCATTTTTTGTGCACATCAATCTACAGTCCAAGACTCCTATGAAGTTTATCAAAAAACAAAGTTTACTCTGCAGCTGCACATGTACTGCAATTACTTAGATGTGAGTGGTGTCAAGTAACAAAATTCCCATGAAATCAGGCTCTGCAAACCACAGGGTAGCCAAAGGTCCGAGTCTCACAGTTCTCTATACTCAAGTGGGAACTGTGCAGCCCTGTGAGTAGATGGCACTAGCACACAGCTCCTGACTCCTCACCACCTCCATGGCTGCTTCTTAAAGCTCATCCTGGTGTTTTGTAGGCAGGGCCAGCTCTTTCCCTGGCAAGTCAGATGGGAAGCCAGATCCCCTAGAAGGCACAAGCTGCTCTGCATCAATGAACCCCCCGCCCTTGGAAAGATTTTTGTGGCTTCTCTACCGCTCAAGCAATGTTTAATGGAAGCTACAACAAAAAATGATCTACTTCATTGCTTTTCAATTAGATAAAAACTCCCATTAGTGATGCAATTAAGGCGCCAATTTCAAGACTGTTGTTTAACAGCCTCCTTGACATTTCGCAGAGCTCATTTGTTTTGCTTTGTTTTTTCCTTTTCATAAAAACAGAGGCAAAAATTGATTCACTTGCAGAAATGCAAACAAAGTAGAAAGACTCAACGGGTCAGAGCAGGGTGAGTCAGGTATGCTGCAAGAATGAAGAAGGAAAAGAGAAAGAGAAAAAAACGAAATGCTTCCGCAATCCTATAGAATAGGTCCTAGCCAGAAGGAACAAACAGGGCAGCAGTGAGGAAAAGATAGGAAGTTCTGCTGTGCTCCTATAGGGCTATTTGTTGCTGGAAAACAGCATATGGGTAAAATAGGTAAAATAAAATTGATGCAAAACAGGTAAAATAGAATAATGTAGAATAGGTCAGGAATTTTGCTCAGGAAAAGTGTTTAATTTCATTTAATTTTTTATCTAGAACAAAAACTGAAACAGGTTTAAAATATGTCAAAATATCTCATACATTCCTATGTAAAAGAAACCCAGCGGGTTTCTTTATTAAATCCATTTGAGAGGGTCTTTTTAAAAAATAAATAAAGCATCATTCTTTATATTTCAATAAACATCTTTAACGACGAAAATCAAGTTTTACAAGGACAAAAAAGAAGAATATGGGTCTTGAAAAATGAGACGTCTCAAAAGACTTGCACAAATCGTTTTCCCCTGAACTCCAGAGATAGGAAACAAAGGCAGAACCCAGCTGAGCAGCCATGCCAAAAAGGTAAAGGGGAAAGCAAGCACTTTGCTCTATAGCATACAGTGCTTGTGCTAACATGGCTCACAAAGTATGCTCCTTTTGGTTTACAGAGGATGCTCCTTTCTGCTCAGGTCTACCCAGTCTTTTCACATATTTTCATATGTTTATGCTATCCTTGCCCCCCAGCTTTCTGATTGCCCTTATCTCCTCTTTTTTTTTTTTTTTTTTTGATAAACTCTATCAGATAGCTGATACTTGATCCCTCTGGGGAAAAAAGGAGCTGGGGTTCAGCACCTGCTGCCTTTGAACTTCCCTGACATTACAGTTTCATTAGGCACAACAGCAGTAAACAGAAAAATCCTATTATGGAAACATTAGAATCTGAGACCAGTGTTGCCGCAGCAGTCAGTGCATAGAGCACACAGCCACAGACACAAACATGTTAAAAGGACAGCTCTTATCAGCTTTATGACCCAGGTCCAGGAGCTATTAGAAAACATTTATTTGTGTGCAGGAAATAACATTCCCCTGTTAGTTTTGTCATTCATTCCCTGCACATTCCACGTACAAGATTCCTTCCCCAGAAAGAATAATATTTGCTGCCTTCAAAACTCTTCCTAAACATATTCATATTTTTGCAAATTCCGAATGGGATCTCACGCATCGCCAGGATGTCACAAGGTTTGAGATCTCAGCCCAGGTCTCGATGCATCTCACACTAACTCTTATTCTGGTAAACATTTCAGTGCAAAACAGCCTTTTGATCTTAGCTAAACTGTATGCTGTAAGCCTGGTGAGAAGCCCAAGGAAGCAAATAGACTGGGGTAAAAGCCTGGTGTGCCTGCCCTGCTCTGTTCACTGCCTTAGTCATTGTGGAACACCGTGGTATTTGCGTACACTTCAGAGCTACGGTCAGGAGTTCCCTAGGTGATCTGCAACAGACCTCTCTCTCTCCAGTAATGCAACATTACGACCTCCTCCTTTGTTTACCAAAAACTGCTTTCCATAGTGAATGGTCCCAGTTAAAATCCTCAGGTAACGGGAGTGGGTGACGGGGTGAGCAGCTGGGAAGCATCCTTCTGTTACGTTTGCGTACAGTTCCTGACTGGCAGCCCTGGCAATGTTATGGACCAAGTAAGAAGAGCGGTCCTGCTCAAGCCATCCCCCAAAACCTCCGTGTCTGCCTCTCTGAACCAAACAAAACCCCTATGAAAATAGGAAACTCCTTTGCAAATGCTTTTCCCCTCAGAGAAGGGTTGCAACAACCTCTGTGAAATGGATACAGCTGTTTGCACCTGCAGCCTCTTTCTTCATCCCACCTCTTCTCCCTCCCAGGTCTCGCCCCATCCTTTGCGTCTGCAAGTACAGCCTCCGTCAACGGCCAGCCTCCTCTATTATCCCAGGAGAAAAAGTGATGGGAACTGTGGGACAGGTGATTGGAACTATTCCCAGCTTATGGCTCTTTTATATGTGCATAAAGGTGAAAGGACTGATAGACTTTTTAAGCGCAGTACAGTAAATTTGTTGAATGCTTTGCCTGCGGGGTCTTGGGTAGGCTTCACTCCATCTGGCTGACTAAATCCAGATTAAAGATGCATGGCTGTGCCAACTACTGCTTTTTGATTTAGATGCTTGCACTGTATATTTATTTATTTATTTTTAGAATATTGATTTTGTCAGGAGGCAAAGCAAAGAATGTGGGAAAATGTGGTAAGTCCAAAACTCAGCAGTGTTAGACTTTTAAGGGGCTAAGAAGATTTGTTTCTTAAATAAAATGCCTGCCAAACAGACCAGTTTATCTAAGCAACAAAGTCCTGAGTTTGCTGTCCTTCAAGGTCAGTAATAAAGTGTCACTGACTTCGTTGGGGGCAAGTCTGGGGCGTGAGGCAGCTGCCAGTGAGTGATCCACTGGTGGATATGAGAGTGGATTATCAGAGTACTTGGCTGTGAACTGTGTTTCCGAGGTACTTTTTCACAAGTCACTGAGGCTTCAGCTGGAGGAATGGGCCAGGGGTGCCTCCAAACTCCTCCATGTGGGTTGCATTTTGCCCTTGTCCTAGCGCTAGCCCCCCACCAGCACTACCATCCTCCGTACTGCCATGCTTCCTTTCCCAGGGCCCCGGGGGGGACCCACCATGCACCCCAGAGGGTGCCTGGGGTGGGGACTGAGGACCAGGGTGTCAAGCTGAACTTCTTCATCCTGCCTCTGATAAGTTTTGATTTGAATGTCCATGTTCAGCTCAAAGGATGTGGCCGTGCTGGTACAGCATGCCAGGTTAACTTCTCTGAAATGGAAAATCAAAGGAGTTATGACAAATTTGTACCTAGCGCTGGCATGTAACCCTGTACATGCCCACAACTGCAGTCAGGACCAACGTGACTTTAAATGGTTGGCATTGTTCTATACACCTGTGTTGAGAGCACTTCCCTAATGACTCTGAAGTTGCCATATATTGTCAGTATGACTCTAGCCACACAGCATGAACTGGAACACACCGTGGAGGTTTTTGAGGGGTCCCAAGAGATATGACAAGGAATGATGTGAGTAAAGTAGGCCAGTTCTCTTCATATGTACTTCAGGATAACAAGACAGAGAGCATCATTTTACCAGTCCCAACAAGCATCACCACCTTCCCTATAACTTTTCTAGCACTAATTGTACAATTATAATTAGAGAACAAAAAAGTACTTATATTTAGCAGATAGTTCGAATCAAGGTGTTTTTCTTTTAAACCTTTAAAACTAGATTTGCTTGAAGTACTTCAATTGTTTTATTACTAGTACTACAGTACATAACAAAGTAATTGTGTAATTAAGAGATAATGTCAATGCAATAGAACATTGTTGACAAGATAATAGTCTCCTGCTGCTATAGAAATGCCAAGGCAAAGCTAAAGAATATGCAGGAAAAAACATACATTAAAAAAAAATTGGATGGCATTGTTTGTTTTTAAACTGAACTGACAAATTCTGATTGGCTTAGCTGTAATTTAGTATAAGTTGGTTTCCCTCCACAGAAAAGTGCTACTCTACACAAAAATAGGAGGTTAAGTGGGGGAGTCAGTTCTTGAGCAGCAAGGCAGCGCATACAGCAGGGACTGGGGGCAAATGGAAGAAACCTGCCATTGCTAATTCGGGGTTTGCTCTCCCAGGAAGAGCCATAGCAGAAGTATCAGTGCAGAAACATTGCCTGCAGCCACTGGCAGGTGAGCATCTCAGTTTGCTGTCCCGTTGTGGCTATTCGAAGCTGGGACACCACTGCATAACTTGACCCCATATTCTTCACACCCCATATGCTTCACTGTAAGGAAGCCAGCAGAGAAAACACCTAAACTTCAGCTGAATTGTATCCTACTCTCAGTTAGCCTATGCGATAAATGCTGAACCTAAGGATTAGAAGTTCACTGGCTTCTGTTTGTTATTCCAATACAAGCACAGACCACGTTTCAGAAAAGCCTAAGCTATTCTGAATAAATTCCCTAGGTCTTTCCACCAGCAAAGCACCAGCACAGCTATCATGTCCCTGGGAGCAATGGTCCCCTCCTGCTGTGTCACCTGCACTGAAACTGGGAGGTAGCAGCTAACACAAGCTCTTGGGTGCAAAACCCTTTCCCAGGTAGGAAGTGCTCCCTGTAGGCTGCCTGAAACACTTGAGTTGACCCATAAAGTGGAGTCTAGAGTTTTAATACTGATAGCAACCATGGGGCGCATGTTCACACCAAACTTAAGCTGAACGGCTAGTGGGAGTGGGAAGGAAGCCTCATTTTTGCCCACAAATTCTGAAGCAGACAGGGTGGAGGGGAAGCTGGGAATGAATATTACATTGGGTAGTGCTAAAAAGGGGCCACCACCCCCATAGTATTCCTGGCAAGGCTGCACCAGCATGTTACTGCCAGCCGTGTGATTTCCAGCATTCATTATAGTTATTTATGTAAGAGGGTTGTTTTCTTCTTCTTTCAAGTGTACTTCATGTACCCAGACACAAATAAATTAGCTCTTTGAGTTGTGTCTGTGTCTGGGTACATGAAGCACACTAAAAAACCTCACATTAAATGCATTAAAAGGTTGCAAAGTTACAGATTCAAAGACAGCAATAAAAAGAGGACTCTGCAAGCTTCCTTCAGTCCTGTATGGCCACAGCATGTGGCATGGTCAATATCCTCATATGCCACCTCTGAGCACCCTTGCCATGCAGAGTGTACAGTGGATCTGTTCCTTCTAAAAGTAGCTGTTTAGTATTTCATTTTATCTTAATTTTTCTACATACTGCCCCAGGCCTTATTTATGTGCACTCTGGAGAGCTAATCTGAAGGCAAAATTAATCGTGAGTTCTTTACAGCACTCATCACTGCAGCATTTGAGTGGATTGTAAAGACTAATTAATTGATATATGCAACAAATCTTGAGAAATAAAGTAATAGTGTTATTTCCTATGGAGATAGGGAACTGAGACAGAGAGAGATTGCACCTGAAATGTCCACCAGTGCTAGGTGTCTCATTTGAAATGCTTTTTGCCTGATCTGGGGAGGTGCATGGAGTTTCATGGCACTTGAACTGCTTCAACTTCAGTTGTTTTCTCTCCTGTGTTTTGCAAGAAAGACTCCACCTCTTTCATCCTGTGCACCCAAGAAATGAAAAATAAAGAGTTAGTAAATCTTTGCCTGGCATCAACTATGAACTCTGTGGCCACGGCACAGACAGAATTCATTTTTCCAGACAGCATCTCACTGATTCAACTATGACAACCCCATCCAACGTCTTTTGCAGTTCCCTACTACATTTGTTGTAAAAATTTTCTCCCTAATTCTGTAATAGAGACAGATGGAGATTCCTGGAGACTATGTATTGCCTTATCTGCAGAGGCATTCAAAACTCCTGTTCCTTGATTATCCGGACTGGGCACTTTTTTGGAGAATATAGTGGCTCCCTTCTTTGTTGTCTGCCAGGTTTCCTTTCCGGGAAAACCAGGGCATATGAAGGGGTTGACATGTGCCCAACCCTCTCCGTAATCTGTAGTCTGGGCACAAAGTTTGTGCAGAAACTCACAAAATCAGAGGCAATCTGAGGACTGGAAATAGAGCCAGAGGATCCCACGGAGCAGACTCAGTCATGCTGACTGAATGAGACATAAATTCTGTTGAAAAATAGAGCTGGCCATCACACAGTTAAAGAATCTACGGAAATTCAGAGAGTGACCAAATCAGGATTATATAGGCTTCCTTTTATTCTGACCATTCCTAACTTCATGCTTGCACTTCAACCGTAACGTTCCTTAGTCTCCATAGCACTTGGGGGAATAACTCAGATTCAGGGAAAATAACTCATGGGACTTAGATCCAGAAAACATCTACCAGGTTCAGGAACCAAGAGTGGACAGCAAACAGGGCAGCTGCCTAAGCCACTGCTGATTATTAAGCATTGGAGACATGCAGGAGTTCATTGACGGGACTGGTGATCCCACCTCACATCAATGTCACATAAGGACAGCTGCATGCTTTGAATGGGAGATATTCCTGCATGCAGACCCCAAAGACCTGGCCCAAAAGAACAATCTGCAGAGAAGTGCATTTCTCTCTCTAGATAGGGAGAGGTGCAGGTGGCTTGGGGCACTAAAAGTGATAGCAGCTGTCGCTGGCTTACCACTCCTACTACATATCTGTACGTAGACATACAGATATATGTTAACCCTTCCTTCTACCACCTTCTGCTGCAGACCAGTGTCTCTGTAGTCCTCCAGGGGAGCCACCTCCTTTAATTACTCTGTATCTGGCTGATTTTAAGCTCCTTCACAGAGCCACCAGCACCTATGTCATAAGCTGTATGCATTTAGATAACCTGCTCTCAAAGACTCCATTGCCTTCTTATTAGTGTAGTAGAAGTAGTTCATTCATATTACTTACTTGTTGGCAAGTCCTGACTCCTATGATTTGCCTCCTACCTAAAGAGAGAAATGTCTTTTACTCCAGGAAGTGACCGAACCTCTTCTATTTGCATCAGTTGACGGAAAAAAAGGGGGCTGGTATTTGTGACCAGGACAAGTTTAGCAGTGTTTGTGTGATCACAAAAATGGATGAAAATAAACATGTTGTAGGGTAAACAAGCGCTTTTAATTGTGCTTTTTTATTTTCCCTCTTATTTCTTTTTAAATAGTTGTCCAAATTATACTTTTTGTTCACTAAAATGCACCAGGTCTTCCTGTAGATAAAGAGATTGTAAACAAAGCAGACTGGCTTTTCTACAAATCCTGTTACACAAAAAGTCCACATATTCAGACTCTAAAAGGGTCCTCACAAAGCCTATCCAGGCTTCAAATAAAGGGGATTCTTTTTTTCCTTTTCCTTTTTTCTTTTCTTTTTCTTTTTTCTTTGTCTTTTTCTCTTTTCTTTTTTTCCCCCTTTTTCTTGCTTTTCCCCTCTCCTTTCCTCTCCTCTCCTCCTCCCCACCCCCACTCCACTCCATTTCTCTTTCCTTCTTTACATGGACTGCTTTGAAGGATGTTTCTGAGGTGCATGTGTAGGCTGGGTGAGATGGTGCCCATTTGGAGGTCAGCCCTGTGGGGTTCTCCTACACCATCTTACCCCTCAGCAGTCCAGTACTACCACGAGACAAGCCACAGAAGGAGCCTCAGGCAGACGGAGCAGATGCAACATGGGAAAAGTTTTATACACAAAGAGTGTTTCTGTTTGGTTCATCTCTGCCTGCACATCTATGTGTTCATGGGCAGTGCTGTACAAAACTGGGGACAGTTGCTACACCAATGTCTGCTGGTGGACCAGAGAGCAAAAAGTAAGAAGTCTCTGGCCGCAGCTACATAGGAAAGGTGCCCATGGGTGTATGTGTGTTCAGTGTGCCTATGTAGACAGTACAAGCTGGCCAAGCCGGTTATGACGAGCTGGTACCATCTCAGACTTGGAGGAGGCTGCCAGTGGATTTAGGTTGCCTGGCAGCCCTTATGTCATGTCTAAGCAAGAGCCTCACGTAGAGGGCTTGGCTGAAAGGCAGTGAGACAACAAGCCCTGTCCCAGTGCAGGCTCTTGCGCCAGCCACGGCACCTAGTTGGTAGGAAAGCACGTGGCTTCTGCTGCCAACCCCTTCTCCAAAGCCAAAATGATGCGAGAGGCTGAGAAATTTAACAGCAAAAGTGCTGCAGCGTGTGCTCTTACAGCACAGAAGAGACACAACCCTGATTAATCAAAGATGAAAAACTGTTCTAAAAGCACCTAGCACTCAGGGCTTCCTCTTTTAAATAAATGTCATCATTCTGATGTTATGGATGATACTTCCTGCTTCATTATTTTGTATTAGATTGGATTTGTAGTGTGATTATTAGAGCTGTAATGAATTGTGCCAGTTCAGCCAAACACTTAAGCATGGGCTTTAGCAGGATTTAATCATATATTTAAGGGCTCTGTTAAGTAGGGATATCCATAATTTTGCACCTAAGTGCAGTGTTGAATCAGGAACATAATCATATTTTTCAGAATATAATTATTATTACTTTATGAGTGCGGAAGACCTTCATATTAAAAATTAGCTACCCTTGGAAACGATAGATTCATGGCTCTGCCTTCATATCTGCTTATAGCTTTGCAATTTTGTGTGTTTGTCAAAAAAAAAAAAACCTCTTTAGGGAAAGAAAGTTCCTCCTGGAGATGCCTTCTGAGTAAGGACAGTTGTACAGGTTGTAGCAATGTGACGTGAAAGCTGAGGAAATGAAACACTGACAGTGACTTACACAGGAGGAGAGACAGTGAGAGAAACTTTTGATTTGTGTGGTAGGTGGCTCACTGACGGCCTGAGCATCTGTGAGTCTTTGGAAAGGGTGATAAGTGAGGATGGATCAGCAGGTTGCATAGGGCTTCTCGTATGGTTTGGAGATGGTCTTCTCTATCTAGTCAAAGCTCCTGTTCCCACTGAAAATTTTGGTGGAAGGTCACTGGCAGTTGGCTCAAACACCACTTAAAAGACCTTAGCGATGTACATTCATCTTATTTATTGACCCACTTGACATTGGCAGCTAGACTATTTTGTATTCTACAGTCTGAAATCTGCTTGAGAAGAACTATCCACAAACATATCCCAAGCTTCCAAGGAAGATGCCACATATTTCTGCAGTTACCAGTTACACAATGTAATTTTTTTAAAAAGATGGAGGAAATCCCCAGCGAGTGAGCATTGCTTTCCCTCCTGCATCAGCACCATTCGGTGGTGTGTGAGAGTCTTCCCACAGCTGAGACACATGCCAAGGCAGGGATTTTCAGTCCAATACGCCTGTGCTATCGGTCAACCTACATATGATAAGCAGTGCAATTGTGTGTGTTTGTTCCATAAATTTGAGGAGTAAGGTTGCCATCAGCTGCAACTGAGTCAAGACCTTAGGTTAGTGCAGTAATTAACCTTCGGAGTTGTTCCAGTTACTCAAATATACACATTAAGGCTTGAGTAGATGCATAGCAAAAGCTGGCTAAATATGTAAGCAGGAGTTTTGAAGCACATAATTTACTCAGTTATGGCATTATACTTTGGTGCATGTTTTAGAGATATTTAGTTATGTGTATTATTGACCCCTCCAGACCTCTCAGTACTCGCTTCTGAAGGTAGTGTCGCAGCAGACTTAAACTGTCAGCTTTCACCATCTCTCAGATACACACCTTTCTCTCTTTCTGGGATAAATTAAAGTAGCAACGATGTGTGCAAAAGCCCAGTCAATAAGCTGTGTGACTGGCTATTCGCATGAGAGGGCGGGGAGTTTGCAGACTCTGGCTGAGGTAAAGGGGCCTGTGAGTAATGGGAAAGTCTTGGCTTACATATCTCTGCTCAAGGACTTTAATGTTTGTCTGTAATACTTTTGTTTTGATCATTAACACCTACTGAGTCTGAAGTTGTAGGTGAAGTGCAGAAACTTTTTGTGAATCCAAAGGGAATGATTTTTCCAACAACGTGCGGCCTGACCTTCAAAGCCTAATAAGCAGGGCAGTGCTTACAACAGCCGTCTCCTACAAACTGAATGTGTGGAGATGCCTTTTTATTCCAATCATACCTATTGTCTTTCTTCCTGACTGAGGAAAATGACCGATCCTGCTACTGTTTGTTACCAGATAAACCGATATAGTAGCTTACGTAGGACAGAATTGTGCTTATATCAATGACAGTGCAAGAGTTAACAAAATTCTTAGCATCCATCTTTTGTTATCCCAAATACAGCTCCAATATTTTATTATTAAAAATGGATCCTGCCCCAGGGGGAATCAATATTGCATAGGAAAACATTGTCTTATGCAATAAGCCATCGCAACGGTTACAGGTTATCTCGCTCAGCTCAAATATAGGTCAATCAATACTATTTTCTGTTTGTCCACTTCTTTCAATGAAAATAAG
Source organism: Struthio camelus (assembly GCF_040807025.1). Taxonomy (NCBI): domain Eukaryota; kingdom Metazoa; phylum Chordata; class Aves; order Struthioniformes; family Struthionidae; genus Struthio; species Struthio camelus. The sequence continues at coordinate 107,325,013 of NC_090944.1, forward strand.
AGGAATAGAAAAGATATTAACAAATATAGAGTAATTCTTAATGTGAATTAAGGGAGTTCAGTTTGTACATTTGAAGGCATCTCTAAGTTTGTACTTGTGCCACAATAATACTTGTATTTTGATTAGTATCACCTCTTTACATTAGAGTCACTCAAAAATGTATCATTTATTTTACTCATACAAAATGGAAGTTGTATCTTTCCATTTGTACATAAGCCACTAAGATGGTTTGAACTTTTTGCTCACTTTTCTTGCAGCCTAATACATGTTGATATGTATATTTTATTTTCAATACTCTCTGAATTATGTCTTCTACTGTTTCATTACTGAGATTTTGATTTGATAAACAAGTTGATCGCTATAGCAACCCTACCAACCTGGCTCTGCCTACGGCCACTGCAAGAACACTTCCACTCTTCTCTCAGATCTGAAGTGTGAAAGCCTAGGCTAATGTTCCCTTTCAATTTGAAGAGATTGTTTCCCCATCGTAGGTGGCATCTTTAGGCTGCTGAACATCTGTTACCTAAAAGCCTTATGCTTTCTAAGTGAAAACAGGGCAGGGGTCCAGGGAGGAGCTGGGATCATCTGCAGTCATCACAGAGACGGAAAAGAAAGAGTGAAATGTTTTGACAAGCACATACTGGAAACAGAAGAAAATGCCCTGTCAGGCCAGTCTCAAGAGAAGGAATAGGAGTGGGTTTTGCCAGTGCTCATAATACTGTTTTACTTAAAGCTCCAGCTCCTGGAGGCCAGAGACAGCAGAAGAATCTTTGTTGTTGTTGTTCTTCTAATCTCTCTAGCTCTCATAATTGCTGAGACATGAAAATATGACTTCTAGGGTACACAGAATGCTCAATAACCAGTAATGAAAATATCAAATAACCCTGAAAGACTTAAGATTTGTGACTGTAAACCAAAATCATGATTACGGGGAGAGATCTTTTTTAACACTTTGTAATCATCAATACTGAAAGCCATCCCAGGCAGCTAGCTACAAACCAAGCTGGCCATTCTCACGTGCAGGATTCAGTAGCTAAAGAGGTAAGAGAAGGTCTATAGATGTAGCTGACAGTAAGAGGGGCCACAAACACTTCACCACAAGGAGCAGGGCTGGTTCACACTCTGTAACCTCAACCTTTCCCGTTGATGCTGTAGCATGTGGCTCGGGCTCCAGTCCTCCACACTGCAATTAGAAAAGCCAGGTTCGGGATACTTGCTGCTGCCCTGACCTGTACTGCTGAGTTTCTGTTTGAAAAGGATTTTTTTTTAAAGGAATCTCTTTAGTGTTCGTTCATGCTCATTTTTCGACTGCTTCTATGCTTTTGGGATCAAACAGAGCCTGGAAATGCTAAAATACCATAAGAAAAGTTGTTCTCCTTGTGTTTGCCGGCCAGATTTGAAAAAAAGGAAGATTTGGATATCTCATGAGAAAGTCTGCTTGGGTCCTACTGTTGTTGGCTTGGTGTTAGACACAGGAGCAGAGCCAAGTAAACACTTCACAACAAATAAATTATACAATGAAGGCTGCCGTTTATGTGCTCATGAATTGTCCAGGAGCAGATTGGAAAACGCTCATATGTATCTGTTATTCACAGTTATCCGTGAACTTTTTTAGTGAACAATTAGCTGTTGGCAGTTCATTCCAGTTTTGAGTGGTGAACTGCTAAATCTACAATTTGCAACTCAGCTTCCATAATCACATACAAAAGTAGGGCAAGGGTTGGCAGGAGGAGATGCTAAGCAGGGCAGGGCACGTTTTGAAGCTGAATTCATCAAGATTATAAAGCACTTTGGAGACATCCTCTAGAAATTGCTTGGGAAGCATAAGGAAATATCACTGTGGAAACAGTCATTTTTGCAAACAAAGTTAAATTGTTAAATTTAGTCTGCCTGTACAGATGCACTAATCTCCCTGGAGGGGCTGATGCCAGGGCCTCCAACACTAATCCATGAGTCATGACCATCTGAAATAAAGGATTTATTCCACTCTCATTAAGATAACAACACTCATAGGTTTTTTTTTTTTTTTCCTGGCATCAAGTCACTCAGATGGTAAAGACATATATGGTGAAGGTAAGCTCATCTCAGGTCTCCAATGAGGGCTCCAGTAATGTCTAACCTCACATACGAACCTGCTCTGTGGTAGGGAGTGGGGCTTATTGTCTATCTCTTTCACTCCTACGCAGAAACCCTCATCCCCTCTGTCCTAGGAATCACAACTACACCATCCCTCACACTCTTCATTTTCACATACTCATATTCTGTGGACACCTACTTTTCCAAAACTCTTTGGAATGCAGTATGGGGAAGGCACATCAGCCACTCCCCCTCCCTTTTTTCCTCTCCCTGCTAATGAGAGTTAGTGAATTGACCCAGTCACTCAGCAGTCTGGTTTTGATTTTCTGATTAATGGAATGATTAGCTGATGCTTAATCAGCAATAAGATGCCTTATTACCCTCTCCTCCTAATCCCAACAGATCCATTTTATCGTGTGCTGTTATTTGGTCTTTCCCCCTCATTTAACATCTAGCTGCATCACTGATCCAAGAAAGAATCTGAATATCTAGTTTTTCCTCCTAATCTTCAATGAAGTCTTGACTGGCCAACCAGTCCAGCAGACATGCATAAACCAATTTAAAGATATCAAGGAATCTTCATATTTCCTTGGTGTCAATCTCTCGTTTCATGAACAAATCTTCCCAGGTTTTGCATGTTCAGAAGAAAATAGAGTTGGCACATCTCTGTTTCAGTCACTTCTTGGCAGTCATCAAAACCTTTTCACAAAAAAGAATCAGCACAAGCAGAACAAGTGAAATTACTGCCTCCTTATTCACTGTGCAACTGTGCTCTTGTAATAGCAACCAGAGGGAGTAAGAGGTTCATCTCTTTCCAATGATCCTGGTACTGTGTGATTGCAGGACACAGTTTCTGCCTTGCAAATCTTAGAAGTATCCAAAGCCAGAAAGAGACACAACAGGGGAGGAAAATAGAAAAGGCCTGTGCCAGGGAGATGATAACAGCACTTGGGCTTTCTGCGCACACAGCTTCCCTTTCCACTGCACGTGGAACGTGGCAGAAATACTTCTTGGTGACACCCAAGCTTCTCAGTCTTTCCAGCATGCCTGCCAGTAGGACTCATAATCAGGGCAGTATTTACATGATCCAATTCAGCTAATTAAGCCCCCTAAAGGGACAGCACAGACAGAGAGGCCTCTCCTACAGGCAGTTCAGAGCCTCCTAACTCAGGAGGTCTTGAAGGAGATCAGCAGACAAGTTTGGCCCTTATATTAGGTGCCCTTAGATATGTGAATATTTTCTCCTTTATATATTTTTTTCCACCTAGGTTTCTCTTCTTCTTCCTTATCCCTTACAGTTCTGGGAAGCAAATAAGTTGCTGTCACTGCCAGACCAGGCTAAATCCGAATGGGTGACCTTCAAGGTGAAAGCCTTTGTTCACTACTATTAATCGGGTCCTTGAACCATCCACTGTTACGGACCATGATCCTTTTCCATGGTCACGGCTTGCAAATCCTCATTTACAAAATAACTCTCACAAAGAGTGTGCTGGAAGGTTCAATGAAGAAATCTGTCACAGCTTGGCTTCCGGGCTATGGCACATGGAATACAGAATCAGATTCATTAGTTCCCGGGCCTTCACCAGGTTTCCTGCTACTCTCTTTAACAGGAAAAATTATGACACAATTATGTAAAAAATGTTTAAAAAAAAACAATGTCGATTAATAAAAGTAATTTCAAGAAGTTATACCAGAGAGTATTCAATTTTAAATTCATTTCCCCTGCTTAATTGTCTGAGAATGTCTGAGTGATGGTATGGGAATGTGAATGTTTTGCCAGTTCAGTCCTGGATGAGCCTATCTTCCACGGCAAAAGCCCCCCATTCTCACCCCCCACCTCCACACTACAGCCAGTCAAGGGCATCTGATACGGAACAGAAAAATTCTGTTAATCCTGCTCTGCCAGTGGACCATGTTAACATTCACCCTTTCGATGAAGCAGTAGATGCAGATATAGTCTTAAACCAGCACATGAGAAACAAATGAAGCACATTAGAACTTGTGGTTGGTTCATAATAACCATTAGGCCCTTAAAATCAATAGCAACAAAAGATATATGTGATCCATTTCATTACTAAAGGACCAACTCTGGAGTCAGTTTCCTATAAAAGAGCTTCTGCAGTGTGGGTGCAGATCCTTGTGCATGTTATTCTGAGTGATGCTCGACAGCTTTCCTCTTATTGTTCAAATCACACAGAGCCTTTCAGTCAGCACTGCCAAGGACCGCTGTGGCAGCTGCAGCCATTATTTCCATGGGAAAGTAACTCTCTAGAAATACTCAGTGTATTTTTTTAGCTTTTCTAGATATTAAACAATTGCCAAAAGAAAGAAGAGGGGCCAGCGCTCTATGGATGGCATCTATGCACAACACACCAGCAAGATGCACAGCATTTTATCTGGGTAGAAAGATACAAATACAGACACCAGAGCCTAACTTCAAAGTTTTGGGGTCCCTGACCAAAGATTCAGTTGCTTTTTATTCTAATGCATTATAGCGATAGTAGCATTTGGATTCAGAAGTACCTTCAAAGTCAAGGTCATTTTGCTGTGCTGCTATCTCCAGAAATAACTTCAAAAACATCTTTTTCCAGGAAAAGTCTCAGAATGCTCTACAGACGTTGATATACAGGGACGATTTCACCAACTAAGTGATACCCCTCAGGGAAGGAATGCATTAGCTGTTCAATACTGCATCAGAACAGCGCACAAGAATATAAGAGAGGAAGTGAAAATTCAAGGAGAAAGCAGTCAGAGAGAAGTGGATAAGAGTGCTTTTCAGAGGAACAAATCTATATAGCAAAGGATCTGAACTCCAGTCTAGCTTTACCCTTGTGTTTGTCATTTTTCTCTCATATGCATCAGCTTGTGCTTGTAAAAAAAAAAAAAAAAAGGTATTATTTGCTCATATTTATACAGTACTGTGAGGCCTGCAGATGAAGTGCGCCTGTAAGTGTGAAGTCTTAGTAAGCTCAAAATCAGCTAAGACAATGATGATGAAATATTTGGCACCAAGGTGCCAAATGTATTTTAAAAAGCATAGGAGCCCAGTGGAGGTGACAACAGCACATGTCTCCTTAAGTGCAAGCTTATTGACTAACATTTGCCATCTTTTTCTAAATAGAAATTTGACCAAGATACCACAGCTAGCAAGCTAGACAAAATTCCAGCAGGGCATTCATTACCACAGATCTTCAGGAAGCGGCTCTATTTCTCAAGCCCATTCAGTGATGGGTGAAATTCTGTTCTACATAGAAAAGAAAGTCAACAAAATTCTTTCCGTAGTCCTTCAATTTTCCCTGCAGTTAAAAGTTTCCCATATCGTATGCAACCATGCCTGCCTCTGCTTAGCCTGGCTACAGTGTGAAGCAGTATTTCTACAGAAATAAGATCATTTTTCCCGTGCAACTGCATAGCCCTTGGCTCGGCACTTCACCCTTAAGCAATGGATGATATGTTGCTTTCAGCACAGGCTGCCACTTCTTCCTCGGATTGGAAAATAATGCTCCAGACTCTATCATCTACCAGCTTTCTGTCATCTGTAATGTGTATGTAGGCAAAGCACATTGGAAATAAGATTTCTGTTGTACTCTAGGTATCATTCTTAGTTCCTCTCTTCAGATGAGAAATAACTTGAGTGGTTCCCATGGCTGCTGTAAGGTGAAATGTGGAGGACAGAAAACACTAAAAGGAGTCAGTGAGATGCAGCACAGAACCAGAGAAGATGGGTTAGGAAGGTTCACGGTTACATGCAGTTCTCAGTGACAGGATGGGAGTCCTGAACATAATGAACAAGCTGCCATGCGATGAGCCAAGAAGCACACTGCAGCATACCAGCAACATGCTTATTACTGTCCATATGTGTGTGCGCTCGTAACCTGCGGTAAAGAAGAACCAGCTTATTTCACACTGTAAGAGGGGTATGCTGTTTGCACACACAAAGGGAAAAGACCATACACACAGGCAATAGCTGTGAAGTTGCTGACATGCTGCAAGACATGTTTGTATGCCTGTATGCTTAATCTCTGGTGTTCAAAAACAGAAGCAATGTATTGCTTTGCAATTCGTATCCTTTCGAAGGTTCCACAAAAGCCCCTTGAAGTTTTCCATATGGGAAGCCAATAACATAAACCCTTTGGTTTTATGCAACATCCTTGACCCTCAGGATAACAACCTGCTCAACAGAGAAACAGAAGCTGAGCAGGCAGAAAAGTGGGTTGGAAGAAGAGAGAAAGTGACTGAGGGAAAAGTCTTACTGGTGCCAAGTAGCACATCCCAGAGAGGTTTTTCCAGCTGTAGAGAAACTCAGGGACAGAACAGGTAAGGCCAAAGCCAGGATCATAAAATGAGGAGGAAGGAGGAACAGAAGTAGGTGACAGTGTTTAAATGAGGATAAAACTGAATGTGGGCAATGCAGCTGGGCTTCTATAGGAGCAATTATCTGATTGGAACTTAATATGAAAAGCAAATTACCATTCGGGGGTTTTTAAACCACCATCAGTCAATCTTACCCTCATTTATCTGTAAAAAAGCAGAGTATAGTTCAAGCTATGCCACCCCAGCTGTGTGTGGGAGTCTGCTGTGGAGCAGACGTGATTAAAGAATACTCTCAGATGACACCACTTAGTACAATGCAATGCCACTTACGTGTTTACTGAAAGGAAGAAAGAGACAACTGCAGAGCTAAACATTGTGGAACAACTGATCACTATTCTGACAACATTCAAAAGGAACTATTTTCACGGGCTCTTGTATTCTTTGTCTGAAGATGATAAACAGTGAAGCAGAGAATGACAATTCTCAGGGACTTCTGCAAATGTGCAAAAATCACAAAGCATTACATTTATTGTTAAGTTGTTTTTCTCTGTTTCTATTCCAAGAGCTTAGTGATATGGAGATTCCCATGTATAACTGCACCTCCTAAGCTTCTGGTTGTTGTCCATAGTGAACAGACATCAGCAGCATCACCACCATTATCATACCTGGCATGGCATGATTTGCACCAGTGCAGTGGTTCAGGTTTTGTCTAGGTTGAGAAGACTTTCACAGATATAAGTTGCAATGATCTAGTTGCACCAGAACAAAATCATAATAAAGATACCCTGAAGAGGTGCAGAAAGAGGTTTGCACTGAGTGTGGCCCACAGAGTAATTTAATAGTGCAACTTGCCAGTGTTTATGCCACATCTTACGCTAGTATTGCTCGTTCATTCAGGGTGTCCATCACATTTAACAGGGAGATAAGAGAACCAAGCAAGCAGATGGCTTTGCTTCGTAAAAGTCACAGTAAAGCTTAATCAGTATCAACGCTAGGGTTTGGAACTGTGACATGCCCCAGTGGCTGAGGATCCCAGTAAAAAAAAAAGAAGAAAAAAAAAAAAAACTTAAGACCATCAAGTCTTTTAATCTTTCAATCATTCATAACATTCAGAAGCTTTCCAATTAAGATTTCAAGGCCTGTTCTCTGCCTCTGGGTGGTACTTTTATTTTATTCTTCATTAAAAGTCTCTGAAGAAAGTATTCAGCAGTTTTTGAAATTGAAGAAAAAAATGGACTGTCCCTATTTTTGATGTTCAGGAAACTCTGAACTGCAACACTGAAGCAAATGGTGTTGAAATTAACCACCTGTATGGATCCTTCCTTTTAGAGGAGAACTTCTGGGTGTAAAACAGTTTGGAATCCAAATGAATCAAGCTCCTGAAATCTGAAGCATTTTGCAAGGACCAGAACCAGAAAGAAAATATCCCGATCACCTAGTCCGGCCTTCCACTTCCCAGAGACATTAAGGCTTTCCTGATTCACTTCTTATTTGGTCTGACCTTTAGAAACCTACAGTCTGGATTTCAATATTTTGTTGATGGAGGCTCAAGTCTTGCCCATAGTACCTTTGCTTAGCAACCCTCACCAGTAGAAACGTTTGCTGTATTTCTAGATTGAACCTTTTCAGACAGGGGAATCAGATACCTATTTCTGCCCACTCACCCTGAAAGAAACACTCACCAAAACAACTGCCCTTTCCTCCCTTAGAATGTGAAAGCACAGTCAACTCCTGTTCTGTCATTAACATGGTAAAACGTACTACTAATTGCCCAAGATAGCAAGGAAAGTCCACATTTTCAGATCCTGACTGGCATTTTAACTAGAGCAATCTGAAGAGCCCACAGTCTCTGCTGAACTGCGACTCTTGGCAGAACCCTACTAACAGGGTGGCCAGAGCCTTTCCACATGCCCTACTCTCACTGCTGCCCCTTGCTGCACAGCCAAATTGCAGCCCCATAGCTCATGGTAACTCTCTCCATCAGGTGCAGTGATAAATGACCCAGGTCATCAACCAGGAGCAAGAGAGATATGGCCAGGCACAAAAACCTTGGAGGGAGCAAAGACAATTGGAGTTGGTCCCCATCTCAGCCCCTCAGGATACCTTCTGCTCAAGGCACTGGGGAAAGCACAGTGACGAAAGGTTCCTGCACCCGGGATATCCCCATGCTAGCTAGGGCAGGCAGCAAATATTAAAAGCCATGGACATGCTGTTTTTATTAAAGCTGAATTTACTTTCAGTAACAACCAAGTCCCATCCTCACTATAGTAGCATCAGTGCTAGTCTGGCAGTGCTGGGCAAATGAAAGATTATTGAAAGATTATTGAAAACCATTTTATTTTGTCTCCCCATGTTTTCTGCTGGAGATGAAGTAGCAAGTCGTATTTTTCATTTACCTTCCAGCACATCTTCTGTAGCTGCAAAGCATTAAACTGCTGCCATGTACCACCACAGAGGTGGCTCTGTTTCCTGCACTCAGTCTACAAATCTCTTTGGAAGCTCTAGAATAAAAGAGTTATCCAACAAAGCTCTTTGCTTTTAATTATTGATTGTTCAAATGATTAATAAAATATGACTCCAAAAATCTAGCAGTGTTAAGTAACCTTAACAAACAAAGCCATGAATTTAGACTGCCATGTTCTGAGATGTGATAGGTTCTGACAAAAACGCATGGAATATTTGCAGGAATATGTCTCCTCTTGGAGGCATGAGACTAACAATAGCATTGTGCCTGGATTTTCCCCTCTTTCATTTAGGAAAGAGGAAATATGGAGAACTCTGCTGTACAACTGTCAGGGTACAGCAAGACTTTTTTAACTTCTCCCTGAGGCATCAAGTGCCTGTGCCAGATTTGAGATATAAGGCTAGATACGCCTGAAGGTAAATCATTTGTTCCTACCACTATCAAAGTTCTTTAAAAGATCAAGACATTTTTCGGTATGTACATACCTACCACAGAGTCTTCAATACGCATGCTTTACGGCATCCAGTGGGGTCAGGGAGAATTCCCCTCCATGTATGTAGCATCTGGTTGTACAGTTGCCCAGGTGCATTACAAGTAAAATCTGGCACCTTTGAAGCGCATAGGAATTTTGTCACTGATTCTTTAAGACTGACATTTCAACCCTATATCTTTTCCCCACTAGCGTTGGATGCACCTCTTAGAGATAAGATAGAGGTTTTGATATCTGAGTTTGCTTACTTGCAAAATGCACCAATCTCCCTGGTAAAAGTCAGGCAATGATAGCACATCAGAAGGTGTTATATAGTCGGATGATGTTACACTCTGAGTAGTCATATCCTGCTGATGAAGCTAACTGCTTCCATCTGGCTCTATGGGATCAGTAGGGCACATGTATCTAATGGGATGGGCTATCTCCAAAGAATATTCTCCTGCTGCCTTCACATCCCTGCATACTACAGAACAAGATCAGATCTCAGTAATATTTGCCATATCAAGGAGCATGCTGCAGCTTGATTCTTAAGGGATCACTGACAGCAATGAAAGGGGAGTTTAGGCTCCATGACTCTTGGCATCTCCCAGGCATCTCCAAGATGCCAGCTGACCAGGTACCCCTTCAGGTACTTTAAGTTTGACTGGGTAGATTCTGCAGTGAACATTTGAACTCAGGATGAGAGCAGAAGAAAGAACAGCTATATCAGGGCAGTCTCGACAAATGCAATCCAACAACCTCTAACACGAAGCCGTTTCAGTCACCGACTCCACAGACTGAATTTGACCTATAACCTGTATGCTCAAGTTCTCACATGGCTTTGTTAGCCTTGCTTGAGTTTTGGATGAAAAAGAGATCATACTTGGTCATGCAAGAAAAGACTCTCAGCTATTCAGAACAGACAGTTAAGGCCCGATTTTCAAAGTGTGGCTGCACTCCAAGCATTTTGGAAACCTGTCCCTTTACAGTGGCGCAAAAAATCTTTACTGAAGTGTAACCTCCAAAGACCAGATGAGCTCTCAATTGATACGATCTTGCCCTACAGCTCCCAGCCCAGTAACGTGGTAAAAATACTTGTCAGTGTGCCTCATTTGTGGGACCAAGGGTCCTCCCATTATATAGAAACCTTGAATCCAACAATGTCTTGCTTTGTCATTCTGAGTAATTTAGTCCCAATAAACACACTGAAAAGTTGCATTTACATTTGAAACACTTAGTGAGCAGGACTCCACAGAAATCATAGTACATCATTTAACAGCCCATTTTTCTGGCCTATTTTTTTCCCTCTGCCCCCTCCCCCCCCCACACCCAGTTTTGCTTTTTGGTAAACACATAAATCAGCATCATCTATATTCATTAGGTTACCCGCCTTGTTCAGTGCAAAATTACCCATTTTGCATGATTTTTCCCCCGTCTGATTAATATAAATGACTTAAGTTAATTATGTTTCTCTTCATAGAAAAATGTATTTATCAAACAGTAAAAGCATCAATAAAAATAAACATGTAGATTTTACAAGGGGACAGATGTGCAAACAAGATCCACATGGCTGCATTCCGTCTTCAAGTCTTGTTTCAGAGATGGCTACAATCCATCGTCTCTGCCAATGGGGCCTTACCCTCATTCAGTGGAAAACATAGGTTTCATCTGAGATGGACAAGGTCAGCGGAAAATAATTAATCCACTCAGATATACACTATTTGACTAGAGAAAACATAGGTCCCTTTGCCCCGCCTTGTATTAAACCTACAAAAAACCTTTAAATGGGAAATCTCACAAGATCTTGCACAGGAGGTCTGGTACATCTACAAAGTTAACTTAATTTTTTTTTTTTTCTCTCCTCATAGTCCTAGGTTTGGATGGCTCCTAAAGGTGTTACTTCCAGACTTTTCCTCAACTACAACTGCCTCCTAAGTTTTTACTCTCGGACAAATCCTATAGCACAGAAGAGAAAGCATTACATGTACACTGCATTTGAGCTTTTGTTTCCTTGCAGTCCTTTTTTCTAGGCAGCTTTCAGCAGTTCCTTCCCATCCTGGTAAGGCTTAAACTTCCCCCCAAAAAAAAAAAACCTCCTACAGCAGAAAAAACTGAGAATAGATCACACGTGTAGATTTTCCATTACAGAGAGAGAAGCAGGAAGTCAAACCTCTGCAGGAACGAACCAGCCACGTTCAGATGGCTGGCTGCTCTGTAGCAAGGACGACCCATTACTGGGGTCCTTCTCTCCAGCTGCTGATGATTTGCAACAGAGGGAAAAGAAGAAAGCTGTCTGTGTTGCAGAGTAACTGCCTGTATACCCTCACACCCTGAAAAGCAAAGGAAATGAAGGAATTTGTTGCAGAATGATATGGTTAGCTGCATTGAAATACTTTTCTATATCCCATTCCCCCCAAAAAGATTCTCCTAGTCTGTTGTTGCACCCCAATAACAGTTATGTCCCCAAGCAGCAACTTCCAGTATAAGTTGAAATTGAAGCTCAAAGTCATTTTCATTTCATACTTTCTACAGATGTGCTGCACCCAGATCCCATCCTCACACTGAGCAGCACAAAGCTGTGACCCGCTCATTAATCCTTTCTCCAGCTGGGGGAGGACCGTTCCCATAAGAGGCACTAATATATCTGCCCACCTAAGGCCTCACCTGGGATATGAAACTTCTGAGGAGCTATTCTAGACTGGGGAGAAATAGAAGAGAGTTTATCCATCTAAAGACTTCTCAAGAATCCAAACCTTGTCAAAGCAGGCTAAATATTAAGTCTGAGGACTGGGACAGTTTCTGTTTGTTCCAGCTCAGCTCTCTCACTCTTGCTTTATTCCATCTGGCCAAAGCAGCTTTAAATCTGAGCAGGCCAATGTGCCTGACATAGGATTTACTCAGCCTGAAGCCAAAATAATTACTGAAATCTATTAAGGAGGGGGAAAAAAGTATTGGCATCTGATTGACTTAATCCCTGTTAAAGCAAAAAGTCTGCTGACCTGTAATTGGAAATCAGTTTTGCCTGATTCAGTTTGCCTGCTTGGGAAAATGAGGCCTGGTGTGAGTTGTCAGTAGGGGTCTTAGACAGGGGACACCAGATCGAGAAGCCCCTGATGTGACCTTTAAGTGTTCCTGAACAGCTAAACATGGAAGATGGCAAACCTCATACATCTGTTAACAAATCACGGCTTCTGGCTCACACATAGCTTTTCCTTTCTCACTGAGAAGTGACACTTCTCCATCTCTGACCGAAGAACTATTCATTGCAGCTATTCAATGTTTACTGTGCACAACTGCTTGCCTTGTTAAAAACAGCTGCTTTAAAAATAACATGATAGAGCTGTTTTATTTTCTTGATTTTTTAATTCTAGTTGCATTTTCTCATGTTCTCATAAGTAAATCCAGTAACAGCGATTGAAATGCTCATAAGCCTGCCACTACCAACACAGGCAAAAGCGGAGATCCAGCATGACCTACAATGATTTCATTTGTAGGTTCCAGTGCCAGATGTGCTAGATTTGCTCTGCATCTGATAGAAATCAACCCTGTGCCTCCATAGTAATCATCTATTCCGGGTTTCTGGATACCTGGTGTTGCAGAACACTGGACATACATAGGAAATCTACGAGATCACTGGCCTCACCAGTAGGCTGGGAGATGATTTGTAAAAAAAGCAATCTGGTTTCCAAATCAGCATTCCCCAGAGTATGAGCTTAGGGAGAGAATTGTCCAACTGATAATTGGAAATTTTCTGGGTTAAACCAGAAAAACGGACACACTGAACTTTAAGAGTTCACAAACTGAGAAACCAAACATTGCATCTTTCACCCCTACCCCTTGTAGATAGTTCTCTCTGTAGCTCCTAAAGCATATTTTGAAGAAAGGTAAATAGTATTACACGATTTGACAATGAAGGAATCTGGGAGCACAGGAATGCAGTGAATATTTTCAAAGGTACAACTAGGAACAATACAGCAAATTCTTCTTGACTTTCACCTGAAAAAATCTCCCTAGGAGTGACTTGTCCAGTCGCACAAAGCATATTAGCATCACTGCTGGCAACAGGATCTAGCGGTCCCAACTCCCTACCCAGAGCTCTCTCAGTAGGATCACACTCCTCCTGTCTGGTTTCTAACACAATCCAAACAGTGTGTCTGGATACAGGTCTTAGCATCCCTCCAGCTTCTGACATAATTGATATTAATCTCCCAGCGTTGTAGATGCTTGCAATGTACCAGATGGGCCATTGTTTAATTAATAGTGCTGCTTTCATTCAATCTGAGCTTGATTAAATGCAAACTTCATCTGTGGGGAAGCAAAAGCTGCAGGCAGGATACAGAAGAGTGATGCTGCTATCAGCCTTGATGATTTTGAGAGAAGAAGCTGTATGGGGTGAGGCAAAATTTCTAACTGTTTTGGGGAAGGAAGAAGGGATCTTCTGTTTCTAGATAGGCATTAAAGCAGCCTGGGAAAGAACAGGAAAAGATGAGGTAATTGATGTCAGGGAGAGAAAAGCAGGGCAGGAAGAGAAGGGAAACAGTAAGCGGTGCCGTGCCTGAAGAGATGCAGTCCAGGGAATAGCAGGGGACAAAGAAGTTCACAAGTCATCTTCATGCCTCAAATATTTGGGGTTGCTTGCTGACTGAGCAGGAACCCTGAGAGTAACTTACAGAGCCCATGTACCAGTTGTGTCACTGGACATCCTCCTCAAAACCCCTAGGGAACTGCCCTGTGGTCCAGGCCAGCTGGCTATGCCGCACAACCCTCCTCACATCTCAGACTCCTCTGTGCTTGGGAAGCAGTACAATCCTGGCTGCTTCTGCACTCAGATCATCCTGTGACCACTGCAGCTGCAGCAACCCAGCAGGACATAAACACCAAAGAATGAGAGAGAGAGAGAGGGAAGGGGAAGGGCTGAGGGAGAAGGAGCTGGTGCTGAGTAGACCTGAAGCAGTTGGCCTGCCAGCACAACAGCCACTCCAGCGTCTACCAACCCCTCTGGTGCTGTGTTGGGGGAAGAGGGCACCTTTTTAAGGACTGTCAACACTGCACAGTGTGTAGTATGCGAAAATGGCTCAGATTTTTGGTGCACCACAGTGCTGGGCTGCTAGATGTACCAGCAACACAGGCTATCTGAGACGTCCATGTGATGCATTTGCCCGTGTGCATCAAACAGTACTATGGGTAAACGAATTGCACCCATCACCTGATTTTAGAGGAAACTCCCTGGTATTGCTGTATCACATAGCACACCACACAGCCCACGCATCTTTGCATCTGTTTCTAGCACCCATCCTCTTTGTTGCAACCCCTTGTTACTCTTACAGGACAAAAACAGATAATCTCTGAGGCCTGATTTCAGAGGGGCAGAAATAAATAACTTGTGAAGTGTGTATTGTTTCACTTTCTAGCAATTGATCTGCACTGCAGATCACAGAATACTATTGCTGCCAGCCGGCGGAGTGACTCCTTTAGTCCAAATCGTGGAGATCTGCATACTGATGTTTATAAAATCTTGTATGAAAGTCTTCCTGACAATCCAGAGTAAGGGTTACTGTAACGATTGCATTGAGCTCAGAAGAAGTTTAGACCTCAGCATATACAGGTGTGCAGTGCACAGGGTTCTCTTCCACTGGGAAATAAGATGCTGCCTCAGAGCAATAAAGGACCGCTAGACCATAAACAAGGACTGCTTCAGATCCTTGCACCTGTAACAGAGATTAGGACTAAAGATTATAAACCCTGAGCTTCTAAAATCAACAATATTCAGGCATGACAAATTAATATACTTTTTAAAACTTTTAGGATGAAAATCTATAACTCCGTTGTCCCTTCTCAGGCCATAGAGGAGAATTTTTAACATAAAGGTCAGCAGAACATGTGGGTGTCCTGCAAAATCTCAACATCCTGAAAAATCTGAGCCTATCCTTAACCGGATTTGTTCACTTCTTCTACACCCTGCCCTTAGAGGGGTTCATTTTGCTCTAGACAAAACCACACTGACAACTTTCTTTCCTGAAAGCAATCAGCTTTTTGTGCATCGGATGGACTAGTGCCCAAGAGACATGCTTTCGTTATAGCTATCTGCATGACCCTAGACTTTTCTCTTAATATCTTGGTTCCCCTTCTGCAACATAGGAATAATCTTATACCCTTAGTTACAACTTCTGCCCACCTCACCCAGGCTTCCTCTAGATGTTTTGGTGCCAATACTCTCTTTCATTATGACCATACAGAGTTCCTCAGATAGCAGGACCTTGGTATCAACCGGATTACAATTATAGGGCAGCTTGTAAGGACAAATCTCCCAGTGTGTTACATTAAAAATCTTTCTTTTCCTGCTGCTCAAGAAAATCCATTTTATGGTAAGCACCTACACAGACATCGCCTGGGACTTGCCTTTCTCCTAAGTTCCCCCAGCCAGCTTTGCTCTACTACTCAGGCTAAGAGCTGCACAGTTTCCCCAGGGGGAGCAGGCATGTTCTTTCAAAGTCTCTGGGTAAGAGACAATATTATATCACAAACAGGATCTTTCCCTGCTGCTATCTCAGAATCACAGAATGGTTTAGGTTGGAAGGGACCTCTGGAGATCGTCTAGTCCAACCTCCCTGCTCAAGCAGGGTCCTCTAGAGCATGTTTCCCAGGATCACATCCAGACGGCTTTTGAATATCTCTAGTGAAGGAGACTCCACTACCCCTCTGGGCAACCTGTTCCAATGCTCTGTCACCCTCACAGTCAAGAAGTTTTTTGTCAGGTTTAGGTGGAACTTCCTGTGTGTCAGTTTGTGCCCGTTGCCTCTTGTCCTGTTGCTGGGCACCACGGAGAAGAGAGTGGCCTCATCCTCTTGACACTCCCCCTTCAGATACTTGTACACGTTGATCAGATCACCTCTCAGTCTTCTCTTCTCCAGGCTGAACAGGCCCAGCTCTCTCGGCCTTTCCTCAGAGGAGAGTTGCTCCCCTCATCATCCTTGTAGCCCTCCGCTGGACTCCCTCCAGTAGCGCCATGTCTCTCTTGTACTGGGGAGCCCAGAACTGGACTATTTCCCAGTTAACAGTGTTACCTCTCTGCCTCTGCTCATTGATTCTGCAGGAGAGGGGAACCTAGCAAGTCAGGATTTCTGAAGATATTTCACAGCAACATTGCAAGATCACAAGATCTGCCCAGTGGTACGTGCTGTGTAAGAGTAAAGAGAGATCAAACTATTCAGATAGATATTGAAACGTCTCCGTGATATACATTTCAACAAGCTTCTGATCCAGGCATGGACTATTGTTAGATAGTCACCAAAAAACACTGTATTAAAAAGATCTGTGTTACAATTTTCACACCCCGATAAAGTTTGAGGTTCTAAGCAAGCTGGATATCAGAATGACTTAGATCCAAGCAAGCTAACAAAAACACAATGTGAACAGGAGACCAGGACCAGGGTGCAAGGCTTTCTGACCATGTAGCCATTTCCAGAATGTGCTCTGCTTCTGTGACCCCATAAACCTTCTTTTCTTTCCAATCAAACAAAAGCTCTTGTTGGAAGATGATAAACATGGCACAGATGTCTAGTTATGTGATGCCTTCCAGACAAAACAGGCAACTTAACCTACCACCACAAACAACATACACAGCTGTCTGTGAACTCTCAGACCAGCTTTGGTTCCCCCCACAAAATGTGCTCATGGATTTCCGAAAGATTTGGAATTTCTGCTTTTAGCAGAAGTGGCTTCAGGCTCCATTTTGATTCAGGCACTTCCCATCTCATGCTAAGCACAATGCCATACCCAGGCTATCATGCCTCCAACTGAAAAGCAGTGAGACTGTGGGAAAGCAACAGAGAGGGACAGCACTGAAACTCCTGGCTTGAGCACCTGAAAGTGTGGGGTTTGGTCCTAGCTCTGTCATGAACCTTCTACACAGCTTTGAGAAAATCTCGTATAAACCTTCTGGCTTGATTTCTGCCCAAATAGATAGCATCATTGCTTATTTTTATATCTCACATGAGCATTGATCAGGATCACTCCTATCTGAACAGTACTCTGAAGGCATAAAGCATGTTATGAATGCTAACCATCATTTGAAAAGAGGAAAAAAATTGGGTAAGCAAAGACTCTGGGGTAAAAATTGGGTAAGCAAAGACCCTGCTCACAGGGTGCTCATTTTCTCCATTCCCTTTGGGCCTGGACTGGAGGAGGCTTGCAGGCAAAATAAATCATAAGTCACTGTGTCTGTGGGGCTTTCTGTTCAGCTGAGACCCCTAAGTGTGTCATTCAGTGCATTTGAGGCGAGTATCCTTCCATAACCCCAAGGACAGAGATCCCTCCTATTGCAGCACGTGGGGCATAGTGACAAACGACCTAGTCTGGGGCCAAAGTGCTAAGCCAGCAATTTGAAAGCCCACATCTCCTATCCACCCTTTTTTCACAGCACCATTCTTTGTGCAAACACCCCTCTGGCAGGCTACACATGGGGGAGCTAGCTAGTTGTTTTTCCTCTGTATGCTCCCAGAGTCATCCCATGAGCTTCCCAACTGGCAGGATTCCCATTCCTCTTTCTTCTTATTTTCTTTCCCCCCTGCTGTGGAATTTTATTTTGAAGAATTAATTACTGTCATCTTGCATTATCCTTGACTCATTACTTCCAGATGGTTCTATTTTTCTTTTCCATCAACACCCAGAACTGTTGTGGCCATCACTGAAACGGAGCTGGCAACCGCAGGGTAAACAGTCACTCATCTATGTAATCAAAGAAGTTAAAGATAGAAAAGTCTTACCAATTTTTATCCACTTCTTCATCTTGTCTCCTGAAGATTGTTTCTCTTTTCTGTTTGTTCTCTGTTCCAGCATTTTCCAGTATTTTCCTCTGACTGATCTGATATGCTCCAAGCCTTTGATTTCAGTATATTCTTTGTTTCAGCTCCACGCTAGTAGTTTTCTCATAAGGTGATCCCTGCTATTTGGACTAACTGTCCTTTTGCTTACTATTCATAGTCGTCTTACACAGAGAAGTTACTCTGTCTTCCCACAAGATGGGTGACCATCATTATGCTTATTGTGCAGATGGGTAAGTGAAGGAAGAGAAATGAAGCTAGTGAGACAGGAACTGAATTTGCAGCCCCTGTCTGCCAGCAGGAACATTCAGACACTGCTCTGCCACCTCCCAATGACACCCCCACTACCACAGCCGCAAGGTGCCATGCCCTCTAACAGTGGGTTCATGCCTCACGTTCCCAGGCGCTGGCACTGTGTCTTGCCCTCTGCCTTGCAGCCGTGGCTGCTCTTTCATATCACAGTCTCACACACCCCAGGTCAGAGGCATGTGTGGAAGAGTGCTACATTTTGCATGATCCCTTGTAGCAGATATATCCGCAGCACAAAATATCATCTTGTAAGTTGGAAGAGAAGATGTAGGAGAGGTTTACCTTATTTCTAGTTATGGTCCTGTTCAGTTGTGACTGTAGGACACACTGTGACCTCCCAACCATCCCCATCACCTCCCCAGCCCTGCTGGAGCACAGCCCTGCTGGAGCACTGCCTCTGCACCAGAACTGGGCTGCAAGGAGTGATGGAGAGACTTACTGTCTTGCGGACCTGCTATAGTTTCTGCAAGCACTGACTAAGGGAAAATATCAATGTGAAAGGGCTTGCTGTGTCCCAGCCTGGAGTTCATGGGAGATCTTCCTGCCCTCAGCAGCTCCTAAGGCAGCTCTACCCTTTCCTGACAACAGGGAGTGAATTTATTAAGACTGAGAGATGCGATGCAACTTCATTGCAATGGAAATGCGTGAGTACGCTGGTACCCCTTGTACTGCCATTCTACAAAGCTCTCTGAGGAGGGTAACAAGTTCAGAGCGCGGCTACGTGCGGCCTGTCTTTTTGGATGGACTGTCCTTCAGGGCACAGAGTCACCGTTAGCCGCTCACAGGAGGAGAAGTAGTATTCAAAATTAACCTTTCCATGGGACTTAAAACAGCTGCACCTCTTCGGTAATTGCTCTACATACCTTGAGCTCTGCTCTATCTCAAGTAAAATGTTTAAATAAAATTCATGGAAGCAAACATTTTACCAGTTTTGCTTTGTGCGTGTACTTGTGTTGATGAATCATTCATAAACTAGTTAAAGCAACTAGGAAGCCATTCAATATTCATAAGCAGTGATTGAAGAGGGGAAAATCAAGTGAAGGCAGCATTTCTGTTCATTACATATAGCTTATCCTACTCGCAAATTGCTGCTCGCTCCAGGTTTCCCAAGTCTTTCAAATGTGACCATCCCCCATACACACCTTTTCTGCAGGCTTTCATAAACAGTGAAATGCTAACATTAATGCTTCAGTCATCTTCATCCTCATACCCATTATGCTTCAGATACAGGGCTCAACTGAGATAAATGAGACAGCTCACGTGTCTTGTAGGGTCTGGGTTATTTGTGGGGTGAGGAAGACATTACTGTATTGGTTACATCCTGTTTATATTTTGAAGAATTTTCTCCCAATAGCATGGGAAGGATACTAAAATTTTATGTATTTATATATTATGTATCTTAATGGAAATTCAGATTCTTGAGTGATAGAAGAAAGAGTTAGGGAAAAGTACTGACTTGTTCCTAACCTGCTCACTCAATTCAGCTCTAGTTCATAATCTTTGCCAGTTAGTTCAGATAAATACTTTTCAAAATGTAATTTGTTTATAAATGTTTCACTTTGATTCACAGTTTCTCATGATGTGTGAATAGTCATATAGCATCAATTTTGCTCTTAGACTGAATGGCTGAAACTTGTATGTGAGATATGGCTGCAACCGGGAGACCAGTGAATGACAAACAGCAAAAAACTCATTTCCTGAATGTATTTTTGAAACACGTACAATTTGAAAACATTTACAGTTTGAAAACGTTTTCATAAATACCCAGCAGTCACTGGAATATTGGTGAATAATGAGTTGCATTTCTTCCACAAATAGCCATAAATCTCATTCGGGATGACAGAATTGTGGAAGTTTTTTCATTATTCAACCAGCTGTACCCCACAGTAGCTCTGGAACTGTCCACTAAATTCCAGAGGCAAGTTGTTTGTTACTGGTAATGACATGTTAGACAGAGTCCGGCTTAAATTTTCAGTTGCTGGTTCAAATTGGAGAAATTGAGCCCAATTCTCTATGTCTGGAAAAATAACTTGGAAAGTAGAAGTCAAATACTGCCAGATCAGGCCAAAAGCATTTCACATATACCAGCGAAAAGCAGGTAACAAGGCTCTAGCGAGTTAAGCCTACGTAAGGAACAAAAAGCCTGGTGTTGGGTTTGCAAGTCTTGTACTGGTTACATCCCAACTTAAGAGACGATAGAAGTGCATCAATTTTCAGAGACATTCTTTATGCTATAGAAATGCAGAATATATATTTTGCATTTGTAGGAGGAGTCCTTAATATACTGTCTTGCTGAGCGACATTAATACGGAAAACACAAATCCTTAGGAAATGAGAAAATTTGAACAGCAACAAAGAACAGACGTCCAATGGAAATGAAAAAGAGAAAGAAAAAGATAAACCTTCACTTTCACAAGTGATTGCAAAAATATGAATGTGATATTATAAAAGCACACACACACACCTAATCAAACCCCTACTTTTATCCACAAGGGGTAGAGGGAGCAGGATGTTCCAAGTGTTTGTGTAGTGCTTCCAGCAGCTCACCATAGGCTGATACAACAGCAGTGTTTATTTAATAACAGAAGCACTCAACCAGCTGACTTAGGCAGGGTAATTAGCACAGAAGCAGCTGCAATCACAAGGGGGAAGGTGGATTCATGGGAGAGCGTGATGCTATGGCTATAGTGCTCTCCACAGGATCCCAGGAAGCGGCAAGATAAGAATTACAGCTTAGAGATGTAGAAAAAAACCCACTGTGGGCTTTATTGCTCCGTACCACAGAGACTGAAGAACATCAAAAGACCTTTTCGTAAAGAAAGGGGAGAGGGCGAACAGAGTAACATCACCATTCAATTTTTTAGGCGTTAACAATAGGAATGGGCTGGAGAAAATGGTCAAGTTCCCCCAGTGGAAATCGGGGTATTTGGATCTAGATTGAAACAGCCTAGCCTTGTGCTGTCTCTGGGAAAAGACCACAGGCCTGCGCAGCAAGAGGAAGATCTGAATGTTCACACTCTGGCTCAGCTCATCTACGTAAATCTGCAGGAAAGGGGATATGATGCTGAGAGCCACTTACCTTCGGGAGATAATATAGGAGTGCTCAGACTATCTACGCAGTTTACGGTGAAAGGAAGAAAAGTCCATAGAGTAGCTCAGACCAGCTGAATTAGGCATCAGAGAATGCCCCTTGCCTTCCCCAGTTTAACACAGAATTCAGCATTCCCTGACGTCTCTCTGCACCAAGCTAGACTTGTGGGAGTACAGAAGTGATCTTGGAAATACTCCAGGCTCTTCTCTGCTTCCATCACCACCTGCAAACACAGCCCTCCTCCAGCCCCATGAGTTTCTGTGGGTGAAGTAAGAGCCCAAAGGCACCCAGTCATGTGTGCATATGCATATTTTCAAGCCAAAGTTTTCAGAAGGGTCTCATGAATTTGACATTTCATCTTACGGGCATTTTTCTTGCAATTGTCCAAGGCCTCTCCAATGCCCAGGAACACTGCAAGTTCAAGAGGTGCTTACCGTCCTGCAGAATTAGCCACAGTGCCTGCAGAACTGACATAGCAGCGATAGCTTTGGGGCCAGACACCAGGTTACTCTAAGTCAACGTAGGGCTTTTTAAACAATGACACTTCTCAGTTTACACCAGGTGGGGATGTGGCCCCACGGCCTTATTGATTTTCTCTGTTTTCTTCAGTGAGTGCATCTTACTGTGACAGGGTGAGTGTTAAAGGAACAGACTGTGTGGAACGTCACCTGCATGCACCAATGCTCTTCAGATGCTGGTACAGCTGCAGCTCCCCGTCTTTATAAAGGAGAGCCACAAATAAAGTATTAACACTCTTCTCATTCTACCATAGAGTAGGATACATCCCTGGGGGGGATTCTCATTCTTGCTGCTCTCACCCGCATAATGGCTTTCACCTCCAAATAAGAGAGCCACTTGTCTTCCATTGTCTCCACTCAGTAAGGACATAGCAGGCTGGTCATTAACACAGGTCTGTATCCTGTCTGCTCTTTTGCCATGTAGCAGAGCTGCAGACACCTGCCAATAGCATGTTCAAGCAGGCTTTGTCTCATATTAAGCATCTGGGTGTACTCTGGGATCCCAGGGCATCATACAGGTGCTTGGGGCTATGCCCTGGGGCTTTACTGTCTACACAGCGTGCAAGACTCAGATGGCCCTCAAAATGAAGCATAGACTCGTGCATTGGGACCACAGGTCTTGCAGAGAGCCAGGCAAGCTGGGTCAGAAAGTGGAGCTTGCCTAGTTCAATCTTTCGCATTTACTTAAGAGAAGATAAATTCTTTTACAATCAAAACTGGGTGAAAAAATGAGAGAACACATGCTGCTATGCAAAGTACATACATCAGCTACCTTTTTAGGTCTTTCCCTTAAGCTCTCAAGATAGGGATGCTACCATAAAATGGTATTAGCGCCTTCAAAAAGTAGCCTGAATTTCCACTGGGGTGTGGATTTTTTTCATTTTACTTTAAAGCAAGAAAAGGCAATGGAAAAGATTGTTGTGACTGAAGTCATCTTGCTTTGGGATTAATTTACAAGTTATTATTTACACCTACTCTGTGGCATTGCCTAAAGCTTCTTTTTGTGGTTCCACAAGAAAAGCAGGGACTGTGGGGAGGGCAATGACTTTATTATGGAAAATAAAGCAGTCTAAAAGCAGAAGACCCTGAGAACTCATCATGGTTCACACTATACTCTGCAATTGAAAAACAAGTCTGTGCTCTAAACAGCACAAGGAGCTGGTTTGGCTTCAAAGTAAGTGCCCACGTGATAGACTACAGCTTGTGGGACACAATGCAACTAGTGATGTACCTCACAGCCCAAACCCCCAAGCTCCTAGAGTCCTACCACACATGCAGTAAGAAGAGTCCTGTGCCAGAAGAGAACAGCACCCAGCCCACTGAGGGCAAAGGATACTGATACAGGCTTGTGAAGTGGTTGGAAAGACAGCAGCGGTATCCAGCTTCAGTGACCATCTGCTGAACAACGCTGTCACACAAAAATTGAATGGAGGCTTGAATCCAGCTTAGCACTAAGCCCCTAATATTAACAGTATCAGTTTGAAACTGATAACCACACCCTTCAACCCCTCTAGTGTGGATACAGTTAATACCACTAAAAAGGTGTTTAAACCAACCCAAAGTGGGCAAACTAAACTACCTTGCAATTACTTCTGGGAACAAGAATACTCATGAGCCATTAGTCCTGAACACTTTTCATAATTCCTTTGCCTACTCATACATTAAATTTAGGGAAGCAGCCTACACTGATATAGTGATTTTTACTCAAAAGAAAAGACACACCCCTCTGCCCCCATGAAACTGCTAAACCAGTTCAGAAGCTGTGTGCAGAACAAGAGACGAATAGGCAAGGCAGATAGTTTTTTCTAAAAGGTAATCTATCTGGGTCAGGGAAAGGGCCTATCAGTACAGTGGGGAGGAAATCATTTAAACTGCTCTTACTCATACTGTGGAGAAAGAGGCTAATTTTGCAAGATTTTCAAGCTGCTCCCTTCTATCCTGGAAATCTTTCCAAGATTTTCTGAGTGTCTTAAGCACTGAGTTCCTTATAGCTGAAGGGAAATGCTGAGAGAAGGAATGGTGGCAGAAAAAATTTTGCTAAGCTCCATTGAGTAAAGTAGCACTAAGAAAAAGCAGCTACAAAACCCTTCTGCCTTCTAGCTTCTCTTTTAAGAACTCCTATATATATTTACAGAGGGGGGAAAAACAGCAGTCCAAGGAAGATTAACCTGAAATCCATCAGCAGAGCTGGTAACTTGTTTTTTATTTTATGTTTTCCCTAAAGGGGAAATGGGGCTTGCTCATTTAAAAAAAAAAAAAAAAAGAAAAGAAAAGAAAAGAAAAGAAAGAAAAAAAGAAGGAATCTGCTTTGGTTTGAAAATAGAGAAGTGTCATGGTGAACTTGAGCAAGGAGGATATTATTTGGGGTGCCATAAAGAAAAACAGGCGAGCAAGCTGAGTTAATTAAAACATTGCATAAACCACTACAGGCATCCACATTTTCAACTCACCAGAACTCACCACTCACACATCTGAATGTGCTCGCTTGAAAGGGTTATTCAGCAATTCTTCCTTGCTTCCCCCTTCAGTTTTAATTTCCATGCTCTACAGTTTTACTTCTGGGGGCTCTCATTTCTCTCTCCATTGTTACGTGCCACGTGCTGTTTCAGAGGCTGTCAAAGGGCACCTAGGTTTGCCATCTGCCTTCTCAGACGGGCAGGAACTGATAAACTTCTAGTGCATCTGAATTAGTTTCTTTCCTGAGGTGGTTTCTCTCCTCTTCCTTCACACGTCTACAGAATCCCATGGCCCCGGCGTTTTCAGATAATTTCTGGCAATGCACCCTGCCCCATGGTACAATACCTCGAGTGCTTGTGTTCCTCAGAGAGAACAGAGATGCATCTCCTCCTCTGAGCAAGTCATAGACACGTAGGCAACGTCAGCCTGGGTTGTGCTCCTTGCAGCTGAAGGTGGTCACCTTTTAGGTGCCCATGCTGTCCAGTTAAAGCTATATACACGCACTATATAGCAATACCCTTTATTATCCACCAATTACATGATGTTCTGTCTATTTCTCTTTCAAGTTCAAATCCTTTTCATTAAATAGGTACAATTAGTTACCTACCATTCAATGAATAAGTAAAATAGTGTTCAGAAAAATGTTAATCAGATTGCAAAGTCCAGCACTCTCAAACGGAATTAATATAGTGTGAACATTCAAAGCTGGGTGTATTTGAACAAAATCCAAAACCAAATTCATCCTTCCGTCAATACCTGCTGAATAAAGAGAACAGATAACACAGTGCAGTAGGACCCAATGTTATTTGGGGTATTCCCACGTGCTCATAGTGTAATCAAGCATGAGTGCTTGCTACCTTCTTTTTGAGCAGCCATATGCATAAGTGTGTGAAACTCTTGGCTGCTGGAGTACAGAAAAGAGGATACAGGTAATCTGTTATCCTTATGCAACCTTTTAGTTGCTCACATGAAGCGGCAGAATTAAGGGTATAGGGCCTTATGCTGAAAGGAGAAATGTGGAACACCCAAAACAGTTACAGCTACAATTCCTGAGGTTTTTGTTTCATACCGATGTTCTGCATCTTCCATTTAACCAGTGGAGGGGAGAGGGGAACAAAACTTTCACTCCCCTGTCCTCTGTACCTCTTCAGAGAGATCACAGAAAAACGTGACAACACTGTCAAAACCATACATTTTTCACCAGCCCTGTTCCCATAACCAGCAACCTTTTTAAAACAACTTTATTTAAACTTTCCCTCAAGGTCAACTTAGGGTGGATAGTAAACATAGGGTATGACTTTGAACGCTGATCACATTTCACTAGGATCTGCACCCTTATAGTCAAATAGTGCATTAATTCTCCAGTTTCGAGGTTAGAGGGAACACCTGAAAGAGATATTACGTTTCGTACGCTTAAGAATGAAAGCATGGTAGCCAGTAACATGTATGCCATTGATCACTCTCTTACTGGAAGACACCACAGCAGGATGGTTGTATCTGCCTTTCTGTCTAAGCTTTATGTGCTAATTTTCTCACGGGAACTGTCTACACAATTTGAACTCTGAACCTCAACAAGCATATACATGGAATGCTCTTCCTGAGTATTGAAACGCAGGTGTTTATTCCACCTTGCAGATGTGAGCAAAGTGTTACAACAAGCACTTAGATTATAAATAACAACGGCCTTCATTTTTTCCTCTCTTTGTTATTAATGAGATAGCTTCCTCTCTGGGCATTGTGAGTGACAGGAACTAGAGACCTGACAATCAAAATGTCAAAATGTTGAAAGGACATTGGCAATGTCATGTTTTATCCTCAGCTCGCCATCCGTTTAAATGCAGAAACAATGTTCAAATTACAGTCCTGCTATTTGCAAGGTCAGAATGAAAGGCCTGTCCCTTGCATGCAGAAGCCTGAAAAAACTCAAGGCGCCACTTTCATCTGAAAATATCAGAGAATATAAGCTATCTAAATTCTTCTTGTAACAGTTTATCTTCATAAAAATACCATCTTGAGCATCCTCAGCAAATAGCAGGCCACATCCTGCCCCTACTTCAATCAGTGCTTAGCTTCTCAACAACTTCTTCAGCAGAAACATTTGCCAGTGATATGCAGTACCTTCTGAAGTTGCAAATATTTATTCCTAGGGGGGAAGAGAGGGGTAATCCCCATAACTAACATGTAGTTCAACAATCTTTGAGATTTCAGATACTTTCTACACAGGTTAATGGTTAAATGGGTCATTTCCATCACAGCCTGCTGGAAGGCCATCCACATCCATTTTCATGGCTTCATAGACTGAACACATAAAGAGGAAAATACATATTGATAAAAAAAGGGTCAAAAGCCATATACAGTGTACTGCTCTGGAAAGCTGGATATTATGTGACAGGCTCTGACTCTGGAACAACACAAAAAGACTCGAATTTTCTCCTACTGGCAGACACCCATTTTAGAGGCTCTTCACTCCCTCAGTGGCAGGGTACCACTGGAAAAAGGAAAGACTAGAGCACAGCAAATGAAACAATGGCCAAAGGAGATGTGAATACATTTCCCTAAAACAACACCCCTTCACATGCAGGCATTTACAAGTATGTTCAGAAGCAACATCCCACTTTCCACCTTTCTAGCAATTGCTGTCATTGCTACAGGACTGTGGCAACAGATAGGACTAGTGAGTCCGTGATGATTCCCAGATAACTTGTTGCTTAGATTTAGTTCCCCCAGTAGAAAGGCTTGGGAGTCCCAGATCTAAGCACAGTTGAAGGGAACAAAATTTTGTATGCAGTTTTTTTTGCAGTAAGAAGCACAAATTGAAAGGGGGACAATGAAAAAAGGGTGGCTTCATTTGACTACCCCACCTGCAGAAGAAGAAGCAGAAAGGTTGCAACAAGGCGGTCTGACGAGATCATACTAACTCAGAAACAGGGAGGTGTGAGAGGTAATACCACTCATACCTTGCATTGCATCTTGCCAACACACAAAGCATGTTATGAGCAATTCCCTTGACATCAGTGGAGTGCCATAGGTGTAAAATCACCACACCTGAGAGGACAGCAAGCTGCTTTATCAGGAAAGTGAACAATGAAGAAACTAGACACCGGCAAACAAAATCAATTCTTCTTTAGGAAACAACCAGGCAGTGCTGGAACTGCACAGGTAACAGGCAGGAAGGCTGGAACAGCATTATTTGTGAAGCAGGTCTGGGGATTAAGAAACCTCACTTTAGTGCTCTCTGCTTGGTGCTGTACCCCGTAACGCAAAGACGGTTCCTGTCCTTGGCATCTGCAGTCTTAGGCTCTTTGTTTTGTTTTGTTTTCTAGGTTTTTTACTTGGTGAGATCGGAAGTGCACAGTCTTGGTCAGAACTGCATGAAAAATAGTTTTAGCATCCTGTGAAGATTTCAGTTGTCGATATTTTTTCTCTCCTATCTTCCATCAAGTTAAGAACTTACAGTCTAAAAATATTTCACACACTGAAAACAAAAAACCCCCAAATACAGAGGAAAAAATAAGCTGCCCCTTTGTCTCCCTCAAAAAACACTGAAGCTGTGAATATGGTCAAGAGAAGTTCATTCCTGCCTATACTGCTCAGCCTTGCTCCCCTATGGTGCCTGATCACTTCCCTGAAATGTAGGAATAATTTTAACTCCACCCTCAACTATCCCTAACCAGCAAGGCCCTGCTCTTTACGGAGAGAGTAAATGCGCAGCTCAGCCATTGCAGGCTGTGTTTCAGTCATACAGATACTCTTCCAAGCTATGCTGAACAGTTGCTTCCATGCTGGCATTCAGAAAGTGAAATTATTCTTTTCATGGGTCCTGGATGTGGATTTGCAAAGTTGTGATGTGGTCACTTCTCATCTCTAAAGACATGTTACCCCAGCGCCGTGATTTCTAGTACCTGTGTGATACCCTACAGTGGGACTTGTAGCTAGTCCTGCTGCCTTGAGTAGCTTCCAACCCAGCTGATGGGAGGTCCCACTCCTTTTTCAGGGTCATGCAGAATTCCTCAGCTGCCATCCCAGCTCACCATTATCTTCCAGTGCAGCCATGAGTACCCTGAGACGGTTGATGTGACCTATGAGTAGCAGCTTTAGGATATGAAATATTATTTAAAATAATGATATTTCTTAGTATCTACATTGTTCAGGCTTTGTGACTCTCACAGAAGTGCAATCCACGACTTTCTTCACATCTAAGTGCAGTCTTGTAAGGCACTTGAGAACAGACTGCAGTTCCTACCACAAATGTAGACATTTTCATCATGCTGCTGTATGTCCAAACCTGCATAGCCACTGCCTTTTGGTATGAACAGGGTCCTGTCAGAATCACCTTTGTTCCTGTGCTTTTCAGTTTAACCCTTTCTTGAAGAAGATCTTTTTTATCTTTATTTCATTTTTTTAGAGTTCCCTCTAACAAAGTGACTCAGCACGTCACCTTCCTGATGGCATGAGCTGGTAAATTGTTTGGCTCTGCTTTGGTTCTGAGAAGCTCTTAAGATCATTCTTTCTTTTTCTTTCTGACCATCATCTTCCCCTCAAGGGATTCTACGTCACTCTCTGTTCTCTTGTCAGCCAAAGGTGCAGCACAACATGCTTCTGTTCAGATGACAAGCGGTATCTGAAGATACTCTATTCAAGAGTAAAATGAGGTCCATGTCTCCTGCCTGCCAGAGTTTTTATGAGTTTCTTTTTCAGTAAATTTCTAGCACAAAGTACAGATATCTTTGTAACTGAGAACTGAAAAGAATTTGAGAAAGTATTAGGGTTGGAGCAAAAGAAACAGTTTTTGAAAACAAGCATCTGATCAAACATCCAGCAATTTTGTCTGCTCTGCCTCCTGCTTTCTACCAGAGCCCAGTTGCACTTCCTTGCAAACAAGCAGAGGAACTAGAAAAACATAGCACCTTGCCTTTCCGCAAAGAGGAATAGAAAAAATGGCATAAACAATTAGGTTAGATTGACCTCTAGGTCAAAGACTCTGATCTCCCACGCAAATCATATCTCCTCCAAAACTGGGATAATGCTCCTCTTGAACTCTATGAAGTTGTTCGTACTGATAAAGTTTTGGTTTCTGATCAATCTCAGATAACTTCCACTGCATCCAGCCCCTCCACAAGACATATTCTTCCAAGGAAAAAGCACATTAGAAGCATTGTACTATCAAAACAAACACTGACATCATTGTACTTTCAGGTAATAACATTCCAGGACTGCTAGCTTTTACAGTACCCTGATTGATATAGCACAATTTTCTTTACAGTTACACAGCAAATGGACATTACAAGAATTCTGCTCGAGTTTACCCACTCTGACCAGAACATTTGGCTGGTGATTCCTGCTACTCAGTACCCATAGGGCCGCAAAGGAAATAAAGCCTGGGTAGATGAAGGAAATGCAACACTTGGCTATGCTGGATATATCTGAGATGGAGTGAACCAGAAAGTTCTGAACTTCAAATAAGCAGCAATGGAGCAGGGATTGGATTATTTATTACATGACGTCACTCATACCCACTGCTGAGTGCTAACAAGGAAAGTGCAAAAATGTGCTTTCTTACCTCACCTGCTCCTGTGCCTGTCACCTTCCTAGATTCTTACAAACAGAGATAAAAAGTATCACAGCAGCCCTGCCAGAGAAGCAAAGCAGAAAGGGGTAATTCGCTTCAGTACTGTGTATGCAGATACACTTTCTTTCCGCTAGGCTTTCATATTGTTTCTCACCTAACATCACCTTACAAGAGAGGCCCACACAGAGGTTGGATGTAGATCCAAACCTGACCTGGGCTTTGGGTCCATGAGTTAAGTTCACACTAGCTTTATTGGTCCAAGCTCTGATCTAGAGTTCCCGGCAGTTTTGATTTTCTAGTAATATATATACAGTACCCATATGCCTTTTCTTCCCACACTTCTTATTCCCATCTCTGAGCACGTCATGCTGTAAGGTATTCCTCCTCAGCTCATGGGAAAGGAGAATGAACACTATTCACTTCATTGAAAGGCAAAAGAGGAACAAAGACTGGGAGTACCTCGTTTTAACTTAGAAATCTACAACCTAGATGTCTACTTGGTAGATATTTACATGTGAGCCAGGCATCCTTGCCATTTTTTGGAGAAAAAGAAGTACTTTTAGAGCACTGTAGACCTCTAGAAATTCAACAGTTCAATTTTTCCAGTTCTATCAACTGGGCTTCAGTTCAGGTCAAGCTTAACTTTAGGCTGGGCCTAAGTTTACACCAGGCTTTACCTTAGGCCAGGCTTAAATCTAGGCCTGGCTTAACTTTAGGTCGGGCTTAAACTTAGGCTAGTCTTAAGTTTAGGTCCAGCTTAAGTTTAGGGCCAGGCTTGTAACATCTATTACCTCTTCCTATACATCCTGCCTCATTGTGGAGGTATGTGATAGAAAAGGTCTACCAGGTGAGACAGGGGTTCCTCAGTGCAGCAGGAAAGCATTTCCAAGGTATTATTTGGCCCTGGTGATTTTCCAGTGACTCTTTTCTGACCCCTTCTGGATTTTGGAGGATTAATTTTTCACTGTTCTGTACCAGAGCTGGTCTTTTACACTAATACAAAATGTCACAGCCCCACATACACTGTGTCTGTGGTTCCAGGAGAAAGAAAATCTTGCTCCTACTCCTAAAGGAAGTAGACTGAGTCTAGAGAGCACCAAGGGTGAATACCCACAATAAGGAATTTGGAGTGGAGGTACACGGGACCACACTCCTGGTCATTTCCGCTCTGAGACAGAAAATGCTGGATGACTTTGTGTTTGTCTTGTACTTTGATCAGAACTTCATGAGTAACTGGTTCCCACAATGATAAGTTTTGTTGTCTCCACTCTGACCAGTCATTTGTAAAGCTAAAGACTCATTGTGAAAGAACCATTAGATTAAGTTGCAAAGATGGGAGAGAGTTTATGGGTAATTCATAGTCTATTTAGACAGTGAATATTCATGATCTATCTGGACAATTTCACATTCATGCTTAGATAATGCGGATTTACGCTCACACACAACAATGACTTGTGAATATTTATAGGTAAACACCTGGACAGTATTTGACAGAGACGTGAATATTCATGATTACATCTTCTGAATGAAAGAGAAAGGCTGTACCTGAAGTTTGGACTACAGTCACAAGAAGCTAACTCTGAATATAGATATGAATCATTAATATGGATATGGACTTAATGACAACATGTAACAAACAAAAATAGCATTAAGGAAAGAATTAGAGTTACGGATCTGATCATTCAAAGGATTAGTAAAAAACAGGAAACTTCTCTGAGCTGCTCAAAAAATTCCCATTGGATTAGTGTTCTGACAGAAATTAGGTTTCTAATGCAGCACTTTCTCAACATGAACAATATCTTCTTTTTTCTTATTGCCTCAGACACTTTTTTCAGAAAAAAAAAAAAAAAGCCTAAAATATTCAGCAGGGAAATAAATGTGTGTGTGTGAGTATGTGTGTACACATGCATGTGTGTGCAGGCTTAAGAGGTTTTTATAACAAGGTAGCCTGCACCTTCAAGGTTCTTGTTTAAGTTTGTGCTGCAGCAAGTGGCCAGAACCATGGTGCTGGGTCCTCATGGAGAGATCTCAAAGCCAGCTGTGATGAGACCAACTCATTGCCTGAGACACACAGTCTGAGTATGAGTCTAAGATAGTTTTATCTTGAGACAGGAGAATCACAGGATGAGGATGGGTTTTTACAGTAGGGGGATTTCAAGACAGAAATATAGATGGGCAATCCAGAAAAAGAGCTGGGAGCAGAGAGGCTCAGGTGGGTGGAAAGGCAGCTGATAAATTCACATGTGCCTATCTTATTTGGGGTGTACTAAAGACTGTCAAGTTAACTACCTTCTGCTCTCTATTAGAGACAGAGATAGCTAAGGCCCTTTAAGTCTGTCAGCAGAAGTACTGAGGGGTGCACAGAGACAAACACAGGCAAATTCAGTCTGGTAAAATGCAGGGCTACAAGTTAGATACGCTTGTGTTTCAGCCGTCCCCAGGGTGCATATGGAGCTGGCCAGGACCCTGAGTGAATTGCCCTCTTAGGAGATAAGATGAACCTGACACTGAACTCTCCTCTAAGAGAAGGAAGAGAGTCTACTGAGGATTTACCCAGGCAGCAGGAAGACAGAGGACTTACCATCTAACAGATGTTACAGCAACCAGTAATTCTATCTCTGCTGACAAGTCTTGTGTATCCCATGCCACCTTCTCACTTCCTCTATGGTCAGTCTCTAAAATGGGTCACGATCTTCTCATCAATATGGCCACCAAAATCTTGTTCCTATGTTATTTCCACTGCTGCTTAGCTCTTTCTGTGCTACCTTATTAAAGTAGGAGGAATAAAAGTCTATTATCCTATGTTCACCAAGAGCAAGTAAAACAGTAATAACTGATTTCAGAGAATCACTAGCAGCCAGAGGACACAGCTCAGGCAGCGTCTGATCACATTTGGCCATGCTCTGTCGCATGTTATCCTGCCTGGCACATTGATTACACACAACACGTGGGGCAAGAGAGATATAGTAAACCCCATCATCCATACCCAAATGCTACCCAACAAGCACTTTCTATGGACCAGTATTCTCTGGATTAAACTGAAAAGCAGACTCTTTGACCTGAATTCATTGAGACAGATGAAAGCTATAGCAGTTGAAAATAAAACTATCTCTAGGCCAATAAATATCCCACTTCTTTCTGGCTCCTCAAATTATCTCAGCCTCTGTCACTTTTCCACTGAGACTGCCTCTCTCTGAGAGGAAAATACAACTTAAGCTCTTCCTGGGATGCTCAAATGGACAGCAGTCAGATGTCAAGCTTGGAGACTCACTTCGGCTCCAGACAGAAATCAGCTGCCTTGCCTCTTTTCTGTGCACATCTCACATTTCCACCTTCATGCTCTGTCTTCACTTGAGTGTAATCTCTGCTTTAAATGAAATTAGACAACTTGAGGATATATTCCACCCCTTTAAAGTTTCTGTTCTCAACTAGTATTGAACAAATAGCCTTTCTGAGACATACTTTGATAGACTGTATCTCCGCGGTGGGCTGTGGCTAGCCCTGGAGTCTAAAAATGGATGGGTTAATAGCTTTACCCTCCTTCACTCCAAAAGGAAGTGCCAAAATGGGATCCTCTCAGCAGCAATTGGAAATGGAGCAACTGTTGACACTGACTGGGCTAAATGACTTATTATGAACGACACAGTCATTCCATATGCAGAATATTTCATATTGCAGTGGCTGCAAAGAAAGGCTGGGTTGGCTGTAACAACTTTTACCCAAAATATTGAATCTGTGGTTTTCTCTCACCGTGCAGGAGGACCAAAAGCTTCCAACACAAGCAATTAAATCAGACGACAGGAAAAAATCACTGTCTTCTCCTATCAATCAGCATTGCCAGTTTTTGTGATTTCAGTCATAGGTCTCTGAGTATTTTTCTTCAAGCCCCACCTCCTAACATCAGGAGACTAAGAATCTCAGCTCTCCTTTCATGAAGAAGTCCCAAGTCTTCCAGACCATGGAGTAGGACTTCAGGATGTGAATCCTGAAGGTTTCAGAAACACAAAGCACATCAAGGAAATTCCCACATTTTTCATTTCAAAACCTCTTGATTTTTTAAATGCAGTCTCATAATTACAGAGAGTCTGTTTTACAGTTTGTCAGTAGTCAGCATCGGCAGTAAAATACTACTTGATGAATACCATTTTTCCTGCCCTGTGTTTCTTCAAGGTTGTCCCCTATGTTTTACCTTTGATCAACAGAAGTATTTCTGTACCAAACAACAGTGTCTTTTGTAGAGTCTCTAACAACCACTACCTGAAACTTCAGAGGAAAAGTAATGTCCTTCTCCTTCTCCCTAACTCCTGAATACCCCTTGGATATGTTATTTGCTTACTGTCTGTCAGGGAAGTTTCTTTCTAAGCTCTCTTTCACTTGGAAAAAAAAAGCATAAATAACTTCATAGAAGAAGTGGAACTGGAATGTCATTTAATTACCAGTATTCTAATCCTTTAGAGCTAGGACTGACTCTCCCTTTGCATCAATATGGCATCCACTGTAATGAAGCTCCAGAAAAGGATGGAAGTTTTAAGTTCATAAATTATTACTAAAAAGTGGATGCTACCTCTGTTTTACTCTAGGAAATGGACAACTTTATTTTCACAGACATCGCTACTCGTTCTTTGAACCTAATTGCAAAAATCTATCCTGTGGCATTTAGTTCCATGTGTCTGTTGTATGCTGTGGAATGAAAGTATATACATTTGTATCTTTATTAAGTGTTGCCCTTTAGTTTTACTGTGTGTTTTCAGTACTTCCTACCATGAAGCTTACAATGGGAATTCTCTTCTCATTTCTGTCACAGACTTTTATTTTCTGTTATGGCATTTTCTTCAATAAAGCCCTTCACCTGACACCTTTCAGACACTATATTCTTGTGATCACTACGGGTCACGTTTTGTAGGTATACTGTCCTAGGGATACAGCACTAGGCTTTGTGGAAATGCTCTTTTTAGACACTGTGTTTGATTTGCAGTGCTCCATGCTAACCATTTGTGTGGAACCCAACAAACAGCAGCAATCACCAAACACTGTTGTGCTTAAACTCAAAGGCTCTGCACCGGGGGGCTCTTTCTCTATTTGTCGTTGTTGTTGTTCTTCTGTGCATCTCAAAGAGAACAACAGTTGTCTTTTGTACAGTAATCATTTGTACATCATTTGTACAGTAATCACAATATCATTTCAAATAAGTGTAAGGGAGGGGAAGGAGGCATCCTCACACTTAAGCTTATCTTTCCAAACCCAGACATGCAAATCCTCACAGCATACAAGCTTGCGTTCATCCCCGGTGGAATGCTGAAGACCGCAGGGGTAGCCAAAGCTTGCTCAAGTAATGCTTTCAAACATTAGTTTGAAATCACCTTCATCTTTAATAGGAAAGCCTGCAGAAAGAAGCGTCAGTTTGCAGCACTGTTCTGTTCACAGTAGCTGCCAGCTATCACAGTAACAACGGCCTTCACCTCTGGCAGATAAAGATACAGAGAAATAGAATAACCTCTGCTCAAAGCAGGATGCAACATCCCATCACAGCCTGTAGTCCCAATATCCACTGCCTCTGAAAGCAGCAGCAATTCTAGTTTACATTTGACCAAGAGTGACTATTAGCCACTTCCAGCAACTGAGTTCCTCTCTCAATCTTCATGGTCACATTTTGTCCCAATTCCAATGCAGCCTTGCTACAATAGTATCTGAGCACGTTACCTGAAATGGGAGAAACTTATAGTGCATTTATCTTCCTATGACATCTCAAACAAAGCAGTCTCAAAGGCATATATTAATTACTTTGTCCTCACTACAGCTGGTCTGGAAATGTTTCAACGTAGTCAGCTTTTCATTAGAAAATCCTGATTTGTCAAAACCACAGTTTATCTTCGAATAGGCTTGAATGCAACAAGGTGTTGGGTTGGAAAAGTTTTTGAAGTCCAGAATAGAGTATTTGGGAGGTGAAGAGGAGAAAGGAGGGAGAAGGAGCAATAACCGTCCTGTTAACTTCTCAAGACCAGGCCCATTCTGTAAGGAAGCATCCTTGTCCCAGGACACTAACAGAGCTCATTTTGCGGAGGGCAGTGGTGGTGGTAACAATAGTAGAACCTCATGAATAAACAGACTTCAGCCTCCAACTCTGCCAACACACTTTGCAAGCCTTAAATTCATGCGCACACCAGGAAGGAGATAAAGTACCACATTTCCTCACAGAACCTTAATAAAAATGCTGTTCAAAGTTTAATTAATTAACATATTTTTTTAAAAAAAATCACCCCACAGCTGCAGCAAAATCTGTTTATACACAGCATTCCAGGGCCAAATTCTGCATTAGGTTACACCCAGGTGCATCTGCAGCACGGCTCATTCAGCCGAAGCCAGTAGTTATATTAGTGCAGCAGAGCAGACTCTGTTCCCTTAAAGTTCATCAGACATGCTTTCTCTCCCACAGTTGGTTTTTATATTTTTAGCTTGTCAGCAGCAGATGAAAACAATAAAAGCCTCATATTGCTCCAGCCAGATGGCAATTCTGCTTCCTATCATCTAGCTGGCTGCATGGTGAGCTGTGTGTGTGTGTGTGTGTCTGTCTGTCTGTCTACCATGCTTCTGCCTACCTTGCACACTGTAATAAAGGGAAATGTTTTTGAAGAGGGTTTCTGGAGGCTGCACATACAGCTGGGGCCAGACCTCTTTCCCAAGGCAGGCTTTTCTGTGAACTAGGGAGAAATGCACCTGGTTTTCCATTATTTTCAGGTTGTCTGTACTGAGATACCCAGCTGTTACAGATCTCAGCTTCTTCAGCTCCATGACTGTCCTGCCTGGAAAAGCAGTAGGAATTTAGAGGGGGGAAGAGGGATGCTCAAAACAGAACTGAGATGCAGGTTGATCGTTTTATCTACGTTGTCTGGGTGCCATCGGAACACATTAACTCCTTCATTTATCACACCACTATCATTAGAAATCTCAATTATTTCTGAATGCCACACTGACAAAATGTTTAATTAGCTACTTTGTTGCGTTAATCACTTCTCGGATACAAGGAAGAACCAGAGGTACCAGTGCAGGGCTCCATTATCTTTTATAGAAATGTGCACAGGTTGGAGGAAGCTGTAATAAATGTCCCCATCGTTATACAGAGATAAAGGTCAAACATCAACACAGCATTCACATATCTTAAGCTTTCCACAAGAAGCACATACCTGCCAGCTACAGCATTCTATACCAGTGACGAGAGAAAAATGTGAGCTGCCTGCAAAGCAACTCAAGGAACCAGGCTGCGGTTTTCTATTTTCCCCTTAGAGGGTGATGCTTTTCTGGTGCTTCCAGGGATAAGTAAGCTGAGCAGTTAAGTGGTTCAGATATTACCATTAAGAACCTTTTATGGTTTAGGTTCTCCCAGGCTTTTCGTGGAATCTAATTGTAACTGCAGGTACTATTTTATTTTATTTTATGAAATTGATTTAGCATGCGCCTGACAATATTAGGAGTCAGAAGGGATGGGTTTCCTGCTTGTCTTGAGGTCAGTCAATACACTACTGTAAAGCCAACAGACATGAAGAAGCCTGATCAATACACCACTTGCCCCAGAACAAACACTGTACTAAGACCAGTGCACGGCTTCCTTTCCATCC
This sequence comes from Struthio camelus, assembly GCF_040807025.1. Taxonomy (NCBI): domain Eukaryota; kingdom Metazoa; phylum Chordata; class Aves; order Struthioniformes; family Struthionidae; genus Struthio; species Struthio camelus. Next base: position 107,362,715 of record NC_090944.1, read on the forward strand.
CCCATGAAGGTAGAGCACCACCATGGAGACAAGCTGGCTTCGGTACCCTCGTTTCCAGAGCCTTTCTCCCGGTTTCTGTCCAGAGGCAGCAGGCATTAGAAATAGCATAGATTTGTCTGTCCATTTATCTGTTATATTATACCTGTCTCTGGAGAATAAGTCACAGGGATACCTCTTGTTATGCAGACACATGCCCCTGAATAAATAAAATGAGTCTATCATTTCATATAAATCACCAAACAACCATCAAATGACTTCAGATAATGACAAATTACCTCAAGACAAGACCATTTGGCCTACAACCCAGTTTGGGTGGACATTTGGCACACAAGCCTCAGAAAACAACACAGACAACACTCTCCAACAACTAAAATCAACCAGTTCATTCAATTTAGATCACCAGAGCTTCCTAGTTGCCTAAGTACCTGAGTTCTCTGAAGTACCAATCAGGGCTAATAGGTAACTCATGTCCATTCACATCCCCCAAGGGACCCAATCCATTAGATGCCTTCCCCCTCCACCTTCAGTTAACATGGGCTTCAATACAAAACACAGTAGTCACTGTGCAAAACAGGGAAGGAGGCAACAGTGGGAACAGAGGCCACGTTTTCAATGAAAGCCTTATAAGAGCCCTCAAATCTTGCTCTCCTCACTTAGCCTAAGAGCTTCACCTTTGCTAAGGCCCTATCCTTGCCAGGTATCTCAATTCGCACACAGAGGGGAGGGGGAGCTGAACTCTGTAGCATATTTCTGATACACTTCTGTACAAGAGAGGCGCCCCAGGTAGCAGACCATTTCCCAGTGCTGTTTATGCATTCATTTAATGAGTTTTTAATAAAAAAATGCATATGCCTAAGGTGACTGCATTACATATTCAGCAGTGTCTAGTTAAGAGCTTTCTAGCTTTTTTTCAAACCCTGATCATCCCCATGCACCTCTAAGGCTATATGACTCCTATTCATATTGCACTCAAAATCCTTCGTGTTCCCAGCAACCTTCTTTCCCCTGCGGCGCTAAGGTCTACCAAACTTGTAAGGAGTTACTGCCTGAAATGGTGCATCCAGCTCAGGATGCTACTGGGTATTTGAGAAGATATCTGCAGTAATGTGGTTTACTGTCAGTCTTCCTAGCTAGGTGCCTTTAAAAAGTCCCTAAGTCCATAGCTCTGAGCAATATACGGTCATTTCATGAGTATACATTCAGAGCTCATTTCAGAGCATCCAGTTTGCAAACAGGGAAGAAGAGAGATCGGATGGTTTAGCTGAGGCTATAAAAAAATTGAGTTCATTGAGAAGTGCCTAACTCACTCGCTGTTTCAGAAGGATGAAATAATGCAAAACTAAGAAAGAACAGGAATGGAGAAAATGCTTTAAATTTCATCTTATGGGTAATTTCTACATTACTTTCTTTAAAGCATTTTCCCTCACAGAGCCCCAGAGCAAAGCCATTGAAAGCATCTGATTTGTACAGCAGACGTATTTAATGCAGGGAGATGTTCTGGCTCACAAACTCCAATTAGTTCTAATATTAGACCTGCTCATAAAACATACAGTCTCCCTTGTTTTCCACAAGCACATCGATAAACATTATTGTATGGGGATATAAATATAACTCATTAGTTTGTTGACACTCAATGGCTTATCTATATATGTAATGCCATCCTGCCATTATTGATGCCTTTTTAATGGCACAGTATCATTAAGCAGTAATGTTGTACTTCTATTAATATCATTTTGGCTGCTTCTTAATAACAATGCCAGAGTGACTGCAGCATCATCTGCAGGATGTAGATGAGTGCATAATATATTTCTCAGCACACAATCCATAATATTTGCCATCCTCCATGACTAGAAAATCACAAAGCTTTTAGCCCTCTGACTGCTGACTTGGGGAGTCATGGAGCTCTGTAGATAAATATACTGCCCAAAAACTTGCCTACTTGTTTCTCAAAATCCATGATGCAAAAATGTAGCACCGGATTACCACTGCTTAGTGGCTTGGTGGCCTGCTGTACTACAATTAGAGGTACACAAGAGCTAGCTGAATGGCTGGCAGGGTGCCTCTGTACAAAAGATGTTCCTTAGTGGTCCAACCACAAGGTAGAAGTTCAGCATTTCTCCAGGCACATCTTGTTTGCAAGATGCTGACTCTCTGTGTGGTCTTCAAAAAGCTTCCTTAATTTCTTTTTGACTCCTCATTCCTTTTTTTTTCTCAATGGGATCATAGGTTCTTTTAAAAATCTCCAAGTTAACAAATCTTGCGGTTTGTGCTGTGTTGTGTAAATGCCCAACAAACATAGTTAAAGACTGTGAACAAAGCAACATACCTGGCCCCTGTCCTGCCACAAGTTAGACAGCACAGTACAAACTTCTTGGGGCAAGACACCCTCCCACTCTCTCTCTTAAGTGGCCTGATCCTGTGTCTTCTCGGCTCCACCCTTTGCCAGCTCAGTAGTTGGAAATTTGGAGATTGCTCCAAAGGTCTGAGAAAAATGCATTTTCTCGCAAGTCCTCTCATAAATTCAGGAGCTGAAGTTCCCTCTGCCAGGGTTTGAACTTCCTGGAGCAAATCTTTGCACCCAGCTATTGTCACAGAACTGGCTGTGTGCTGCAGGCTGTGCAGGAGCTCTGGTGTGAGCCCAGTGAACAGCACAGTGGGGAAGCCACTCTGCTACTGGTAGAGCATGTGCTTAAGGACATGTTTCTCAAATTCCAACATAAAGACAAATTGAAAGACTGAGAGAAAAAGACAGTCTCCCCCACAATAACACTTTGAATTACAGTAACACAGATCAAATGTAATTGCCTGCTAATCATTAGCTATTTAATTACATGCTCTGGGCAGTGTCAAAGAGGTTGATTGCTGATATCACTTACCCCACTGAGCTCAGTGAGTCATTCCTGACCTACACTGGGGTAAATAGAAAGAGTTTCAGGCTTCTTTTGCTTTTATCAGGTGAAATACAGGTACCAAAATGCAGAAAGTGCCTGGTTTTGTTTGCTTGGGACTGCCAAAAAAAGAGCTCCAGGTAGTCTGTTCTCCCATCGCCCATCCCAGGCCAAACAGTGCTGAGAGCAAGCCTGGCTCGTCGGTGACCAGACAGCGCTGGTGTGTGCTGTGGGGACAACACCCCATATACAGGCTGCAAGGCTAACACTTTATTATCTCTGCTCTAGGAGCAACGGCTACCTCATAGTGACTTTTAAAACCCACCAGCTTTAATGGCTTTGCCATATCTGATATGTTACTGCCATTACTGCAGTTAGTAATTACATGGTGTTCACCAGTAATCTCTTCATAGCAGTTGTGTAGGTGAAGTATACTTGCATGGTATTGGGGCTCAGCAGCTGAAAAAGATGCTGTCCAGTCATTTGGGTCTATCCTTTTTCGGTGCAGTTGTGGAGGACATAAGATAAAACAGCCTTTATTTTTTAAATAAAGATTCTTTTTAGTGGAAACTTTATAGCTTTGTACAATGTATCACGTTTCTTTTGAACTACATAGGAGACAATCTGCTCACGTTAACAGCAAACAGAATTGTTCTTCAGCTCAAGGAGTAGAAAGCTGCACTTCGGCATTAGAGGTCCCGAGTTTAAAACCTGCTGCTCCGCAAGGCAGCATGGGATGGCACTAAATAAACCATTTTCTGTGCCTGAAAGCCATATGTTCAAACTGATGGAAAGGAACAGCTACAAGATATGAACAAAATGGCCAAAAAGCAGAGCTGATATTTTCAACATTGGTAGCTTTTTCGATACAAAGCATGCTCATGGCAGCAACAGGCTATACACAACTGCAGCCTCAGTGAAGGCTGGTTTTTCCACAGTTTCATCTTTTCAGAGCCTTATAAAAAGTTAAGCAGAGAAATGAAATGGCCAAGGGATCCAACAAAAGAGTGATCATTACCTTTGCAGTTATAGGAGGTGGCATGGGCCTGAAGTAGTTGAATGCTTAACAACAGATTTGCCTTTGTGCCGTTTTCATCCCAGCAACATAGTAACAAGTGTCTTTGTAGCACCCAAACCATCGTTTGCATCCCTGCCTGAAGCAGAAGATTTAGGAGTTTCTTTTCCTTCAGCTTCCATTGCATCTATCTGATAGGGACATCACAGCATTTATTTGCTTTACTGATAGAACATAATTGGGCATAATTGCTGAAGTATCTTAAATAATTCTAAATACAGGAATTGATTTGGGGATTCAATGGAATATGATAATTGTGTAATTGAACAAAGTAGCTGGAGTCTTCACCCAGCAAAGTGGATTTCATGATTGTGGCTGATTGCATCAGAATATAAATCAGCTTGATTTGCGTAGCTGACACTAGCTTCCCTCCTCCTCTCTCAGAGCGAGTTTTAAGCAGGTCTCATCCAACAAAGGAGAGACATGGAGTAGAGGCCTTGGAGAGAAGCATCCTGGACTTAGTGGCTGGATGCTCTGTGGTCCCCACTCAGCAGGAACAAACATTCCCGGGTGGGGTGGGTGCCTCTGCCAAGCTTCTGGGAGCTTTTGTCATTGGCCAGGAGATGTTCAAGCCCTACCTGGGCCTGGGAGAATTTATGATGTTTTTTTTCATCTTGAAAGCCCTTGATGGTTTCAGCCATTGTTATGTGGGTGATCTCTCTCAGGATCATGCTGTCAAGGTAATTTTCAGCAGAAGTGATGAAATTTAAGCGACTTCACCCTAAGAGAAGCTGAGCTGCTAGTAAGGCACTTCATGAAAGAGTCCTTCTCTCTCAGATGTGCTTCTCCTTCCAGCCGGGCTCATCCACAGCTAGGGTTTGTTACCCGTCTGGTTACTAAACTCCAATTTTCCAACTGAAGTTTGCTGAAAGAGCTGACTAAGTCTTATATAGGGCTTTTGCTGTGTCGCCATATGCCATTCTAATTAGAAAGGCTGTAAGTGCACAGCACATACAAGTGGCTCTACAGGAGCTGTCAGATACTCTATGGATTTTTTCAATTCAGCAAAAATACATGTAGTTCTAGGATAGGAGCTCTTCATTGTCACAGTCATCATTTACATTTTGTAAATAACACATACAGAATAACATTAATTCCATTTGGAAAAGTAATATTATTCCCAACTCTTTTTTATTTCTTTTTTTCTTTTTTCTTTATTTTGGGGGGGTATGTGTGTGTGCGTGGGGGGAGGGGGGGCTTTTGGGGCTCCAGCTGCTGGCTCACTACCTTAGTTCATAACTTGCTCCACATAAATGTTGATAACCATATTACTGGATAACTGTACTGGCTGTTAATCATTCATTAACATTATGAAATCAGGTATATAACATGTGTACCTGTATTAGGAGAAAAACAAAGAATGGAATTACATCTCTATAAATAAGTTGTTTCTAATATTAAGAATGGCACTAAACTCTATGGCATGGTGTCATTTATTAAACATGTGCGTGCTTATTGCTTTTTCCTCAAAGAAGCAAGAAGGCATTTAGAGGAAGATGGAAATTTCTTTTGTGGAATGAATCAGTATGGACTTGCTCAATCCTTAATCTTTTTGTTATAATGAAAATAGCCCTTCCTTTCCTCCGAACTGGTGTATTAATTGCTCCAGTGCAAAGAAGACATTAATCAAAGGGAATGTAAAGAATTCTGAGGCTCTGAAATACTCTTTCTCACTGAAACATTTTCTGGTTCTCCTTGTGTTCGTATGTTACCACAGTCCTACCTATGCCAAAGCTACAGTGGCAGAAACAGAACCCCGTCCTGGGACCATCACACCCTGTTTCATATGATAGAAACGGTTTGCTATCCCTCAGGCCACCGGTCATTCTTTCCATACAGTAGGTTTTTAGGTCCTTACGCTGTTCCATAGCATTTGAAGCTAGGAGTCAGCAAAAGCGCAACAGTATATTCTTGCAAAAATATTATATTACAAAATCTCAATCAGGCTGCAAAGTAGGGATGTGTATATGCATAGGAATTCAAAATACATTTTGTTTGGCACAGTTAATAGCTATTTCCATTTTTTAAGGCAAACTTTTACAGTTTGGACTTTGAAATAAGGTCTTGGGAAAGAGAAGGAGATGATGGTTAATTGGGGATCTCATGGCATGTGGAGCTAGAAGGAGGACTGATGTCAGCAGGGACATTCACCATGGTTAACTTTGGCATAGGGACTAATCAGCTGCCTGTACTTACCACACCAGCAAAAAATGAGTCCAGCAGTAAGATGCACAAAAAACAAGCTTGAAATGCTCAGTCTTCACCTCACTCTTTTAGAACCCACTTACCCAAAGTGGGGAACGCTGTTGGCAAGGACCAGTGACACATGTTTAGTGAAAGTACTCGTCGTCTGTTCTCAGCCATCACTAAGCTTAGAGACCTTGCTGAAATCTAGGGAAGGTAGCTTCTTGCTAGACAGATTACCTCTCAGAATTTTTTAACATCTTGGAATATATCCACACATTTGTATGCAATAGCCTGTAATATCCCTATTACAAATTTTTATTCAGTTGCTGAACTCCACAGCTAACATTTTTCTCTGAGGATCTTTCAAAATTAGTTCTCTGTAGTCCTTGTTCTGGAGGATAAAATTTCATTTACTTCTCTCAGTTTCAAATTCCTGTCTAGTAGGGCAGTATATTTTGTGAAGGTATCAGCCACCCAGGTTTTTTTCACTTTTAGGTTTAGTTGGGGACAGGAGGAGCAAAGAGAAGAGTGAAGAAACCCAAAACATAGGTTTATTATCAGATTCTCCCTGCCACGTACCGTCCAACAGAATTGATTACACAACTGATGTACTGTGAAACACTGTAGAGCAGATAGTATTACCCGTTTCATATTTTTAACTCATAATGGTGTCAGTGCTCACATAAGGGGATAGGAAAAAAAAGGTTTGAGGGAGTCTAGATGTCTGCTTGTTAATCTGTGGTACACATGACTGTTGCTAGCAAGAGCTCAAGGATTACTGAATTTCAGTTGACAGTACTGATGTCATGATTATATCTAAGACTGAAGTTAAGTGTTGAAACTAAGTATACAGTTTGAAAATGAGTGGGTGAATAATTTGATTCATTGACGGGTCTTCTTAATTCCACCGGACTAGGATGAACACCTGTATTTGAAGGGCCTAAGTGATACTTTGTGACTTTGGTGCCTATATTGCTCATATCAAAATTACAAATCCTGGGCTAAAGACTGGTGCTTTGAGAAGCACAAAATGAAGAGTTTGGTTTCTTGTTGTATGTTTTTCTGATTATGCATCACAAATGAGGGATGAGGTTTGCAGAAAATAACAGATTAAGAGGAATTTTCATCCTTCTGTTGTTCTTCTGCTTTAAGTAAAACTTAAGTCTAACTTTCACCTTCCCTTAAAATTTATCCATGATCAGACGAACAAACTAAAAAATCCACTTAATGAAGTGCCCTCAGCTTCAGTCTATCGGACTTGAAGATCTAGCAAGAAACTAAAGCTTTTTAACCTTTTACTTTCAAAGCCTTAACGCTATTTCTGTGCTTAGACATATCCAGGGAAGCATTAGCAAAACCAAAACAAGGGGTTTGGTAGGGGGGAAAGAGGTGAAAATTGCTTTCTCACCTAATCTGTAGCAATCTTTAGGAGTAAGGTGAGAGCAGAGCATCAGCAGTTTAGTGGAAGCTGTTAGGTTTAGGGACTGCACTTTCGGGTTATAACTAATGCCCAGTGATGATCACCTTTGCTAGTTTTGCCAGAACAGTGATCAGTCCCTATATTGCTCAGATAAAGGCTTTGCTAAAGCTAAAGCATTAACCAGTACAGGCCTTATAGAAGCTATGACCAACAGATGAACTGTTTATATCAGCTTAAATCTGCTAATGGTATCATAAGATGAAGTATGAATACCCAAATCAAGATGCAGGTCAAACACACAGTACAGGACGGCTGAAGGTGTATACAGAGAGTAATACTAACTTTTTTGAACAACATAACTTATTTGGATCACTTTATAGAAAGCATCAGAAATCACATAGCTTTATGCTGATGTTTTGCGCTACCCCCTTAATGCAGGCATCCACATGTTAATATCTCGTAAGAGCGAGTGTGCTCGTATCATGCTAGCTGAACCTTTTTGTGGTATAAGACTGACCACTGGAGTTTCTCAACAACTATAATGTCATTACTGAGATCTGAGAGATTACAGCTTGCATTCTGATTAGGATTTTGGAAACCCCAAGTTAGAGAGGCTTGTTTATGACCACAGATCAGATTATTGTTGCAGCTAGGATACTGAAAATGAAGGGCTGAAGACTCATTATTGCTCCGTCTGGAAGGATCCCTGGGCTACTATGAAGCCAGCTAAAAGCTAAGCACATCTCAGAAATACATGGAGCCTCCTTCATGTTAGAGGTTTCCAGTACAGTGTCCACCAATTGTTTGGCTAGTTTCTAGCTTCAGACCATGTTATAACCAAACTGATTCATTTACAGTCCTGCCAATGGGCACAACCATTACGCACGAAAGGCTGTACGGTAAGTCCTCAGACCTCGGGCTGGAAACTGTTTTTAGCCACTCAACTTCATCACTGTCTCCCCCATATGACTCCCACTTGGGAGATACCTGCTTTTTCCAAACAGAGGCTTCAGAGTTTTAAAAATTATTTCTGGCACCAGGAGGCATTGACATTGAAGATATCACTTCCAACTTAAGTTAGTGATGACTAAAAATTCAGGCTATCTATCTGGCCACTGCATTTCAGAAGGGTTTGTTTAGATTTGTTTTCATATATCTATCCATACAAACCCTCTGATATACATTGTTTTTATGTAAATGAGAACACTCATTTAGAGTGTTGTCTTTTTGCTTGCTTGTTTTTATGCTGTTCATTTAAGTTTTGCCCCAAGGACTATTTGGAGGCCACAGAAATCAGAATGGATGCCTTTTCTTTCTGGCTCAGCACAAATATATCTCTGAATTCCAGCAGGCTCAAAAATCAGAAATACGCAGGTTGCCACTGGGGTAGCCACTGGTGAGAATGTGTTTATTCTACATCAATTTCTCTTCTTATTACAACTCCCCTGAGTCT